>NC_047151.1:1157500-2357500 GCF_009819705.1 Hippoglossus hippoglossus | reverse complement strand
TTTCTGTGTACATATTTTTATTTGCATGTGTCACATGGGACCCCTTTTTTGTATAATAAACTCATGTTTGATACCTGGAAACTGTAGTTTGCCTCCTACCAGTTGTAAAGGACGCCCAGGTCAACTCCTCACATTGATACATTCATGACAATGTGAAAACAATGTGAGATTTACAGTTTACATCACTGTAAATAAATGCTCCATAACCAATGTCATATGAGAATAGAAGGTGATGTCCTTTAATATCTAAAGTAAAAATAGTATCATATTGTGATACATATTATACATTTTATAAATGTTTATGAATGCACTTTAATGTTGTGACTGTGGTTACCAGTGTCTTCAGTCTGGCCAACAGACACCCAGAATCTTGGGTCAGTTATTTTCTTTTTCTTACGACCACTGTATTTCCATGAATAAAAGTAGCCTATGCACTCAACTTAATGCCAGGACTCGACAGTATGAATGGATTCAGTAAGCAGCAACGCAACAGTGCTTTTACTTCAAAATAAGTACATGAAGTGTGGCAAACGCTATGTTTTGACATACGCGGCAGATCGACATTGTAACTCTGGTGAAAGGGAATTTAAATGTTCTTCTTTGCAGTGAACCAAGTGTGGTACATCGACCCCGACTCTCTAGCAGAGCAGCGAGGCTCTCACACAGACGACGTGCATGAGAAATGAAATGCAAGACGTCCCGCAATGCACACAGGCAGCCGACGTATCCAGTGTGGCGCAGGCATTATGTGGAACGATTTCTCCGCTGCTGCAGCCCCACTGGGTTTT
Source organism: Hippoglossus hippoglossus (assembly GCF_009819705.1). Taxonomy (NCBI): domain Eukaryota; kingdom Metazoa; phylum Chordata; class Actinopteri; order Pleuronectiformes; family Pleuronectidae; genus Hippoglossus; species Hippoglossus hippoglossus. The sequence goes on along the minus strand of NC_047151.1, from coordinate 2,356,712 downwards.
TCTTTAACAGTGCACTAATATGGCTGTACTGCCTCTCACCCACTCTGTGTTCCCTCAACTTATACGGTCGTGGTCTGAGTTGAGATCAAGCACGCGGTGCTGACGTGGCATAAAGCACTCCTTGCAGCATAGTGACTTAAGAAGGCGTTTTATTGACAAGCTTGTTTCCTGAATGGGGGTGTCACAGTGAAGGATGGGATTGAGCATTCAAGGCAACAGCTACTGGCTTTTCACTTGGCTGGATTACCTGTGCTGAGTGAGATCTGATCTCCTGCTCCCATAAAACAGCCTCACTGTCAGTTTCCTCTGCATACACTCCTCCATGTCATCATTAAAACTGACGCATGCGCAAAAAGGGCCCAAAATATCCATGTCGTGTTGTATGTATCTATGCATGGATTATTTTCCCTCCAGACAGAAGCAAACAATAGTTAATGACACATTCAGTCCACGTTTTTTTCTGCAGCTACTTCCCAGTTAAAGCTGTCTGGTGTTTTCACAACAGAGAGGAGCAGCAGCAGTTGACAGCACAAGTTAATTTAGCATTACATGTTTGTGGTCTCTTGTGAATAGCTCTGTCAATTCTACAAAATGACACATCCGAACCATTGGGATATCTATTTTTTGTATTGTGCCCATAAGTGGGCAATGTTAGCCAGCTATAATGAAATTCATAATCAAACAAGCTCAAATGTAATGTAAGAAGGTAAGAACAGGAGCCAAGGGACCAAAGTCTAAAGAGCAGACATCCAGATACAAGCTACCAAAGGTACAGAAAGCTGGGCGGCTGTGGCTCAGGGACTGGAGCGGGTTGTCCACTAACCAGAAGGTTGGTGATTCGATCCCTGTCTCCCCCCCCCCCATTCCACGATTGTGAGTGTGAATGGGAGGATGGCAAAACTGTACTGGAAAGAGCTTTGAGTGGTCATCAAGACCAGAATAGTGTAATTTAATTATGGACCAAAAGAAGTGGTTGAAAGGTGTTAAAAGACTTAAGCTGAGTGGGACATTAATTCTCTGTGAGTTTGTCACTAGGACTTATCACACATAATCATTTAATCCATATTAATATAGAATATTGAATAGTGCAGCTTTAAGTTAAGCAGATATTTTTGTGGATAGTCCCCTTTCAATGTGTCATATTATTGATTCAGTTAATTTAGTAAATTGTTATGGATGAACTAGAATCCTTGTACTTATTCTGCATAATACACTTGTTTATATAACCTATTTTTTAAGAGAGAATAGAATATAAGAGTTAAGAATAAATAAACCTTTTATTCTGAAGACCAGATTTTAATATGAATCAATTGAAATTATTGTTATTAATATAGGCCTTACATTGAGAGAAAAATAAATAAATCCACATAAAACTAAAACAAAAGACAACGACATCCAGGTTGTTTCCGCCTGTATGTAAACGACACTGGTTCCACATTCAAGACGAGAAGCTGACGGAACTCAGTTCAGGGTTAAGTCTGAGATGATAGTGTTTGTACAATCAGCCTGCACATACATCTATATTTGGGATTTCATATTGCAACAGAGCTCCAGCACTGACAAACATCTGGCTTGTGCTGCAGCTTCTTAGAGCTTTAAGCAGCTGCCTCATGCTGTCATTATAACCCCACATGGATCTATGCATATTGTCTTTTCTGTAGCAATGCCACAGGTGGGCAGTGAATGTATAATGTGCAACAAAAAGCTTTACAAAGAGCTACTGAACTCAATCACATACTACATTTATATGTAATTATCTGCTTGAGTGTACAGCTTTGGACGCAGTCTGTAAATATAATCAGATAGAAAATTGCTTTCATAATGTCCGAAATATTTAATCTCATTTCACACATTTTAGGTCAATATCAGGAAAAACATACTTTTCCGTCTTTCCAGTTCCTGTCAGTTATATTTCTCTTATTTCTTATATTTATGTCACAATCTGTATGATATTGTGAGCATACGGTCAATATAAGTCCAGCACTGGGTGGTCAGAAAATTCCCTGCGTACATAAGGTGGTTAATAAGAGAATTAGCAACCATCCAAATCCTTCACCTGTACTGACAAATCATAAAATATAATAAAATAGTAATAGAGGTTATATCTGTTATTAACTTGAGTTCAAGCCTGAGAGAAAAGATAAGTATTTTAGTTTTCTAAAATGAGATATGATTCTAATCTAAAGCTCCATGGAGTATAGGGCCAATATACTCTCGGTTCAGTGAGGAGACCTTTGCTTGATGATCTGAGGGATCTATTTGGTGTGTACTCAGTAGGCATGTCAACAACGTGAGGAGGTGCTAAATTAGGCTGGGTTTAGATATTGATTGTCTGTTTAAAATCGATCTTCATTCAAATGATCCGATATCGATTCATAAAAAGGAGGAATCGATCTTTGAATAAATGCCTTTTCCCATGAGGGGCCCCAATTTTACATAAGAGTAGCGGCAACATTTTAGCTAGTTAGCAAGTCGCCTACCTCATCTCATATCTGTGTCAGAAGGCGGAGCCAGACGGAGTTTACACACACGTGCACACACAGGCCCGGGGCCCCGCCCACACTCACAGAGCAACATACACAGTGAAGCAGGGATGAGAGGAGGAGAGTCTGTTCACGTGAAAGAGCCGCTGTGTCCAGTGAGTTAAAATATTGGGTTTCCACTACTGTCCTGTGTCCTCCCTCCACACTCCTGCTGACCTGCACTCACTCTAACTAAAAAACACAGACACTCCTCCCAAGTTCACGTCACACGCAGCATGAGATGCACACAGCCAGGACATCAGGGTGAAAGTGACCGGAACCATCCCAATTCATGATCTGACACCATCAATTAACAACTTAATACATGTGATTGTCATTTTGTGTGCAAAGAGCGACGAGCAGACACACACACACACACACACACACACACACACACACACACACATATACACACACACACACACACACACACACACACACACACACACACACACACACACACACACACACACACTAACACACAACAAACCTAATACAATCATAATCATTCCACGTTTACCAAGCTGGTAACATATATCCTGCGCCAAATGTTTAATATTTATTGAAAAGCAATTTTTGGTCACAGAGCCAGATAGTTATTCATTGTTTTGGTTGTGTGTGTTTCAGTCCTCTGAAAATGTATTTCATATCCAAGCAAAATTGGTATTGAAGAATGAAATATCCCTAACTGAATCAATATTAAATCAAATTGAATCACCTTGTGAATCGGAATCTAAAAGATTTGGGAAATCAGTGGCGATACTCAGCCCTAAACCATTTATTAAAAAACAATGAGAAGTATTTTAAAATCAAATATTTGTTTTACTGAGAGCCTGTGGATATGGGTCAAAACACAATTCATACTCTGCAGCAGTCTGAATGAGCTGGAGTATATTTGACGAAGGCTTACATAAGAGCAGCAAAAGGTGCGTTGCGCTAATCAAGACTATTAGAAATAAATGCATGAAACAGCTTTTTAGAGACTGAAATATCTGACATTAAATGTTTCTGGAAGTTAATTCATCCAAAATCACACCCACATTTTGGCAGACTCACATGGCTCCACTGACAGGGGGCCTCAAAGCCTTGGGACCAATTAAAAAATAAACTTATTTTAAGTGTAAACAACATCAGCAATGAACTAGATGGTGGCATGAATGGGCTAAGGTTGTAAAAAAAACAGTGTGTGTATTATTGTCTGTTGTCAGCATAGGAGAGAAATTAAATATGAAATTGCTGAAAGAACAACTCTATTGATGATACTCACTAAACTACATATAGATTAGTTTTTCCAGTGATGTATATTTCTTCTGATTCACATTAGTAGAACTTTAAATTAAAACCACAGGCTTTTAAACCACGCAGCCTTTTTCTCTCAAAGTCTCACCATTATGATAGAAGAATTTATGACGTGCTTTTTTGAAGCAATGCACTCACTGGAGGTTAAGAGACGGCACATTTCCGTGGTTGTGTGCGAGCTGTCGTCACCTACTGCCTAAAATAATGTACATGCGTGAGTAACTTCTGTGTCATAATGAGGTGTGAACTGAGAGAAACGAGACACCAACGACGCCGTGAGGCTCTTTGGAAAAATCGGACTGCCTCTAATTCCCTCACCTAATGTTGTATTCTGGTATATCACAGTCCTCAGAACAAAGCTTGAAGGCACTGAAACAGCTTTGATTTTATCAAGAGCTTAAATAAAACAACAATTCAGTAAATATTCAGCAACCTGATGCCTCTCGAGGACACTATATTAGACCACGACATGGGGAATGTGCCAAATACTTTTTCGGGATCCATTTAATTCTAGCGTAGATTACCATTATTCTGCAATGAGAGTGATCACAAAAGTTTTCAAACCAAGCAATATTAATCTTACCCGATGCAACAACTAGGTGTGAAAAGGATTACAAATTACAATGAGGTGCACATCAGAGTGCTGAAACTCCTTCCTGTTTCAGGCCTGCTGGATGTAATGACTACACACAATGACTGATGGGTATACACAACCTGTCGTCTCCTCTGGGTGCTGACAGGCTGGAGTCAGGATAAAAAATGCCACTGACATTAGAAAGAGAGTTATGGTCCTCTAGGGAGAAGATCAGAGAGAAGCATCACACAGTTGCACACTGCAGGGATCAGTACAAACATGCTATTCAAATGACAGCAAAGAGCTGGATTATCACCCCCACGCAGGGGAAGGGGGGGGGGGGGGACAAAACAGCAACATGGCAATGTAGAGGGAAAGAAAACAGATGTCAGTGCAATTTGGCACTGAACTGCAAATGGTCCGTTCCCGATTTCATCCAATTTCTTGATTTGTCACACACGGTGTCTTATTGTGAATCAAAAGAGCAGCTTAACACACGTATCTGCTCGTGTGGGGAGGAGCAGTTTTTCTTTCAACAAGTTTGATGATGGATCATAACAATAACCTATGTCACCCTCTCAGTCTCCATTTAAAAGAAATAATAAAAAAATTTAAAAAACAATACAGAACATTATTGCGCAGCGTGCCAGGGTGCTCCTAGGAAAGGCTGTTGTGACACTTTTGCCACTCTGTAATTACAGCGAAACAACATAGGCTAGGTGGCAGAGAGTTCAGGAAGAGGGCTTTAATGCATAATTCATAGCACATCATTCTATATCAGCTGACTTCAACTTTCTCACACATGAGATGTTGTCACTTAAATAAGCCAAGGCCGGGGCTGTTGATCACACTAACATGATTCCAGCAACCTGGTGTTCACTAAGATCCGCTGCAGGTAATAAGGAGTGAGGAACAGCTCCTACATATTCTGCTAATTCCCCTTAGAGCAGGTGTGTAGCAGCAGGTCGGCATCAAAAAACTGCAGTCAACACATTTTCTACATTTAGTTTGTGTTACTGTTGGCAGCCACAAAACAAGTACATTTCTCCTCATAATTGGTATAACACAAGGTAAGTTGTGTATATGTATTCTGCATGGTTTTATTCCACAACAACACATTGGGCATAATGGTCCATTATTAAATAACCAAGATGTTTTGTTCCCTAAACCTAACCAAGAAGTCACTAAGTCAACATCAACTACTGTGTAATGCAGAATTTAAACTCCAGTCTCCTGGATCTATGTCGCCTGTGCCAGCAAATGTTTAGAACACCCCCCAGCATGTGACGCCTATTCAGCTTTATTATATCATACTGCAGCAATTTCCGCCTGCTGAAGGCAAATAAACAAGGCACTTTGGGAGCCATTGGGCGTTCCATATTAAGAGCTATTAATGTGCCTATTTTTAACCCAGGTGCAAATAGACCCTCAGAATTATTAGAATGGTGGCACCAGGACCAAAATAAAAAAAATAAAAAGATCTAGTTTAGCCATTTAAAACTACCTCTGAGATAATCCCTAAACTCACTGCTTCATTTCATTTCATCTCAGAGTGTTAAGAGGAAAACAAAAGCCTCACTTGCCATGGCCCAAATGTAAAAACACTGTCACACTAACATTGCTGCAACAACTCAGATTTGTTTAGAATTCACTAACATATTCTAGCGATAGCCAGTAACTCCTTGGATTTCAAATTAGCAGTCGGAGCATCCCACCACTTACCCATCCCAATAAACAATTCTTTAAACAAACATTTATTTTCTATTCATCACTGGGTCTTAAATCACTCCCTGGTAATGAAGACTGCTAATTATGCCTTCATACTCATTTTGGCTACATTAATTCATGTGAAAACAGCCTTCATTTCTCCTTGCTGTGACATTGCTTTGCCTGGAATCATCTCTATGAGCTAAATATGTGCATGGAGACAGGCAGAGATAGCAAAGGAGACTCACTGTAAGCCAACATTAATCACTCAAATTAACAATTTCATGATTGATGGTAATGAACAAACTGCCTCAACTCTCCTCTCCGGTGAATGCCATTAGCCAAATTCCACACCCTCGTGGATGCTGGAGATATCTGTTTTATCTGTCGCCGTATTAACATAACAACTCGTGCAGAGGCTCAAATTATGTTGGGTTATACAGTGTGGATATGTGAAAAGCACACTGTCAGGGAAACAGAGGAAATGTCCCCACTGTCTGTGTGTGCTTCATGACACAGCCAGAGGTATAAAAAAAAATGCGCCGAGAGCAACAAACACTGAAGCTTCAAACGGAACAAATGAAACATTGGGAGGGACAAGTTGCACATTTTAAAAACACACCTTTTGGATGTCAACATAGCAAGACGCTGCCATCTGTCATCGAGAGGTATGCTAATTAAAGCTGCTCTAATTATGCTTTCCATATGGATTGTGGTTGACGAGACAGAAAACTTCTTTATTCCATCTAATGACACAATGCCTGCATCATTCTGACCTCATCCCCGTTTCCCCAGCAATTAAAACCTACAAAGTGCTGGTAGACTCAGCGTGTCTCCATCTCTCATCATCTGAGAGAGGCACTTTTTTAAATAATTTTTTTCCCCCCTCAGATCAACTCATCAGCGCGGTGCAGAGGGATCAAACAGGCTGGAATTTGCTTGAGGTGTGAATCTGAAGAAGTCCTTCGATTGAGGAATACGGTAATAAGACCTTCACTTGAACTAAACAAGGCTCTCAAAGGCCCCCGGCGAGGGAAGAAGTACAAGGAAATCTCATTAGGCACAATACTTTCTCGACACGACTGCCCCATCACAACGTGGATCTTAAGGAATCCCAGCAGTCAAGTTTAAGGACAATGAAAAGAAAAGTAGCAACCTGAAGAAACAAAGACGTCCCGCTTGCCTCAATGTGCCTCGGTGGCACGGAAACAGGCTCTTTTAAAAAAAAAAAAGGTGTTGAGCAGCAAATTTCCCGCCACGAGATGAATTAAAGTGCTCGAACCAGCAATATTTTAGATTCCCAGATGGAGAAATTGAAGCTCCTACATACGAGTCACATGAAAAAAAAAAAGTCTCCCCGAGATAACAGGAGGAAAAAAAGTCTCCCTGAGATGAAAATAGACAGCTTCAAACAAGTCTAGACTTTGTTCAGTTGCTTGCTGAGGGAAGAACCTTTCTATGAGTCAACGCTGCTGCTAAAAGGATCTGGAAGTATCCTTAAGGCCAGCTTCAACTGTATGGAGCTAAAACGAATGCCCTCAAACTTTAATTTAGTTTTCAGATGTATAATGAGGAACTTTTTAGATTGTTATGTATCAGTCACTTGCATCTGTAGAAAGTGTGTGTTTCAAATAGAATTATAAACTGGTTTGACTAAGCTGATTAAATTGACATAACAATGACTGTGTTTAAACAATGCTTTGTTACTGTGACCCTGGAGGAGGGACATAGGCTCAGTGGTCGGCTTCACCACTGCAAACCATTTCAGTAGATTTACAAAAATGTTCCACTAAATAAATACAAAAATAACTAAATAAAATATTTTCTTGAGCAAGAAAATGAAAATGAGAGACCTCTTAGTTGTTCTCAGTTTTAATTGAATCCCACTTAGTCACTTGACATGTAACATTGCAACATACATAGATTCCCTTTAGGTTTATCGCTGCCTTTTCTCAGGCTACGATGACAGCGGAGTTGAGAGAAAGATGCTTAACCATTCCTTAGAGATGAGAGTGATGACTCCCTGTAGGTTCGCCACTGGGAGTCAAGCCTTCCAGATTATGGTTTATTTTATTTTGACAATAATGATTATGATAATTCTGAAGATTATAATAAATATCCAAAGTGTCAATGTGAGAATGATGTGGCAAGGGTTGCACCTCGTAATGAAGAGCATTATCACTCAAATGTGTTCCCCTCAGCTTTATACAAACTTTCACTCCATCAAAGTGTCATTTTTAGCCACAACCAGAAGCAGCTTTCACAGAGGAGGTTCTAAAAGACCATTGTTCACTACCTGCTCAGCGACAAACAGTTACAGAGCAGCTGGCGGACATGGTGGCACATTCAGCAGCTGAGGAGACTACATTTGCAAGATGACACAAGGCCAAAAAATAAGAGAGATCTTAAAATGCCTCTGTTGTTAATCTTGGGTACTTTAAAGTTCAAAGCCACAAACCTTTTCAAATATCATCATCAAATATCATAAAATGGTTGAAAACTAGCTTGCACCATGAGTCCTAAAAACCTTGGACAGGGGGAATATCACCAAGTGGGCTCAGATATTTGTTCAAATCAGTTTAAATTCTTAAAATTGTTCTTTCTTTATATTATGTCATTTGTCATGTTGTGTTGTGAGTTTGAGACATTTTGGAACCTGGTGTTATTGTGTGTGTGGTGTCTGTGGTGGTCATGACCTGCCTTTACCTGACTAACATGAAAATGGATGACCACACTGATCATGGCCGTTCAAATATTTTCAAAAGCCTTGAAGAAAGCTGCTTTCCACCAATATCTAACATGAACATGTGAGCTATTGCTATACTCTATAATCTGCAATGCAGTGCACACAATTATCATGTTATTCCCTGGGGGTGATAAAGTCTGATCCATAGTTAAGTTGCTGTTGAGAAAATAGGTGGAAGGATGTGTTGTGGGTGAAACTACATCGACTCCGGCAACACAGACAACAGGCAGACAGATGGAGCTCCTTGATGTCAAGTCTATCTGTGCTCTTCTTGTCAGACCGTATTTGAATAACAAATCAGTAAATGTCAGAGTCACATCAAATAAAACTGCAGAGCGCTCCGCCATCACACTACAATCTGCAAAGCACTTTATTGCTTTTTGTCTCTGTGCTGCTTACGAATCAGAAATCATTTGTATTACAATATGCTCGGATTTTCTAAGTGTTGGAGATTATGAATCTTTCCGACTATTCCTATATGAATATTTTAGTAGTCATGGCTTGTAGGTATTTAAACCCTATTTCAATGTATTCCTCTTTCCAACCGCTCCTTCACGCCTGCACCACACATTTTCAGGTCCCCTCCTTGTTTCCCTCCTACAGGTTACATAAGCCCATGTTTTCCTGGGGATGGAGGCAAGTTTGTGCATTTCAATATCCAAACGTCGTATAGATATATTGTCATTTTCATCAGCGACGCTTCTGTTTCTGCTCCTCCCATTTCTAACCTGATTCAGTCAACATCTGACAGCAGAGAGTGAGATGGAAAAAGAAACGGTGGAAAGCGGGAGGGAGGGAGACGTAAGAAGTAACCCGACACAAAGCAAAGAGTGTTCCTGTCTTATTCTCCGCCACTGAGAAATGTGAATCCTGCCATGCTGTGGCTTTTATTCCAATTATTGCACTATAATGTCATATTTAGTGAGAAACTGCTAATATATTAGGAGGGACAATACGTCTGACAGCATTCAAAATAAGCAAACCATCACTTATTGTGTATTATTAGTACATTCTAAGACTATCAACACTTATTTTGATCAGAAATTGTATACATTTGTATTAATAACTACTGAACTTGCTATCTGAGCTCCATCAGTCTCCATCCACAGACAGATAACACTGTATCACCAGCTCGGCCGTGTGCAGCCCCGGGGATGTTTCACATGAGCACCGACTGAGCTGCTGCTTACAGATATGAAGTGAGTAGATACGCTTGTACAGTTTCTTAACCTGGTCCAGGGCCACAGGGGGAGTGTGTGTGTGTGTGTGTGGGGGGGGGGGGGGATTTCACCATTGATTGGTCCTTTTTTTGATTTACAGCAATCAAGCACTGGGGGGGGGGCGGTTGTTGAAAAAGCTTCTACATGGCCAATGGCTCGGTGGAGTGCATTGATGGACTTTGGATCTAAATCTGTCCTGATTTGCCGTACTGTGTGAAGAACTGCTGTCATTTCATTTCAGACCTGAGCGGACTGTAATATGCTGTAAACAGGATCTATGTTCAGAAAACGTCCATACATCTGATATTGATTTAACACATTTAAAATGGGCTATATATCAATTTTGCAATTTTGCATGGAAGGGGATATACAGTAGTTTATGCGACAGTATTGCATTTCTGCCTTTTCTAGAATTCTTCATTTTCCTGGCCAGTGGTCTCCAGAAGGGTTGAGGGGGAAGGCTGAGTGATCCAGCCCCATGGAAGGGCCATCTGGTCTGAAGAGCTCTACCTGAGTCCAGCGCCTATAAGGCCACGGGCACCTGGTGAAGCTGGCAACGCACCGCCTCGGCACTTTGCCAAATAAGGAAAGACACCACTTTGATTTGGATGGGCTCCACTGTCCATGGAGGTCCTCTGTCTGGAAAGTTACCAAAGAGAGCAAAGGAAGTTCAAAGGGCACCTCTGCTGGATGGAGCTCCCCGTGCACCTCACACTCACAGAGACCATGTAACTGGATCATCCTCACATATTGAGTGAATCGTTGCAGTGATGCCCCACAAATAAGAAATACGACATTCTAGCAGAAGAAAATTGACAATAATCTGCATTTAAGGATAAACTGATCATGTTGTATATGATTATTATTATTATTATTATTATTATTATTATTATTATTATTATTATTATTGTCAATGACAGACAATAGATTACTATCTGACATTTTGAACATGTCTGCTCCAAGCCTGTTTGTTCCTGTTGAAGACAAAAGTCGTAAATTTAAGCACGGGTCACAAATAAATAGTTCTTGTTTTAAAAAAAAGGAAACAATTGTGTACTTGTTTGGGTTTTATGTGGTAATGAGTATTTTGGACAGCAGGGTGATGTGTATGGGAAATATTCCCAATAAATAAGTGCACATGTTCATTATGAAGGAAAATGTAACACAGTAAAACCGTGAGTCACTGGTGTGTTTAAAATTGTGTTTGGTTTTACTAGTTTTATATGGTTATAGGAATCATAAATATGACATACAGCAGAAGCTAAACACGACTATGACACACACACACACACAAAAGTATAATATAAAAGTAAATTGGTACATCGTTGATTTCGGTCTGTTTAATGGGCTCTGCTGACGAAGAATTGCTAATGCTATTAACACGTCCAACAGAGAGGGCTTTTATTTGAAACACATACAAATAAAGATAAATATTTGTGTCAAAACAACTATCACAACGACAGTGTGTGGTGTGAGGTAGTTAACACCAAGATAAGTGAAGACCTCTGAACAGGAAGAGCTTATCTTATCACTCATCAAACTACTGAATTCCACAGCCCAAAGGCACACTGATAACTGCTGCCTCAGATATTTACACACTTCCTTTGGAAAATCAAACGCCTTTTTTTTTTCTTTTTTTTCCAAATCAATACAACTACGCCTTTTGTTTATTAGTGATATACAAAGCATCTCCTTCAGATTCTTGTTGATATTAGAAGCAGAGCCTGGATTGCTGTGCTCCTACTCTCGCGCTCCTCTGACTCCTACTATCACACACCTCCACAGTGCACCACTCGGGTCGTGTGGTGAGTCAAGGATGTGAAGAGCCGACGCTCACACAGTGATGATCACATGGAGTACCACCCTATATCTCACACACATGAACTCCAGCTTTGTTCAGCATTACCTCGACAGCAGATAGATCCATGATAAATCTGATGCACAATAGTGATCAATTAGGTCTGACAACCACGCTTTTTCTTTTTTTTCATTATTTTTCTTCGTAAACCTGGAGTAGGATGATTTTATTTCACTCCATTTCACGCCCTGGGAGGGATTTGTGGTATGATAGAGTCCCGCTTCATAAGGTCCTCCCTGCCCCCTGGACTGACTCACTGCAGAATGGATGAATTAATTAGATCCCTGTACGGCTGGTGTCCAACAGGAGGACCTGCAATACTAATGAGCTGACGCCCGGTGTAGTTAGACACGCTCTTCCAGTCTACAGTCCCGCCATCTGTAGTCCACTGCTTTGTATTTAGAATGTACATCTAAAAACAACCCCTGTTGTTTTGTGACTGTCAGAGATGAAGGATTAAAGAAAATGAAAATGAAAATGATTGTGATTACCAATCCACTGAATCCAACTTATTATTTACATGTGACTGGGCTCAGACTTTTATTTACCTGATGTTTCAAGATGAAGCGAACGATCTAACCTTTTTTAATTTACTGCAGAACTGTAGATCTCATCATTATTATCTCAAACTGACATGAAGAATCCAATCCAGTAAAACAACCGAGCTATGATGTCACATAGTTTACAGACACACTGCTTCTCATATTTAATTGAAGTCCATTTTACTTTACTGTTCTATCCTTTCGATGTTAAGCTGCTGTCGAGAAAAAAAGGAACACTTGCTCAGATGTTTCACATTAAAAGCCTTCAAGCAGGCCTTCAGGTGTCATCACTTGTTTTCCTGCAGGACTTTAATGTGAAACATCTGCACAATATATCAAGTTTTATTGGCGAGAGCTCGACATCGATCAACAGAACGACAGAAGCAAGCGCAACTGATTGATAAATTAAAGCAGTAATCTGTTAAAAAGAGTAACTGTATGTGATTGCACGTGACTGGTTGAAAACCTCTGACCATGAGTTCAGATTTTGCAGCAGACGCTATCTTCCAAATGCCTTCTCTCTGCATGGTTCTGAGCCACTAATATTAGATGGATGTTTTCTAAGTATGATCCAGCGCTGGTGCTGTAGCTGCACTGTCAACAGCCTTACTTTGCTGCTGTCTAATGGACTGTGATGGCTGGGTGCTGGCTTCAAGAGCTGTGACACGAGGTGCTGGGCCGATCAAAGCCTCATCCCAGGGATACATGGTAATTCACATGGTAATGACAGGGCTGAGGTAAATGTGTTTAGACATTAGCAGATGTGGCAGCTACTGTATCTCCAGATGTCTTCATCTGTCCCCGGTGTGCCTTTTCGAGGATGACTCTATACACAGATGGCGCCTGCCAAAAAACGAGGAGTGAATTCTTTTGCTGTATCACTGTTTCATAAAACACATGGACACCTCTTTCAGAAAGTCCACAAGAATATGGGACAGTTTAACTGGCCCATATGTTTTGTACATTTTATAATGTATGAATTCGCACCTGTCGATGGTGTATTGTCTCATTCGTAAAATGGCTCCCACTCAGTCAACATGCAGCAGCAGTTTGACTCCACACAACAACTGTCACTGCTCTGTTGTTCAATCAGTGTTTGTCACGTATCGTCAACCATACAAGTAAAAGAAAACTGTAACTAATCTTTCACACAACACATAAATAATATTTTGGTCTAGTGTGCAAGGATTAATCTGGGTCAACCCCTGGTGTCACCGCCAACTGACAAAAGAGGAAACAAATTATTAATTTATTTTTTCTTTGCTCTACCACCATGTGAAACTTTCTCCAGCTGTGAGCAGCAGTTGGCAATGCATCATGGGAAAATGGTATCGGGTAGCACCCTCAAAAACATAAGTATGTTGTTTTTTTATTTGCCATGATCTTTGCCATGATTTTTGCCACGTATTGAACATGCATGCTGGCTGCTTTGAGTAAACGGACTATCTTCCAAACTACTTGCTGAGGTCACTCAGTGCTGGCTTGCTGAACGTGCCACACACAGACAGCAACAGTATATGATGAAGCAGCGTTACATTGAATAAACTATTATAACACATTAGAAAGGCAACGTTAGAATACTGCTCAAAATGTATTTTTATGGTCCTGTATTTATTTAATTGCAACCTTTTCTTCTTAGTTACCCCCCCCATTGCTATATAAATAATGTGTATTATTATTATTAATATTATGTTTATTATTATCACTATTATCATTATTATTGTTGTTGTTCTTATTATTATCTTTCATTGTGTCACGTTTCCAGTGCGGACACACTGAAACAAAAACCGCGACACCCCAAAAACCCTTACAGCAGTCTAATTCAATACTGCAGTGCTATATATTAACCATCACAATGAGATGTTCCAGCTGTGGGTGGCTCCTCCATCTCCAGTGAAAACAATGACACATTATTTACTTGCTGTCCATCCCACAGCATTAGCTTATGGAGCCACAGTAGTAAACCAAGTCCAACACCGAAGCTGTCAGGCCATTCTCTCCCAGCAGTCGAGAGCATTCTGACATTCAGCTGTGCTGTGTCTCTCAGCCTCTGGAGAATCGCTGTTACGGCTGTGTGACTGATCAGCCTCTCTGAAAAGACTCTCTGTCTCCACATTACCTTTCCATTAACAAACATTACAATTGCAGGAGCAGCTCTAAGTGTCTATTTGGGATTTGGCTGCGACTTTTGCATCACCAATTCAAATTCCCTGTGCTAATTTGCAGCACTAATGTTGTGACATTATGCGCTTCCACTAAACAGAGGTGTTAACTGAGCTATTAGTCACACACGGAAACAAGCGTTTTGAATAACATGTGATTGATGAAGTTACAGCCATGTTTCCAAGACGTTAATTATGAGCAACCACAGAGTTATTAGCAGAGAGTTGTTTGTAACTACTCATTATGTTAATAGGTGAGAAACTATAAATATTCAAAACAGGAGACATTAATTACATGTTTTTAAAAATGTGATTTAGACATTTTATTGTGTAGTGTTTGTCTGATCACAGGTAGCATAGTAATTCACTCAGTGGTACTGCAGCGTGCACACACACACACACACACACACACACGCACACGCACACGCACACACACACACACACACACACACACACACACACACACACACACACGCACCTAAACTTTAAGAACCTTTGCAGCTTAAAAAACGACACATAGTATGAACTTCACCAGCCAGCAAGATAAGAGTAAAATGAGGAAAGTATGAACTTAAGCATGACTTCTGTATAGTGCTGTTTGTATCGTATTTCTTCAAGTAGCGTGAATGTGTTCGAGGTAGCAGGAAAACCCATTGATCATAATGACTAGCAAAGTGATACTGTGCAGACTCATTACCAGATCTGTGAATTGCTGGTCGGGTCATCTGTGCGTAACAAGCCAGGAGCAGTGTGGGCTCTTTCAAAAGCAGAGAAACAGGAAAAAGTTGTTTTGCCTTTTGAACCTCAAGTGTTTGGTACGTACCATATCAATTTCAAGAGCTGGAGTAGGTAAAACAAGGGCTCTTTTTTATTCTTGTTTTGTTACACATGCAGAATTTTTATTAAAACAACAACCAGCGTGTGGTGAGAGGGAGAGACTCATCCATCGCCTGTGCTTTGTATTGTTCGTTGTGCTCCTTCTCAGCTACTTCCACCACTCTGTGTGTATCCATGTTATATCAGGCTTGGTCAATTAACTTGGCCAGCCCTCTCATCTGCTGCTCTCAGTCGACGTGCTGGGCTCTTGAAAAACACCTTTTTCATCTTCACTTTCAGACACATTCCTGTGGTTTACAGATTGCCAGTGATTCAATTTGTGCCACAGAAATGTGCCACAGATGGGACTCTCTGCCTCCAGAAAGAAGGCCTCGGACTACCTTGCAATAGCTGTGAGAATCTTCCTTGTCAATCAGAATTGGTACAAGGGGGAGAGGTTTCAAAGGAAGCAGATAATGTATGAACACCGTGTCCAGCAATCGAGCCCTTTGCCTCAGACTAAAATCCACAGTCAGAGGTTATCAGCTGTAAACCTATGAAGCCCATCCTGCAAATCTGACTTTTTCCGATATTCCGAAGCAATTTAACTCTGCGCTCTTCCTTAATACTGTCGGTTTTTTTATGTGCAAATTACATTGTTCCCCTAACTGTCACAAATGCACGGACAAAATCTTTATGTGAGCACGCTCTACCTCGCAGCTCAGCCTCTAAGCTGCGCTTCACTTCTCTCCTAACAGAGCTCGTCTCTCCCACACACCAATCACCTTGATTGCCATCGTTCACATCAAAATGTCAATCACATCCCGGGGGAAGATGGGCCGCTGCACGCATGTCACCAGCGACAGCAAAAACGTACAGTGCACTGATGTTTGTAAAGAGATACTGCCACTTCACTATAAAGTACATTTACTGTATCTAAAGTGACAGATGGGTACGCGTCCTTTGACAAATGTTTAGTTTATCCCATTGAACCAAATGCCTGATGGTCTTAGGAATGCCCCAGCCAAAGCAGTTTTTAAATCCAGCTTTTTACTAAATTATTTTTATCAAATCTATGGTCATACCATCATTGTGTTTAAGTCTATTATTTATCATTATCATTCTATTATTTTACAGAATTCTATCTATTTTATTAGTACTAAAATTTGTAATAACTTTACCTCATTTCATATTTGTAATCTCTTTTATTTAGCTTGAAATGTGTTTTAAAAAGTTGTTGAAAGACTTTCTCATCTTAAAATGATTTCACTTTAACCTTGTCTCTGTGTTGTTTGTACTGTCCCTGTACAGAATCTACCTCTGTGTATGATGTGCTTTATAAATACAACTGCCTCACCTAGCCTTTCGCAAAAGCAACAATAGAGGCCACTCACACTCTTTAGTGCTAAAAAATAAATCAGCACATAATAACAGTTTGGATGAATAATTTTGTGAGTAACATAGAAACCCAATTTTTCTTGGTAGTGCAGTGTCCTCTCTTTGAGCTCGATATTAGGTGCATTCGACTTGATGCGGCGCGGCGCAGCGCTGAATATCTACCCCTTGATTAAAACTATATATATTACATGTAATTATGTATATGTAAACAATTGTGTAAACGTATAATATTCATTTATTGGAACACTGTCAGTGTATAACTGTTGGTTTCTCTTTGTTTCTGTTATTTTATTTCATGTGTGCTTATTTTGTATTTCTAATGTGCTGAATAATAAACAAGGAAAACGTTCGAACTATTAATTTCCAAAGACGAAGTGATGAATTTGAATCTCCTTCTGACATGGTCACTATACACTACAGTTAGAATTTTCCGCTCAAAGAAAGTAACACACTAAAACACAGGGATTTCCTCAACATCCTTTTAATCTGCAACGACATTAAAGTGGTGGGGTCGAATTTTTGAAAACCTGAAACAGAGAGTGAGCTTTTCCTCCATCAGCAGCTTACTTTGTTTATGTTATATTATTGCAGCTGTCATCTAATTACATGTCCATTCAAGGTTCAGAGATACACAAGATCAAAGTTTGAAAATGAGTGAACCTCAAGCACAACAGGGACACTTAAAATCCAAGAGGCACGTAAAGCCCAAGGAAGCTCTATACCACAAGATTTGCGTGTTCGTCAAATGTCAAACAGCGTCTGAAACCAACCCTTCCTCTGCACCTCTCAAACGTCGGATTCGGAAGGATGCATCTGACACTGTTTGTAACCTTTCAAACAGCAACAAGCTGAGAGGCATGTCCACTTCACGAAGCGATTGGCCAGGTGTGGGGATGAGAAGTATGTGTTTGTTAGTTTGAACATCTCTCTCAAGAGCTCTCCTTTCATTGTTCACATAACTGCTTTCATTCCTTTCCGTGTGTGAATAATCCCATGCAGCACCAAGAATGGCTCTAAGGAGAGACTGACGGAAACAAGTGTGTCTTCATCCCCTATTTGGAAAAAGGTAAACAGGCTTTTTTTCCTTTTTGGAACAGGCTTAAACACTGTTTGATCACCAATGCTGAGTCTTCCCTTTCAACACGACTTGGTGCGTTTAGTCACATCATTTTAGGAGAAATCTTCATCCTAATAATTCTGAGTTCATCATTTTCATGGTTCAGGGTGAGGGCTGACATGAAAAATAAAAGTGCTCAAATGTAAAAAAAAGCACAACTCAGCATTATGGCCATGCTGAAGATAAAAAAAAAAAGTGAGATTTTCTGTATAAATTCATAATATTTTGAGAAAAATAATGTAAAACTTTTGGCACATCAGCACCACATTATCATAAGAAACCAGAAAAAATTCAGTAAGAAACGTACTATTCCGGAGAAAGGACCACATAGACTTGGAGAAGTTGCCTCTTTAGTGGAGGAGGGAATGTTTGGTAGAGGGTGACTGTTGGTTACATCTGCATTAGACAGTATTCAAAGAGGTTTCATACATTCATGAAGGGTTTGGTTAAAGATTTTGGAGCCAGAAGGAGTGAGAGTCAGGCAAGCACAGGCTCTCCTTTCTGCTTATTTCCTTTTTTTTCTTTATTGTCGTAAAATTACAACGTTATTTTCGACTATTCTTGTAATATAATGAGTTTATTCTCAAAATCAAAAAAACGGTTTCTTCAACATGACCCTAATACTCTGTTATAAAAAGGTGGTATTCTAATTTGACATTTTACATCTTATGACACAAATAATAAGGAGAGTGTTAAAACTTGTGTACAAGACTTGAAAAATAAAATGTATTAAGAAACTAATGCTACTTAGGCAGAAGAACTAATGCCATGAGTTTAACAGAAATACATTCACTACTTTACTACATAAATGGATCCACAACATATAGAAAATGTCAGTATATGTCTTAAGATGGGAGAAAAGAAAAAACACAGGTCTTAAGTCATAAGCCACCAATAAGGATAAATCAATGTTTATCCTTTTTGTGAGTACAAGACAAATTCTTCCCACTTATTGTAAATTGAAGGGGCCAAAAATCGAGTGGCCTGCAAAAACACCAGCAGACACAATGTCATTGAATGACTGAAAAGAAATTGAAGAGTGAGAAACAGAAAGGTGGTAGCAATAGAAATGAAACTCTCAGGAGCACCTAAGGGTACTTACTGAAAGAAAGTGTGCGTTCCTGAGGCCTCACAGGCTCGGCTGAGAGAGCCCCAACATATTACCCACAAAGTGTATAATATTTGTCGAGGGCCAGCCCACAGGAAGACCCTGACTACTCCAGAGACACCTTGGCAGCATACTACTTCAGAGTAAAGCAAATAATGACTTATTTGTAAGTGTTTCACGTGGGATTGTTTTCCATGCAAAAGAAAGACAGGATGGAAATCCCAGTTTGTTTACGGGCATATACAGCCTGATGGCAAGTCAAATGCTGCTCAGTGGAGCGTGACAGCGTCCGCCTGCCTGATCACTCCCAGCCACATACCCCGAGGATCGCTTAGCCCACACAGTGGCTTCGGTTATATTTGCTGTTTCAATGTGTCTTTAAATCTACTCTCAGCAGGATGGGCTAAGTAACGGGTCTGAAAGCACACAGATAATACTCTGCTGGCGTGGAAGCTGAATGTTCACAACCTGACTTGGAGGCTCACACTGTAATTGCAGCATAATTTGGGATGAGTGTGGCCAAGACACATGGTTCAAGCGAGCAAGTGGTGTTGTTATTAGAAATTGACAAATAAACAGGAGCAGGAGTCCTGAGGGACCTGTTTGAATGGGATGATGAAGATATTTTGTAGACAACAGTCAAGTTGGGGTAAGGTTTAAGGGGGTTTAAGGGGGTAAAGGCAAAACTTAGTTTAACTGAAAATCACTCAGACTTTATTTCAACATCCATAATTAGCTGTATGAAGAAAAATATGGTTAACATTGGACAGGGGTTTCTTACAACAAGAGCAGATGGAGTACAAAGCATTGGAAATATGGAAAAAACACACTAGAGAACAATATGATTTAGTGCATTAAAGTCATCTAAAAATAATATGTACCTTTTCTTCACTTCAAGCAGTAATTTGATACATATTTCTTACCTTTAAAATAAAGGCACAGATTATTTGTTCAGCTTTCCATTCTTCTGTGTGAAGTGTAAAGTAGACGGAAAATAAGTATTTATGTAAAGGAGGTGTATTGTAAAATCATTCAGTGATGTATATCACAATGTGTTTTGTGATGTTATATAAAAAAAGGTTTTCACTAGTTAAAGAAGCCAACCGGGTGTCTGTTTACGCGTGGGCCACACTGGCTGCGTCGCTGATCTGCTGCGTCTCACAGGCGTCTGTAGTTCACACAGGGAGCACGTCTGCAGAGCTGCTACGTGGGGTTATTGGTGTAATTACTATATTTCCTTAAATAAAAGTAGGGCCATGTACTCAACTAAATGCCAGGACTCGACAGTGTGAAGCCGTGCATCTTCCGGTCCTACAGTAACAGTAAAGACTTTGTTCAAACAAATGCATGTATTCAGTCAACAGAAACACCTCTACTTTGAATCAGGTGGAGGACGTTTTGCAAATATGTATGTGTGTGACATATTTAGCAGATAGAGGCATAAAAAGTGTGGTAAAAGATCATTTTCACTGTCTGCAGTCCTTAGAGAAAATAGGCGATACCCCAACTGTCTAGAAGAGCAGCGCGGCTCAGGTACGTCTCATGCAGGCAGTGTGGCCGCTCTAATCTGATCAAGTGAGCGCAGAAATGAAAAGACGTTCCATGAAGCTCACGCATCCAGTGTAGCCAAGGCACATAAAGTATTCGTCAAACTGTCCATCAAAGCAAGAGAAAAGCTTTTTTGATTAACCATTTGGTGGGTTGTAACCAGAGCAAAATTGATTGATTGACTGATTGATTTTATTTCTCTCTCTCTCTCTCTCTCTCTCTCTCTCTCCTGTGTATCATTCTCCTCATCTCCCTCTGCCTCTTCTCTTCCATCTCCGCCTTCAAGCTGATTTCCTGTCACTGCAGGTGTCTCAGTGTGAAAAGGGATTTTGTTTTGAATCTATCTCTGTCTCCCTACACTGTTAAATGTGATTAGTTTCAAAAGCTTAACAACAAGGAAGTGAAGGGACAGTCAGTGATAGATAGATAGATAGATAGATAGATAGATAGATAGATAGATAGATAGATAGATAGATCCGTACATACATACATACATAAATAGAAAGAGTTTGGACACAGTGAAATTGTACCTGATGGTGGTACTGGTTAAAACCTTAGATGATCACACAAGTAAAAACTAAAAAACCACAAATCTCAACCGCATGCTGGTGCTTGAGGAAAGGTCAGTGGACCACCATAATCCATTTACTAATCCATTTATTTCATTATTCATTTACCAAACTCAGTATAGTTTCACAGGATAGGTGTGACATGCTGGTGGAAAGTTGGTGAATGGCCAGAAATCTGTAGATTTCAACCAAATGTCACAAGAATCCATTTAACTGAGATATTTGTGTGGAACAAATTTGTGGCCTAACCAAAATACAGACATTGTCATCCCTAAAGTTGTAAAGCTAAAATATAAATAACTTTTAATGCAACCTTTAAATCACTGTCCTTTTTCAACAATAAATAATACTGTACTGCATAAAAAGGTGAGTCAAATTGTCTGCTAACCACACCACTTTTCCTCGTTGCACAACTCTGCCCTAAATTACACATCTTGGATGAGCAGGTTGTAAATGTGTTCAATGTGTTGCTCGTACCACAACTCCATGTGGCATTGACGGCCCTCAAATGTCTCCAAATTAGCAAATTGTGAAGGCGTGATGGTGCAGAGGAAATGTCAGTGCACAGCGGAGATTTGAAACAAATCTTTGGGTTGGTGGTAAATTAGCTGTTGCCATGGCAATGCGAGTGCATACACAAACATAAATAGATTCCCTCAACACCTAGAGAGGTACTGCCAGACTGTCATGGGACAGTGAGTGAGTTTCTCACAATTCTTCAAAGAGTGTCCTGTGATCAATTCCTCATTAATTGGCAGAAAAATCTTTTGATAGATCGCTCGCTCGTCTGTGAAAGAAAAAACTGCTGTTGTCTCTGCAGGGTTTCAATTTCAAATTCACCTGCTTCTGTTTGCTTTTGTTGGACACGTTCCAGCAGCAGGACAATACGTCTCGGGAAGCTCAAGAGTAAACTTCTCAGACTGACAGACAATATGTCAGGCCGACCGATCTGATTGACAGGCCAGAGTACTTAATGCCTGACATTTCATAATGTAAATAATGCTGTCCCAGTGCGTGCTGTACATCCATCTGAGCAATATGCCACCGGTCCCACGGTGAGACTGCTCTTTGCCTGTAACCTTTTTCCTGGCATCTTAATGCTGCTCTGCCAGCACCGAGAACTCTCTGTGTGTAATTCTGACACAGTGGGGTCAAATTAATTCAATGTTTCCGTGCTTCTTCTGAGGACTCAGCCTTTATTTTCTAAACCAGTTCAGTGATTGCAGATTAAATTACTGAGTTCAGTGAGTTTTTTCGCTGCTACAATGACGTCTCTGCATCGGATGAAGCTGAATGTGCTGTTATGTGTTTCACAGTGGATTAAAACCACATGTACACAAAATTCCAATCATGGTGAGTATAAAAATGTAATGTACACCTACCGAACAAAAATAATCTCAATACAAATCTACGAATAATGGCTTAAAAAAAATGATTTACATTACTAATAGTAACAATTAGCCCTATCCATGACTTTTTACCTGCAATAAAATGTGCATTTAAAGATAACTAGAGTTCATTTCAATTTGAGTTCCACTCAAGTAATTACTATGATCTAAACTTAGTTTTCACTATTCTTAAACAGGCTATAATCAATGTGCAGTCAGATTGTAAAAAAAAGCTCAAAGTTTAAGCCTTTAAACACTAGAAATGAAATGTTGTGATCCTGTCAAGAAAGTGGTTTGTTTTTCCGCATTTCATGAATTAATTTTTAATTACTTTATCGTGGTGTGATTGCTCAGACAAGAACCAAAATAGTTGGTTTACAAACTCCAATCCTTTTTACCAATTTTGATCTAGATTTGCATGTTTGTCTAACACTATGATCTGAGTTCAGAGTTATTACTGTGGAGAGTACAATGTTATCAGAGTGAGAAAACTGATAGACGGAGTTACACCAAAACATACTTGTCCATTACCAGATACTGAACCCCAAGTCCTGCCCGTAGTTGCACTGTATGAATGTGTGTGTGAATGGGTGAATGGCAAAAAACTGTACTGTAAAGCACTTTCAGTGGTATTCAAGACAAGAAAAG
This sequence comes from Hippoglossus hippoglossus, assembly GCF_009819705.1. NCBI lineage: Eukaryota > Metazoa > Chordata > Actinopteri > Pleuronectiformes > Pleuronectidae > Hippoglossus > Hippoglossus hippoglossus. The sequence goes on along the minus strand of NC_047151.1, from coordinate 2,333,490 downwards.
ACTATTTACCATTACCAGATAGTGAGTTTGAAAAATGTTCATGTGAACCATACACAGCCAAAAAGGGGTAAAAAAATCTACCATACAGCACACAATAGATGAAGAGAATGTGTGTTATGTTAACCTGTCTTGCATAAAGAGCAAAGAAAGTGAAAGTAACTTCCCCTAATGCTTCATGAGCTACAATGCTTATCCTCTCAGTGCTGACGGTGGGCTGGAGCCAATCCCAGGTGACATTTGAGAGGCAGGGTACACCCTGGATGGGCTGCCAGTCTATCACAGGGCTGCAACCGTCCATCGTCACATTCCCACATGCAATTAGAGTCTATAATTGACCTAACCAACACAGGCCAATGCTTAGGGAGAATGTGCAAATTCCACACGGAGCAGTCCAGGCCGGTAGATTCAAACCCAGAACCTTCTTGTTGTGAGGCAACCGTGTGAACAGTGGCGCTCTGGTTATTTATAGAAAGATCTTTTTTTAATGGTGGATATCAAGTCAAAACACAATTCGATTCGGTTTTATTTGTAACGCACCAAATTAAAACACACATTATCTCAAGGAAAGTTGCATAGTAAGGTCGAGGCCTTGCAAAATTGAACAAAAACCAACAGTTCCCACAACGAGCAGCACTGACAGCTGTGGAAAGAAAAAACTCCCTCTACAGGAAGAAACCTTTAAAACCCGACTCAATATGCGCGGCGGCCATCTGCCTCAACCGGTAGACGTGAACGGAGAAAAATGGGACATGGTGTGTGATAGCATGTTTAGTGCTGTGGATTGGCAACATATCTCAATCAGACCCATCACATGACAGCCAAACACACACAGCGTTTGTATTTTACCAGACTAGTACTTCCAGTAGTGATTAAACATTACGTTACTTTTGTCAAAAAACAAAACAGGAGTAAATTTGTCATGTGACTTCAATTATTTTAACCCCTCTCCATCACTACAGTGTCGTTCTGTTAGAGTGTAGAAACGGCAGACGACCACAAAGGAAAGGTTGCGAGAAAGTGGATTATCCAGAAAATAGACTCTAACCAAATCACCAAGTAAATCTTGGAATAAATAAAAAAAACGCAGTTTGATGAAATACTGTAGCCACAGGGTCACATTTTCTTCTCGGTCGAGTTTAAGAGAGTAGGTTAAGTTTTGGGTCATTGCTTTAAGTGGTACAAAACTCAGGTCATGATCAGATCATGGACAAACTTTAAACCAAAATTAAGTTTGAACTCAGAACCTTCGGGGGTGGAGGCAACACAAAGCTATTTTTTACAGTGCAGCTGTTGTTTCAGTCCAGATTAATATGCCGGCACAATTTAACAGCATAAGGAACGAGCGCAACCTGACCTGAGTCTCCACATCAACATCCTGCATCCTTTCTTAGAATAATCACATGTTTCCATCATTTACTAAATTAAGTACAGTCCATTCAACTGCTGCACGTGTATTTGTACTAATGATACATGTTTTTCTCTATTTGCTGTTGGCCTACAATGCTTATATGACTCTTGCGGCAATGCTGCATGAGTCCTAATTATAACCTCCAATCCAATCTGACATACAGGCTTCCAGTAATGTGGGATGCTTAACAGACGAGCCTTGTAAATGCCTTAAAGGTTAAATTTGTGCGAGCCGCAGAGCCCTTATCTGTATCCCTTTCACTTTAGCTCCGTGCCATGTTGTTTACTCATGTGTTTATTTATACAGCAGCTTAGATTGTAAAGACCGAGGACTTCTGTTCCCACTTATAGCAACAACTCTGCATTTTTAATGCCAGATCCTCTATTCTCGCACGTCTCGAGTAAGTTGTTTGCGTCAACTGAAAGAATCAGGGCAAATTGTTTCATAGTGACAAAAGGAGCATCTTTCACATGGCAAAAACCAAACAGGGCTGATAAATAGTGATGATTGTCTGTTTTGTTTTGAGGGCAGACACAAAATGGCAGCAAGGAAAAAAAAATAACAATGATGAATGGAAAATCCTCGCAAGAATCGCTGACATTTCCAGGTGTATTTATTTTTCTCGCCTCCACTGTAAAGTCACTTTTTGTCACAAACTACAATAGTTTGTCAACACCTGAAGCACAGGATGGAATTTCAGGCAGGAGGGAAGTGCCGGGCATGGGAGCCGCTGATACGTGTTTGACTGTAATTGGTTTTGTTACAGACAGGGCTAAGTGGTGTGGTTGTAACACTGAGCAGTGCAGTGGTGCAGCAGTCAAGACGTGGACTTGTGGAAGCCTGGTTTTAGGACAAACGTTCATTTTGTATTCAGGCCTTGATTTTATTTGTTTTATTGCATTTGATGCTCAGTTGATGTTAATTATATTTTGACTCAGAAGAAGAAGCAGAAGAAGACACAGCCGTGTGGAGACATCGGTCCTCACAGCAGATGAATACATTTGAATTGCGCCCCAGCAATTTTTTTTTTTTTCAGTTAAGCTTTTCCCAATGTTAATTAAAGTTTAAAGCAATAATCTATAGGATTCCATTATCGGCGGGGAAACATAAAGTGTGTTTGTAAAGGTTCTGTTTTACGCTCGGATGCAAAACAAGACAAAGACCTTTTTTTTTTCTTCTGCATCCAGATTTTGTCGTCTCTGAAGAGCGAACAAAGATGCAGCAGAATAAAAGCCAGCTGGTAAAACAAGCAATAAAATGTTGCACCGTGGACGACACTGTGCAGAATGACACATCCAGCATCACTGCCAGCTGCACTGTAGATACACTTCACATTTATACTCCAAGGAGACAGGGGCTGCAAAACTAAGAAGGTCATTTAGAAACAAATGGGCATTCCAACAAGCAAAAGACGGAACTCACACAAACTTCATTCCTTTCATGTTGTGTTCTTATTTATACTGAGGTGGACGGCATTTTAATAAATTCCAGAAGTTGTGGCACGACTGAAAACGTGCAATCAAAGGGGCTGATCTCAGGTGAAGGACACGTCTGACGTCATCATCACCTGGACAATGGCTTGGTGCTGAGTGCTGCGGAAACTCATTAACAGAGATCCTTGACCATGTGTGTGCACAGTGAGGCTGTGGAGTCTGAAATGTCGTTTTTTTTCTGTATGGATACCTGAACATTACATTAAGCACTGAAACAGAAATGTCTTCTGCGACTGTCATTTTTCAGGTAAAATACCCTCAATTCTACAAATCCAGAAATTGAATGTAAGGATTTGTGCCGTTTTACATCATTGTGAATTAATTATCTTGGGATTTTAGAAAATTGGATGAAAAAAAAAAGGCCAGCTTAGAGGAGACATTATTAGTTATTAGTAAACATCATTGTTTCACTATTTAGTGGTATTTAGGTAAATCAATCAATTAAAAGGAAATATTGACAATTTAATCAAATGTTAAAATAACAATTACACATTATATTATTGTATTATTCTCTGCCTATTATATCCTTCGCAATGTCTCTCTTTTAGAAATGTGAGTGTTTCTTATGGAGTCTTTCTTTACTTCCAAACCTGTTTATTGATTCCAAAACATCAGATGTCAGGTTTTGCTTGTACTGGCCAGTTTCTGTGGCTACATGGGCGAGCCAAGCAGCTGCTGCTGCCGCTGCTGGTCCCTCCGAATGGAAATGCTCTCTGTTAAACTCGCGTACAAAACTAATAATAGAACAATTGATTGCCTGCTCTGAAGGCTGGAGCACCTGTAAATACCTTCCTCCCCCTGAGGACTGCCGCCGCCACACGGACAAAACCCTGATCGTCTCATTCCTGCCTTCACGTGGAAGGACCCGAAGCCAGCGAGCGAGAGGGCGGCGAAGGGAGGCCACTCTTCAGCTCTAAACTTTGCAGGTGCTTTGGGCCCGTGGCTCAGGAAACGTGGCCTCACAAAAAGCAGGGAGGAGGGCTGAAATTGCTTAACCTCTCCCACAACCTACGGCGCTACTTGAAAATCCTGCCTGCTGGTCAGAAAGGCTCCGTGCTCAACATGCTTTATCCTGACATCAATGCAGCTGCCCAGTCTGAGGAAGCTCCGGTGATAAAGCCCTCTCCTCTCTCTCTCTCTCTCTCTCTCTCTCCCTCTTCCTTCCACACTGGAGATCAGTCTCTCACTCTTGACAAAGAAAAGCACTCAACCCAACCAAAGGTGCAGGGATAAGGCCTGATCTCAACAGTGAGGCTTTTGAATAGTGTCCGTTTGAATTGCACAATAAACCCACTTACTGTTAGTATCCTCCACTATAATTCATGATCATACTGAAACCCCAGTTTTCAACCCTTGTTGGTGAAGACAAAGATGGAAGCGATATGAGCTGGGAAGTAACACATCAATTAAACAAGAGGGAGATTGTTCCTCTCTTCTTGGTTGTATCTCCCTCTCTCTCACACACGCACACGCACGCACACACACACACACACACACACACACACACACACACACACACCTTTCCCAGCGCATCAGGGAGAGATCTGGCTCCTCTCCTGAGTAATGTGTTCCTGACAGCCAACATGAGCGCACGTCCCCCCCCCCCCCCTCTGTGGATTGGCGCATGTTTAAAGCGGACATAATGAATGACTTACACTGCTGTTCTGGCCGGACCAGTGCACCATAGCCTGGTTGTGAGATGAGTCCCCGGTCAGGGCGAACGTCGAACTGTTAAGTTTGAGCTCCTCCTGCCTCGGACCAGCGGCTCTCCGCTCCTCTCCGCTCCTGCGCAATTCAGAGCGCGTCACTCTGCGTGCCGCCGCCGAACCGGTGCCCTCTCCCGGGTCCTGGCGTCGGGCCGCGCGGGGGGACCTGGCTTCATCTTTACCACTGTTCCTCCTGGTGCGCCTTTTGGGTGAGACGGCCGAGGGGAGACCGGCCCAGTCGCTGGACCTCCGCTGGCCGCTCATTTTCACATCTGAAACTTTAGTCTTCGCAAACTCGCTCTCGCCAATGTCACCGTTTGCGCGCAGGCTGCGTGTAGTCCGTCCCAGCCGTGGCCCCGTGTACTCCGCCTCATCCGGAGCGCAGTCAGCGGACCCCGCCGCGCAACGGAGCCGCCGACTCCCTCCACCCGCAGCCCGGGCTCTCCCCGCCGCCCCGTCCCCGCGTCCCAAAACTTCTCTCTTCAACCCCGCCGAGGACCCACTCGTGTCGAAATTCAACAGTAATTCCCGTGCGCGCCACTTATTTCCAGGCTGACACGACCTGCAAGTTATCTCAGCTTTGGCTGCGTGGAAAAAGCTGAGCATCATCAAAAGCAAAAGCCAAAGCGCACTGTGCCACTTTGGGCAAAATGTGGAGCCCGTCTCCATGGCTGGCGGCACAGAAAGATGCGGTGCAGGCAAGAAGTCCTTTTTTCCCCCCCACACTCCGCTCTCTGCCTCTCCGCTGTGTGTTAATTGTTGCTGCGCTGTGGAAGAGGAACTGCTGCGTAAGTTGTGGCGGTGCCCAAATGCAGTGTTGTAAAAAAGTGCAGCTGAGCCTAAGTGGTCCAAGTTGAAGGATTTGATCAAATGAAGCCCCGCGCGCATGGGGGAGGAGCTGAGCATCCGGACTGAGAGATGGAGGATAATACTGCGACTGTCTTTCTCCGTGTTTGTTATGTTCCACCGTATGGTCGCTTGTTAATTAAAGCAGTCAGTAATACAATTCATTTTTATTCTGCTGCTCTTTTGTCTCCCCCTCACAGCCACATTCTTTCTGGGAAGCTACTGCTGGTAGTTGTTCCTCCTGTGGCAGATTGTATCAGCAGCCTCCCTCCAGGGAGAAGAAATCACCCAATTTAGCAAATAATACTGAATTATTTTTACCCTGATGAACCTGTTTGGATTCAGTTCTTTTGGGCCTCTTAACATGTTTCCAATTAAGTGCAGTGTCAGGGAGGGGAGATTTTATGACTTATAAAACAGCAATAAAGATTTCATTAGCTTACATTGGGACATGAGATTTGAACACATCTATATGCATGCATTTCACAATCGATCTCGCCTCTACCGAGTGATATGATGATGCCTTTTCCTTCACTGAGCTGAGGGGCAAGCTGGAGAATCACCTGTAGGCTACTGGGAAACCTGCCGACTGGACTGAATAATGGATATTTCAATGATTAATTATTGTATAATGTCTCGGTGAGAATTCACAGTGTCTCAGGTGATGAACGAGTGTCTCTTTGATATTGGCCCTGAAACTCTCCGTGTCTCTAAACCCGAGGTTATGGTGATTGCTGATGAGCACTGAGTCGCACAAAGGGATATACAAATGGTCACAGACTACTACAACAGCTGGCTGCTTTCTAGTTCACAGCAGAGCATGTTGCCATGAGGGAATGAGATGGGCAGATTGTGCCTTGAGAGGTGATTCATTTCACCACAAGGAAAAACATCCATAGGCGACAACAAATTATGATGGAAGGGTAAAGGGATATATTTAGTGTCAAATACAACCAAGAGCAATGTTTCATTTCGCTGTCATGTTTAGACAAATGTTTCCTTCTAGCACATGTTGCATCATGTGTTCTAAACAAGTGTGTCGAGGAGAAACACTTTGGTTTCAAGACAGTCATATGCTGATAATGACCCATCTGTGGTGATTACAGCCCGGTGCTGCTCATTCTGCCTCATCCATTCTCCCTCTGTGGTTACCAGCCATAACACTGGCTGGTATTGTTTGCACCCTGTGTGTGTGTGTGTGTGTGAGTGTGTAATCATGGCAAAATGTGGTCCTGTATATAAACCGACTGTAGTGTGAACTACCACAGAGGTGGTGTTGAGTACTTTGGGGTTTATATGTCTGTCTGTGGACAGATCTTGTCACTGTGATAACATCCTAGCTGTGCAAGACACAGTAATGAAACTTTACAGGTGTGAAGTTGAAAACAAAATATTGGGTTATGAAGATAAATTGACCTTATCTTCCAAAAGTTTGTTTCTATTGTTTGATTATTATTATTATTATTATTATTATTATTCCAAACATGAAAAACATGAAAGAGAACCAGTGTAAACCTTGAGTTGTCATAAAAACTCAAAAGGTGTTTAGTTTGTCCAGTTTGGGCTACTGTAAAAAACATGGCAGCCTCCGTAGAGATTTAAATATAAAGGGCCCTTTCTAGGGTAAAGAAAACAACAATTAGATCAAACACACTAGTGAAAACATTACTTTTTTGTATTCAATTTCTGCCAATAAATCCCTTTCACCTAAATCTTACACACTGGACCTTTAAAGGGTCAGTCGCCCAGATTGAAATCCATATCCATTCACTTTAATTGTTTTGGTGGCAGCAGGTCCTCTCGTGATTTTGAGTCAACTCAAATTATTGATTCGACCTATTGCTCTGATTCAGTGTCCCTATCAGGAAAACATCAATGTTCGGCAATTCCACAGCTCATAATTAACCATTTTATCTAGTAGTTGTTTATTTACACATCCAACAGTTACAGAGCAACATCATCATTCATTTTGTTTTGGTCCATCTGATAAATGGAGGTCCAATATTCACTCTTTGGTTTCTATTGTCCACTCCACTACGTTTCCACACATAACAAACTAGCCCTGTCTGTTGATTGGGACTGAGTCATACACTGAGAGGTTTAAAGTTTGTTTGCTAGAAACAAGTGAAAGCAGCGAGAGCTAACCCAAGCATTCAAGTTGTGCCTAAACCATCAGATGAAACTCAATATAAATCGCTATAAAGCTGAGACCAGCTGCATTTGGTAAAGATAATTCTCCCTTTACGTGGTCACATTGTCTTTACTTTTATTTAATCAAGTAAATTAAATACATGGATATAAAAATATAGATTATAGTGTTTCAGTTGCCCAACTTTTCCATAACGATATTTTATTTAACTCCTTAACTTCATCTTTCCCTTATCTTAACCTTATTTGGTTTGGCCAGTTCTTGAATCGACTGTGTCCTGCCTCAAACTGTGCTGTTGCAGCTGCATGTAGATACTTCAGAAGTATTTGCAGATAAAATAGGTTTGTGATTGGGATGAAACGACCCTTTAAATTACATTATTAAAGTGAAGCACGAATACGCTCTCCGTTTTTGGGGGAGTGATCCTCCCCAGTCGTGTCCAACCAGAGGCGTTAAAGATGATAAGTGTTGCCTCTCTGCGTCGCACACAGCATTAAGCAGACATATTGTATTGGATTAATGGTGCTGCAATGAACAAGGCCCACATGGACAGACACTTATCAACCAATTCTCCGGCGGGTGTGTGTGTGTGTCAGTGTCATCTCCTGTCCCCACTTCGACTCTCCATCCATTCACAGGGAATCAATGCCCTGCCAATAGCAGCAATTGATTTTCTGAGGATGTTGCAGAAGGCAATATGCAGGCCTGAGTTGTCAGATTTGCTCGTACCCCCGTGGACTACGAATACACAACGAGGTGATAAAGCTTCAGAAATCAAAGGGAAGTGTTCTTGTGTGTGAGGCCAGAAAGGGAAGCCAGAAAACACGCCCTTTGGCCTCGCGCAGCGCAGTAAAGAGCGGATGATTTAAAACCTTCTCAGAGGCAGCTTGGTATTTATTGCACATACATATACTTGTATGCTTGAAACACATGTTTATGGACTTTTAAAAAAGGGCTTTTACAGTCTGTAACTTGTCTGGTTATTAAGATAAACACTAAATGTAAAAAAAACACGCTCCTCTAAAGCCACTATACCTCATTTTATTTCAGTTGTTCGATCCAGCCATGACAATGACTCTGAAAATCTCTTTTACAACATTGCTCCCCCTGTCTTGCTCGCGTCCCAGGGTTACCCTCAGCACAGTAAAAGCTTTTTCAGCACTAACACCAACAAGAGTTGTGGAACAAAATGTGATGCACTTTTGTTCCGGCCGAAACATTCTTGATCCTCACAAAAGAGGTGGAGACAGAAAAAAAGGCCTTTAAATGTAAAAGCAAAGCTTGTGTTTTAAGGGTTTGAGAGGAACAAGCAGGAGTTGAAAAGGGGAAGGAAGTCAAAACAAGAACCTAGAGCAAGGAAGAAGGAGAGGAGGGGGAATTAAGGAAACGGCTCCCTTTTCCCTGTGTTCGACTCAAACGAAAAGTTACTCCAGATAAATACGTTCCCAGTAACATAAACTTTATTGGTATTCATTCACAGCAGAGAGCAGACATAGGGTCAGGAGCAATCAGTTTGCCTTGGGCTCATGCAACTGGGTTCAAAATCTGGGTTCAGCTTTCTTCTATCTCTAACACTTTTTGGCATGTTTGTGTCTCAGGCTGCCATTAATTGCAAAACCGTCCACCCATAACAATATGAGTTTCTGAGACGCTAACTGCAGCCTAAATCAAAGCCAATCCTTCACAAGGCAGAAAGGAAGAAGAAAAAAAACAGCTGACAGAAATAGACCAGTGGTTAGTCAGGATTCCATTTCCAGCTCATGAATTGAATTTCAAGCAGTGTCCCAAATTGGCTGAGCCGGACCGCATCCCTGCTCTGTATTGTCAAGGCGTTTGAAAAGCAGTAATTGGATAATCCATTTTAAGATGGCTATGCCACCCCAAAGTTATAGAAGTGAGGGATCTCCCGAAGGAAAATGGATGCTGCTGAGTAATCCTGTCATCTCCAGCGACACAAACAGTAACCTTGACACTGTCTCTGGCAGTGCAGCGATCTTCCTGCCCAACACTACACTGAGATTCCAAGTTCACTTCTTCTCTATAGAGAGTGCGGCAAAGACCAGCTCGTATGCATTCTCCTCACACTGGACTTTTTCTGAGAGCAGTGTATGCCCCACTGCCCAGTTTCCAATGGCACTTTTTCAGCCGAGGCTCAGTCCTTATTGCACTCTCCTTGATTCACTTAGAACAAATATAAAAACCACAAATTGATGTGTTCCTCTAATACTACCTTCTAGTCCACTGAGGCAACTTGCTGCTGGTTGAAAGTGCAATTGTCAGTTAATAACGTAGAAAGAAAAAGGATTTCTCTGTCTATAGAAGAAGGCATTTCACCACACAATGGCTTCATTCATTGTAGGAAATGTGCATACTTCACAGACAAAGCCAGCTCTCACCAGCAGCGTTCAGATTCTTCTCAGATCTGTTGTGATCTCCAAGAAATTCCTGCCGGGGCAAAATGCTTCTTCCATAAACTGCTGGTGAGTGGTCATATAATCTGCTGCTTCTAAGATTTAAAGCAGACATTGAATCCACCTGCTACTTATCCTCTGGGTTTCATTCTGAAAGAATTAGACGCCAATTACTTATAGTCATCTTCTATTCATTTCTTCAAGTAGAATACAGGCAGAGTGGTTGCAGCACATTTTCAAGGCTGTCACCGCATTTTCCTGCTAAAATCTTGATTCTCACATCAACATCAACCATAACGACGGGCTGGGGTTGAGGCTGAAGGGGGAGAGTTTTGAAAAGCCAGGTGAGAGGAGGAACGAGATACATCTTAATCCATTTGAAGGGCCAAATGACTGACTGCTTTAAAAGCTTGCGTACCGGGGCTGAAATATTAATATTTGCTGCTCAGGAACATTACCAGTGTGCTTGGAGCGAGGCAACGATAATTATTAATGAATCTCATTTTCAGGCTACTGTGCTGGATGTTCAAAGTGCCTTCGACCTTCAGAGGGAAAGCGAAGCGCAGCGTTGCCTTCTATCAGGAGTCAGTAGACTAAACATGAACAATCTGTTACAATTCTCTAATTGGAGTTTGAGCTCACCGCACTGATTTGTTTATCTCAGCGGTTGTGCTCTAGATGACTTATTCATGAACATGTGGAAAATCACATCACTCCAGAAGGTCCCATGCTTTTGTGAGAACAGACTGATCACTCTTTTTTACCGATTGCTGCCTCAGGCAAGGACATCATTTGAAATAGCAATCATCACTTAATATTTCTTTGCGATATAGTGTTTGATTAAGCTTGAGGTCCTTGAAGATAAAACCCCCCCCTACAAACGGCATCAGAACACACAGGCTCTAACTCTTAAACTTCAGGCTAGCGTGTATAAAGAAATCTGTCAAACCAACTCTCCACAGAAGGCACTGTTGCTAGAAGTGGTAAGTCAAGGGTACTGACAAACAGAATGTCCTATTATATTCCAAGATTCTTTAGATAGTTGCTTTAAAGCTGACCTAATTAATTTTTTGACATTAACAACATCAAATGACAATGGGTCATGAGAAACATGTCACAGAGTCAAATTGTCAGAAATGTACTATACACTGCAGTTTCTTAGCTCTACAAAGCATTTTAGCATCTATCATCTCATTAGGCTTTCCACCTATTATATAATAGGCTCATTTTTAATCACAGTGCTATGTTTAGCAAAACCCACGTTACACAACGTACCTAGTACCAAACGGCTCACAGACAAAGTTGGCATCAAATGTGGGTGACCAAATACTGGACTTTGATTTGTTGGGTAGCTTGGAAAACCATTACTCAACATAAGCATGAATGTTGCTCCTTGTCCGTGGGATGTTTAAACTGGCAAATGCTTTTGTCAAAATAACTTGATAAGATGTTATTTTGTTTTTCTGTGTGCAGCTTGTTGCCATTGTCACTTACTTTTAGCTCTTTATTTGCTCTCAACCAACCAGAAAAATATGGTTCTTATCTCCCAAAAACTCACTTGCCACATCAGGAACATAATTACTGAGAGTGAAAGTGCTTGTTGTCTGCCAGAAAACTGATTGTAACAAGTTTTATACATTTACAGCTACTTTATCAATCATTGTATACAAATACACATAACTGTATGTATATTTTTGGTAATACCAAAGTTTTGCCTTTATGAAAATGTAATGTTTCTTGAAACTCAAATATCAAAGCCAAACAAGCATTTGCACTTTATAATGTACTCAGGCCTGACATGTACATGGTTATAGGCAGCACCACAGTGTGGTTTGCCTCTGGTGGTCCCATGTATTTGGTATGTTTAATATCCTTTTTCAGACCGACTATATTGGAAAACTAGACTGTAGTTGAGAAGACTGGAAGGAGACGGGAGTGAGTTTCAGACTTTAGCTGAACTAGTTAGCTAGAAATAACTCACTGTTGGGAGAATTTCTAATAAAACGTGTGTATCTATGCAGTAAAAGGGAAAAGGGATTGTGGTATTCCTATTAAATAATACAAAATACAACAGTAACCAGAATGCACCGAGCTCCTGGGCCTCTCTCTTATTGGATGCTTGAGCTGGTATGTTTACAAATACTAGCAGCTGAGTCGGGGTCCATATACCGCTCCTAGGGCTAAGAAGTCAACATCAGCTTGTTAAACCAGCATCTTTAGCCACAATGGTTTCAACGTGCATTGTTCCCGAGTGCAAGGAGCTGAGGAAACATCTTGCTGGAGTGAGCTATCATTGGTTTCCAGTATCTTGATAGGCAAAGGCTCACGGCAGCTGTGGGTTTTAGAAGCCAGCTGTTGTCCCCTCTCCTCTGTCCTGTCTACCATGCACTAAAGCAATTAGTGGTACATAGTACTGGACCACAACAGCTGACTTTCAGCATTGCTACGACAACAAAGAGCTGGTCAGAGCTAATAACTTTAGGCTAAACTCTTATTGCACTGTCAGGTAACAAACACAAATACACAAGCAGTGTATACGCTAGTCTTGAATGGGAATATAAAATCGTGTACATTATGACAATGTAATGTTGCAGTGTCAGTGACAAAGTACTGTCTCTTTTGAACTTACTTTGTACTTAGAGTACACAACACAACATCCTCCATTCGCCGTAGTTCCTCCGCGGTGTTTTTAGGCTCATTTAATACACTTTCAATACAGTTTTGTAGTTGTCTTGGCCCCCCTCACTCGTTTTGATCTGAAGTCACACAAAAAATGTGGAAGTGCATGTTGTAGTTCTAACACACTACAGCCATGTTAGGTGTCAAAAGCCTGCTAATGACATCGGGCGACCTTTTGACAACAAAAGATCAAGTATATCTCGGTCCAGGGAACACATTGGGAAATTAAACAATGCTCATGTTCATATATTATTGATACTGTGACAATACAAACTGGGTTGAAAATTGTCAAAGTTCCCATTTCAAATGACTTTGTTGCTGGTAACGTCACTGTTGATCTGCTCTGGTGTCTGCAGCTGTTGAGGCTGTGTCGCTGTCTGTGAAATATCCAGGTAACCATATTTGGATAATTAGCAAACGATAGTTGACTAAAGTTGTCAAGCCGCGGTCCAAGGCAGCCAAGCACCGCTGCCCTGACATGACACAGCAGACCTGCCTGTTGCTGTGACTTCCCACTCACCACTTACAATTAAGTGACGACACATTCATTATTGAAATTTCAACTGAGGGTTCAAAATATCAATGTATGCTGTTGCACCGCTGTAGAGCTGGGCCTGTAAATACTCCACTATGCTCAGCAGCTAGTAACCGACAGTGTCTGTCTTGTGGTTGGTTCTGAGCAGGTAGTATAGAGTGAATGAAAAAAGTCAAGTCACAGGTCAGATTGCTAAACAATTAGCTAGAATTGGTGAAATTCATCACTGCAACTCCCTTCACACTGTCACGTTGTTATTATAGTGTCACTTTAGTGTTTCAATAATATAATCATATATATTACTGGATGTATACTGACTGTGAATTCAACTTTTCATCTGCTAGAAGTGGTTTTTCTCACAAATTACATTTTGGGATTTTCTCCCATTGAACTTTACTCTCTGTCTCCTGGCAGAAATAATGATGACAATTTGTACATTGTTGTAGCAACATATCTTTTGTTGTATACACTTCAGCTGGCAGTAACTGATTTATTTGCTCCAGGATGAAATTACACATGCACCCCCATGCAAATAAGTGTATTTCTGATTGACCTCACATCTGAGCAGAGCCACCAGCCTCAGAAGATAATTATGAGATGAGCCAAGCTAATGATGTCTTTAAATTGCAGCGCCCCTCGCCACCCAGTCAACTTTGACCTGAGGAACAGTTTGCAATGCAATGACTGTGAAAAGTTCAATTAAGCTGTAATTTGAGGCAGAGGCCGTAGAATAATTGCAGGATGGAGGGTGGTCTTTCAGTTCAGTTCGAGCATGCTTAATAAGCAGTCCATCTCCCTTCTCACCAGCTAATAGCATCTGTTCCCTTATGTGAGATATCACTGAATAATGACGAGAAGACGCGACAGAATCATGCTGGGTGTATGAATTGTGTCTGGAGATTTGACACTTCAGGGAGAAAACAATGAAGAAGATGATGTTTGCCTAAATGTAATTGGCAATTAACGCCTTAAATTGATGTTCGGGTTTGAAACCACCTCTTTAAAATACACAGAAACCGCATACATGTTTTGCATCTACTTGGATAGGGGGTGCTGGTGGGGGTGCTGGTGGGGGGGTGTACAGCTCAAAAACAACTCCCTGGCTCATAAATAAATAGAAATCTGCTGAGAAAAACCTGAACACTATTCACATTAGCTGTTTTTAATATACTGCCCATAATTACTGGAAGCATGCTGGACTGGATATTAGGACACATCTGTTCTACCAAGGGACAGATGCTCCTGGGGATTTCTATATCAATGCTTTCCTTGTGAACTCACTGGGAGGACGGCGGGAAAAAGGGACAAATAAGATACAATTAAAGTGCACAACGTTCTGTGTTGTACTATGAAATTCAATAAATTGTTTTCAATCACACAAACTTGTGCGAGCCATTCCTGCCCTGAAACCATGCAAATACAAATCAAAACTGGTGACACCTCGGATTCCCTCACCTGAGTCAAATAAATAACGGGCTTGTTTCTGAAAGGGGCTCAATGTAAACTATGGCCAGGATGGCTGTACATATAACACACTGAGTAATTGAGTCCACCATGCATATTTATGACTAAATAGACACCGTGTCGGCCCCTGGATTTATGGGGGAGAGCTGAGGTTTTGGCAGAGGCTCTGCTCAGCAATCTATGGTTTTATAAAAAGGCTTCAGCAAGCAAACCAGTCAATCTGTCATTCCGATTAGAGTGGGATATATCAGCACACTGGCTGCATGGTCCACGCATCCTTTATGTGTAGTCAAGAGCTCTGAACAGGGCTCGGGAAGGAAGGGATCGCCATTGGCCAAATGTTACAGTAAGAAGGAAGTGACGCTGAGTGCCCATTCATAGAAAATGCATCTAAATTCAAAAAAGGACATAAACACTACATTGTCATATTGTCATATATATACATATATATATATATATATATATAGAGAGAGAGAGAGAGAGAGAGAGAGAGAGAGAGAGATAGATAGATAGATAGATAGATAGATAGATAGATAGATAGATAGATAGATAGATAGCATGAGCATTAGCCATTCAATGCTTTCAACATTCACAGGGAGATTGGTGTTCATGAAATAATTTCCAGAAATTAGGTACAATTTGAAAACCGTAACAAATACACCATTTCACACACATGCAAACAAACACACAAACACATTGGGTTTGTGAATTCAAATAATTCAAGCCCACATTGACATTTAGATAGATTCTTTCTATTTATTTTATATTATAACTAAACATATGGGTTTTTTTGTATCATTATACTACACGCATTACTTTAAATGTCCCTTTTGAGCCACCGTATGATGATGAATGTGTGTATCCTAGAGGGCAAATGGGGAGGAAAGATTAAACAGAACAGTTATTGTTTTGAAACTTCGGGGAAAATGAATGACCTTGGGTAAAAATGAATAAATATAGAACAATGTTTGTAGACTTGAATTCTCATAAAAAGAAGATTGCTGGCAGACCTTTCATATTGATGTTCGCCACATAATGCTGATATGTTGTGGATTTGAATGTCAAATACAGACAACTGAGCCCAATTTACATATATTATGTTTTCATTTCAGGTTCATAGTACTGTATATTTCTGAAATCATTTAGGGTGAAAAATGATAATGACATGAAAACTGTATAAAATACCCCCCACACACCTACACATTTCAATAGAATACGTCACAAACAGTATTTAAGGTGTCTTGTAGCCATACAAGTCAAATTAATCACAACGGGCAGACGTGGTTAAAAAATGAAAAAGATCCACCGTCTAAGCAGGTTTACTTTGGGGGTGAATTGATAAAGAGGAGTCGTTCCTTGAGTTCATTACAGCAAAGTAATTAAAGCGATGCTGTGGCTACGAGGTTATTAAACAGCCAGGATGTGACACCAGGGCAGTCAGGAGCACATGACAGCCGGGTTGTGACCACCCTGTGTTTCACAAACATGCTGCACAGAGTTGCAGGGGACTGTCTATACCCTGGAGGCATCATTAATGTGATGGCATTTACAACTCCTGGCTCAGTGACTGGATCTGAGCGGTGTGCACTGTCTGCTGAGTTTTTCCTCCAGAACTCTCAATGACACAGTGACGTGGTAAACATTCAAAGTTCCAGGTAATCTAATTGTTATTAACCACTTGTTTAAAGTGGTGAGGATATCATTGTTGCATGATTTGATTTGGAGTCTTTCAGTTGTGTTTTGTTGAGCTCTTAGCTTACTCCGTGTTTTTCTTTTTCTAAGCAGCGCTGTGCTTCACAATCAATTCCGCCCAGTTACACACTTTTACACAAGGCGGCCAAGTACCAAGCATCTCCAGCTAGCTGCTACTGAGCAGTTTCACTGGAGCAATACGTTTGCTGAAAGACACCTCGACTCTATCTGTGGAGCTGTCTTCATTCATTCTCCAGGGGGGATTTTAACCAATTTCTAACCCATGCAAATATGATAACGCTCATTTAATATCAGCTACAAATATTAAAGTGGAGTGTGCTGTCATGTACAACTGACAGACCTATATATTTCTCAATATTTAATTCATGAACCATTTCAGTTGTTAATTATGAGGACATATTATGCTCTGGGCTTCTCAAATATATAAATGATCCTCTTATATAAACACACATTTTGACTTACATATAGTCTTCCTTATTGTATATATTGACACTCTCATACATATATATATACTATTTACACACATGATTATATGAAAGGAGAATGTATTAATATGACAGACACAGAATATACTGTCCTGTATGGTTCCTCGTAATAAATCTATTTTAGTGTGCAGGTAAAACAAAGCAGTTCTAAATTGCATCACACTGTAACTTTGAAAGGAATTAAACCAAAGAGCAAAGTATTATGTAGTAGGAAGTCTTAGTAATTACAATAATTATTATTGAATATATTTAGTGTGTTGCAGAAAAGCCCCAACGTGTTTTTCTTTCTTTCTGCTGAATGTGCATACGGCCACACATGACAAAATGCATCAAAAATCTTACTTAAGTCTATCTGGTCATTAAGTGCATTAGGTTATCTTACTATGTGCCTTTGAGAAAAATGTGAAAGGGACGAAAGCCTTGAGGGCAACTGTTATCATAATTAATATCAGTATTACTGTAATTAATCAGAGCTGTTATCACTGCTGCTATTATTATCAATAACATCATTGCAAGTATGGGTACTGCTACATTATATTTGACAGTGTTTAAGTACAACACCTGTCCCAGGTCTCCTCCTCTTGTTCCTCTCTCCCCCATTTCTCTCCTCTAAACTTAAATCAAAATTCAGAGAGATTTCTGTTCTGCTGGATAATGACAGACTATGTTCGAGGAAAAATCACATAGCTCTAAGAAACCAGTCAAAATATGATTCACAATATGATTACAATTGTCAGTCAGATCTATTTAAATCACACCCAGACCAGGTTTTGATGAACTCTTTGTAAATAACACCTGACTTGTTTTTAACCACATTTGCAGAGCTTTAATTATATAGTGTTATCTTTATAAAGTAATTTACAATCCTTCTCTGCTCAAATGAATTGAACCAGTTGCGTTGAGCAGGGTTGTGTTCTAGTTGTGTTGCATTTTAAGTAATTTGTGTTGTTAAATCAGCGTGAATAAGGTTTTCCTTTGTTTGGCCATAACCAGGTGTTCTAGTGACAGTTCAACTTTTCAGTGTAAGTTTGTTACATGTTCAGTGTATCATAGAGTGAATGAAGTTTCCTCAATCGGAACTGTTACTGTAGAAACAGCAAGGAAAAACCAGTGTCACAAGATTTAAGTGCATAATCTTCATCATTATTACCCTGGCAGCAGAAGACTCCGATTTTTAATGGGTTAGGAATTTGATTAAGTCGAATATTCCAGGTCCATCAGACTGTATAAAGATGAAACAAGCTATAATAACTTGACCTGTGCTGCTCAAACACAATACAAATACATTGTCCTTTAATCAACCCTTACTTTCAGAATGTTTCACTGGTTTTTATATCTGCTCACACACATTTTGCCCATTACGTAAGCTGCTGTAAAATCCTTCATTATTCGCTCAGTTAACATGCGACACAACAACATCCAGACTTAATACATCATCACAAATAACAGTCTTTATTCTCCCCCAGACAAAGCAATATGTATTCAAATTGTGTTTTTTTTTATATGAAGGGCTTGACTGGAGCAGACCCTGGTGAGCTGGGATTTCACAGTTGCGTTTAATCAAATCAAATCACTGCTGGTCTCCCATAAGGCTGAACAGCTTAGTTCAATATCATGTCCTTCACTGGGGTTTTTGTACAGCGTGCAAGGCCAAATGGTCTAACCTCAAACTGCTGTTTATTGTACTTTGAGTCAATCTTGCCTCATTTAGCATTTCATTCCTGGTGCAGAAACATGGTGCTCGCATACATGAGATTAAAATGTACAATGCCATAGCTACAATATGTTCCCAGTGTGAAACAAGGGTCTGTCCTCATCTCTATTTAAGCATGCCTTCAAGTAACAATAAAGAAATATTGGAAACAGAGGAATCTGTAATTTGAACCCTATAAATGAGCGACAAAGAAAAATGTTTTACCTGGATTTCTTTTTATCTACTTTACTATGTCCCTTCTGTTTCTGGACCACTACCGTTATGACACTCTACAACAGATAATTTTTAACACAGCTACTTAAATTATTCACCACCTTTGCAATTTTCATGAGCTAGGTGATTACATAGTGAATCGGTCCTACGGGCAAAACAGGAAAGTAGATCTTCACAGAATTAGCAGCACTGTGGCAAAAGCAATGGAGGATTTCCCCAACATGTTGAAAAAAAAAAGTTATATTATGTAATAGTTCAGTTTAAGTCATCTAAAAATGTCTTCCCTGCAAACCTTTTGTTGCACCCTGTAATGAGGGTCATGACCTCTGCAGCAGGAACAAAACTGAGAAGTCGCATAAATAATGGAGAGCAATTTTGCACTTAGTCATCCTAACAGTGCACAGAGGGTCCTCAGTCTGATGGTTGGGCAACGACTTGAGATGTGCCAAGTACAACCTCTTCTTACTTTGTTTGATGCGGATCAAGACCTGTGTGACTGTATATTATTGAGGAAAAGAACAAAGCAGAAAAGAAACAATCTAAAATGTAAAAGTAACATCCAAAAGTATAAATATCTGAGGCCAGTTTCACAGATTTTAATTCTCTTATCCAGTGTTATCCAAACTGCAGAGCGATTTTACTGTGAGATCTTATAATATTACCAGGCCTCTTATTACTTTTGATACATTGCATTTACCATATGTGAAAAGAACAGGTTTGTTTTCAGTAGGTTCTGTGCTGAAGAGCAAATGGTTTCTCACCTGGACATCACACTTTGAAGTTGGTTGTCTAATAACTGCAACAACAAACTACCAAAACAAACCCTGTTAACTGAGGGGGAAAACGTAGGAACCTCAGAGAGAGCCACATGTGAGGGATCCCTCTCCCAGGGAGAACTGAAGTGCAGTAGGTGCCTCATGTGGCTGAGAACATCAGCACAATTACAATATTTACAACACTGATTACGAAGAAACAGCTTTTAGCATAATGAAGGTGTTTCAATGTTTAAAGTATTTATACATAATGCAATGTCTAATAGAGATGAAGGGAGCTGCAATGGCAATTGAAATGGAGGAGTTATTGTCAGTAATGGTAGAATATGTGAGTAGGCATATTGTATATCAAGCTGTCTTGTTCTTATCATAGTCCATGATCAGCCGTGACCACGATCCACGATGCCCCATCATGATCTCTTAATCGCCATCCACCGGCATGATCTATGGTCCAGGATCACAATACTACTCCAAATAATAATAATAACCATATTTATATTGCAAGTTACAAAGTACTGTTGAACCACGTTGAAACCATTTCAGACATAAGGAAATTAAAATCAGGTAATTAAGCTAATACAGAAATAAATTAGAATTACAAAAATCCACACCAATTTAGACGATAACAATAGTGATAATATTAAAGATAATTGTGTTGGCAATAAGTCTGCTAAAGTTAATGAAAAGCTATTAAAAAATAAATGAACACAGCCAGCAGAGCCCTGCCCGAGGATCTGAGGCTGTGCTCTAACCCATACGGGAACAGCATCAACTCTAACTGGGAGTTGAAATATGACGTGCTTTAAAGGTCCTCAGTTAAATCTTGAATCTTCAGTTCTACAACTGAGTGGTAACCAGTGAAGAGAAGTTAGAATTGGACTGATGTGATCTTATCTTCTTGTATTTATTAATTGCCAAGCAGCTGCATTTTGGAACACCTGAAGGTGTGAGATTGTTTTTTGGCTCATCCGTGAATACAGTGAATTAAAATAATTCAACCAAAATGAAGTGAAAACATGAATGGCCCTCTAAAGATCATGCAACGAGAGAAACGACATGAATCTTCCTTAACTGATTAAAAACAAGGATTTAACAATGCTCGTTTCAAATGGAAAGTCACTGTCATCCAGGTTTTTGGCTGCAGGTTTGATATTTGCTGGTACTGAGAGAGAGATTTAAGATGATTCTAATTCTGATGATTGATGAGTGATTCATTCTCCTGGACGTCCTCAACCAGAAGAGCTGCCACTGTACCATATACACCCAACTCTGCACAGAATTCTTGATATTTTAAAAGATTCCTCGCTAAATATTTGAAATAAATACATTTTTTTCATGAATTCTAAGTCTAATTGCCTGATCTACATTTCAACATTATGCTTGAACTTGCTGGGCCTGACAATCATGCTGCTTTCAGACATGCACAGACATGTACTGAATCATCCAGAGAGTGAGTCAGTGGCTCTTGTCGACTATCTTGTCGACAAGAGCCACAGTAAAATGTCTGGAAATTATCAGGGTGAGCAACTGGACATGTTGTTGGTGGCATTTCTGACATCTGACAGACAAAAAACTGGGGGAAAAAAACTAAGAATACAAACAGCTCAAGATGGGGGTGTCACACACGTAGAAGACGCCAACGCCGATGTCAACTTGAAGAGAGAATACGATTTTGGTGATCAGAGCTAATGACGGTGTCAATGTGCTGTCACCAAAAACACATGACCACTCACGTGAATTTTCCCGCTGTGAAAACGTGTCTAACCCAGACAATATCCTGCGGCATTTTTTATATGTGTAAAAAAAACCTTATTACATATTAATGTCTGAAAATTCTTACAGGAGATATCCACTCACTAAAGTTACATAGTGCAAGAACAGGCATTCCTAGTAGTGGGAATGACAAGATGCACTATCCTCTTTATTCTAAGACAGGGTACCATCAGAGTCATTTTGAAGCTGCTATTTAAGGTAGAACAAGTTGCATAGTGTTGCTTTAACTGAAGAAGGTTTTGGTTAATCCATCACTTTATTTCTGACAGACAATACAAATGATGTTTAAAATTGCTCTCTTCAGTGGTTTTTATTGGAACATAAATTTGTGTGTCTGCATAAAAGTGGTAAAGGATCTGGAGTTTATTTATGATACTTACCAGTTGCAGCATATACAGAAAAATAAGGGGGCATGGACGGAGAACTGGGGAACACTTAACATTAACATTAACATGTACATTAAACACAATTTATTTATTTGATTAATCACACTAACTCAACATGATAGAAAAATGGAAAAAGTAACATGGAAATTTAACAAATAATTGAAATACATAAAATCAACGTTTTAGGCATAATTCTTTTTGGGTGGAGGTCAACCTCCAGGTCATAGGACCTGGTTGTCCTCATCCCAGTTCAAGGAATGTCCACTACATCAATTCCAAGAGTGACTATACTATAACCTCCTGCTTCACAACTTGAAACTGGTCCTTAACTGTGCAAAGAGAGTGCAATACAACAATATTTAGCCTTTTGGGTCAATGAGAAACTTGCTGTTTAAATAATAACACATTAATATGCTGTTGGCCAAACTAAGATTTTTTGTATAATTTGTTTTCCTTTATTTACAAGAAACCAAATTATTAAAGCAATTTCCTCTCTGCATTAGTCTACAGGGACATAATCTACGGCTCGGTGGCCAATTCTAAACTCATACTGTTCTTACATATTTCAGATCTGAAACATCAGATCAGGCAGAGGTTTCTGAAAAACACAGAGGCCAAAGGCAAGGCCAAAAAGAAGGTTGGTCATACACTCCCAAGGAAAAACAGAGAGAATGCTTAACCACTCACAGAACTGACTAGACGAACTGGGGGGAAACAACGATAAACACACAGATGAAAACTAAAGGTCTCTGCAAACCAAATCCATAGTTCTCGTATACATGTTTTAGTATGTCATCCAATAAAAGATGCACGCACAGATACCGTGCACACTGAGTCTGACTCGTTTTCATTATTCCTTTTCTTCCACAA
Organism: Hippoglossus hippoglossus; assembly: GCF_009819705.1. Lineage (NCBI taxonomy): Eukaryota > Metazoa > Chordata > Actinopteri > Pleuronectiformes > Pleuronectidae > Hippoglossus > Hippoglossus hippoglossus. The sequence goes on along the minus strand of NC_047151.1, from coordinate 2,310,872 downwards.
AGGAGGTGTGTTTAGTCAAGTACAAAATAAAAGGAAAAATGTACAAAAACAGAAAATCATTACTTAACTCAGGAACTAGATGTAATTACACCATGTAAGTGAAGAGGAATCAGTGTAATTGATTTAAGGCTATCTTATTTGTTATGCTATATATATGTTGTTTTACATTTAATTTCAATATTGTTAGTATTATATAGGTGGCCATGTATTCTAGTTGAATGGCAATTTGATTTTAGTTGTGTCTGAATTCTTTGTATGTCCGTACTTTGGTACCATTAACAATTAATGTTCTCCCTCAATCTTTCAAGGTTTTTAAATAAATACATGAATAAAAAATGACGGAAAAAGTGAGTGTTTTAGTTTTAAAATGTTACCAAGATTTAATTCTGAACAATAACCCTGTCTTGACCCCAATCCTTGTGGAGTGTTTGTATGCATGTTCACATGAGTCCATGGTTTGAAAAATGTGTGCAGGAGATGAGGCAGGGGTTAGAATTTAGAAAGATTAAGGCTTGTCAGCCGTGTTCAGTCTGGCTTGGGAAGTCCTTAAATCTGGAGGCTGGGGCTATCCATCTTTGTCCACAGTCTCAACAGGAGAAAGATAGATGCATTCAATAAATGTGGTCTTGAGAAATCTGCAGGAAATGATTAAGAGTGATAAATGGGGACACAAGATTTTTGCAGGGCTGAGTTTCATGTGACATCCATTATATCATCAATGGCAAAATGGGCTTTTCAAAGCACATGGTGACAACAGCTTGAGAAATCTTGTGTATATGCTTCGAAGCAGGCACAAAGAATGTCGCCTTCAAAGGCCACTATCTTTAAAAACCTCTCGCTCTATGATGAATGTTTCATTGGGTGAAAAAATATCTTAGATAATTAGGCATCAATTTGTCACATTCTTAAAAGCATAAAAATGTTAAGTGAAAATGTTTTTACCTGCACCCTGACACTGAGTAAATTAACTCGTTATCACACAACCTTTATGCAAAATGCATGAGGCAGTTGACAGTATAAGTATCTGTTAGACGGCAGTTTTAAGCTCTGCTGGCATCGCTTTGCACATAAAACAGGGGGGTAACTGATGCCCTGTCCCAATTCGCCCCTTAGCCCTACCACTTGGCCCTACCCCTTCGTGTTGTGCATGGCCGCGAAGAAGTGTTGTCCCATTTCTCAATGTGACGTAGGGGTAGTGGCCATCTAGCCCTTAAAATACTTCTTCAAACATAGTGTATTCAGGACCCCCCCCTAAAAACGAAGGGGTAGACGAAAATTTCCGAATGCTTCACAAATGGACGGAGCAAATCAACCTGGCGACTGCTGCAGGTAAAATGCACATAAATGTTTGTATGAAATCTTCCTAAATAACCATGACATTTTTTTGAAAATTATTGATTCGCTGTGACAAGCGTTTCAGGAAAATCACTATCAAAGCAAATTGTAAACAGAGGCAGAGTAACGAGTAACGTTCATTACTCCTGTGTCAGATATACGAAGTTTGATAAATTGTCAAGCCAAATTTTGCAAACTTCCCTGCTCATGTTATAACATATTCAGTGCGGGCAGAAGTTTCTATGAACGAACTAACGTTACATTGAAATAACCGATGTAAACATGCTGACTGTGTTTTGATCAATAGATCAATCTGTCCTGTCTGTCTTACACTTGTCAGAAGTGTCACTATTATAATTTTTGCTGATAACGGTTGTTAATATAATAACCTTAGTGGATATTGTTTGTCACTGTTATAACGTTGGTTGGCTGCTGATGAGGTAGTGAGTGGAGACCCTATTCCGAGGGGAAGATTTATCAGCCCACGCCCTTGTGGCTCGGTTTGGAGGCGGACACTATCTGCAAAGGGTACTTCATATCTAGGAGTAGGGCCAAGGAAGAGGAATTGGGACAGGGCGTAAATACAGCTACACTTGAAGTAAAACATAACCTGTTTTCCCTTGTGTTGTTCAAATGTAGTCTTTGTTACGAGCACAGATACCTAGAGGGGCTGCATTTGTCACTTAGTCACTGTTTGCGATCAGACTAACAGGGCCCAAACCAAGCTGTCAAACCACCAGAGAAGGCTGGTTACCTGTGGTGGAGAGCTCGCATCAAAGCAAGTGCTCCACTCATGAGGGTACAAGTTTGCTTTTATTGTACTTTTCTACTGTTGTATCCTTTTGTTATTTTTTATCAAAAAGCTCTTTTGGTGGCTGTGGTATTTAAATTCATTTGATCATCCCTCTCTTATCAGATGTTGTTTGGAACACATCAGTGAGCACTTTCATCTGTAGACAGATCACATGAAAGTGATCTGTGTACAGATCAGAAAGGGATCTGTCTACATGAGCATGGTCTCTCCGGGTTTTCAATAATTTCGGAGAGGTTTCAAAAAACATATGCACTCCTACAACCTTTAGGCGGAGGACAATGCTTTCCAGGGGGCATATTAATTCTCCAGCAAGATAGCTGGGCCTGATTGATTTAAAGTCTATTCTTAGTTGGCATTTAGCTTAGCGCTAAATGATTTTCAGCTCCAACTCCAACTGTCTCTTTGTCTCCCTTGGCCTCCCTCCTCTTCTGTTTCCCCCTTTTTTGTTTCTTTCTGGCTTTTTTGTCCTTCCATCTCTCCTTTCTTCACCCTCCTCCGTCCCCCCATCCTCTCTGTCTTGCTCCCTAATTACATCTCTTTTCCCTTTCCTTCTCTTCGCTGTCCTCAGCCCATCACTCCTAATTCCTTGGTGTAAAAAGCCATGGCTTGCATTCTGTCGGACTGAGATCAGCTGCCTCTCCAATTGCTGAGGCATGGACAGACCTTGTTACAGAGGTGGACAAACTTCTTAGCCAGGCCGTCATGAGCGCACAACTATTTCACTCTTGCCTCTTAAAAGTTAGGGCAAAATAGTTCTCCCAGTCAGCTTTGCTTGATTGTTAAAGTTAAAGGACAAGGAAGAGATACATGGTGGCATGCTTTATAGAGAACATTTTTTCAAAAACCTTGATATATTGAAGCGGGTTGCAGGTGGTGTGCTCATCCATAACCTTTTTTTTTCCACCTGCTGCTTTGGGAAATGAGCTGTGCTGCTATAAATGCTGCACTGAGATGCACTAGCCACAGTGGGAGATAATGGCAATAAGGCCGGAGCCTGATTGAGCAACAGCTGAAGAAGCTTCTGACCAGTGGCGGCTGGTTAATAAGGGGTGCTGGGGCGCCGGCTCCTCCAACATCCTAAGACAAAAAATCCTGTATAAAAATGTTAAACATGATTTATTAAATAATAATAGTTTACCTGATAGGCCGTAAGCGCCTGTGAGCATTCAATATAAGTTGTTTTCAAATTGTATTTGGTTAATTTCTGTCTGAATACATATACAGTACTTCCTGGTGTGGGGCGCCGGCCAAATGGATGTGAATGTGGGTCCTGAAAGTTTTGGCAACCACGAGACCTGAGGCTTCTCTTTAATTGGTTGTTGCGGATTTACGGACCTCAACGCTGTCTCAGGTACATCCGACCTCACTAAGTTACTTCCGCTGTGAGCCGACCGGCTTTAGGGGAACTGCGGCAAATCTGGTGATTTCTTTACAAAAACACCCCAACAAGAAAAAAGGAGGATAAAGGAGCTCGGTCCGGACCTGATTTACAGATTCAGCAGCAAGTGATGAGGACGAGTTTACACCCGGTGCTTCTCCCGCTCTTGCTATGAGAAACAAAGTTGACTAACTGGATGCGGTGTGAGTAATGCATTTTATTGCTTCCCCTGTTTGCTGTTTCAAAGTTACGGCACACTGGTATTGTGGACAACGACGGGGGTGCAAGACCTAGAACATCCCTCTGAATTGTGTGTTATGTTGTTTTTGTTGAGTCTGGCTTGAGTTTGTTTGCCCTCCACCCCTCCCCCCCCCCCACAATACATTTTAGCACCAGCCTACACTGCTTCTGACTGACTTGCTGTTTTAAATACCTGCTCAGTTGGAACTGCCAGTAAAATGAAACTGAACCATAGTATCAGCGCTTGCTGCTTCTTCCTCTCGATTCCTAAGATTAAAAAATGTGTCATTAGTTGTACAGGGTTTGACAAAAAACTTGATTAAATAAATTGTGCTTAAGGAATCAGGTGATTAACAAAGTTAGTATTCTTCATCCTCTGGAGACAATACAAATCTGAACCTAAATGAATGTATCCATCAGACATATGTTGAAGAACAGTATTTCAGCAAATAGAGTCCTGCCAGCATAGCTGAAAAGTCAACAGGGACTTAACAGGTGGTGTGGTGGTAACTTTCTGAAGCTGCTTCACAATAGCAGCCCTTCGGTGACAATAGTGTCTCTGATGAGCATGGAGAATATGTGATGCTGAGTGGCTGCGGGCCATGCAATGTTTCCAGACAACAGCACGTTCAATAACCAGCCACACCTTTTCTGCAGAAGTAAAAAACCCAGTTATTTCAAGGCTAGCAAACCAGGGGCGTGCGTCAGCTGCACAGTAAAACATCCGGGGCTGGACAGTTTACACTACACAATGTCACAAACACTGTAAATCAAAAATATTTCTTTTTTATTTCACAACATGTAAGCACTTGTACTTTAGTCTTTGTACTTTATGCTACTCTATACTTCTACTCTGATGCAGAGGGAATTCTTGTATTTTATACACCGGACTAGTGTAAACAGGAAGCAGATCGTCTACTCTGCAGTTGGCTGCTTAGTAACAGAAAATACCACTAAGGAGCAACAGCGATTGTGAAAAGTAAGAGCTGTTTTCTCTCAAGTCAGAATATGTGTACACAATAGGGGTCCAGACTCTGCCTGGAGTTTGTTCTTCACATATAAACAACGCAGCAGGAGATTCTCTACTCAGACGTTCACAACAGCGTTCACAACTACAACAATAACACGGCCGCGACTGAGACGCACTGCTCACTCACTCACAAAGGCAGTGTGGAGTCTGTAATCTGATTACATGGGCTCTGAGTGAAAAGTAAAACATTCCTCAACCCACACACATCAACCAGCGGTTAATGCATCACCGGCACATTCTCCTCTGGTTGACGTTCAGTTGTGAAGTGAAGTACCTACAGCCCCGAATGCCCAGACCAGGCGACGCCCATGTTGCAAACACACTGGTACCACCAAACATTTTACATTTGAAAACTGTATTTTCTCTAAATTTGTATAAAATCTTACACTTCATGTAGAGTTATTGGTTTGTGTTATACACAACCAGTCTGTGGGAATTTGTTATTCTCATCACATTCAATAGGAAATCCAAAATGTAATAGTTGTTTATTACTCCATCATTAATTCATGACCCCAACAAAAAAAGACTAAATACACATAATAAGAGTATTTTTTTTTTCATTTGTGTTTTCTGGAAATTGGATTTATATAGAAAATAGAAATAAACAACAAAAAATGTATTCGGTTTTTGACCGTGAAAAATAAAATGCAAAGGAAAGTCAAATGACCAAAAGAAACACAGACAACATTCAACTAATGTTTTTCATGTCCAGTGGTGATTTGTAACTTTTCAAATTCTGTTATATATTGTATGTGCATAGCAACTAATGTATGTATCACCAAAGTTAGGCATTGAAAACAGTTAAAGTTTTTACATGTTATAATTAGAGTAGTATTATTTACAGGTCTGTGAAGGGAAAGAAAGGAAGATTTTTTTTATGTTCACGTGGTTAGTAATGTACTTTAACTTTCTACCATGCAGACTGTTTTTACCAGCAGAATTATGAGGACAATGTTTTTCTATTTCCTAGTCATAATTGATTTGTAATTCCAATCAAAGATATTTAAAAAAATTCATAAAAAGAACGAGTCAAAAGCATTTGAATTAAGTCCTATCCTGAATTACCAAAAATGTATGCTGATTAAAAATGTGCAATACATTGTGTATAAAGCATTATAACACATTTCAAATTTCCATTACTCTGGTGGTAACACATGTAGCTATTCTATGTCGGAGTATTGCTTGAATGCTGTGAAGTTTTTCCTGTTCTTTCCTTATCTGCCAACACAGCGCGAGTGCAGCATAAGTGATGACTTGAGGCAATATAGGCAACATGAGGTGTACAGTATAAAGGCAGGGTAATCTTAGAAAGGTCATTTTCTGGTTAGACTGAGGAGGTTGGTGCTAATATCACCCTCTGTGTTAAATGGCAGCAGGATCCAAAATGGAATGGACTCTACTGATATTTAGCTCAGGTGCAGAGTTAATGCCAGGTGAAGGTCAAAGAGCACAAACACCCACACACATTACCAGACACAAACACATACAGCGTTGACTCAGGTTGAAAAATAACTTCAGCATAGAATGAACAAAATGCAGTTGATTTACCACCTAATACTATTCACTGTGTGATCAGCCTCACAAATCTGATTTCATTGAAAACAACTGGTGATAACAGGATATAGAGTTCTTCATACTCAGTCTGCTTGTGAGGTCTGTTACTGTATAGTTCTGTATACATCATTTATGAATCATATTCCCCTGCAGTAAAACCTCATGCATTTTACCAGGACATTTAATACATGTGCTTAAGGTGCAAGAGCGTCATGATAATTACAATAACAGTAATACTTCCTACAGAGTCCATTTGCAATTTATGCAGCCCGTCAGTGCTGTTCAGTTTTATATAGGTCATTCTGAGTGGCTGATTTATGAAAGCTTCAAGAGAAACTTCCTATCTGTCCGGTTTTATACCTCCATTAGTCCCTCTTTGGGTGTTATTGATGGGTCTGAGGAGATGCATCATTTATGTCACTGCTTCTGACACAAGTCCTCTAGATCAAAATCTGGGGCCAAGTGTTGCATCTCCACTTCCTGCAGCAGCCATCTCCCTCTGTAATATGCAGCATTGATGCGGCTTGCCAGCATCCAAGAGCTGGTGGACAAATTGACATTCCCAAATGTGTACTACAAAATTGTTCACATGCTGGTTGCTTCATTAACAGTGCAGACTGATTTAATTACACTCATTTAGTTGAATGAATGACAAGACTTCATTGATTTTTGAGGATTTTAATTGTATTTGATTTTTTAATAGCTCCATATTTGTTACTTAGTGGCTTTAAAGTACCCATGACATGGAAATCTGTGCTTGAAAATGGAACTATTGAGCTTTATTGCATTGTCAATCATTTTGTATTTAAACATTAGCCTCCACTTATGGGTATCCACAGGAATACTATCTGACAATTACATCAATAAGCTCTTATATCCACTTAAAACATGTACTGTGTTATAAAACATAAAATCCATGTTTATATACTGAATATAAATGATAATTATAGGGTTGGGTAAAATTAAAATGTTGCTATATGAACTGAAAAACAACTTTGTTTAGGCATTACAGTTATCACCCACCCACACTGCTGACCTTTTCCAAGGTTTCCACAGTCCTCATGCATATTAAGTTGTATTATTATGGAGGCTGCTGGAGTCTGGTCATCAATTTCACTGGATATTATGTTGCCTTTTTGTTTGTTATCTGTCAGACACTCAGCAAGAAAAGAATCTTTCTTTATTGGTTTAATGAGCTGAACATGACTGACTCTCAAATCTTGTTTTTGTTTTTGTCTATCACTATCTGTTATGAAGTTTACCCAAATACAGCAAATTAAAAACTAAAAAACAGGAAATTGGTCAATGATGGTGGGATCTCTTACAAGTAGTCATACAATGACAACACAGCAAGACCTGAAAGGGATGAATGTCTGTAGAAATCTGTATATAACTCTAAATAACAATTTCCTAAATATCATAGCAAATTAGAGCAAGTTTAGTAAGTTTATCATAATAGCATTGACGCTGAGAATGTTTGTGTTACGAGATCCAAGCCTGGGCTAGCAGCTGTTCTGCCACATAGCCCCGGATAGCTGCAGTACAATATACAGAACAGTGTATCCTTGTGTGATGAACCCAATGACCCCTCTTCTGTCCCTTACAGGCTTGAGTTGGATCTACTGGATCTGGAGTCACAGCAAAACCTACTGTTTGTAATTATACCAGCCACATTCATATCAAATGAATTATGTTATGCTGCTTTCAAATATTTCTGTTGCCTGTTAGTGTCGCCCTTATCCTTGCAATGACTTTGTATGCAATGTCATTGCGTGAAAAATGATCTTCGTGTTTAGTGTAAAAACGCATCATTAGAGACACTATATACATTTTTTTAAAGTAGGTCTTTATTAATTTTTTTCCATCCTGAACTTAGATAAAGATCATAGAGCTAAGGTTATTTGTGTAACCACCAACAGCCAAAGGAAAAAAAAGAATAACTGTAGCTTCTTAGCAAATCATTTAAAATGGAACATGTTTATGTTATTTGATATTTACAGGAAGGTGGACATCTAAATCAACTAATACAAGGAAGACAGTGGAATATTTAGACCCAGGAAATACATTAAGTGCTTTTTAAAACATCATGTTGTATGGAAAAACAAGTTTATCCAAAAATGTAGATATCATTATTTTGACCCTAGATGCTGGTTATTGTATTAATAGACTTGTTAATGAAGTAAACAAGCCTATTTCGTTCCCTAGTTAAGACAAGATCATCCAGTTCATGCATGCACCGCAAGAGATGTATGATTACTCCACTACTGCAGGCTGGACAGTTTACAGTACACAAAGTCACAAACACTAAATCTCTAGTATTCTACAACATGTAAGTACTTGTACTTTAGTATTTCCACTTTATGCTACTTAATACTTCCACTCTGATACATTTCAGAGATAATTATTGTATTTTATACTCAAGTACATTCATTTGACAGCTTTAGTTCCAATTAAAATGAACTTTTCAAACAATGAGCTGTTAAATCTCATTGTTAAAGACTAAACCAGTGGTTTTGAAAATGCTTCTTAAAAAGCAATTTAGTTTTTTTTTCAAATGTCTGAGTTGTTAAAAGATTTTTCCCTCTGAAGTTCTCAAACGTTTTAATGATCCAGTATCTCACCACATATCAAAGAGAAAGACAAACTCTTCCTGGTTTCTCTCTCTCCTCTGTTCCTGGTCCCCCCCCCCCCATCTCTCTCCTCTCTCTCCCCTCTTTTCCACCCACCTCTCCTCTCTTTCCCATTGTTCTCAGCTCAACCCATCCGGTCGAGGCAGATGTTGCCCACAATGAGTCTGGTTGTGCTGGAGGTTTCTTCTAGCTAAGGAGGGAGTTTTTTCTCTCCACAGTCGCCAAAGTGCTGCTCGTTGTGTGAACTGTTGGGTTTCTCTATAATTTGTAAGGTCTTGACCTTCTATGTAAAGTGCCTTGAGATAATGTTTTACTATGATTTGGCACTATGCAAATTAAATTAAAAAAAATTAAATTCAATATATATAACGTCACACAGCCAGTGCGCCTGGACGCATTGATTCACTGCTAGTTGAGGTTCATTTGCGAAGTGACGTGCCGGTGAAAGTAGCGATTGAAAATTGTTCGGGGCTACAGCCCGGGATGCCGAAACCAGGTAACACTCGTGGCAACCCTCCTCATGTGTACGTTTGTATAAGCATATATATGTCTAGGCCTATTTACTTTTGGATACACATACTGTATATGCACACTCGTGCTGAGCTGTTGGTGGGGGGTTTTAATCACTGTGGGCTTTATTTTAACGACCTAAACTCATGGTCGAACACGCACGGAGGGGTAATGGCCTATATAGTTTGTTTATATATATATATATATATATATATATATATGCTAGTTTGACAGCAGAGAAAAGGTCACCAGGCAGTTGTAATAACCAAACAGAGGGCCATTGGCCGTATGCAAGAATATGCAATCATTCTACATCCTGTGCTGAATGACCACCCACAATTTAGTTAGAAATCATTAATGTCAGTTTATAATCAATTGCTTTTCATGTCATATCTGATCAACCCAGCTATGGCCACGTTTAGGCCTAGTATTTAAGACTTATGTATTTTAATTGCATATAAAATTTCTATCCATTTGGATGACACATATTCATCATAAGTAATAACATAATAACAAAAAACATTGATATATTTATAATCAATAAATACAATTTGATTCAAATTTATTAGAATCTGTTTTATGTATTCAATATTAATGAAACCTATGTGTTTGACGTGTTTTCTTATAACCACATTTCACATTTTCAAAAGTTTCTTCCATAATTACTGCCATACTCTAATTGCAATTCACAAGCAGTCAGACCAACGTGTTTCAGACGTAAACAATTTCTAATGGTTCGCAAGGCATGAGGCATTTTTTGGCACTGCAACATCTCAATAGGCAGCAACACAACACTACACTATTAATAGCATGATAGACTCATAACATCACAATCCCATAGAACATTGGTAGCAGGACATACACAGAACCAGTGCTCAGACGCATGTGCATGTGTTGTGTGCAAATGGAAAATTGTATAAAACAAAATGCCTCTATTTATGTGGGCAAAAAAAAACAACATGGAAAACAAAATGCCCTCAATGCAAATGTTGTTTGAGAAAGTGCCACATTCTCAAACATTGTCTTATTTTGCCACAATCTGCATCTGATCTAATAAATACATAGTAATAATCATCAGCATCATCTATTAAATGTGTATAGACTGACTTATGGATGTCATAAATACTCACTTTTCAAACCTGGATTACAGAATTTTTCATTTAGCAAAATACTGCAATAAACTGAGCAATTGAGCAAGAGCAATTTAAATTATTTCTTATATTCAGGGTCTCAGAAACAGCATTTCTCTGAAGAGAGCGCATATCGAGACATGCAGGAAACACACTCAGCCATTAGATGCATTGTTGGATGTTTTATCCCTAACAGAACAGGGTCTGTTCTTCCAGCTCACGTTGAGCACATTCAGCCGCTGTGCCAGATAATTGAATGTCTTTGCCAGCAGTCATTTGCAGGTCTGACTGCCTGAGTTATGCAAATTCTGGCTTTCACACAATACAGTGACCCAAGATGAAGAGAATATCCTCTATGGTAAGGGACAAAAGAATGAAATGCATGTTGACACATTTGCTGTACTTTTCCGCTTTACAATGAAACGAGTGGTGGTGCAGGAAGTTTGTCTACATAGCAGAGTGGGAGATCGTGTACAGTACCTAAGTGTTAAGAGCCCAACTATTTACTCTTAGAGCTAATTCAGCCACCATTTGAAAAACAAGCTGTAAAGGAGAACCACAGGGGGGTAACATGATAATTGTGCAAGTGCCATCTCCATCAAATGGTCTCTAGAGCCTTTTCAGGGTCTCCATCCTCTTACTCAGCTGGCGGAGGAAATATTAACTCACTGATGCTGCAGCACACTTACTAAAACAGCAAACTGCTAATTGTCAGATTTGTTCACATGTCAGCGTATTCTAAATAGGGCTCACGAAGGGAAAAAAGCTGCAAGCACAGCCAAGACTGGTAGCAGAGGTGGTGCTGTGGTGGCTGTGGGACTGCTTGTAGCTGCAAGCTTAGTGGGGGCGGCAGATCTTGACTAGTCCTGTTCAATGCCAGCATGACTGTGAACAAAGCAGGGAAGTAAAGAGAATCACTGAGCAGTCAGAAGAAGCGAGAACACTTTTTTTTAACTGTATTTTGTTGCGTCCCCTGGAGGATTAAGTCCTCTTGCTTCCAATGGCACAAACTTGTTAAATCAACGTGCTTTACTGAACCAGAGGAGCAGGGAATCTGTCAACCCTGTCTATGTCCAGGGGCATCATGAAACACTGCTGCATTGGAGGCTTTCAAAGCTGAACATGAATGAAAAGAGTGCTTTTATGGAAAGTAGAGGTCCTTGAAAAATTGAGCAAAAAACAAAATGCTTGAATTTCTACCATGAAACAAAAAATATAACCATTTGAGATATAGCTATAATTCTGTAATGAATGCAGAACAATCTTTTTCAACATATAACTTTTGTTTTTTTTTCTGTAAAAGGCTGAAATCACGTTCACTTACTACTAGGCGGTATTCACTCGTCACAATTAGACTCGATTTGAACTGTGTAATCATTGCCTGAGTTACACTGAAACCTTTTTAAGTTTCATTTACAGCAGTTAATTACTTTAATTTGCTGCTTGAGAACAAAGGCACTGTGATGAGTAATGCCTTTAGTTGTCTTTCTGTGTGGTTCAGCCTGCACACAACTCTAATAAAGGCCAAGATCTGGCTTAGGGGATCCATCCCAGTGCTTTCTCCTTTAATAAGACAAGAAGGATGCCAATTATGGGCCCTTTGCTGCGGACTCAAATCCCCGACCGCCCCTTTAAATTGGACGCTTGAGTTGTCCATGTGTACAGAATGCCTACCCTGTCCTGCACTCGTGTTCACAGAGGAGGGCGGAGATACAGGAAACAGGTCTTACAGCCGTACTGTACAACAAGCTCCTTGTATTTGGAAGGTTGATCCATGATCAGTCGTCAGTGTCAGGGGCCTGAAGAGGAATGCAGGATGTCGTGAGGGGAGAGGAGGTAATGGGTGCTTAAAAATAGGATTAGGAGGACACAGGCAGAGTGGGGGAGGGGGTGGAGGTGGGGGGTCATCATCTATCACAGAGGAAGTGATATTCTGATGATCTATGGATGGACGTTGGACTTTTGCTGACGGCTGTGTGTGTTTATATGTTTATATGGGAATGGCAATTTTGAAAGCTACTAAGTAACAAAGCTGCTGAGGCTGTGCAACTCTTCATGAAGGGAAATGAAAATCATATAAAGGTTATTTTGAGACTATTGCATGTAGCATATCAATCTTTTTCTCTGCACCACATCCTTAAGCAGGGCCTCAGGGGTAGAGCGGTTGTCCTCCAACCAGAAGGTCAGGGGTTAGATTCACAGTCTTAGATGCTGATCCCCAAGTGGTGCTGCCTATAGATGCACTGTATGAATGGGTGTGTGAATGGGTGAATCGCAAACTGTACTGTTCACTTTGAGTGGTCATCAATATATAAATACAGACCATTTACCATTTTCCATTCAAAGGGTATCACTGTTCTTACCTTGGAATGTTTTGCAATGTTGCAGTGCGGCTTATGATTTTTCATCTTGGTTAGACAAACAGGTTTTACATTTCAATTGCAATTTCAAATGCCTTTCTCATCGCTCGCATTCATGAGTGACCTTCAAGAGAGTCCCAGAAGTACCGATGGGAATAAATTAATCTTACCTGTGCTTACTAGAACAAAACACTGAGCAACATGGGCTGCATAGCGCTGCTTCATTCACTGTGAAGAGTGGCAAGGAAAATAGACACTATGCTTTTAAATTTAGCAGGTGAAAAAATCCCACTTCACTGCAGCTCATCGGCAGATCATTTCAGTGCCCATGGTAACAGTTTTTGTACAGTATGTCAAGTATTTGATGTGTTTGTAGTGTACATTATAATGATAATACGGTTATGTTCTCCTTAATACTGTGGCACATTTAAAACAGTTGAAAAGTGCCTCACAGTTAACGTAGCAATAAAATGGAGAATGAATTTGATCAGAAAACTAAGATATCACGGCGGTGATTAAATAAATGACCATAGAGAAAATTTAATCAATTACAAGCACATAAATTAATGATATTAAAGGCTTTACAGTGTATGTGGAGATTTTAACGTACTTATTCTGCCAGCCAGAGTTTCTGAGAGCGTTTAATTGCTTTTGGCAGAACTGAAGGAAAATCATCAAAACATCACAGAATCATGAAAATCTTGGAACAAAGACAAGAAAAGCAACCACCTTAAAATACAATCCATAGAGGTGTGTGTTGGAAAGAAGTTGTTGTTCTTTAGCTAATTCTTGTTGGATTTCATTTAGATATGTTACCAGTGTGGCTCTGTAGGTGAAAATGTTGGTCTATCAGTCAGTTCCTCACTTTGGCTGTGGATGAATTATATCTACAGCCTTTGATTGGATTGATGGGGATATTTTTTTTTACACATATCATTGTTCTCAGAGGATATATTGTGATACTTTTGCTTTTCAGCATCCCCATTGACTCAAATTTCTCCATTTCTTTGATTTACAACCACTTTCACGCTTGAATTCCATTTTTTTGCATTCCTCTCAGCCTGTGAGGGACCGACCAAGCAGGCAAGAGGAGTCACAAGTGGTTTTAAAAAATAAATGGTTTTAATTACCAAAAAATGAACACAATTCAAAGTTCTGGGCCCATCGTGAGTGGGCTCTTTGTCAGGTTTTTTCGTGGTTGAAAGAGAACCACCCATATTTACAGAGCACACCAACGGCAGGTGAACTACTTCAGGTGAAACACATCTACCAACAAAACACAATTGCAATAATCCCACTCTGGATTGAAGTGTTATTGTGTGCAGGCTTTATTCGCCTTTTCTTTTCGTTCGGAGTCAACACACCAGAATTAGGAATTAGAAATGCACTCTGGATTTCAGTACTTTTAGTGGGTAAAGGAATATAAACCGGATAATTCAGTCATTGCAGTGATTTAGCAGCAGCTTTAACTACAATAAGATAAATCAAATCCATGTCCAGACCTAGATTTTTCCAACATTATATAGAATTCACAAAGCAGGGTGTGAGGTGGATTGTATTTGGGTACCAGCACACATAGGTTTCGAGGGGAATGAGGTAGCAGATTTGTTATCAAAGAATACTCATGGGGAAAGAATAGAAATGACTCTTTGACACAGATTATCAGAACACACGTCAATCCTAAACAAGTCGGTCAAAAACATGTGGCAGAATACATGGGAAGAAGAAAAGAAGGGGAGGTCTTATTTAGCAAAAAGCCATTTTGCATGCAAAAGGAAGGATTTAGTGGTCATAACTAGGTTGAGGCTTGGGCTGGGGACTGAGCTGGCTCTGATTGGAAAACACCCAGATGGCAAATGAGAGTGCAGAGACTCAGAGACAACAAAATATATCCTCATCCGATCCAAGAAGTATTCACCCCAAAGGAGAAAAGTATTCAGAGACCGGGGAGCAACGGGATAAACAGTTTTTACTCTGCGGAATCTAATACACCTGGATGACTGGACCGAAATAAAGAAACTTTACAGTACTACACAGTACTGTACAATATTAACACATAATGAATAACGGTCAAAAGGAGCACTGATAACAAACAGAAGAGGGCAGCAATACACCATTGCAGCGTCTAGTCTGCCAAATCCAAGAAGAAGAAGAAGAAGAAGAAGAAGAAGAAGAAGAAGAAGAAGAAGAAGAAGAAGGCAGCATCCTTTTGCTTGAGCATGATGGGATGTCCCTCCAACTGCAGCAGCAGCACCCTCACTGGTAACTCAAACAAAGGATAATTAGAACATAAGGCAAACTAAATCATAAATAAGTTTGGCTGTACAGAAGATAATTAAATGTGCGCGCTACAAATAAAAATCTGTGTCAACTAATCTAAAAAAACAAGTATGTTGTATGAAACAAAAGCCACGTGTCGTTATTTATCTGCTTTGCAGTTGTATATGTGAATGAAATTTAAATAAGGTCAAAAGGTAAAGTAAATGAGTAAATCAATGTAAACTGTCAACTAAAGTGAGTGCAGGAGGGTAACCCACATTTAACCCACAATGATTTGCTAATGTACTAAACTAAGATGGTGAGAATGGTCAACATTGTAGCCGATAAATATTAGCATGCATCACTGTGAACAGGCCTTGCATTTACCTTGAAGCCCCACAGAAAGATTCAACCTAGGACCTAGAGGTTATAATAAATCAATATATATCACAAATAAGAAAGCATCAAATAAATGTGAGGTTTGTAAAATGTTGACCACATGCTAAGCAGACTTTAGCCTGTAGATATTGATGTTGAGAGGGGGCAGACTACGAAGGGATTGTTGGTGAAAGACAAGAATGGGAGGTAGCGTTATTTAGGTATCTTTAGGAAACAGGTATGTATCAATATCTTATATGCAGACAGGTCAAATGGTCATATATCATAATCTAATAGGTGGCAGCATGTTCCCCCCAAAAAGAGTCTGGCCACTTAAAGGTCCACAAGAAAAGTTCATAGCTCAAAGGTTCACAGCGTTGACATGCTGAACACATCGCTCTCTCTTTTTGGTTTGGCTAAGAAAAGAAAAGACCACAATAATAGTCCCCTCTGTGTTATCCACAGTCCAGTTTGGCTTAACAGAAGAGTCACAGCTTTGTATCTTTGGGACAGTATTGGAAGTCTTCTATCTAATTGGGGTTTCATAATCCAAAGAATCAAATCATCTGCATTGACTTTTGCTAAACCACATTTGTTGTTGAAACACAATCAGACGACCAAATAGCAAAGTCATGAGCATTGGTTGTGAAGGTATTTTCTATGAGGGTGCATCAAGAAGTCACAAGGCTGTTAAAAACAGACAGAGCAAATAAACTCCAGACAGCACTGATCACTGTGTGTGTGCAACACACTGATCTATCCTAGTCCTGCCACGTACTTCCCTGAGCTGATACAAATTCCAACATGTTTGCAGTGTGTAGATAGTGTTACCAGGGAAGATTAGAGGACAGCCAGGATCCACTCTGCCCAAAGCCCTGATGGAAAATACAGGGAGAGCGTCTTATCAGAACAGGTCAGTTATCCAAAGGGTCTATAGAGTGCAAAAATATTCATCTATTATGCTCTCTCCGTGTATTTGAAGTCAGCACAGTTTTTTGTGTAAATCCAGTTTAAAAGGGTTAGTTTGTTGTTTGGCTTGTGCCGTCTCACATCCTCAAGCACTCATGGTTTAGGTGCACAGACCACAAATTGATGCTGGATTAAAGTAATAAAATAGACAAAAAAAAGATTTGTTTAAATTAATAAAGCTATTAGTCACAACTTGAAAAGCCTTTAAAAAAAGAAGCCTCATTAGGAAGCAGAACCGAAAAGGACAGTATATTATGTTTATGTTTTAATATAACAGTGTTATCATATTAGCATGCTAACCATGCTATGCATTAATAGTGTGTAAAGTCTGGAGTTCAGTTCTCCAGTGCCTCAGCCTTCCACACCTCGGCTCTGTGCTCCCAAAACCCAATTTCACAAAAGTATGAGATATTGATTTCATACTGATGCAGTCATGTCTGAGCTGTTACATTAAGACTTGGTTAATCTCAGGCCTAGAAAGAAGTGAATGTGGCGGGCATAAGCCATAAATCTACACCTCCCCTACACCTGCAAAAATCCTCCCACTGCAGCTCCACACTGCTGATATATTAAAAGCAATCAGGCGTAAACATCCCTTGATGGACTTTGGGGAGTGCGAATCAAACTTTCCTCTTGTTCGGTGTGTAAAATCGCAAACGTACAGCACCTTGAGACATATGCACTAATCTTTGTCATTGAGCAGAAACAGCTGATGTAAACCATTGAATTCTCTACAGGGGAAGTTCCAGACCTTTATGACCTCTAAAAGGGGAAGCTTACTGTAGCTTAGCAACCTAAATACCAGCCAATTATGTGTGTTCAGACTCTTTCAGCGGTGTTATTTCAAGACCACATTGAAGCCTCGCACTGCCGAGGCAAGAGAAAGATGCTGAGCTGTGCCCACCCATGTTGTCTGTGAAGGTGCCAGTACAATACAATGTTTCCCAGTCTATTTGTGATGTACTTGACAGCATGAAGGCTGGTTACACTGGGGCAAATTCAAGTGACAGTTATAAGCATACATTTACATTATAAAGAAAGATAACCATTAGCAGAACAACTCTAGTATTTTGTTTGTTGTTATAATTATTGTTAAAATTAAGAATTATTTGTATTATGGTGGACATTGAGGATGGGTATTGAGCTAACAGATTTAGATCTTTAAGCCTGTGAGGAGTTTGCTGGGCTGAAAAGTTAGACTTCCTGTGTTACCCAGCCAGCAGTTATAAGTAAGTATTGTGGATCAGCTTGATGGTCGTTGCGTTCTTTCTAAAAAGAGTCTCCCAGCAAATGTAATGTTTTTTTTAGACTGAATGTGTTCAGTGTGGGATTCAGTTGAATTAGCAGCACGAAAGATGCGTTCGACCAATCACTGATCCCAGCCGTTTGTCCAGGGAACTCCTCCTCCTTGTTTTGTTTATTTTAAACTGAGGATAAATTGAATTTAATTTTCATTTACTGTTTTAGATTTAGAGTTATATTACTACAAAGTTTGAGGTCAGACAGATGTATAAGGATGTGATGGCAGCAGCTTGACGATTCATTATGATATATATTGTACTAGTTAGTTATGTCTAGCTTGACATTCTATTTAGTAAAAGTGCAGTACTTATGATTAATATGCAAAATAGTATGTGAGTTTTAGCTAGTCTGAAAACAGTTGGCAACATAAACCTGTACTGTAAAGTGCCTTGAGTGGTCATCAAGAGTAGAAAAGGGCTAAATAAATAGAGGCCATTTACCATAGGCATATAGGCTACTTGACTTAGCAAACTAATGCAGTAAAATGTACAAAACGAGGCTGTCAACAAGTATAATTCAAAATGAGTCTTTAGTCTTGATGACCACTAAAGGGCTTTATAGTACAGGTGGTTTTTTTTGCAAATTTCACACACACATCACACAGTGCATCTATGGGCAGCACTTTTATCTATGAGAACTGCACTGCCGACAGGGGCAATTTGGGGCTCAGAATCTTGCCCAAGGAGACTTTGGCATGTGGAATGGGGAAGACTGGGATCGAAACCGCCGACCTTCTGGATAGAGGACGACCCGCTACTTCCCGGAGCCACAGCGTGCCGTTCAGCTTAAAATAGGCTACATGTATCTTTGCTTGCCCTCCAGTACCTCTGTACTTTCTGACCACCTACCAATTAGTAAGTCTGATGTCGTTAACTCTGTTTCTAGTCTCTATCAACTTGTGAGGGAGATATGAGGCTCTTTAGCTGCTAAGTGCTCCTCTATGTTTATAACTGTGTCTGCCTGGTGTTTGGTGGTGGGCAGAGAGTATACAGTGGCTTTTTAGAGACTTTTCAGCTCCCTGCTGTTCTCAGCAGCAGAGAGTAGAGAGAGCAAACTAACAGTAAAGTGTCGGGCTGGGCAGTTAAACGATGAGCTGATACTCATTATAAATCTCTGTAAAGCAAAGTAAAAAGTGACTTGTTTAATAAATATAATTCTGTAGGTTCATAATCACGCGCAGCAACCACTGTCAGTCACATTGTTTTCATGTTTTCAGTCATATTGTATCATGTTGCCATTACGTACATTGTTATATAAATTAGGTATAAGTTACTTAAGTTGAGTTTCACTCCAAACAAAACACAAAGTGCTGATGTCTATTGTGATAAATGTACCCTGTTGTTGCATGTCATGTTACTTATGGTCTTGTGAGGTTGTGTAGGTAACAGGGTTTCCCATGTGTTGTATTAGGAAACAGTTTTAATGAGACAGTCATGTTATAGGGGGTTTATAATGAATAACTAATAGATTATCAAGCCTGCGCTGTTGATCTTGATGCATAATAATAGGGTTAGTTATGTTCCATATTCAGTAAGCTGCAATAAATGCATTACCAATCGGCTCATTAGCCAACTCAGAGACTACACTCGCTTTCACTTTTAAGTGTAAAAGTGTATTCAAATTAGAGCTACCACTCCAGACAGCAAGAATCCTTTATCTAATACTGTGGCATCCCTACCACGCTGCGTGCCTGCCTTTCAAAGGGAAGATGATAGAGCCTATAATCTATCACAGAGAATACTAACCATTTTCCCCCAGCAGAGTTGAAGAGGTGAACTATTTCCCCCAAAGGATCTTTTCAGTGGGCTTTAATATGGATGAAAACATTCATCTTTTTTTGTGTTGCTTGAGGATATCGAGAGTATCGATTTGGCAGAACTGAATGGACAGTCTTACTAAGGATGTCCTCTAAAGCTGGAGACATTTTCTGCCCACTTTTGCTGCAGGGAGGCTTACCTAGAATACTGAACATGTCTGTTTCACGACAAAGCAGGGTTAATTAAAGCCTTGATGATTGTTTTTTATTAATGAGAATGTAGATAAGTGGGACCCCCTCAGCATTTTATAATTTTTAAGGTGGAGGGGGGGATGTGGTATAACGTACACCATCTGTGTGTTCACTTCCAAAGTCAAAAACCCTGATTAGACCCTTCTGCTTTTAATTACTGGAGTTTGACTGCGTTGGAACTGGCTGCTAAACGGCTTTGAGTCCTGGCAGCTTTGAACTTTTGTGCGCATGCATTTGTGTGAGAATGCACATGTAAGAGAGAGGCAGCAAAAAAACCAAAATTGAGAGTTAAGAGTGCAAGCTAAGCCCTGGCCTAGACTGGAGTCAGATGGCATCTAAGCTGCTCATTAGTAGTATTTCTGTTCTTGAACAAAAGCAGAGGCTAAAAATGATTGTAATTGATTTCTACGCCGGCTCACCCAGCCTACTTTTAATGAATAATTACTTCAAATGAGCACTCTGCAAAGAACTAAGGCAGGATGCCTATTTTCATATGTAGCATTCATTTATTTCATTATTTAAATCCTTTTTTCCCCCACGTGTCCGCTGACAACACTGCTAAACAAGTGACACAGATACATCTATCACTGCAGCTCTGATAAACGGCTAAATGTCAGAGGAAGACATCAAAAAATACAAGCCAATTAGTAACTCTCCATTGATCTCCCTCTGCATGGAGACAGACAAAGGCTCACAAGGACACTTGTTCATGACAGTAATACTTATGTTTTGCAGACTAAAGTTTGCAAAAACATCTTTCTGCCATTAAATGACTTTGCCATTGACAGCACTATATTGCTCAGAGGCACTGCTTGTGAGATCTACCTACTGTAAGTATGCAAAACACACAGAGGTCCCATTTTTATGCTGCAGCAGAGGTACTGCATAATGGTTTTCATCAGCCTTGTAAAAAATAGCTATGACAGACCATGATGTCAGGTCACTTTAAAGAAGTACCTTTTAATATCTTATATATAATTACCACTGAATATATTTGTTGTCTTACCTGTGGGACCTGCTTATGAGTGGGGAGATAGTTAAGACAATGCTCTATGTGAACTACTACTTGCAAGGAAATAAACAAGTTAATCTTGATTTGTATTTTCCAGTATACAAAAGATGAATATTAATCACAAAGAAGGCAATCAATTATATTTGTAGACAAATAAAACATGATCTATTATTAAACCTGCATAAGTAGATTTTTCTTGAGGGAACAAAACAAAACAGTAAATATTTGATCTTATAAATGCCTTACCAGAATGTTACCTACCTACACATCTTGGAGGCATTGTGCAACATTAGAATGTTTGTTTGTAATGACCTGATGATTATAAATCAGTAAATATTCCCTGTTTGTGTTTACCAACTCCAGAGAGAAACGTCTAGCTCATATCTTACTCATCGTGATGCTGGGCTCAACATCTAGTCACAGGGTTTATCAGGTTTTTTGCTTAAAAAAACAAAAGCCTTTCCAGAGGGCAAGTGAGCGAACTGGAGCTGAATAGGAAATACAATCCACTGTTTGTCAGTCTGTGGCTTACATGTGGGAAACATTTGGGTGGTTGGCAATGCCATTCGATTTCAGATGTACAAACTCTGTGACATGTCTTTCATTAGCTCAATCTTAAGGTATTATTTTTGATTAGACTTGAGTCACAACGCTGTTACATCATGTGTCATTGACCACTAGGGCTTCTTTTCCCAAAGGATGTCTCCTCCTCCTGTCCACCCAGGAGAGATAGGCCATGAACCAGAACCTTCAGAGCCCCCTAGCTGCTGACATAATCTGCCCCTTTAGTTAGCTTTACTCTGCGGCTATACATCGACTATCGGGGGTGTCAAAGGTGTCACCATCAAAAACATGGCTCTACAACCTCTGAACTGTTACAAGGATCCAACATTTTCTTTAAAATCAATCTCAGAAATGGTTATTATCTAATTCGCATGAGACAGACGGGGGAGTGAAGAATGTCCTCCAATGCCCCGTGTGGCCATAATGACTTCTTTGTGATGCTTTTTTCACAAGATAAAACGTAGTTGTAAAAAATGCAGAATTACAATACAATCTCAATAATCCATTGGTAAAGTATTATACAAACAAAGGAAAACAATAACAAAGAAAAACATCTCATTTTTTGTTTTCTTGTTGTTGTTTACTCACTTACTACTCATAGTATCTAGTCATGCTTATAGTGTGGGTTCAATATGTTTCAGTTTGAGTCATCCACCTAAAGATTTTAGCCATCTTTTCTATTTCAACAAAGGGAAATGGAATTTTGTGTGAGGCGTTGAAAGCATTGCCCTGTGTAGATTTAAGCGTAAATAACTTCTGAAGAAGATGTAGTGCCACTGAAAGCGACTGAGTGTGAGATCTGTGTCTGATCCACAGAAAGGAGATGCCCATACAGTTTATGTTACAGGTACTACATTCAAGTGAGGTCTTTTTTCTTTAGGAGCATCACAAACAAGTTCGTTCACCTTGATTGAGTTGCACTGGAAGAGACTCACCACCACTGACTAACCACAACTGACCCCTTAAATCCCATCAGCAAATTGGTGCTCCTGCAATTTGAAAAATGCCCACATGATTATTGTGTATTGACATCTATTCAAACGTTTTTTTAAGCACTCTCCTATGTTGTTTACACATGTCTTCTCAGGAGAAGAGCTGCTCCTGGTACTCGTGACATTATCATCTCTTTCCACCCAACCTCCCTTCCATGGCAGATGAGTGCCGGCAAGATTAAAACCCTGGAAATGTCCCTGAGTGGCACTCAATATAACCCTACTAGACATTTTTTTAATTCAATCAAGATGGACTGAAAGATTCATGATCTTACATGATTGATAATGTGACAGCCATTCAAGTGGCCTAACAGCTCTGTATTGGGAGAGACCAAAGCTCCAAAAGGTTCCCTGCAGCTGAAGAACAACATTATGCCTTACATAGCCTCCGAAAAGAAAAATAGTTTCATCGTTCTAAGGGAATCAATAAACTAATCTGAGACTTTTAAGAACTCTTTAGCTTCCCACCGTCACGCTTACCAGGCATTTTGAAGGTATTAATTGCCTCTTTGTGTTTCATTGAATCCAGAATAGATGGTGATGTTCTGAGTGCAGTGACTTTGAGTCAAGGGTGTGATGGAAATTGTGATCCTGTGACGTGATTTAGCAAAGTTGCTGCTGCTGCTCAACAATAACAAGTACCTGCATAGTAAACATACCTCAGATCAAATGATTCCATTCATCTTTTCATGTATATTAAGCACTTACTTAATCTTGGTGAGAGGATAATTTTTTACATGAAAAAAAATGTTTTGGGCTGTGCTGACCTGCTTTGTCTCCTGATACTTCTAGTGAAACACCCCTCAGCCCATTTTTATTCCTGTGACGTAACCTCACCGTTTGACATTTCTGAGACCAGTGTGAAAGTATGCATAGCCTAACCTTATTAGCAGCCTTTACTCATAAAACTGTCCATCCTAAGGAACCTGACTGGATGTAGTGTCAGAGCTGGCTCGCATGCAGAGAACAATGGAGGAGGACTGGTAACTGGTTGCACAACTGATATCGGGCTACTGGCAATCAAATGTAATGGAACAAACCTGAGGATCAATACAAGTCAGTGATCACAGACAGACAAAGGTTGTTTAGTAGCAGGCAGCACTAATTGAAATCAATGGCTAATCTGATGACAGTTCTTAACCTTTACACCTCAGAGGATTTATAAATAAGTGAGGCCCGCGGTGGAGCAGCAGAGAGACTGCTGTCTCTATACCATTACTTTTCCCCACAACCCCTTTTTTCTGCTGATTCACACTTTCTAAGATGGCTAACTAAGCTATTCAATGAGGTTACATTGCCCAGGATCAATACAGAACGAGTACTAACACTCTGGTTTTAATGGCAATTCTGCTGTATGGGGTGTACCATCAATAAAACCATGCAGGTAAATAAAATATGCATGTGGATGTCCAGACTGCAGAAGGAAGGTCATTCAGCTAGTAATTGATTCATTCACAGAGGAAATAGTGTCAAATTAGGTCATACTACTTAAATTAAATTAATTTAACTGGATATGGGTCAGGTGGATGGGGTGTCCATCAAATAGAATTGAACCCAATTTAGATGCAATTACATGTAATGCCCATAAAAGTGGTAGTTAATTGATTAATAGGCCATAGTCCATTTGCTTTTAGAGGATGGAGTAAAAGACTAAGAAAAGAAGGCAAGTTTTAAAGTGGACATTTTTATCACCTCATGTCATTACACAGTCAGACGGTGTGGCACTAAAATATATGCCAAAGAGATTGTCGCTAACAAATTGTCCAGAATAATCACAAACATTTGAAGTCATTAGAAGTCAATTGGTCACTGAACGCAACGGGACTTTTAATTGGGAGATGTTTTCATGGTCGGTAACTTGTGTTTACAGGATGGTGAAAAACACCACTTCCACGAGAAATTATATAGTTTGATGATAGCAACATCAGTTAGCAGCTCCCCGCTATATTTTCATTATTCAGTCCGATAGTCACACAAGACCTGCTCTTAACTTGTGGGTGAGTCGGGTACACTACAGAGGGTAAAACTAAAGAGGGTTTAAATAGATGTAAGGAAACTGTAACTCAATAGAGAAACAGCACACGTGATGACCAAACCAACGTACTACAACTGAATGATCAAACGTTAATGTATACTGTGGTGAAGGATTTATAGTTGACCCTGGCATTTGCACTTTATTTAAATGCAGCAGTGGTATTTCACTTTGTCGGTGTAAGAGCATTCTTCGACATGTGTGAGACAGTTAAAGTGGCACAGAATAATGAGCAAGATGAAACTTTATTGATTGCAAATTGAATTAGGTATTCAGGTAATGCAGGCCAGTCTTACAAAACGTGTCTGAATCAAAGAAATCTTTTATTTAGATGTGGCAGAGTCTTTTGTTTTTCTTGATCATCTAAGAAGTCATATTTTCAAACTGGACAAAATATTCCATTTGCACCAGCTGTTGCTCTTTCCACAAGGTCCTTGGAAAACTACAAAAGAGGGACGTTTATTATACTATCAAAGTAGCTAAAGCTTTCTTGTCTCATTTAAAATCAGAACAATGCCTCTGTATTTGAACAAGGCTTTGATTCATGCATAGACACACTCCCTGATCCCCCTGCTTAATCCCGCCATTGGCTGGGACAAGGACAAGTTGACAATTTAAGACCTCTTCCCTCAAACACTCTTAAATAGTCCTGTTGACCGATCACAACATAGTCTCTGGGAATTAGAAGCATGCTTTTAATTAATCAGCTTGTAATGGGCATCTCGATTGGGTAAACGTATTCTCAACAAGCTGCCATTTCCTCAGAATTGGGTTTGGATCAGTTGGGTGAAAAAACAAGTTTCAGCTGCTCTCAAGCTTGTTTAACTATGTTTGTGTAGGAGTGTTTCATAGGTCCAAGTGGGATTTCTACACCCTGCAGTTCTCCCTTGCAATTGCAAATGTTATTTAATATTCTTAATTACGTCTTAATGTTTTTATACTTTTGAGAATATTGTTACACTTACATACACTGTAGGGCAAGTTGCACAACAATGAATTGCACAATTTACAAGTTACATATTACTCATCAAAATGTAATCACCACTTACTGAGCAGCATAAGTAATAATACATTTTATTTCTCAGCCCAAATCTGTCCTTGTAAGCTACTTCAAATCCTCAGCATTCACATGTTACATCTTTTGCAGAGGAAATGGTCTCATCTGAGACTAGACTCGTGGTCCTAGATGCTATTGTCTACGCTTGTATCATGCATGAACTAATGTAACACTTATCATACCGATTACAGAGTTATCCCGCTGCATTTTGAATGTGTGTGGATGGGTGAATGTGACTTGCAATGCAATAGGGGATTTAGTTAGTGCTACTAACTCAACTGCAGGATTTGCTGTTTATTTTTGAATCACAAGCAAGCACAACGCCCTAAATATATATGATTTAAAGATTGGAATGGAAATTCATATATTGGATGTTGAGGAGAAATTAATTGACGTTGAGTGAGGGGGTTGGAATAAAGATGCATCTCATAGGTTGCACTGGTAACCGGGCAGAGGGAGACTCAGTGTAAGGGTTCCATTCCAGCCAAGCTTGTTACTGCCCCCCCAGACAATACCTACAACGAGACAGAGGTATGCACCAAATGAATAAGAAGGGAGGGAAGGAAGAAAGATTAAAGGGATGCAGGTATAGAGACGAGGGAAGGAGGATGAAGGGATGAGAGTAGGGATGAGGGAAGGAGGATGAATAGATATGGGTAAGGATGACCTTACTTCTTTTGGGTTCCACCAGGGAAGGAAAAGGGTGGGTCGAACAACCTGAGACAAACAGAGCATGACGGGTTACCTACCCTCATCGGTGGTCATTAAAATATCCATAAAGATTTTACCGAAATCAGCAGGCACGCAGGATTCAAAGTAAACTCTGTAGATGCTGAGTAAACGCAACAAGAATACAGTTCTGTACTGCACGTTTGTCATCCCACTCGTCCCCAACCCTGACCTATCAACTCAAAAAGACAATCACTGGGAGATACCCTCCCAAGTAATACTCTCACCAGTTTCGGTGCAAATCCATCCATGTGTTGTCCTGTTATTCTGCGCACACACAGACACACACAAACATATTGATACTGACTCCATTTACACTATACTGAGAGTAGTCTTTCCTTCCTCAGTGTTGAGCAGCAGCAGCGGGTAAATGAGCAAATTACTTTGATTTATCATCTCTGTTCAATATCTGCGGGAGGTCACAAGTTGTGCAAATACTTCAGTTGTATGTGAAAACCACGAGTTAAAATGTTTATTATTTTAAAGACATACATGTTTTTGGGGTAAAGAGCAGAACAGTGACCGCGCACTTTTAGAACGACTATAGTTCTGTAAAAAGTAAATAAGTAAAAAAATGAAATTAACATTTTCTCCCCTGACATTTCAGAAAAACCTCATAAAAAGGGTTTTATGTCTGGAACCATGCTGGCTGACCAGCTACAAGATGAACTGTGACCATAAAACATTTGATTCTGAGCAAAAAAAAAAGGAAAACAGAAAAAGGGCACAGGTATAAGTCAGTGTACATCATTTTGTGAGTGAAGGCACTACACATCCCATAAACTGGTGAAAATAAGCCCTTTCTGTCTTTTCTATCTAACCTGGTGTTGTGTTCCTCCGAATGTAGCAGGTGTTGTGGTGGGTTGGATCTGTTGAACTCTGCCACTTTTGAATTTAATCCGTAGAGGTAAGATGTCAGAAATGTTATTTTATTTAGTCAGGCAGTTAGCTCGGAAGCTAAAATGTATTTATTACACAGAAACATGATTTTTTTCTTATGTTGCCTGTGTATTTTTGCTTTCCATACCCTGCTCGTTTTTTTTCCAAGATATTTGGTTTTCCCCAAAGAACAAAACATAATCTCAATGTTACTATACCTTACTCTTCTTGAAGCACAGTATTATTATCATATAAAAGAGCATGTTATATTATAATCACTTTATCTGTGTTGTGTTCGGGTGTTGCACCTGTTATGACACAAGGCATGTTTCTCATTACATAATAAAGTTATATAAACTTGTGTGCAACCAAACTGTAATACAAGCAGTTTTGGCATATTACTATATATAGCTGACATGTGTTAGATTTATATAGTTATACAATGGAATAAAACAGAAATGTTTCTGTGGAGGTGAGGGGGCTGGGAGAGCAACCTCACCTGCACCACAGAGGATCAATCAGCACAGGAGAGAGCTGCTTGCTGATTGGTCCTCGTGCTTAAGAGGCAGCGTCTGAGCTGCCTCAGGAAGGCAGACACTGGAGAGACCCCCGGACACTCTCCGACAGAGAGACACTGAGCTACTGAGCTGGAAAACTCAGGGAGATTAAGTTTGTAGTTTGAATTTATGTTTGGATTCAATAAACATGTTAAAAACAGAAAGGTTCGTCTCTGGTTGCTGTGGTGAGAGCCCCGTGGCAAGGTCGACTGCCACAGTTTCAAACATAAGCTGTTTTCTGTTGTTGTCAGAAGGAGCTCAGAGCTGTTGATGAGTAGTGGATGTCCAGCCTGCGCAGGTTTGCTGCTGTAGGTCTCTGGCCCTCTGAGGCAGGAAGCAGGCTGGCACCAAGTCAGAAAGTGGCATGATCTGCATCTGAAGGTAGACTTGAAGAAAGTAATATGTGTACAGTCATTCAAATTAAAGTTATGTAATAATCTTACAGTGTACTGTCAAACAATATTTCAAATAGAGAAATGTCTAATGCAGCTGAGGGGTCAAATGTCTCTGTTTGGAGGGACACAGAAATATAACTGGTTTCCAAGCAAAGAAGGTATCAGGTATCTTACATAACATTATGATCAACACATCAGCGCCTTTTCACTCAACAGCTTCTCCTGTGGATGCAAAACCACCTGTGGAAGTTTAGGCTGTCCTGCCCTGTGTGTGTGGAAAACAGCCCACAGTCTACAGAGCCCTCAGGAGCCAGCCAGGCTCTGGATGGGGACAGGTATTACCTGTTGATAACAGAGATTCTGTGGTGTAGTGAACTACTGGTTGCAAAACCAGTTACATTTCCATCAGTAAGACTATTTTGGTTAAAATGCTGGAGTTTACGGTGAGAGTATTGACATGTAGCTCATCATGTTTGTTTTGTCTTTGAAACACACAATAAATTAGCTGGTTTATTGTTTGTCTCTGTTTGGTACAGATATGCTTGTGACAAGTGATTTGGTTTCTGAAAGGAGAGGGCCCTGGGTAACAGCCCCACCCGCTTGGTCAGGCAGCTGAGGGAAAACCAAGGATTGCATGCCTGCTCCCTGTCAAGTTCCGGGAGCTGGTAGCTAATCCCTCTCACAGGTGGATGCTGGCTGTTAATGGCATTTTGAGCAGACTGGACCACATCAAAGCCAGCATAACATCTACCTTTGGCAATATCTTAACAATGAACAAAAAAGTGAATATTTTTACCTGTTAACACAGTAATATTCAACATTATAACCAGAATTAGTCTAAATTAAAAGTATACACATCAAATACGAAATGAATGACCTAAAAACCAGACCTAAGATAGTTGTACTAGAGTCACACATTAACAACTTATTTAATCACAGATCAACAAGAAGCTGTTACTCCTTGCCAAAGGGAACACCACATGTGTGCAGTGAGGTGGACCAAATCCTCATCAGTGCCCTGAATGCTCAGGAGGGTCCAGCTCTGGATATAATGGCAGAGGGCAGACCAAACTAAAGCAACAATTTTGTTGGTGGTCAGACCTCATTGTAAAGCTAAACATCTATCGCTTCATGAGGCATCTGCAGGTGTACAGAAGAAGCACATTCTCTCTACACCATCTTCATGATCCCTATTCATTGACAAGATTATATAGTTTAACATTTAATCTTACTTTTATTAATGATTATTATTAATATTGTTCTGTAAACATCTCCTATCAGTTCATAAATTAGTGCGCAAAGCCTGTATTTCCAGCTGCATCCGAGGCAGTCAAACCCCCCCTCACTGCTCAGTCAGGGCACGGTCACACATACACTAATGCAAGCGAATGTCACAGGTCAAAGTTCACCGAAGTTATTTGCCTCCTTGCTTGCACAGATTGTGAACAGTGAACAGGTGGTGAATGGGATGGACTGATAAATTGATAAATGACGACGAAGACAAATCTGAAGAATAAAGGCAAACTACAAAAAGATCCAATTAATGCTATTTCATTTCTAGATTGAGTATGAGTGCACAGATATGCCCCCTGGCTCTCCACTTGTCCTCCCAAGTAATACCAGCCCTCCAGCTACTTTTCCTTCAGCATCACCACCCATCACCCCTGCTACGCCTCATTAACAGCTGGCAAGTTTTTCCATAGTCTGTTTTACTTGTGGTGTGGTGTAAATTCTATAACTTTTTGTTTCCCATGCTTTGGACAAAGGTGTCTATTAGCTGTCACCGGCTCAGCCTGCTTCCTCCCACTACCCTCACAACCACTGTCCCTGCTGCTAAAGCTGGAGCTACTTTTGAATCACTAGCCTCTTCCCCAGCAGCACCCGGCCATCAACTGATGATACTGACTGCGGGGACTGCCTGGCAGAGAACCTGGTGGGACTCTGAAACTGGCCAAACACTTAGCCACCTTCAGGCCAATATCATTACAGCTCCGTGGAAGAATCTCCAGCCCTATGATCTGCAGCGGGTGGCATATGCTTAACGGCACCAGATTCGTCTGACAACAGGACGCTTCAAGTGTTCTAAAAAGAAAACTTTTTTTAAATCACACCAGGTGTGGAGAGCATCACACGCTCTTTCTTAGGTTCAACAGGATCCCCTGCCCAGTGGCCATCTTTATAAAACTCTATAACATCCAAAAGAGCCCCATAAAACAGGATAATTGTGCTCTGGGACTACAGCAAGATCATGCAGCTGGTCCTGGGTGATGGTGTGGTCATGCAGAGCTCTGCTTTGCAGTTGTTTGAGGTCAATCAAACAACACTTGGTGGCACAACAAGCAACTGAAGAGGCAGAATTGTAGTGTTCTGCTGCATGGGGGCAACTTGCCTGCCACTTATTCTGTTTCTCCTGTGCCTCTCCCACCTGTAGAGGTATGCCCCACTGCTGCACCCCCACAGCCTGGCCCCCAACATTGGTACGACTTGCCTCAAAGAACAGCGGGACAGGCAAGTGCTCTTCCAACAGCTCCATTCTCTAAAGGCTGTCCGCCTAAGATTGCCAGCTCAGAGGGAGATAATCTCTCGTCAGGCACCTCCACCTACTGTACCTCTGCCCCTTTGCATGTTGTCCCTAACCACAGCCCTGTCAATGGCCCATTAGTTTTTTCCACCCACAAGTCCCTTCAGCCAAATTTATTGCTCCTGCAAAATAAATGCAGTCAGTGCCACCGTCCTCGGGTTAAAGTAAATGGCTACAGTCAATATTATTGTTGTTCACAAAATGCTGGTATGGCACTTGACCAAGGAGGAGATGCAGAGGAAGAGGGCAGAACATTTTTTGTAATTGTTGTCTTTGGCTCATAGGTAGGTGTAAATATTCATACAATTTTCAAAAATTCGCTTCGCCCTGCAATGCTTGCACCTAGTTACTATTGTTATTGTTTATTTGTACTGGTGTGCTGTAAACAATTATGAAATGTAACTAAATACGTGTACTCAATTACTGTATACAAATTTGGGTGTTGCAATTAGGGAGTAGCAAGTACACCATTAGCTGTATCTGTATCTGTTCAACCAACTAACTTATCAGTATTTGTACTCGGCAGGGGCGGGGCTTAAACCGGAAGTGACTGGGAAGTTGGCATTTTAAGCCTGACATGGATATGGGTTGATCAGAAGTTAAGTTAAATATGTATTGTTTATTACAAATCTATTTACAGAACAGCCTTAGAATTAAGCTTCAGATCAATGTTTTTGATCACAAGACTAAGGCCCAATCCCATTTCACCCCTTAGCTCTTCCCCTTCGTTTTGCACGTTCATGTGCATGGGTAGGCTGTCCCAATACCTGTTGGGACGGTGGGGTAGGCCCGAGGGGTAGGGCTCTATACCCCTCCAAACGGAGAGTTTTCTCTCACACAGATCATCGACAACCATCCAGCATTCACTGTCTCCAGCATCCTGGAGGTTTTCAGTACCTGGTGCACTGGGAGGGATATGGTCCCGAGGAGCGCGGTAGTCTAATTTTGTTACTTTGGACAGAGTCAAGCTGTGCTAGCTCTAGCTTAGTATTTAATGGATATGAAAGTGGCATTAACACTAAGCAAATGAGAACATTTTCCAAAATGTCCAACTATTGCTCTAATGAAAATAACGGGGTCTTGAGGCCAAACTCTCCTACAGTTCCTGATGTTAATAAATAAAGTTACACATTTAAAGTGAATCTCTCTTTGAAGGTGAGATAAAATGTTGAGTAGTACTGCCACTTTCTAGCCAAATTGAACCGGTTGTATTACCCTGTTTCCTGGGATTAAGTACTCCTATGATGTAACTTCTAGATTCAAAGCTGACATCGGGAGTTGGTTAAAAATGAATGTCAGCTCATCACTTAAGTAATGCGGCACTTGCTGGCAGTTCTGTGTGTGCGGGGGATATAGATCTCTATTCCTGCAGTCAGTGCTGCATTTCAAGCTGTTGTGCCTTAATATTCCCTGCCCATATTTTGTGCCGTTGGTCAGCTTTGTGGAGTATGCGTCAAGACTAAGCAACGTTGCCATCTGTGCTGATTGATATGATTTGTTCATGCTTGTGTGCCTAGATGGTGTTGGTGTTCACCATGTGGTTTATTTGTGCGTTTTGTAGCTGCAGGCACTCTGATACTGTCGAAGCATCTGCCATGATGCTTTTGTGGCTACCTCCCCTGTAAATCAAACTCCCTCTCTGATGATTTGCAAGGGTTGCAGGGAGTCAGGCTTCCAATCTGCATTCAGCAGTGGGAATATGATCAGTTTCCTGTCATGGAGACACTAAGACTTGTTTCTGGATGTGTTGGCTGGACCACGGGCCCATTTGAAGAACAAGCAGCCCTTGTGTCTCAGCAGACAAACAAGTTGAGATAATGATGATTTCTCCTTTTGGGGAGAGATAAAGGGGTGACAGCGCTGGCCTCTTTAAAAAAGAGCACAACATGAAGCACCAGAAGTCATCAAGTAGAATTACACTTCAACTTGTATTTCTCATTTCTCTTAGGTTGTGCCAGGCAATCACCAACAGACGGGGGAAAAGCACACTCCCGGAACAGACCTGCAATTCTTTACAATCAAGCTCCCAATCTCTTCAGCTTCTCAGCAGCATCAAGCTAGGTAGCTGAGGAAAACGTGGCTTGATTGTAGGCACAAAACAATAAAGAGTTGAAATTGGGTGGCAGTGGCTGTGCCCTCGAGGTATAACTCTGTTGCAAATTGTCTCTTCTGCCGCATTTCATTACGGTTGGGAGACTGTGAGATGACGTTCACAAAGAAGACGGAGAAATACTGTATGACACTGTGATCACTTGAGACACACTCCAAACAATTACTGCAGGGGAGACATAATTTGTCCTATACCTGGCAATTAGTGAACGATAATGAGTGTCACTAGATGAATATATCAGTCATCCTTTCGCTCAAAGACATTCTGTTGGCAAATTAGAACCCATCTACTTTTTATACTTTGTAAATTTGGGGGGTTGTGAGCGTATGTGTTTGGGCGTGTGCAAGAAGAATGCTTGCGGGCATGAAGGTTTGTGTGGGTGGTGGCTTCTTGCAAGTGCTTGAGTGACTGTCACTGACTCAGGGTAAGATTTAGACATCCATCCTGTTTACTGAGAAATGAAACACATGGAAACCTTTATCTTTTTTTTTATTTTTTACCGCATAGATTCGTCAAGTTGTTTCCTGAGAGGTTGTGACGGTGATACCTCTCATCAAGAGAAGACACAGAGCCTCACAAGCCTGAGTTGAATTTGCATCAGAGCAATTCCTCAGATTTCATATAGGAATTTAAAAAAGGGAGCAAAGAACGCATTGATTTTGAAAACAAGAATTGTTTCATTCTCTAGTCTAAAGAACATTTAACAGTAAAAACACCAGCTTATTTAAACTAGAATTGCACTCAATGCAGTCCATACCTCTGCCAACAGTCCCCTTAAATCAAATCAAGCTGCACCAAATTGCACATACTCATAGATGTCAGTCCTCCAAGTATGCCTGATTTTCATCAAGATCCATGAATGTCACCCTGGGAAATCAGTGGAAATGTAAAAAAATGTATAAAATCTTGCAATGTTAAAGAAAATTATTTTTTTATATTTATAGTTTTTGCGAAAATCTTTCTAACCACCAAGGAGGTTATATTTATTTATATTTTCATTGCAGTGACATGAAGCCTTTCAGGCTAAAATTACATTGCATTTTTAAATAATATTAACCCACTCACATCTGTTGACCAAATCTTGAATTTTTTTTTAACTCAGCAAACTTTTCCTTTTCTGTCCTTGTCCCATGATGTCACTCTTTCATTAAAGGACAGTGAGACTCAATCAGCAGATCCTCATCTAATCTTAAGAGTGGATCAGAATGTATAATTCATGTCTAGGTCTGGAGTTCTGGATGTCTATCGTCCACTGCCAGTCCAGCTGGATGAGCAGTGGCA
The DNA here is from genome assembly GCF_009819705.1 of Hippoglossus hippoglossus. NCBI lineage: Eukaryota > Metazoa > Chordata > Actinopteri > Pleuronectiformes > Pleuronectidae > Hippoglossus > Hippoglossus hippoglossus. The sequence goes on along the minus strand of NC_047151.1, from coordinate 2,276,786 downwards.
CACTGCGGGGGAATCTGACAGTGACTGCTTTTGCTTTAAAGTGCCTGCTATGTGAGAGGGGAGGCGCTCTACCCTCGGGCGCTGGTACTCTTGTGAAGTAAGCAATCTGTCGACTCCTCCGCTCTAAAAATAAACACCAAAGAAACGGGCAATATCTTATTTATCTGTCAGTGAGTGAGTGCATAATCCCTTTGTTTCTGCTTGTTGTCTTCAGAACTGATGAGAGCGTCATAACCCACAGAACAGAACATCGATTGGGTGAAATGTTGCATTACTCGCCCCCAAGTGAACCCATGTCTCACCGCATCAGATTCAAAGAGAGGGGTTGAATATTTAAAGACCTCTCTTACCACTTTACTCAAATGTGCAGTGTTACAATATTTCTCCACTTTGGTATGACTTTAATGATGTGAGTACTTCTTCCACTACTGATTAACACCAAAAATAAATCAAAAGCTCAAGGCACTCAACACTCATGTGAATATATGTATGTCACTTAATGTCTTGATAAAGATGGCGTATACTGGGTGCTCGGTAAAGACTCGTGTGTATAAACTGGTAATAAATGCTTGCACATAGTGTGAAGATTGAATTATTGATGATATCTTATCATTGCATATGATTGCCGCTGTGTTACACTGTGTTATCATCCATTCACTAGTTGTTCCTACACTAGACATTGATGCTTTTTATGAGAAGAAGCCTGTCAGGAGAACACTTAATCAGTCATAATATTTACTTACAACTGTGTTATAAACATTTATTTAATGTTTATATACAGCCTATAAAAGCTGAATAGGAAGGTTAAATAAAGTCCTACTGCTAAGCCAAGGGAATATTTAAGAAAGAGCCTTCTTTATAGCCCTCCAGGCATTTCCTCAAAAGGTCGAAAGGTGTCTTTAGTGTGTGTGAGCCCATTAACTCCTGGGCTTCTCCAACACAACACTCTAAGTGCTTGGAAAACTGTGTCTCCACTCTGCACCACAAAGTTACTCAAGCTGTCGCTCTGGCTGTACAGTATTCTCCGAGGCACCTCTCTTTTCACTGTAGCGTTTCCTAATACACAAATGATAAGTAGTTAAGAGATGGAGACAGGATGAAACTCAGGTCTGTAAATCCTTGTCACCATGATTGGTTTTGTCTGACAAGTTAAGAGGGAAAAAAACTGTTCAGGCATCCCCATGCCAAAAACACAAATAAAAGTAATTAAACCCAGCAACATCATCAATCACCCAACAGTCTGCCTGCCAGGCTGGTCGCTGCACTGAATTAACACCGGGTGGGCTTTTGCCGGCCAGGGTGTCTGTCTGTCTGGCAAGCTTGGGTACTATCTTACCTGGCATTGAGCCAGCACGAGATGCTGTGATTGGGCATAAGAGATCGGAGCGCATCTTGCACTCCAGAGGACGAGCAGCTGAGTCTGTTTATGATGAGATTATTCTGTGACCACTTGATTAAATTGACGCACACATATTTTTCTTGGGAGTGAAGGGATTACACTGGGTAGATTGGGACGTACATCAAATTCTGTGCATAATATTGATGTGAAAGTGCATCAAGCAAATGTATTTTACTATGATCCTATCGATTAACCATTCGCTTGTGCTCTGGTGCAATAAATTACTTCCAAGCATTCTGTGAATGAGATTCCGACTCCCACATCAGAGCTGCCTGTGTAAATCTTACAAGCTCTCGTGAGGACCGTGTGATCATAATTATAAACATCTTCATAATAGAGATGTGCCTGGACAATGAAATCATGTGTGCAGGAAATCATTCCACGCAGGATATAGAATGTCTCTGAAGCTGGTTTCATTGGGATGTTTAGTTAGTAAACATTAGCACTATCTCCTTATTTCCCTACATGTGGACATGCAGCAGTAGATGAGGGCCTCTCTCATTTGGTTTCAAATAACACTTGTGTGAATAGTGAATGTCTACATGATGAATGTGATCATTCCATGTCACTCAGGTTAATTAAAAGGCTGTCGCACCTGACTAGTGATGGAGGGGATGGGATGAAAAAGGCCTGAATTACCAATTCTCCCTCTTGCGTGTTATGAAAATGAGCAGAGACGAGTGCTGACTGCTCCCCTACTGACGCAAAGGCCATTATTTTTGCTCAGTCCTTCACTGTGCAGTGTTATGAGATGTTTAAAAGAACAACTTTTGAAAATAATGTCTTTCAAACTACTATGATGGTACAAACTGTAGAAAAATGTCCTGCAGGTCTATAGTAAGTGTCGGTCAGTCCACAGATGTTAGTGAAGGTTGCACTGCTGTCAGTCAGTGTTGTGTGTAAGTGGCAGCAGGATGAAGTCTGGACAGGCAGGTGCAGAGAAGTTACTCGGAGACACAGAGATGACAAGGGCTTACAGACAGACAGGTACAGGCAATGGAACAGACAGGTGGTCGGCAAGAAAGAGAGAGACACATCGTAATCTGGTAACGGACAGGTGGCCTGAGATGTACAATGGGGAAAATTACACACAACTGGGGGAGGTCATACCTTTTCTGACAGGAACAGTCAATTGAAAAATGAACAAAGATTATTGCAACAATAAGAGGACAATGATGCGATGAAAATGATATTTCATTTGGCGCTTAGACCCCTTGTGATGTCATCAAGGTTGAAAGGGGGTGTGACTACATAGTAGAGGAAACCCCCCTGGGTCTTGATACTGGTGGTTGTTTAATGAGATGATGATTATTGAGGATCTGAATAAGATAATTGGACTCAGGGGGGCCGGACCAGGTCATTTGTTGTGGAGACTGGAAGTGATTGGATAGGGGGGGGGCTTCAGCGAATCAAACGTGACAGATGACAATAAAAGAAAGGAGAGCAGATTTAAAGTTTGACACCCACGACACGATTGGCTGATTGAGATTGTGGTCCAATCTGATTGGATTACACCCACAGTCAGCTGATTGAAAGAGGTTGGGAAAAAGAAAAAGAATTGAGAATGAATGGGTCATAGAGGTAAAAAACTTACACTAAGCTCTACTTGTGAAACTTTAATTGGAGTCAATATCTCATGGGGTTTGGTAATAAGCTCTCTTAATATATCAATATGTTTTACAGGCAGGTCAACAGTCCACCAGAAAAACAACCAAATCCAACCAAAAAACTCAAACTAGATTGGACTTTCGGCACCAGAGATGGTAATGAATTATTTCAGTTGTGTAACAACCTGAAATGCAGCAGCACAGTTTGCCTCCAGCTTTGTTTTTCCGGGGAACCTGGTTAATCAAACTCATAGCTCCTGCTGACATTTAGCTTTCCACAACAGTTCTCTTCGGGATGACAAAGTAATCATACATTTCCTTGTCTCCCGTTTCTCTTCCTGTTGTCAGACCACCCTGGGGTGTTGGATTGTGGCAAACCTCCCCTCCCACTGTCTGCCCGTTTCCACCTTATTTTTTTCTGAGTGTGAGGTAATTACCTCCCTATGAATTCACTGACAACTAGATCTGCAGCAGATATGATAAAAATAGCTGACAGGGATTTTGACATAATAGCCACATTGTCTCAAGGGACTTCTAATGAATTCCGATGAGGCCCCCCTTGATAATTATCTCCATGTCTTTCAGATGAAGCCAGGATAAGACATTTTGTTTGCAAAGGCTGCCAGTGATTGTCGAGCAAAAGTGACTTGCCACTGACTTCAGGACAACCTTGGTTTGGATAATGACTTTGTCTAGACTGGAAATGCTGTTCTGCAAGATATCCTTGAATGATAATCATGTGTCTAGTCCAGTGGTTTATCCATTGTCATCACCAGCATGGACATCTTTATTTGCAGTATAAAAAGCACCTGTTAAATCTAATTCCCAGTTGTGGGTCTTTAATGGTTTAAAAGCAAGATGAAAAGTCTAAGATTTGTGTATAAAAAACTCCATTAATCCTCTGAACCTATTTTGATGCTTGCAACAGATGGGAATACCCCTGTAAAGTATACCAACATAACACCTTCCCAAAAAAAAACATTTTCCAGCCAACACATTAAAAATCCCAAAAGTGCATTAAGTGGACAAGCATCTGATCACAGCTAAGGACTTTCATCTTACAGGGTCAATTTTCCAGAAAAGGTCAGACAACATCCGAAATCACTCCCACTGGTATATTTGGCTACATTAATTGCTTTCCTATACTGAGCTGACCTGTTAAAGATAAAGCAACACTTAGAACAGAGCATCCTGGGTATTGGGTTGACTAGGTGAGAAGATCAAAAAGAAGCCATAGCTCGCTGAAGTGTGTACAATTATTTAAACACAGGAGATTATCTCCTATAAACTGCAGTGTGAATCTCATCAAACAGGCTACAAGGATCACAGACAGATCAGCTACGTCAGCTTTTTCAATCCTCGAGGGAGCGACTCTTTAAAACGCTGTCCCTCAAGAATTTAATTTGGAGAACAAACCTGTAATTATCTACTCGGGTTGCAGTGACAAGGAGGGCGGTGTTTTGGTGGCACACTTGGCACAGCAATAATTGCAGTGGAGAAAAAGAGCATGTATTAAGATGTTTGACATAAACCCAAATATGAGTTTAACATGGAAGAGGCCTAAGTCTGCACTCCGTATCACTGAAAAGAATGACCTGTGGTGAAATGCAGGCACTGGTATATAATTTAATTTCAAGTGACATGACAACCAGTTCCTCCCATGATATCCCCATTTACAACAATATTTTGTTTTTCAGCTATAATGAATTTTACCAACATCAGGTCCGAAAGGCTCCTTCATTTGTCCAATATGTCTTGTTCATCTATAATTCATAAAGATTAGAACACTTACATTAGATTAGCAATGTGAGTGTGATGCTGTCTCCAAAAGAAAGGACAAAATAGTTTTCTTACGTGTAATTTATTTTTTATGCTATATGTAATGTCTTTATTCAAAAATCTGTTCTCTTTGAACATTGCTCCAGCCAAAGTCCTCATGCAATTTATGACATGTGATCCAACCCCAGATACAATTTTGAGCTGTAGTGGACAGACACTCAACAGCTCATTAATTGTATCTGTCTCTCATTCTCTCTTTACTGGATCGGTTTTTGAGAAGAAACCCAAGATTTACCTTGAACATTCAGCCACATGCATGTCATTAACTGGAGTTGAAGAAGTTTTAGATGGGACTTTTAGTTACTTTTATCATTAAGAGAATTGGTCGCCAACCCGTCGATCGTGATCTACTGGTCGATCTTGCAGTCTTCACTGTCGATCCCCGAACTCTCTGAACTCACTGGCAGCAGAGCTGCTAGTTTATCTACTGCATTGCCTTCGAAACAAGTCATTTTATGTACTAAACTAAACAGCAGGGGTCTCATTTATAAAACTGTGCGTGGGATTCATACTAAAAGTGTACGTGCGCACAAAAGCCGGAAATGGCATACGCCATGGCGTTCAAAGGTGGGGGCATAAAAAAACACACACAGAATTTGAGGTAACTTGTTGTATTGTCTGTTCGTGTTTTAATCACCCAAAACTGCAGGATTAAATTCAGAGACTGCTGTGATGTACGCAAATGTACGCAACGGTTATAAATGAGACCCCAGGACACTATGGAATGAAGACGTGCATTTTCCGGTCTGTCGATAACAATCAAAGCCCCGTTAGAACAAATGAATGGATTCAGAAAGTGAAACGCTGGAGTGCTTTTACATTGAAACGGGTTCGGGAAGTGTTGTAAATACATGTCATAGAAAGATAAACGTGTTTCACAGAAGAATAAACAGAGAAAATTATCTTTCACATGAGTTTAATGTTTATCTGTTGAAATTATGTCACAAACGTGCATTTTAAAACGTTAAAACCACTTTCTGTATGCGTTTCAAAATAAAAGCACTCCAGCGTTTCTGTTGACGGAATCCATTCTTTTGTTTAAAAAGGAGATTTTATTGTGAAATATTTACAGGAGCAGAATATGCACATCTTCATACTGTATAGTACTTTTATTTATTTGAGTACAAGGGACTACTTTTATACAAGGAAATATTCATATTTATGGCCATATTCAAGTCAAAGCCCATGTAAAAAACATTGTGCTGCTCCTCTGTAGCAGCTCCTCTGCAGAACATATTGTTGAACTGAAGCTAAATATTGTGCACTGAACAGATACGGTAAATATGAATTGATATTAATGTGAATATTGTGCATTGAATAGATAAAGTTGCATAACTGCCTTTCTTTGTGTATATTTAGGCTCGCACATTCAGTCTTTAACAGAAATTGCAAAAACTAATAAGTATGACCCTCCTAAGTGGGTTTCTTGGACGACATCAGGGTGGTAGATCTCGGCTTACGTTTGGAATTAAAAAGTGATCTTGGGCTCGAAAAGGTTGGTGACCACTGATTTAGAGGATAGTTTATGATACAACCACATGCAAGTGACTTAGTGATTACTGTTCTTTAAACAGGACCTAAATGCCAACACTCTTGAAGGCAGGTAGGTGCAATGCAGTTCTTTTGTAACAAAAGGTGGTTACAGGCTGGGTCAGAAAACCTGCAGTCCAGTGAGGTAAAACTCACAAAATCCAACAAGAAAAGCATCAAAAAGTGGACAATTTACTAAGCCGAGACGGGGCCATGAACACTACAGAACTAAACCAAGCAAACCTGAGTAGACACAGTGATGAAAGTGACGGGGAGCACAGAGCCTAAATACACAAGGGAGACCAGGATAATTGAACACAGGTGAATCACATAAGGTCAGGGCAGACTCTCACAAGAGAAGGAAACAGGACCAGGGTGAAACTAGCAAGATACACATGAGGTAAGAACTACAAAGTAAAACTGCAAATAATGAGTTCAAAATCCAAACAACTGATATTAAATCTAAAAAGATTTCCGAAAGAGTAGGTCATAACAATTACTGTGTGGATTTAGTCGGTTTAATATATATGACAAGTTACAGTGGCCTATGTGAAAGATATAACAGATTGCATGTTTAAATGTAACAAGGGCCAGCAGTCCCATTCAATTCAACCAACATGCAGTTATCTACATTCCCTGGGCAAATAGCAAAATGTTGAAAAATCTTGCTATGTTAAAACTAAAGAAAAAATATTCCTGGCTTTGCCCCTGATCCGGATCGGCACTAAAATGTAATGGGTTCTTCCCTGACCCATACCGCTTCTTTCATACTTCCACCACGTTTCGTAGAAATCCATTCTGTTGTTTTTCTGTAATCTTGCTTACAAGCAAACAAGCCAATCAACAGACAAACGGACCGGGGTGAGAACATAACCTCCCTGGTGCAGGTAATGATGAGAACAGATTTACTGTAAGGCTAAGATGCATGGATGTGAAGCAGGTGTAATTACCAACCTGCAGCCCATTCCCCCATGCCTGGTAATAAATATCTTTCCCCTACACCTGTCTCCACGTCTGTGTTTGCACCAGGGTTCACCTGTTCTACAGTCCCACGTAACATTTAGGGTTCTATCAGTACAAATGGAGTATAATATTCATTGTTATCTTGTAATTAGTGTATCATGTTTTTTTTTGTACCTTTTATATCTACATCATGATTGTGTCCCCTTCCACCAAGTTGCATCACCATTTTTCTACAGTATCCAATAACAGACAAACCAAACACTGGCATTTTGCGTTTTTTACTTTACCTGCATTCCACTGTAGGTTCTCCTACATGCTTGGAAGGGGGGGGTGACGTGAGGTGTATTCTGTTGGACTCAAAGTTATCTCTAAAGGCAACTCTACTTAACCTTTTAATGTTAATGCTAGCATGTTAACTCTGACCACATACTTTGGAAAATCTAAAGTATATTGTCATGTATAAAACACACCTCTTCCTAAGATATTGCTCTGCTAGTTACCCACTAGCTAACAGTGCGGTGCAGGTCCATATGATGGGTGGGTTAGCATGTCAGCCCAAATCACAGTTAATTGGATCCATTTATGTCACAGCCCCTGAGTTCAAAGTGAGTTATTAAAATACCTTCACATTGAAGATAAGGATTTTTCTATAAAAAGTACTAAAGAAACAGGCACACAACAAAACTGGGTTTAGCCCTGTGTAATCTCACTAAAAATATAGTAACAGGTAACAGACTCCATTGAAAATACGGGCCACAAAGTGAGTACACCTGTGATTTCCTATTTAGGCTATTTGTACAAACAAGGCTTTCTCAGTTTGGGTGTGGCTCATGTCTAATGCAACATGGCTCCACATGAAAAGGAATTGCCTGTACAAGAAAGAAACCAGATTGTGAGGCTGAATTAAGAAGTGAGAGGGTATAAAATCCTGTGGAGGCTTTCGAATATGAGCAGAGGCACAGTTGCTTAAAAAGGTTAAAGGAAGAACCATTTACAAAAACAGATTTTCCTTTGAAATTGGTGTTTCAGTGACTGTTCAGAATGTGTCAAGCATGTCAACCTCCATGGACAGCATCCAAGAAGAAAGCCATCACTCACAAACTAGCACAACACTGCAACTTTCTCAAAGAGCATGGAAAGAAGGCTGATGAATACTGGCAGCACATTTGTTATTCTGCAAGTATGAATGTGACCATAATGACTGCAAAGTCCATTTAACATGAGGGTGAGAGTGTTCCTGTATTTATACCAAATAACAGGTGGCCTCCCAGTCTGAAGGAGCTTGGCAGAAGTTGTCTGACATGACCCCAAACAATTTTTAAACAAAGAGAAAAACTATGATCCGCACAATTGTCTTATGACTTAAATCCAATGGAAAAGCTATGGAGTATTTTAAAGCTGAAGATAGGGTAAGAAAATACGTCCTGCTATTCTTCCACAGATGATTCTTTTCAGCTCTTCTTTGCTGAACATTTCTCAACACATTGGACTGGTAACATTCATGTCCAGTAGGATGGATTATTTTTTAAATAAAGGTGGAAAAACAATATTACCTCTTACTAATCTTACTAATGAAGGTTGTTCTGCCTTTTGTGGCGGTTTGTTCTTTAATGGAGTTTTCATTATAATTTAATTAGTCAAACATTTCTCTTTAGTAAATTGAATGTCCTTTTGAAACACACCATTGAAACTGAACAAATGAACAGGATTTGTAATTACTTAACAATATAGTGGTGTACTCTGTAGCATTTTCAAGGAAATAAATGAATAATCAATACAGGGAACCAAGAGTTTTAATTAAATGTATTTTGATATGCATGCTATTTTGTCCTCCATTTCAAAACACAGGCAAAAAGTGCAAGGGAGGCAAGTCAGAGAATTGCCAGTCATTTGTGATTGCTCTTCTGGGGACCATTAAAATCTGTCTGGGGAGACCAGGGATGAGAGAAATGTGGATCAGTTGTAACACTGCCAATTTCTCTAATCAGGAAAAAGTGACAAATCCCCTCATTCACTCTGGACATGCTCAGTTAAGTCCATAGTCCACATGGGAGAAAGCAGAAACCTGTGATGAAGTTTATGCTACGTCATAAAACAACACGTGTAGGAGCGCCAAACCAACTCAACAAGCACCGTTATCCCTGGAGCTACGCTGCTAGTGTGGCTAAAAAAAGGCATCCAGGAGTTTGTCACCCTCTGGATAAATAGGAAAAGTAGAACAATTCCCCCGAACCAAACTTTAACAACGCTGGCTTCCATAACACGGATATCAGTTTTTTGACCTTCTACACTCGTAAGGGCTTTTGTTTCTGCAAAGTGGAGAGATGAAGCGAAGACAGCCTGAGGGTGGTAATCCGGTTATATCTCTCTTAGGTGAACAGGGAGTCTGGATCCCGAGGCCTCGGGACATAGCGAAAGGTGTGATATGACACACACAGCCCTGGGGGTCATTTCATGTACAGCATAATTAATCTAACATGCCACGTTCAGCTTGTTAACGCTCGTGTTCAAAGTAAAACAAACGAGTGCCGCCACACAGTGTCCGGTTGTGCATTGTCAACATGAATGCACTCAAGGAGTCCTTTGAGATGTAATGGATAAAAAGGGGCTGGAATAATGAATAATTTAGCACAGTGTATTCATTTCATGGTCTGCTAGTATCCTGGACAATGGCACAATGTGGAACATCCTGGCGGAGGGATGTTGTGCAATTCTCCCTGTTTGAACAAGGTTTAGCATTTATGCTGCTAGTAAATTAAAGAGCTATTGAAAAGTATGTCTACGTCTTGCAGAATAACAGAAGTTTGATGACATTAACAGTGTAATATTAATGTTCATGTTTATTAATGTATTTAATAAGGACCCTGGCTGTGATTAGTGTTCCTAATCAAATTCTGATTACATTAGTCTAATCAGAATACATAGATTATATCATATTAGTAAAGCAGCAGCAGGAGGAGCAAACAGGCTCATTTCCATTAGGGTGTAAAGTACACATGGACATATTTGTGACTTTGGCCAAGAGTTCTTTAAATAATGTCTTTGTCACATCTGAAGCCATTTCCAGTAACTGAATGAAATGAAATACATCTCTACCTCTCACTACAAAACTCTACATTTGCAGCATCATCAGCGCTATTTAGCAGCAGTTGTGGAATTTCTCATGTAGAGTTATGCAAGAAAGTACAAATTTGAGGCCCATGTTACCATTACCATTATTTACCAGTGTAGCAGAAACTTTGTGAATTCAGTATCTTACTTCCTTCCTTTATTCACCATAAGCTCTCTCTCTCTCTCTGCATATATTAGCATTAGTTGACTATTTGCAATTGATGTCACTTTAAAATGACTATCCACGACATTTCAGAGGGAAATTTATTTCACATTTACTGTAAGAAGTTGTAGCTACTATATATATAAAACAGTTAAAATATGCTCCATCTCAATTTAGTATAATGTTTACAATATTTTTATAGGATTTCTGTTTTGTCCTCATTAAGCCTTAGGACATTTTTGCTCATCCATGTATTTATTGCTGAGAGACATGTGATGGAGCACAGAGCGTTATCATTTGGGTCAGCAGCAATGTACGGTTGTGTATCATCTGCGTAACTATGGAAACAAACATTGTGCACTCTGATGATGTCACCCAGTGGCAGCATGTAAAGTGAGAATAATAATGGTCCAAGGCAGCTCCCCGTGTCAGATACAGGATCTCCAACGCTGACATAAAATGTCCTCCCTTTAATGTACGTATTCAAATCATACACTTTACAGTAGTAATGCTTCAGCACCTTCAAGCCTCTCTGCATCTCTTGTTTCATGGTTTGTTACTCTGCCGCCCCACCTGAATCAAAACCATAACTGAATTTGCCTACGCATAGGATCAGCTACCGACCTCACCATACCTGCTGCACTCAGCCAGCCCCTACTGCCACACGCTCGTGTTGGCCTCTTTGTCCGCACTTTACCTGCACTGGATCTGGATTCTGAAAACTGGACTGGTTGGAAACCTTCACCTGGACCTCTGGGCTCTGAGATCAATCCCATGTTGATTCATTTATTCTGTGTCTTTTCTGTCAAACCTTCGAAACATACTTGTCTCTGCTGTTGCACCATCTTCTTTTAAAAGACAGTCACTTTATTGAAGCTCATTCAGAATTGCATAATAATTACCCATGAAAAACATTGGTCTTATTTTTGTTTTTAGCTTTAGTTTTTTAGGCTCTAAATGTTTTTTTTTCTGACCTTTATTCAAGAGCCAGGTCTTTCAGTTTCAGACCAGGACCCTATTGATTCACATTTAGAGTTTGTGATGCTTTCACCGAAAACATAGGGCTCACACTCAAATGTGCTTAGATTAACTCTGCTTGTGCTCAAACTGTTTGCTTGTAATCAGATACTTTGTTGCTTCAACAGATTTTTTGTGTTTTAGCTCTTCACTTCGAGCACACGCTGCTTCTGTGCACGTGTGGAACATCTGCTCTTCGATTTTTTCTTCTGCACTTGGATTTTCAATGCAAAAACTCAAAAACCACTAGACTGACAGGTGTGGTGTTGAAATCCTAGAGCCGAAGTGCAGCTGAAGCACGAGAAGAACTGAAGCTGGATTGCGGGAGATCTGAGTGCAAGTGCACAGTTTGAGCACATGCAGAGCAAATCTAAGCATCTCCTGCATCTAAGTGCTGTTTGAGTGTGAGTGCAGAGTTTTGAGTAAAAGCATGTGAACATGAAAAGTCCTGCTCACGAACCTAAACACCACGCTCCTAAATAAAGATAGGAAAAAACTCCATACTAGATTTACAATTATTTAAAAGAGAAATGAATACAAAATACTGTTATCTTTACAGACTGTCTTTGATGTGTTTGAATACAGTTGACTGTGAAGAGGCTGGATTCTTTTTTTCTTAAAGCTGTGGTTATAAATACGGTGTGATGCTTGCATCGTTGTGAAGGATAGCTCTGCTCAGGGTTACTGTCTCTGTGATGGAGGAGATAATGCACACTGACTCTCTCTGACTCCAACATGACCTTTAGGAATTTGATGATGTAGCAAATTTACAGTAGCTGCTGTTCTCTTCTGTCTTCAGGCCCCCAGTCATGTTTCCTCCACCCGCTCCCCCTCCAGTGTGTCTTTCGTTTATCCCAAGATTTCCCTTAAACAGCCTGAAAACACACACAAACACACACACACACACACACACACACACACACACACACACACACACACACACACACACACTCACAGGTACATACACAGGCACACACATGAATATATTTGGTGCAGAAAGTCTGTGAGCTGCAAGTGTTCTCATTGATGTGTCCACCAACTGAGTCAGATCTGAATCTTTTGACTGTTTTCTTTGATTGCACCAGTCTCATGTTTATCCTGTGGATGAATAATGGCCACCAGGGAAGTCTTTGGTGGAGATTGGTGGAGCTACAGTAGATGTAGATTTCAGTGCAGCATGTTCTTCAATAGATGAACATTAAGGAATTAGAGAGTAATCCATAATGCATTGACGTAAGATCCATACCATATCCTGTGGTGTGGAAGGTTAAATGAAAGCTGTACGCAAACTGAGAAGTAAAAGTATCGTCATAGTGGTAGTAGTACAACAATAGTATTTATAACAACACTGTCTACTGTTCTTTTTATTCTGCATTTCCCTGAAACCATTCAAAGCTACTGTGACCCCTGCTGCATGGCAACGAATATAAGCTATATATGATTAATTTCTGGCAATCATGAAGAAATGAGCTGTGCCTCAAGGAAATGCATTTAATTACAATAATACAATTGCAGGTCTAGTTCTGAATTTCCAACTGCCCCTAGCTAGTTCATTTAGCATAGCCACAATGAAAGATGAATGCTAATATTGAATTCAAGTCATTTAGGGTTCATTATACTAATAAATCTCATGTACAGTTAAATGGCACGAAACTGTTTGGTCGTGTTTCCACAGCAACACTATTTATTATTAACCGGCAGAATCATAAAGATGACAGGTAATGAATATCAGAGCTGTATCCGAGCCAAAAAGGACAGGTGACACGACGTAGAAGGAATTTATAAAAGGAAACTGAGAAGTAGCTGCTGCTGGTTGTGAATACTTTATATGGGGACTAAACGTTCTTGGGCTTTGTGACCTTTCTGCCAATCTGACCGTTTTGACATGTGCATTGATTCCAGTAGAGCTGCTTTGTTCCTGCATTAAAGGTGAAAGTGCTGCTGTGATAGGGAGCAGGGACTGACCACAGAGATCAAGAAATGGACTGACATTCACACAAGCCCCAGATTTCATTTCCAACTGCTCAAGCAAACTGTCTTGTAATCAAAGGAAATTACCACATTTCAGCGGTAACAAATGTACCTTTGAGATCACTTCCTGTACATGTGGCCTCTTTGATTTACAGTGTTCTTTCAATGGCAATCTTAAAATGCGATGAAATTATCCTTACGTCAGCAAACAAATGCCTATCAAGCTGCTGCGTCAGGGTTCCAAATATCATTGGCGAGAGGGTCTTGTTGTCCCAGGGAAGAGGAAACGTTGCTGTAACAGGGGACATAAATAACCTTGAGTCCGCATTGACAGCTTGTTACTCAGTCTTTATTAGCAAAAGGGGCCGATAAATCATGGCCCTGGAAATGATTAGCTCAACGTATGAGCTATGGTGTTTGTCAGCAAAGAGGTGGGTTGAAGCATGGGAGAGGGTTGGGGATATTAGCAGCCCACCTGTTACACTCTGCGTTTAATTCATTTAATCTGATTTTAAACTCTGGATATATCTTTTAATCTGGATATTTACTCCATGACTCAAAAAATCAAGCTCCATACCCAGCAGGACCTTTATTTTTTATACAAAAAAAAACGAAAGCCAAGGAAATGTATTCCTGTCTCACTTGTTGCACCACATAGAAGATGCCCTGTGCTCCACCCTGCCTCTCTGACTACCAGATGCTTTTTAGGGACCTTGAAAGTAGTTCTCCTGCAATTTCCAACCTTTAGAAAAGCTTCCCACCTCTCTCCGTCTCCCCTGGGGTTCCTGACAGCGGTGCAGCTCTGGGCATCATCAGAGCCCTTCTGAGAAAATCTCTGACATCGAAGCACCTCGTGCCGTATTCTGCAGGCTATGCACCCCTGTAATGATCGCTCTGGAAATGTCTGCCAGTTTAGCACTGCAGGTAGTAATGGCAGCTCCATTTCGCTTCCCAAATGACCTGCCTTTACTCGAAGGCTTATTTCCGTCATGTCGTTCTCCTGGTTCCTGTCAGATGTAAGCTGACAGTAATGCGGCTAACTAACAGTACCCCATGAGGATCACGAGGCTGGAAGTACAGTCATGACTGGACACAGAGCCTGACAGTAACTCTTTCTTTACACTTAAGTGAAACGGGAAGCAGAGCAGAAACAGCCTCATATCATATGAGGCTGTTTCTGCTCTGCCAGACAACCAGACAACATATAAGTCATATGTTGTCTGGTTTTTATAGGATCCTGGCTTCTTTGTGAGCATCTGATGACCTTTTAATAATCTTTGTCATCGTGTTCTTTGCTTTTTATACCTCTGCTGCACAAAGAACAAAACAAATGAGTGAGGGTTTAACTGTGATATTAATGCAAAGATTTACCTAATAATATAGATATACTGTCTAAAAATACACACTGCAGTTGGCTAAATTGAGTGTTACTCAGGGACTTTATGAAAATTATTAAATGGGGATAGGAGCTCCCTCTTATGTGTTTTTTTTAAAGCATTATAAACACTATTTTTCACTCCCTCCTTTACCTTGGGTAAAACATTAACATCCCTCCCTCTGTATCTTAAAATAATCAACCCTATTAAAAGCAACATGAAAGCAGATATGAAGTAATATGAGTTGATGTTATAGCCTGATGTGTATGTCTGACTGTCCGTTCCAATTAAACCTTTTACATGATGCAGAGTCAGCGGGAGACTTTTCCTCTGAACAGCTGAGCCACAGAGTGCACCGTCAAATAAGGACATGTAATTACTGTCAGTAAATCAAAGTCACTGCTTGAAATGATGGGGGTGGTGGAGGATGGCTGTGTGCTGCATTTGCTCTCATGGTCAGCTCTGATTCTATTTTTATTTTTGGTATTAAATATTTTTAATGTCTTGGTTACACTTCAGCCTAGTGTAGCAATGTATGTAGTTAAAATACAGAGGACCTAAAAACATCCATGTATCTGCATGAATAAACTCATATTAGTGGCATCAATATCTCCATGATTACTTCCCCCATTAGCTGAACAAGTTTGCAGCTTGTAATGGTAAACGTCATGATACATGAACTTACTGTAGTTAATTAGACTTACTTGATATGGTACATTTATTTAATTGCTTCTCTTTTTGATGTAAGGAGGGCGGGGCTTGTTGTGAGACATAATTGTGCATCACACATATTCATTATTGAGGCTAAAATAAAGCCACGGTGGAGGGACAAGACTCTTGTATAGTATAGTACTGACTGCACTATGGCCTGTAATGTACCAAGTGATCTGCAATGGCAGGACAGAATAAAAAATACATACAGGTTCATGTGAAATAATATACTCTAGTTTGATTTTCCCAAAAAAGACAGCAGATGAAATAAATAAATATCCATTGCCACTTTCTGAGGCCCCATCCTCAGTCATTTGTACTAGAACTCAGAAGAGTAGCTCCATACCACCGCCATGGCCCAACAGTCCCCTTAAGAATCCACATTTTAATTCACTAGATGTGATTTGTATTTGGAGCTGCTCCAAATTTGCAAACACTCGTAAATATCAGTCCCCTAAACATGCCTGATTTTTTTTCATGAAAATCAATGAAATTAACTTGAAAATGTTGTAAAACACCAAATTTTGCTAATTAAGAAAATCCTGGATTTCCCCCCTGTTCGGGTCCAGTAGTTATTGCATAATCCTGCTAACTAACCGACGGACAAACAAGCAAACAAACGCAGATGAAAGCATAGCCTCCTTGCTGGATCTATAGGCAATAAGAAATCGATTAGATCAAACATTAAAAAAATGTGTATGAAGTTAGGTTTTGATGGCATCAACATTCCCCCCTCCTTACCGTCGGCAGATTTCATTTGTGGCATGTGATGTTGACTCTGCTCTGCCATCGTACTCGTAGTCCTCTGTAAATCCATTCATCATGTCCAATCAGCCGCAGTTTGGACAGCGCCAATCTCCCTGTCACACTGTTCTCGCACTGCACAGATCAGTCACTCTCCTGTTCACTATAATACTTCTGGAATGTGCTCATAGGCATACGTCTGTCATATCCAGGGAGGTCAGTGGGAAATATTGCATCCAAACAGCAACTAGGTCACTTGTGCGTCTTTCATATTATCCTTTTTGTTCACTGACAGATTTTATGATTTTGGCATTTTGTTTAAGGTTACTTTTACTAATGTTGGTCTCATTTTTGTCATTGTCAAATATTTTTCATTATGGTCCTCCTTGATGAAATTAGCACTGCTGCTCTCCTCCTCAGAGCCTCTTTTAGCGAAGTGTTCTAGTTTAATGGTTTACAAATTCACACTTCTTCCATCTGCAGCAGGAAGCGGACCACAGTTAGAAAAAGTTGGAAACTAGCTTGTAATGGAAAAACATCTGAACAGATTAAGAGCCAGATACTTTTCTTGCTGAAACAGAGCTGGAGCCTCTGGAAAGCCAGATACACAACTCCAAATGTTTGCAATTTGACTTTATATCTCCTGGACATGTAAATTGCATGCCAACCCAGAGGGGCCCCAACTTTATACGGTGATTATTTGTCAGATGCTGTGTTTAAAACTTGTCCAATAAGTGGCCAAAAATCCGTTAATGCAGGTTTAAATTGCCATTGTACCAGAATTACAAACAATATCAAGCAGATCTAACATAGAACATCCAGACGTTGTGACAAACAACCCTGTGTCCCTGGGCTATTACTGCAGATTAGAGAAGTGCTCAACAAAGTGGAAGAGCCAAACACTTCCAGCCTTTTTTTGGTAATCCATATTCATTAGACTAAGCCCATATAGTTTAGTGTGGGGAGATCACGCTGGGCATTCACAGTGAAACTTGTATTATTGCGTTGATGCGCGGGTCTGCCTCCCATATGCTCCCACTAATGAGGTCAGACCCAGTCTCACACTTTTTCAAATGGTCCAGCTGCCTTATAATAAGAGTCCATGTTTGTGTATGCTAATGATCCCGCTGCTAATAATCTCATTTAGAAACCTGCCAACATTTCACCCTCTCAGATACTCAATTCAGCACGTCTCTTTCTATATGAATATGCACTTTTTAGTATGACATAGGACCTGTGAACCATTAGAATGGAAGTGGGGGAATAAGTGTGAAGGTTTGCTGGCTGGGCATCGGCAAAATCTGAGGTGTGTAGTTACCGTAGAGTTACAGTAGAGGTTGTGATAAAGAGGCATGAGACAACATAAGAATTGAAGGTGAAGTGAATGTGAAAAACACAGCAAATGTGATAAAGCGGAAAACAAGCTGTTTTAATGCTTAACTTCTCATTTGTGCAATCGTACACTCAAAAGCTGAGCCTTTTGAAACACAAGACAGACTCACTCACGCAGGGTATAAAGACTCTCATTATGTGAAAACAAGCCTCCTGAGCTGTCCCCACTACAAAGCTGCCTCCCCCTCTGCACTTTTAGCTGATACAGGGAAAATTCTCTTAGTTGAGACATGAAAGCCATTGACAGAATCTTCTGATTTACGTGAATCATTTTGAAAAAAAAGAAATCCATATTTTTTTACTTTAAACATTTGGCCTTTTCTGCCTTGTCAGTACTTATCTCATTACCTTCCACAATTGAATCATGCTTCAACAACTCATGGGCTTTAATTTTCGATTTTTTTTATATAGCATCCTGACGTGTAACTAATTCAGCTGCTTAGCAACTATCAGCCCAGTGTAGAAAAAAAAACCTATTAATTAAATCTAAGAAAATCTTCCAAATGCTAATACAAGAGCAGCCGGTCATGTATGGCATTAAGAGTGATCTATTTGACCAGTGAAGCAGATCTATATGTTAAACTAGGCGTTTATCTTGGTTCATCATCGCAATTAGACAGTTTAATTTGATAGTAGGATGTCCCCAAGACATGGATGTCATTTTCAACACATGCTGCGGGACAGCTCTAATTTCAAAATTGTACTGATTGATTTCTAATCCCTGCTAATAATTCATCAAATGCGTGCAAGTATCTTTATGTCCAAGACATTTATGGCAAATATTGTGGGCATTAATTGTAAAATTGTCATTATTACATTGACCTTCACGCGACACCGTGATGAATAAAAAGGAAGTGACCGCATGTTCACCTCCTGAACCACCATCACTAAAAAAGGAATTGTCCCTCTGCAGCAGGAACAGCAACAAAGAAATCCTTTAACACACAACACATTTTTTTATTCTAGTCCCTGATGTTAGTTTGTTCTCACTTGTTTCCCGGCCAAAAAGCGTGTAACTACATTACTCTGACAACAATTGTATTGACATTTCTCAGAGTAGTGTACGATAAAGTGATTTAAAAGCAGTACCGTAAGCATGTTTCGCTCTTTCATCTGATTGGTGGAAAAAGGCAAATACAGCAGGTCACTGAGCTGTTGAAACCAAAATGATGATTCAGTGAAATACTCACCAAGATAAAAACAAACCCCCCCGAAAAAAACCATGGCCTTAGGGCAAAGGCAGGAGCTGAAAAATACTCAGA
This sequence comes from Hippoglossus hippoglossus, assembly GCF_009819705.1. Taxonomy (NCBI): domain Eukaryota; kingdom Metazoa; phylum Chordata; class Actinopteri; order Pleuronectiformes; family Pleuronectidae; genus Hippoglossus; species Hippoglossus hippoglossus. The sequence continues at coordinate 2,257,701 of NC_047151.1, read as the reverse complement.
CTTTAGCTGATGATTTCCCAGACTACTATCTATAATCACAATGGCACGTGTAATAGATGAGGGCCTGAGAAACTCCTATAAAGGGAGAGGCATGGTGTCATGTTCAGTCCTTGGATCCTCTCCCTGCTCCTCTCGCCTTCCTCTGCGAGCTGTAACTTATTGATATTGCTGCACATTGCATGAGTTTTAAATCTCCTCTAATCGCCTGCTTTGCTCCAAATGGAGACAAAACACCCTTTCTGAGCAGCTATTATGATGCCAGTGATTAGTTATTTTCCATTTCATGTGCCCTGGTCCATCGCAGACACTCAGCTCCTCGCTGCACCGCTTCATTTCACTGTCCTTCCTCAGCCCACTCTGATCACCTCATGTTTCACTGTATCTCATGTGAGCTTCTCCTGACTATTATTCGCAGCCTTTTTTTTCGCAGCCTGCCGAGGATTCTACACCATTGTGTGATAAGGACTGATACCTTGACATGGAGGGCTGAGAGCAGCATCACACTGGTCCGTTCACATGTGAGCAGAGGTAATAATGTTTTGTTTCTTGCATAGTGTGGGCAGCCTTGTACAATACCTGCACTTCTGGTGTAGAGTGGACAGTTTAAAATGAGCCTCCTCACTGTCACTTCGTTCATCCCGCAGACATAGCTTCATTAGTGATGAGATGAGACACGCACCTTTTGTATGTAGCGTAACGCCAACTGCAGCAGTTGTGCCTCGCGTGAACACACGCGGCTGTAAGGTTCTGAATTATACATGATTTAATTAACTAGATTCGGGACTTGATTCATGGAGCACAAAGGAAATGAAATTCCAAACATGACATGGCCTGCTGTGATTTTTGCACTGGAAGACTAGCATTGTGTTTTCTTTTGTCACTGCCTGTTATGAAAATGGGGCAACAGTGGCTAGGATTCCATTGTCATTAAATAGACAATAGAGTGGTGGGAAGGAAAATGTGCTGACTCCAAACTTTTAGAGGAGATAAGCTTGGCCCTTGGAAAGTGAGGATGTGGAGTAACCGTGTTTTTTCAGTAACCGATTCACAGCGATTCTCATCAAGTATTTAGTGCTGTTAGTTTCCTCTGCTCCCTAAAATAAACCCATCTGACATCAGTGACAGGGTTTACTCAACAAACAGAATAAATTATTGCTGACTATGAATGGAGAATAATAATCGTGAGATATTCACATGGCAATTGATATTCTCCATTGCTTCCTACACCTGTTTCCCCACCTTTTCCTTAAAATAATTTCCCTACTGATTGGCTGGTTCAGGGAGCTCTGCTGATGAGCTGGAGTCATGATCTGACCTTTGCCTCGTCTGAGTAGATGAATCAGAGACTGGGGGAGTCTCAGTGACCCTCATTTCCCCTGGTGGTGTCGCACACAGCACAGCTGATGCTCAGGTACCTGCAGGATAATGGGATTCCAGTTCATCGCAGACACTATTGCTATTCAGACAATGGCACCGGAAAATGAGTCCGTTTTCAAAATTGCTATGTAGGATGCCAGAGCTGTCCTCCTCTAGTCAGCAGCATTTGTCAAATTCAGATTGAATCAGCGGTGTTGTGCTCACACAGGCGATTAGGGAAAATAGGCTGCGGTTCAGCATCTCACGGCCAAGGCAGTCTATACAGCCACTGTCTCGTATTTTACTCATAAGCCTTAAAGGTTATGCGACTCTTCAAATTAATGGCAAATCTGTTAGACAGTATGGCAGCCATTGGAGTGGCACTGCCTTCATAAGAGTGAAACAGTTTTATTTATGCTCTGGATATTTCCAGCCTCTCAATATATTGTAAAACAAACAGAGCAGCAAGAGAACCTCCACAAGAACTTAATCCCTGGAACTGAAACTCCTGCTGCTATTGTTGCAGCTGCTATCGCTGCCACCATGGTATATTTTTTATGCTTTCTCCCTCCAACTGAACTAATGAGAAGGCCCTGCATAAAGTACATTTGGAGCTCTTTCAACATTTCGATTGCCAAGAGATTTGTTTTTTCACACCATGGTGGATGCAATCACCACCACTGTCTAAATTTGGATTCCTCCATTTTGTGGAACTATGCAAATACGGCCGCTGGTCCTCCAATGGTTCCCTCGGACCATTAGCGGCAATTTCAATGTTTGTGTGAATAGTGACAAAAACTTGGAACCAGCTTGTGAAAGCGGTTATTTTCCCATTAACAATTCCAGTACTTTATCAACCCAGAGCTGGCTGTGCTCTGAAACCACACCATAAAACATCTGCAGAAGAAACAATGCAATGCAATGCAATTACATAGGCCATCTGGAACAATAATGTAGGAGAATAGATATGATTAACACTAACACAAACAGATGGCAAAGTGTTAGATTGCTGTTCGACAAGCACATAATAGGAGAGAACCTTAAGTCCAATTATCAATGGCAGCCGTCTGTCGTTGAGGAAGAAGCTGAGCCTTTGCAGAAAGACGGAGCCACTGGCGCCATCATGGTTCATTTCTTTCATGTGGTTCCAAGCACTTAATGGCACCTTTAAAGGACAAAGTAGAGTCCAGGTAGACAGAGGTTTCATCAAATGGCTGGACTATTTAAATGTTAGTGTGCTGGGCTCCTGTGGGACTGGAAACATGAGTTCAATAACAGAGCCTGGAGGCGGATGCTGTAGAATTATGCTTTGTTACTCCTCACCTAATGACCACACAAACAATTATCACTTAGGAAGTGTGCCTTCATTTGAACTCACTTCATTAGCAACAGCAACATTAGCCATCAAGTAATCCTAATTATCTTTGCAACACTAGAGAGGAGGATGTTACCTTCCTGTGCCTATAGTTTTGTGGGAAGACGGCTGTGAAAAGAGGATGGGGAGAGGGATGAGAATCTGCTTTCTCACATACTCTCATGTATCGTCTCCCTGAAAACCTAATCGGGGTACGATGACATATAATTGCATTCGCCAAAACTAGCCTCCTCAACTCATCTCACTTCAGCATCTGTTCACTACGCAGCACTTTGACAAGCCATGTAAGAAACAAGAACCGCCCCCCCCGCCTCCGACTGCACCAGCACCTCCCTCAAGCATCATCCAGCGGCCTTCAGATCTGCCAACAATGAGACTTCTGCAGGAATGCATCCAGGAAAATGCAGCCATATTTGAGAAGGATTAGGAAAAATGAAATTGGCCCGAAGTCCTCGTGACAACAAGCTTTACCAGTGGCCCCGAATTCGCAGGTCACAAATATATACTGGAAACATGAATAAATCGGAACAATTGGTTGCCCAGAAACTCACAATCCTACTCATAAAGTGGAATTAAAATAAAGTGATAGGTTCAGAAGTAGTTGTGCACCTAAATGAATGAGAGTAACGAGTAGAACATTTTTTTTTTGTTATGCAGAAAGAAACCTGCCTATTAGCTCAAAGAGTAGATTTAGCTGTTAGGTCCAGAGATCTGGGGCTTCGTTTATAAAACAGTGTGTAGGATTCATACTAAAAGTGTGCATGTGCACAAAAGCAGAAAATGGTGTATGCAAAACAAGATTCAGATTTATAAAACCGCTGCACGCACACCTGAAGGCAATGTTCCCTTATAAATCACATTCCACCTGGAAACTATTCCGTAATGTGGTGGCAATTTCTGTCAATCAAGCACAAGGTCAAGCACTCGTCTCTCTCTAAGTTTAATTCAGCATCTGCAGGTGGACTCACAGGACAATCACCTGAATGACATGTACATATGAGCAAAGAACAGAGGGGAGGTCTGTGTCCTTATACCCACAGGCCCACTCCCATGGGTATGTAAACGTATTTAGTACCTTCCTGGTTTCTTATCAGTGTGGAAGAGATCCTGCCTTCACGTCTCTGTGGAAGACCCCTGGTGTGAGACCCCTGGTGTGAGATCCCTGGTGTGAGACCCCTGGTGTGAGATCCCTGGTGTGAGACCCCTGGTGTGAGATCCCTGGTGTGAGACCCCTGGTGTGAGATCCCTGGTGTGAGATCCCTGGTGTGAGACCCCTGGTGTGAGACCCCAACCATATACAATGAGGCCATAAAATTAAAGCCTCTTGGCGATGATCATAAACCTAAAGTGGCCTTTTAGATGAACTATTTGGTCAACCTTCCACACACATCGGCTCATGTTTCACATATACAAATTACAAGGTTTTCATTACAGTACGTTTTCCGCCCCCTAAACGCCCACATTCAACCATAAAAGGTGAAGAAAGATAGATTGTGTGGGGGCCACAGCAGTGATGTGCCTAATACAGAAAATACACTGATACACTGCTGCTGCTGCTGCTGCTGCTGTGGATAATACAGTGAGTGAAGAGTGAGTACGATAGAGAGAACAGAGCGTGAAATAAAAAAAGATCGAATTCAAAGGTGGAAGCAAAAAAATAATTTCTTCACACTGTGGAATTGTGAGGTAACTTGTTGTATCGCCTGTACGTGTTGTAATCATCCAAAACTGCAGGATTAATAAATTCAGAGACAGCTGTGATATATCAAATTTAACAGAATTATTGTTATTAAATGAGTAAAAGATGCTCTACATAGAAAGGTAAATATTACACAGTGACATATCACACACATCCCTGTCGGCTAATGGACCAGAGTGGTGAGTACTTGTGTTTGTACTGGGATGGTTCAGTTCTGTCAGGTCGATCTAATACTGGACTCAGTTCAGCACAAAGATCCAAGATCACAGATCTATAGAATCTATAACATCTGATCATTCATCATCATGGGGCAAAAAATATGTTTTATCACTGAACACTTATTTCCTCCTAATCCTTAAATTTGCGCACTCCTCTATCAGTGCCAGTGCAACGCAGTATTTATATATTTAGAGCAATTTAACCGATTACGTCACACATCAGTGGATCCTAACCTCTACTCTGGGATACTATTTGAAAATGGAACTTTGAAAGTGAATTGTTTTTGCAAACACACACACAGATGAAAACCAAAGTGGTACTTGATGGTACACGCACAGTGTTAGAAGATATAATTAAAAACTATTAATGATGTGGGTCTGCTGTTCAATGCTATCTCTCTAGCATATAACTGTGCACATTCTACCGCCAAGTTTGTTTTTATAGATCCCAGCGTTTGCGTGAGAAGTAAATGGTAAATGGTTTTGTATTTATATAGCACTTTTCTAGTCTTGATGACCACTCAAAGCTCTTTACAGTACAGTTTTACATTCACCCATTCACACACACATTCATACAGTGCATCTATTAGCAGCACTTTGTTGTTCTATGAGGGGCAATTCAGGGTTCACCATCTTGCCCAAGGACACTTTGGCATGCAGATGGGGAAGACTGGGGATCAAACTGCCGACCTTCAGGTTGGAGGACGACCGCTCTACCACTCAGCCACAGCCGCCCAGAAGTGGCATACACATCTTTCAGGGTCAGTTTTGTGTGTACTCAACGGTTGTATATGAGGCCCCTGGTCCTTGATCTTATGTAGGCTGTGGATTGTTTCGCTCTGAAAGGAATAAGAACCTGTCTACAGGTAAGACACTTCACAGTCCAACTGTGTGCTCATTAATGTTTAATGAGTGTTTGGTTGAACATTTTTTTCCGGCTCTGTTTTTGTCGTGTGTTTAGTTTCAATTGGGGACCCAGTAAAAGCTGATAGAGGAGCAATCTGACTGCTTTGGATGCAGGATGTGTCACATTGTTTTGCTTATAATTTTCCAGACAAAAATAATTACACAGTCTTTTCACGATCCTCTGAGGCTGATCAGAGGCCAGTGATTAAATCCTGCACTGACAGTGTGTCAGCAGTGAAGCTCTGCCTGTTTACACTGCGCTCATCTCTAATCAGGGCTGTTGCATTAACATAACACATCTGGCATGTACCCAGTGTCTGTTACAGTCTGAAGAAAAAGAACAGGATTTTCATAATGTTACCATTTTGACCACCGGAATGAACGCAACAATGCTCTGAACCGATGTGTCATGCTAATGTTTTTATGTCATTGTTACTCTGTTAATATGTGTCACGTTAGCCAGCCAGACACAGATCTATCAAATGTGTTGAGTTAAAACGGATCCAATGCAAAGATGTGAGTTACATAAAATAACATGTTTCCAACAGCTGGTTTATTTCATACTACTACAAATGTCTGTAAGCTATATGACACCGTGGAGATGGGTGCTCTACTCCGATGCTGCATGCACATCCTCGACCTGCCTACTCTGCTTGGTCACTGGGGTTTGTCAATTTTCTCCTCCAGCCTGAGACACTTAAACCTCCAAGTCCATGATTTGTAAATGAGCATGATAAGATGCCTGTATTGTGATGGTGTTTTCACTCCATCCGCCTGTAGAATGAAAGAAGTGAATGTGCCACACATTAACCTCCTGCTCAGACCACTGTCATCTGTACATCTAATTCAGTGAAGACAAGAATTAGAGCTGGTGATTAGTCTTACATCAAAGATGCACACACTCAAGCATTTCATTGACGCTGACAGCTCAGGTAAATAATCATATTCATTGATTTTTGCTGAGATGGATCATAGTTTGGCCAGATTTGATCAGCATCAAGCCTTAATTGTGTGTTGACTCTTCAATTTGTGTGAAAACCAGAGTGTGATTATCATATAACTGATAGAAGCACAGACAAGCTACCCAGTAAAGAAAAAAAAGACAAAATAAAAGAAAATGCAGATGATATACCTAAATCGCCCAGCTGAAGATGTTTGTTTGTAACAATTGTTCAATTTATTACCACATTTCAAAGTAAGAAAAAGCTTGCTTAGGATTCATCCTCCTTAACTCATAGATTCAGAGCTGCTTAAATTATTCATTAACAGAAATGAGGAGCAGAAAAAGTGTCTTGTGCTGTTTCATGCCGCTCTTTAGGGGTTGAGTCACAGACAAATTATGTTTCAGTTTGCTTTTTTGTAAATAAGAATGATGGGATATGTTGAGTTTACAAGACTATCTCAATTTTTTTATTATACACGCACACGCACACGCACACACACACGCGCACACACACGCACACACACACACGCGCACACACACGCACACACACACCTGCGCATTCACAGTAGAAAGTATCAAAACCAAATTGTACCCTTGACATCCATTATTAATCGCCACAAAGTCTGACAGCAAAAGTACCAGTGTTGCGAACATCAAAAATGAAGTTGTTTTCATCCACAGACATAAAATGTAACATGCATCAGTGAGTAGTGAGTCTTTGCAAACAGCATTTTACCTGCCCAAAGGGAAATGCCTTACCTCACAAATGAACCAGCCGGCTTCGATAAACTGTAATGAAATAGACCAGAATTTGGCAACTGTGTGTGAATCTCATCTGAGTTGGTACATTATTAGTAATATATGTTTTAACTTGGGTGTATGAACCTAAGGGGGACCCTGTTGACCCGAATAGGTATATAATGACTGTTGAGAATGACTGTTCAACCTTAAATGACCCACTTGTGTGGTGTTGTAATAGGGCACATCTGAGACACTTGCATCATGGTGGTCTGTGTGTGCCGTGGAGGGGGATATGTTTTATTGAATCCAAAAGTCACTGGGCCCGGGCAGACTGCTGGAGGATGGTTTTACACTGTCAAGTTCATTCAAGTGCTCAGCATGAATATGTAGGTTTGCATGGGCGCTGCATAATTTGGTATCTGTCCCTTAAGAACTTGGTGCAGTCAACTGTACAAAATCTTGCTGGTACTGAAATGTGTGCCTCTAGGTTGACAGTGTGTGTGTGTGTGTGTGTGTGTGTGTTTACTGACATGTACACCAGTGTATTTGTATTAGTACAGTGACCTGTGCAACCATGGTCTACCACATCCAGAAAAGATGCTCCGAAATAGGATTACAATCAAAATGAAGTAGGGTCACCCCAGTTCGGTAAATGAAAAGGTTTGCAACTTTCTTATAATAACATGTCCTCTAACTTTGTTGGAATACATGGATTTGCAAAATTTGACAGGGTTCCATGCCTCCATTAGCATGCCATGCACACAGCATGCTAGTATTTGACATAAGGTTTAGCATGTCTTGTTTTTAGCTTTCTAACGTGTCCATTCATGAACTTGCCAACTAAGCTACAACCAGAACTTGGAAGCTGTGTTAAGATGCATTCTTTTGTTGTTGTTGTTGTTGTATGTTAGCATACTGATGTGTTGGTCAGTTTGTTATTTCAAGAGGGTTTATCAAAGTCAGTAGGATTCTTCTCAACCTGAAGTGTGAGGCAGAAGCTACTGAAAATGAGAATTGTGGAAAAAAACACATTTCCCAGCAATTTGAAGCAAACTGCCTGTTTATTGCTTTAAAAGTTCACAAGGAGTATCTGTATGGATCATCAGTTTTGGGCTCTGCTGGCTTGACAGTCCCATTTGGGGCAGAGGCTCAGGTTCAGCCTGGCCTTCAGGTCATCGGGACCAGAGGACCTGCCTTCAGAGGATGAAGCCCACAGACGGAGCAACCCTGTGTCCTAGAAACTGTTGATATACAACTACACTACCACTGCACATACATTTTACCCTAGGAGGTGGCTGTAGTGGATGGTGAATAATGAGATTACATATAAAGACCATTAACAGTATGGAGAGAAATGGTTGTGGCCAAATATGACAATCCAGAGTTTTCAAACTAAAACAGGACCAGCAGCATTTCCAAAAGACTCTGTTTTAGGGGCTGGAAAACTGGACTATTGTGAGGCATTGAGGTAAAAGTGATGTATTTTGAAAAATAAATGCATATTATATTAGTGTGGACACGGCTTAAAAAGCGTTATTTAAACGCAGTCCAGTGGATATTGTATGTCAAGATCAGACACATTGGCAGCCAACCAATACAATTGTCTGTGACTATTCTACTAAATTGTTCAGTATCAACATATTTGTGTCATAATTTATTATGGAAATGACCAACAATTTCTCATTAAGTCAATAGAAAACATAATCCAAAAGCAATAATATTACTAAATGTCGCAGTTTAGTTATGTATAGCTGCTGTGTAAATTACCAATAAATCAATCTCCATCACATGTATTTATACTATCAGTTTATCACAGTAAACACAAGGAAGGGAGAGAAAGCAAGTGTCTGCAGTTTCAATTTGTGGCTTTGAATAATATTGCATTACACAGTGTGAGGGTTTGCATTGTTATGGATTTTTTGGAGGCACTGTCTCCTGTCCTCTCTCTGGGGCATAGTGCAGCTGGCTGTCGTGTTTGGGGAAGTGCGAGAGCTTGGCGAAGGTCAAAGTTTTCACTTCCTAGACACAACAGATATGAGACTGCATAAGCAGAACCAGAAAATACATTTGATTGTTTAGGAACTAGCAGACCCATAGATTAAATGATCTGCTGTAGGGGTTCAAAGTGGGGCTGCAGGAAAGCCGACTTCAGAATATGAGGGGACATTATGCACAGTTGTTGTATCGATGAATTCAGATTTTCTCCTTGGCCAAGCTTCAACAAATATTTCAGCATAAGACATCAAAAGGCTCCTGAACGCTTTCTTCACAGATGAGTTGATCATTGACCAGCAGATTTTCCACAACAAGCATGTGATAAATACCTTTGTCGTAATGTCTTGTCTTATTTTGGAGTAAGTAAGGTACTACTTGTATCAATATTACTTTACACAAATGTTTTAAGTAATGCAAAACATCCTCTTACAAACTGACACAAACTTGACACACCTGAAAACCTGGTTTCAAATATTTCTGTCTAACATTGATGTTTCTTACAAGGTGAGTAATAATCATAATTGAATGCTGAAAAAGAATGCTAGATTTGGACACTTTGGATGTGATTATACTTTTAATCGCTGACAGTTACAATGTTTCCATCGTATAATCTCGCAGTAACATACATATTTGCTCGATGATGTTCTCTGGGGGAGCCACTGAAATTAAGACTTGGATATGGTTTAATATTTATCTTGAAATCCAGTGTATAGAGCACCACAGCAAAGAAATGCTTCAGTAAAATGCATTAAAATCCATGCTATCATACCACACTATTGATTTCTGTAATTTTTAACGATATAGAACCCTAGAGATTGGCCAGAAATTACCATCAGATTTAGAAGTAGTCTCAAAGTCTCACAGCACCATGTTCAGAGAGAAATACCATATTAAATATTTTTAATATTTATGATCATCTGTTAAGTTCTCTGCCTCTGCTCTTCGCATGGGACGGGTGATGTCTCGAGACTTTGTGATATTAAGAGCAATAGGCATTTAGCAGAAATTACAGTTTAATCTCAATACTTTCTTCAAAGGTTTTGTGGTTTACACGTAAGAGCCTGAAATGACTGGATTACATTCCTACTTTGTTTCCTGTACAGCGTCTACGTTGACATGTAACATGTAATGTGACCGTCTACTGACTAGATTGGCTTTGACTTCTAAAGTTTGTCGGAAGTTGATCAGGATGCCTGTGGTTTAGGGGCGAGACCTTTCCGACGCACACTCTAATTGTTGGTTCAGTTGTGAAGGAATGGGCCAGCTGACCAACCAGAGTGGACTACTGTTTTGGGAGGTGGGCCTAGAGCTAAAGTGGAGCCTGTCAGATACAGCTCTCAGTCTAATACCTCTCAGTATGACGTATGTGAGAATGACCAAAACATGGTCAATTGATGTCTAATTATAGTATTTATTTGCTTTGCTTGATTAATTTTGTGCTGTATTATTGTTATTGTTATTATTATTATTATTATTATTATTATTATAATTACCTGTTACCACTGTTTAACAGTGCAAGTACTCAAATACAGTAAATAAGTAAATACTGTATATACATAAAAACGTAGTTAAGATATTATAGAAAAAACTAATCAACCACATCTAATTATTCTTCTCTTTACATCAATAAATCTGTAATATTGCAACAATTCTGCATATCCTGTAAATAATAAAAACTATATTTGTGGGGCTTAGGGCTTTTACTTATGATGCAGAGATACATACGATTTTAAATGCAGAACCTTTACTTGTGCTTTTGCTTTATTTACTGAAGTTTGACAATCTGAAAAATCATAAAACCTTCTTACCTCCTATACGTATTATCTATGTTTGTGGCCCAGAGCTAGCCATGCTATTAGCATTACTAAAAGCATTACTAAAAGGTAGACTAAAATCATCTGATGTGTGATGTGTGATGTGTGATGTGTGCGTGTGCGTGTGCGTGTGCGTGTGTCTGTGTGTGTGTGCGTGTGTGCGTGCGTGTGCGTGTGTGTGTGTGTGTGTGTGTGTGTGTCACCTTTACAGAGGAGAAAATGAACTTCCAAAATGACTGAGCAGTGTTGTGGCCTTACTCCCTTGTGTTAGTTTCATACTATGTAGACAAATATTTGGAGAGTTGTGATTGCTGTGTAGAAAGACTCAAATCCACAGTTCACATTTAAGTACTTGTGTCAACACTTTGTTGAATAAATGTGTCTAATTTCTTCTTATCTGTATTTACATAGGAAAGATCCTCTGAGAGCATGTGTTTAGATGAGCTGTGCTCACTTTCAGCAGAGGACACCAGGGTCTAACCTGCTGAGCTGTTAGATTCAAGCTGGATTTACATCCTGCGATTAGAGCAACAAGCTTGTTTTATTTACGGCAGTAACCTCAAATGTTAGTCAATCAATCCATCAATCAAACAGACTTTATTTATATAGCACTTTTCATACAAATAAAATGTAACACAAAGTGCTTCACATAAAAACTACCCCCCACCCCCCCTAAGAAAACCCCTCAGACACACAGACACACACACACACACACACACACAAGCAGACACTCATGAATAATGGTTTAATACAGCACTGAGAAATTAAAAGAAACCACTCAGTAGAAGAAGAACTGTATGTTAACATCATAGAGTAGTTGTGGTTCATGCCATTGATGAAAAGAAAAGTTGTCTTGGTTGATGGTTAACAAGGGATGAAATCATTCTGTGGACTACTTCAACTGGCACAATACATTTTGATTGCAACAAGGACATTTCAGAAAACAGTGTCTCTGAGTTGTTGAATCAGGGATCAAAAGCTATTTCCCCACAAATGTTGATTGTATTTTAGTAATAGAAGCAATATTTTTCTTAGCCATGCAATAACATGGAGACAGAATGTCTGGCAGGCCGTTTGTCAGTCCACCACTAGGCCCAGACATTCATAATCCCCACTGGATGAGTCTCACAGACTTAAGTGATCTGATCTCTCATCACCAGTGTCCCAACAACTACTGGAAGAATTACCATGAAATGAAGCTCAGACTTTTTTTCCTCTCAAGAGGTTGCCTTGAGCCAATAAATAAATACATTTTAACAGATACATAAACATGAGATAATGGTGAGTGGAATCGCATTGTATATGAGGATATGGTACATGGGCAGGCTGATGTTTGCATTTAGCTCAAATCAATTGCGTGACAAAGGGCCACTAGCACGGCTGTAAACTCTTATATTATTATTTTACAAGTTGTAAAAGTTGCACGTTAACAAATTAACCATAAAGGGTCTTAACTTAAGTGTGGCCAGTTGCCAGCTGGGCGACTCAATGCTCGCGGCGGCGTGCGATGTGATCACTTCCTGGTGATGATGACTGGGGATGGCGACAACTGATGTGGAACATTCTGTCATTTCCTAGACTTGTAGTCTCATGCTGTGCAGCCATGCTCATGTGTAGTGACAGAGTGGAAGGAATAAAGGACCCAAACAGGCTCATGAATTACTGCAAGGAGGCTGAGTGTGATTTATTTTGCCTCTCAAGGCAGATTACTATGCAGCACATTTGAATTATGATGTTCAAATTGCACTGGAATATTGAGAAGTTTATGAATTCCATGGATGGAGAGAATGAGCAATACAATATTACTCTGAGAAGTATTAGATGGATGAATGTCTAACAACCAGTAAATTCTGTGTGACTTTCCTGATAACATTCATCAATAAATCAAAAATGTCCACGATATCTGCAGCCTGTAGAAAATAATTCTACTGTTTTACTCCACTAAATCACATTCTCTGTAAATTACTTTTCTGAATTTCCCCATATCTTTTGTCATTCCTGCCATATTCATTCTGTCTCTGCAATCTTGTTTCTACATTACAATGTCAGGAGCACCATTAAAGGGCATCTTTCAATCGACAACCATTATCCGTGTATTGACAGAGCTTGTCGACAACCACCCCTGGGTTCTAATTGTCCGTGGTTCCTCTAAAGAGGACAGACATGACCTGCTTATGTTGCTGTACAAGGAAGCGGCTATTTTGGGGGGAGGTTGGTGGGAGTTGGCAGATATTTCCAGACTTCATAAATGAGCTATGCAGAAGGCCGGAGGGGACAAAAGGGCAGAAGATCCTCTGTGTGAATTGGACGAGGAGAGGAGAGAGAAGTGCGGAGGAGAGAGAAGAGGGGAGCTGTGATCAAGAAAGTTAGTCACACTGGACTTCAACAACACTTCCCAGAGTACTACCCACACATAATAAGCAAAGCAGGATGGCTCAGAATAGCTCCGGACTTTTTGTGAACGGCCTGTTAAGGTTAGCCTTTGTAGGTTGACATATGACTTTGAGAGCAAGAGGATCTCAAGCTGAGAATCAGACAGCAATCCTTGTGCTAAAATGACATCCACTCTTAATGGAACTCAGTCAATGTGTTAAACATTTCTGCTGAGCAACAATTTAGGTTTGTGTTCCTATACGGGAGAGTAGGAGTCCAGCTGGTCCAGTGTTAGTGATTAACATGTTACACTATATGATTATTGTGATTTGACTAGTAATGAGTTGATTACTTTTACCAGTAAGTAGTAGTGTAGTGAGTTTGGTGGTCTTACCACAAGGATGTAGATGAGACACATGTATTTTGAATTTCTGCCTTAGGATGCTGGGAACCATGATGATGGTGGCTTTCCTACAACAAAGGATGAGAAACAGAAGATCGGGATTATGTACATTTAATTGTGTGAAGAACATGAGGGCAGGAGTGTGAAGAACGTGAGGGCAGGAGTGACAGATGGCAGTGTATCCTAACCAGCACTAGTATTAGCTGTTATTGGTGTGTGGTCATTAAAAACCTGGACTGGCTGCATGTTAATCACTGATGAATTATTAGACAATCACCTTAACAGGAAATGAAATGTCAGTGTTGCGGTGAAAACTTGTTTTCACTGTCTCTAAGTGGTCAAAAAAGTAATTATTGCAGGACATTTCAATTGGTTAATCTATTTTTCAAGTAAAGCCTAAGACTGCATGAGCAGGATAAAGGGGTTAGAAACAAATTGTGGTAACTCTGACACATTTTGTTCCAAGCTCATTGTCTTGTTTTCTTTATTGTTAAACACCTACTATATATCTGCCTGCTAATCCCATTAAAATGCTATCTTGTAAACCACCAATAGTGAGATCCATTTATCTGTGTACTGTTCTCAGCTGATCCAGGCTCAGGTCGTGGAGGTAGCCGGCCAAGTACGGTATCCCAGATGTCCCTCTTCCTAGCCACGCTTTCCAGCTCTTCCTGTGGGATCCTGAGGTGTTCCCATGCCAGGTGGGAACTGTAATCCATCCAGCAAGTTCTGGGTCTACCACAGGGGTCTCCTCTTGGTTGGGCGTAAACCTGGTGATCATTTGGTTAGAAGATGGATTGACCAGTAAATCCAAAGCTTTGCCATGCAGCGCTGTCCCTTCTAGACCAAATATAGTGAGATGTTCAGATAAAAAATACGCTTTCACGCAGTGACTGTTAAAATAAATAAAAAAACACAGATTCTATTTCATGAATATTCTTGAAATACATGCTGTTGAATGAGCAGTTGTAAAGAATGCTGAAATCTGAAGATTTTTTTCCACATTTTTTTCTAAAGTTTAGTTTTAACCCTGAATGTCTGAGCTATTTCTCGAATCATTGATTGTCAGACCTTTTTAAAAAAATGCTTCTGATTGTTGTTCAGCCTAATCAGAGCCACCTTTAGTGTTTTTAATTGTTAATTCAGAGAGTATCATTTCCCATTCAGTGCTTAGATGATTTTGTCTGTGCCCTGCAGCTGAAAACTTCTTTGTAGTTAGCTTCATTAGAGTGATTTTGTTTTTATGAATCATTAGCAGGACTCGTCATGTCAGAATACGTCTCTGGTCCTCAGAATGGTTATTTTTGTCTTCCTGGATAAAAGGAAAACATTGTCATTTCCTTTCAGAATCCTGTAATGATTTTCACAAATTTAATTTAAATTAAAACTCAATGGTTAGCAAGAATAATTACAATGATTTGTGCTGCATCATACTGCAAAATGACCAAAACTATCTCTGCAGGGATTTAACAGAAGTGCTGATCAATAGCAATGATTCAGTAATTACTTCTCCAGGTGCTGACATTTCGAGAGTTTTAAGAGATTTTATTTGCTCTCTACTCGTGTTTTCAAACAAAACCTCATGCACATTCAGGGCACTCAATCCTTCTTCATTTTATACTCAAACAAAGAAGAAGCCTGTATGAATAGCGTTAATGGACATTTTGGCTCCAAAGGCAAATACATCAATTCATTATAGCAACTGACAAATCGCCTCACAGCAGCAGAGGCCCAGCAGCGGCATCTCTGTAGAATTCCATTTTGTTTCCTGCAATAATGATCAATTACCTCAACAAGAAGAGGTCAGTGTTGATGGTCAGCTGTAGCTGTTGCTGCATCTTGTCTCGTGCCAACATTAAACGTCGCTTACATCTTACCTTGTCACAACTTTTCCCCAAAGTTTAAGTGAGGTTATGTAACTTTTCAATATGCCTTCACTTCTCAAGACAGTTGCTTACAGCTGCTATAATAAAGTCTTAAAAACAAATAGAACAATTATGTGTGAATTAAAAAGGTGTCAGTTGCTGTGACTTAGAATTATTACATGAGATTACAGATTTTTGCTTAATATATCAACTTAAAGCTGATATTATTTCATTGTCGTGTTATGTACAGTGCTGTGAAAAAGTATTTGCCCCCTTCCTGATTTTTTTTTTTTTTGCATATTTGTCACACTTAAATGATTCAGATCATCAAACAAATTTTAATATTAGACAAAGATAACCCGAGTAAATACAAAATGCAGTTTTTAAATGATGATTTCATTTATTAAGGGAAAAAAGCTATCCAAACCTACCTGGCCCTATGTGAAAAAGTAATTGCCCCCTAAACCTAATAACTGGTTGTGCCACCCTTGGCGGCAACAACTGCAATCAAGCATTTGCGATAACTGGCAATGAGTCTTTCACATCGCTGTGGAGGAATTTTGGCCCACTCTTCTTTGCAGAATTGTTTTAATTCAGCCACATTGGATGGTTTTCGAGCATAAACGACTTGTTTAAGGTCATGCCACAGCATCTCAATCGGATTTAAGTCCGGACTTTGACTAGGCCACTCCAAAACCTTCATTTTGGGTTTTTTGAGCCATTCAGAGGTGGACTTGCTGGTGTGTTTCGGATCATTGTCCTGCTGCATAACACAAGTGCGCTTGAGCTTGAGGTCACAAACTGATGGCCGGACATTCTCCTTCAGGATTTTCTGGTAGAGAGCAGAATTCATGGTTCCATCAATTATGGCAAGTCGTCCAGGTCCTGAAGCTGCAAAGCAGCCCCAGACCATCACACTACCGCCACCATGTTTGACTGTTGGTATGATGTTGTTTTTATGAAATGCTGTGTTAGTTTTACGCCAGTCGAACAGAACGCACACCTTCCAAAATGTTCAACTTTTGTTTCGTCAGTCCACAGAATATTTGCCCAAAAGTCTTGGGGATCATCAAGATGTTTTTTGACAAATGTGAGACGAGCCTTTGTGTTCTTTTTGGTCAGCAGTGGCTTTCGCCTTGGAACTCTCCCATGGATGCCATTTTTGCCCAGTCTCTTTCTTATGGTTGAATCATGAACACTGACCTTAACTGAGGCAAGTGAGGCCTGAAGTTCTTTAGATGTTGTTCTGGGGTCTTTTATGAGTCGTCGATGCGCTCTTGGAGTAATTTTGGTAGGCCGGCCACTCCTGGGAAGGTTCACCACTGTTCCAAGTCTTCTCCATTTGTGGATAATGGCTCTCACCGGGGTTCGCTGTAGTCCCAAAGCCTTAGAAATGGCTTTGTAACCCTTTCCAGACTGATACATGTCAATTACTTTGTTTCTCATCTGTTTTTGAATTTCTTTAGATCGCGGCATGATGTGTTGCTTTTTAAGATCTTTTAGCCTACTTCACTTTGTCAGACAGGTTCTATTTAAGTGATTTCTTGATTCAACAGGTCTGGCAGTAATCAGGCCTGGGTGTGGCTAGTGAAATTTAACTAAACTTTCCAAAAAATGTGGTTAATCACAGTTCATTCATGATTTATCAAGGGGGGGCAATTACCTTTTCACATAGGGCCAGGTAGGTTTGGATAGCTTTTTTCCCTTAATAAATTAAATCATCATTTAAAAACTGCATTTTGTATTTACTCGGGTTATCTTTGTCTAATATTAAAATTAGTTTGATGATCTGAAACATTTAAGTGTGACAAATATGCTAAAAAATAAGAAACCAGGAAGGGGGCAAATACTTTTTTCACAGCACTGTATGTGTGTTGCAGCTGTATGCACCGCCCCCTCCCCTGTGTTTACCCTTCCCTAGTATCCTGAGCAGGATGTTGGAACACTGGCACAAGATTGGTTACTGCTGCTGGAGATGTGGCCCAAACTCATTCCCCCTTCCTGTCCAATTCTTGTTAAAAGTCAAAATATGTTCCTTTTAATCGCTGTTCTCTGACCCTGATTGAAAGTGCCATGAGGTCAAGGAAAGATGTGAAGGAGAGCCGTGGTGCAAAGACAGTCTCTCGCTTACACGAACCAAGTTTATTCAGATTATATGCGGTGAAATACTGTATGCTGTACACCTACAAATCAATTTGACCATTAGTTGCAGGAAGTACCAACAAAATATATACGACTGCAATGTTGATTCATAGGATGGAAATGATATCAGAAAGTTGAGTCCTTAAATTGAAATAATAATTGAATAAAAAGAACTGAGCAAGGGACCAAAGTAGATGATAATCAGACATAAGTATATAGAGTTTCAGTGATTCCACTAGTGGTGTATTAAAATGACATTTATATATGTATTATGTTATGATGATGATGATGATGATGATGATGATGATGATGATGATGATGATGAATAGTATTTTGAGTATTTGCATGGGTCTGCCCTGGTGCAATTATGTCCTGTGGGATGGAGTTTTCTCCTCTCCTTTCATAAAGGGGACGCTGAAGGTGATAAGATAGGAAGCATTGAATCTTCTTTCTTTAGTTTTTAGAGAATTCCAGCAGCTCTTTTCATTGCCAACACTGAAATACCTCTGGGTCATTTCACTCAGTTAGGAACCCCCCTCAGCAAAATAGACTATTCAACCAACTGGTTATAGAGCAGCTTAAGCAGATAAAGCAATTTGATCAGAAAATATTTAGTTTGGTCAGCCTTTCATTTGGTGCAGATGTTATACCCAGTGTGCCACTCATGTTAATATCTGTAATCAATTTGAGTTATAAGAGTAGATAAGAAGTCCTGTGTTAGTCCTGCAATGGGGAAATTTGCAATGTTACAGCAGTAGAAGACAACACATAAGTAGCATGCAGTACTTGGGTGAAGGAGTATAAAGAAATAGAAATCTATAACAATATATAGAAAAAATATACAGAGTAAAGAAATATTATGTTTCAGAATATGTACAGTAAATGGGTTGCACATAACGGTTTATATTACACAAATGAGTATAGTATAGTGAATATTGCACAGTTGAGAATGTTAAAGTGACAGTCCATAGTTGTGGTGCAAGTAGTTTTACTTGGAGCAGAGCTGGTTGTAAAGTCTTACTGCTGCAGGAAGGAACGACCTGCGACACCTCTCGGGTGGATCAGTCCTGTGCTGAAGGAGCTGCCCAGTGCTGTGATTGGTCCTGCAGGGGCTGGGACTGGTTGTCCATGAGAGAAGACAGCTTCGCCATCATCCTCCTCTGACCCACCACCTCCACTGGGTATCCCAGGACCGAGCTGGCCCTCCTAATCAGTCGGTCCAGTGTCTTCCTGTCAGCAGTTGAAATGCTGCTGCCCCAGCAAACTATTCCAAAGAAGATGGCAGACGCCACCACAGAGTCATACAAAGTCTTCAGGAGCAGCCCCTGCACTCCAAAGGACCTCAGTCCCCTGAGCAGATACAGTCTGCTCTGGCCCTTCTTGAAGAGTGCACTGGCATGATTGGTCCAGTCCAGTTTATTGTTCAGGTGAACACACAGGCACTTATATGAGGTCACTGACTCTATGTCCCTTCCCTGGATGTTCACCGGTGTTGAGGGAGAGTGTCTGCGCCTGCAGAAATCCACCACCAGTTATTTGGTTTTCCCCACATTGATCTGGAGGCAGTTCCGCTGGCACCAGTCCACAAAGTCCTGCGTCAGTCCTCTGCATTCCCCGTCGTCCTCCTTAGTGATGAGGCCGACAATCGCAGAGTCATCAGAGAACTTCTGCAGGTGACAGGAGGGTGAGTGGTCGGTGAAGTCTGCAGTGTAGAGGGTGAAGAGGAACGGAGTCAGGGCCGTTCCCTGAGGGCCCCCCGTTATGTGCCTCTTCTTAATGTACTTGATCAAGTACCAGCGGTCAAGGCCAGGTATAATTAAAAAACAAACACTACTGCTTACTCTAGTGCAGTGCATGTCTTAAACATGTTTGTTTGGCTTGGGGTAGAGACACAGACAGACAGAGATATCTGGAACTAGTTGATAGATGTAGGAAGAAATCTCCTCTATAGACTGACTAGGAACAGGTCTGCTGTTTTTAACAGTGTTAACAGCAGCAGAATTAGTCAAGAGTTTCAGCAAATTGCTGAAAACACTAAATGTCAGTTACCTAAATATCAAATAATTATAATGTGAGAATGTGTCTTTCTATAGTCATGTTTGTCAGGTTTTCTGGACCCAAAT
Organism: Hippoglossus hippoglossus; assembly: GCF_009819705.1. Taxonomy (NCBI): domain Eukaryota; kingdom Metazoa; phylum Chordata; class Actinopteri; order Pleuronectiformes; family Pleuronectidae; genus Hippoglossus; species Hippoglossus hippoglossus. The sequence goes on along the minus strand of NC_047151.1, from coordinate 2,237,748 downwards.
TGCACAGAAGAACTCGGCTTGAAGTGCAGGAAAGCATTAAGGAAAATAAGTAAGCTTACATTCAGTTTGGCAGGTGAGCACCCAAAAAATGAAACCCAGGTGATCCAAAGTCAAAATGTAGGTAACAGAAAATGTGAGCAGAAACCTAGAAAACACCATTCAGGACACACTGGGGAAATGAACATAGATATTTTGTGATTATGACTGATCAGACGTATCAAACAAGAAGTAAAAATAGGGAAACATACAATCAAAAGTAGAAAGGAAGTACACGGGAGAGATGGTGTCATTTATATGATTGTGAATTAACAATATTTCCCCCAAAATTTGAGAGGTTATGACATGTCTCAAAGATTTGATAAACTCTTGAGAGTAAGCACATTCAAGAGTAAGCACATTCAAAAACAAATGAGTTATGGAATCAATCTACACTTTACTGAAAGAGCATGTTGGAGAGATATCTTCTTGAATTTGTGCAATACTTTATTGCAAGGGTAAAATCGATGTTAAACCTTCAAGTGGACTTCTTTTATTTCATTTTGAATGAGGAAATTACTCATATGAGACCAGATTTTCTCAGCTTGTCTATCAAACGGCACTGAAATTGAACCAAGGCAAATTGAGCAGACAAACTGACAAAGACGAGTGGGGAGCACACAGAGACTAAATACAACCAGTAAAACACATAAAGGCAGACAGTCACAGGAAAGGAGACAAAAACATTGTAAAACAAGCAAAAGACACACAACTTAAGACATTTCAAATTAAAACATGATGATCATCATCAAATTAAAACAGGAAACAATAAACTCTAAAGTCCAAAAACGACCACAAAGGTAAACAAAAGTCCTGTAAAGGAGCAGACCCAGAAAATATTAGCCCATTTAACATGTCATACGAGACCAAGAGAGGTCTAAGTGTAATGAACAGAGCAATGGTGTGTTAAATTGTTTTTAAATTGAACTTTTCATTGGTACAGAAAGTCTAACCTTTTTCCAAACACTAGTTTCTTGTTTTAAATACGTTCTTTATACCCTGGATACAATCTCTGGAGAGGTTTGGACTAGTGTACAGGTTTTAGGGTGAATTGCTGCGTATGTCAAAAAAGTTTTGTACAATCCTTTGTGGCTGCAGAAGCAGCTGTATGGAATCTGGTAACTTGGAGAAAGTGAGCTCACCAGGCCTCTGTAGCCTGCTCCTCATCCAAGAGTACACGACACACCTAAAACACTCACCACACTGCATTGTGGGTAATGTAGCTGCCAGGTTTAGACAAAGAGCTGTCAAATGTGTAATGCTAACTCAATTATTGTTTATACAGCACATTTATAAACAGCACGAGTATTAGCAATACAATAATAAGGATTGAACAGTTGGAGAATGAAATTAAATCAACATAAGAGAAATAAAGGATTCAAGAGAAAACTGGAAAAAAAAAACATTTGATTTACTGCATTTACATCTTCATTAAAAGATGTTCTGAGTTATCAGAGTGTCAGAGAAATGAAAGTACAGGAGTAAATTGGATTGTGATCTAATCGGCCAAAACACCTTTGGAGAGGTGGGTGGAAATTACTAACTAACTCAGGAAGGTGGCAAACACAGTAAACAGTCTTCTCCTCAGTGCCAACATCACAACACCAACACTGGACAGAGTGAAGACAAATTCAATCAAAAAGCAAGAAAACACATTCAGCTTCACAGATCTTCTTTTCATCATTTTATCCTTTTTCTTCTTTTTTTTTCAGACAAAATGGTCTCAACATTTAATGAAAAGTCATTTAAAACAAGAAGCATAATGAAGATGAAAAAATGACGAGAGGACACGTACACGATCATGAGGCAGACTCAGATTAAAACAAATTAAAACCAAGATAGCTTTTAAAGATTGTTTCAAAATGAGGGAAGATGTGGGAGGGAAGATGTATTCTAGAGCCTGAGTGAAGCAACAGAAAAAGGCACCTTTGGTTTTGAAGAGCTGGGGCCAGAAAATGGAATAAAAAATAATATTTACCCTGAGAGTTGAATGGTCAGCCAATGATCACATTCATTTTTAAAGTCTAGTGGGCCACATGGGTTACTTTGGACGGCCCTGGCTGATAATCTGTGTTTGTAAGGTAAGATAACTTGGGAAAGCACCACCATGGCGTTTTCCTTCCTGCTGGACACTAAAACGAAGGCTGACAAAGGTAATAAATTAATTATTGTTCCTTCGGGGTTAAATGAAAAGTGACTTGCAGCATGTTTTTTTACTTACACAAAGGTCATTATTACAGATTTGGTAGCTGACACAATTAGAAATAACTGCCTGTGTGTGGGTGCAAATGGGCCATGAACCCAAACGGCTCCCTCCTCAGGCGGGGGGCCTCTCACCTTCCCTCCTCGGTGGTCCTCTGAAGACACCTTATTAATTGAACAGCACATGTACTGGAACACTTGTGCCAAGTCAGCAGGGCAATCCTCTTCTTCCCACTCAATTGAGACCTTAAACACAGCTGCTCCGGCTCCTCCGGGGTAAATAGAAGCTACGGTGGCGCCCACACACAGCAGGTCCTCTGACAGGTGCAGTCCCATATATGAGTTTGTCTCAGCATCAGCAGTGACTATAGTTGCACTGTAGGGACACTGGGACTGCTTATGTAAACTCCCTTATATCCCCTGCAAGTGTTTGTGAGTTGCAGGTGCTTTCAACTTTCAACAGATACTTACCAACATTTTGACAACTGCACGAAGAGCATGCATCGTGATGTTACTTGACTGCAGGTAGCAAATTGTGCTTTGGTAAGTGCAATCCCTGTGGCTCCCCTGTAGGACTGTGGGAAATGTCGTCTGTTTTTATGAAGTGTTTGTTTTCCCTGTCTGTGTATTTTTGCACTTTAGATTTTGCTGTACTTTTTAAAAGTTAACTTGGTGAAATGTTGACAGTTGAATGGGGAATATGAGTCACTTGCCACTCGTAACCATTTTCAGGACGACATATAAGATGTATGGATAGCTGACATTTTCAATATTCAACTGTGATATTAAATGTGTTTAATTGGCAATTTTTCTTAGCCTTTGGAGGGACATTAATTAATTTACTGTGTAATTTTACAGACAAGTGAATCGCTGTCTTTTTTTGAGTTATCAGCAGCCTCAAGCACTTGTGCAGGTTGTTAGTGGCTTTAAGGTGAGTCATTTCCTCAGCCAGACCTCATTAAGCAGACCTATCATCCCTAAACGTGTTTTGTCAAAGGCCATTGGCTCACTCTTAGCCACAGTCAGCTTCTGTCTCTATCTTCCACTGTGCTACACATGACGCATGAAAAGGTACTTGCTGTTGCCTTGTCGTTGCAGAGGAATCTTGTCATCCATATCAATGGAGTATGGCCTGCAAAACATTTTGGTCTGCATTTAAGTAAAAATGGAGATGGCTCCAGTGAAAAGATCCTGCGTCTCTGACCTTCAAGTTAAACTCGTCCTTTGCTTTGATTTATATTTTTTCCATGTGTTACTCACAAACTACTCCAGCCACATCTAGAGGTTTATAGATCAGCTCTACCTGCACTTTTCCATCTGTCAAGGAAAAGGAGGTACCCTGCGGCTTGAAGATAGTATCAGAGAGCTAAAAGGAAAAGGGAGGATCGACACCTCTCTTGAGACACTGGCTGCTCTGATGTATATTCAGGAGTACAGGAAAAAGGTGACAAACCTATTGAAAATATGTCAAGTGGCATTCAATCATGGGGCTGCAGGGCAGTCTGCCAAGGGAGAACACAGCTCTAAAATCAGCTCAGGGGCCCTCTCCCTGGAGCAGTGCCCTTTTGGAGTTGAATTTGCTGTGTCATTGCGTTGGGATTTATGCTGGGGGGACAACTGAGCAATTTTTAATTACTGTGTTGTTCAACAGCCAAAATAACATTCAGTTTTTATTAAAAAAATATGTTTTTATTGGTTTAAAAAAACAGAAACAACCTTGATATATATACATGTGTGGTTATGGCATAATGGCAAACAAATGCATTGCACAACAATGTCATTCTATTTGATTTCCTGGTGATATCGGCACACCACATTACTTGTTGTCATCCTCTCAGTAGAACCATTTGCATCTTCTGAGTGGATGTTTATTGTTTATTTCCATTTCCAGCAGAGGGTTGCTAGGCTGAGCTCAGGCTACATCCACACTTCTCTGTTTCCGTATTCAAACACATCACTGTAGTTGCATTTACACCTGTCATCTACACTAATCAGGATTTTTGGGCACCTAAAACTGAGAACCTTGGAAACACTACTGGTTTAAGTTTGAAAACTCAAGGGCCAGTAGTATGGAGGGTTAGAAACAGACACATTCACTTCCTAAATGATTCTTATCACTCACAACTCAACTATCAGTGCTTAATGCTGACATTACTGTCAGTTACGTTTCAAGAAAGGAAATTCCCCATCTTAATTTTCATCATTGTTTCTCATTTTAAAAGTATTTTTGCAGTTTAGCAATCAACTGCAGAATAGTCAATCCGCTTCCTGTTCACACCAGTACATACATGTCCAGAGTGTATGAATGGTCACATGAAATGCATTTACAGGTGTAGAAGTATAAATGGGGATGACTTCAGATACGGAGCAAAAACACTGGACGGAAATCATTTTAGTTTTAAAAGTGAGTTTGAAAACTAAAATATATTAGTATGGATGGAGCCACCAGAGCTGGAGGTAGCAACAGCAGAGCCACTGATAGACCACAGAAGTGGAGTGCACACTGACAGTGCATGCACTTAGAATGTGAATAATTCAGGTTTCGAAACATTCAGAAAATGCTTTGTGAAGGTTGGTAAACCACTCGACATGTTAGACCTTTCGGTACTTAAATATTCACAATTGTAAAGCGATTTGATTAGAGATGTGAAATGTGCACGATAATGTTTGAGTGTTAATCCATTGAGCTGAGATTAACATTTTCATATCATGTAGTGTGTTACTGGGCTTGGCCATATGTCTCCCACTGGGGCTTTATTTCATCGCACTACATTGCATTCATTACATTATATTTGTATTCATCTTAGTTTAACAATAGCAACCCCTGCCAGAGTGCTGTTGTTTCTCTGTCTATGGAGACAGATAAAAGAGCCATTGACTTGCCATGAAACCCAACTCCCATTAGCTTTCTTGATAAGGTTTTCTTTTTCCACAAACATAAATGTATGTATGTGCTCGCTCAACAAGAGACAAAACAAACATCCACAAGGGGGAAATTGCCCGGCTATAGTCAGTTTGCAAGCAAGATGTGGCACACCGCCTAAATACGTGAAAAGGTCATTGCTAAATTGTCTGCTCCTTATTCTTCATTACCACTACTAACTAAAGTGTCATTAGTTTGTAAGCATCAGATACGAGCACAAGTTTGTTTACAGTGTGTTTCAGTCCAGTACATCGCCTCCCTCAGCAGCCGCAAAATTGTAGCAGTTGTTACGATGTTATCTAATTCATGGCAACTGGAACATCCCACCAAATTTCCACTTTAAGTGCTTTTTTCACCAATAAAGGTTAAAATTGTTATCTGGGGTCTTTGTAAGAGTCTGGCAACATTACACATGTCTCACTCAACAAGTGTTAGACAATGTCAGGGTCTCTGTCACGGCTCAGGCCGTTTCTCTTGTGTTACCCTCCTTTTCTCCTCCTTCCCTGTGTGTGCATGTGAGAGTGTGTGTGTGTGTGTTTGCATGTGTGTGTGTGTGTGTGTGTGTGTTTGCATGTGTGTGTGTGTGTGTGGGCGCTGTCTCCACTCCTGGAACCTGGCGCAAGTTCCACACCTGGTCTCAGTCACCTATCAGCAGCTCTACAAGAACCTTTCTCTCCACTCATCAGCAGATTGTTCAGTCACCTCAGTGGTATACTCTCTCGGCCGCTCTCTGTGTAACTTTCAGAGAAAGTCTTTTCGTGTGCTTCTAGTGGATCTTACTAATGCTATTTTTCCCTTGTGCCTCAGGATCGCCAGAGCTAACCCTCCTGCCTCCTCTCCAGCTCACAGGATCTTCTGCTCACCCTCAGCCAGCCACCAGCCTGTCACCAGCCTGTCACCAGCCTGTCATCTGCCTGTCATCTGCCTGTCCCAGCTCAACATTAAAAGACTTCATTCACAACCAATCCCTCCCCGTGAGACTTGAATGTTGCAGGAAGAGCGAAGTTAGAAACGTGAGTGAAAGAGTGAGCGTAAAAGAGAAAGTTAGAAAGAGGAGTTGGGATTTTATTGAGAGAAACTATTTTGGCTGAATCTTTTTCTGAAGAGGACAATGTTGATGAAGCGTCTGACTTTGATGGTTGTCCCTACCTGTTTGAGCTGGGGTATACAAACTTAGAGCTTAGAGGCAACAAATAGAGAAGGCGAGAGTGAAGTTGAAAGTGAGACTTCTCATCGATTAATGTTACCACGTTAACAATTAGAACCTTTTATTGGCCAAAATAAGCACTTTGTGGACTGTTGCAGTTGCCCCATAAGATTACATTTCAGCCACATTTACCAAAATAGGGCCCAGGTTGAAAAATACTGGAACCCACTTTAACAAGAAATAAAACCTCACATGGTTCTACCGTATGAAGGGCAGACAAATTATAATTTCAGCTAAACCAAAGAAAGATCAGATGTTAAAACAACTAACAATATATGTCATAGAGGCTAAATCTAAGCCTGAAAAAAGATTGAGTAACCAAACTGGTTCTCGGAGACACAAACAAAATAAAATACCATGCACAAAATATGCATATTCAATTGAAGCAGATACAATTTTAAGTATCAACATTTCACCAGAGAAGCTGACTCAATCAGGACTGAATCATTATTTACTTTGAAGGAAACCAACCACATGTAGATATGAGTACATGGGCTATAATTCTAAATGACAGCTGTATGCTTTAACAGCCTGAAAGCGTTCGCCATAAGCATATAATGAGAGCATTTTCACACGACGGCAATTCTTTACAGATTGCAATCCATTCAGAGGTGGTAAAGTCAAAACAATTCATCACTTATTTTCTGGTTTGAGAGAAGAGAGAGAGAGAGAGAGAGAGCGAGAGAGAAAGGGAGAGAGAGAGAGAGAGAGAGAGCATGTTTACCAAAATGTAGCTTTAAAAAGTTGTGGTGAAGGAATTACTTATTCTTCTGATACTTTCTTTGTAAGTGGTTCAGATGGCTTTCGTGCATTCAGGTCAGCTTGCTTCATGATAAATTCATGAATGAAAATCAACACTTAGAGGGAAAAAAGCTTGATGAATTCAAAGCTTTCTCGCTCATGTTCCTGCTCTCCAGCCGCCGTGTATTCTCCCATTCTTTTGTCTATGAATGCATACTAATGAATCCTCACTGAACAGCCACTGTGTCCTTCAGTCGTCCCTCTGTCTTCATGATGTTTCCTTCATTTAATACATGTGCTGTATAATCGTTATGAGCTGTTGGTGGGAAAAAAGGATGCAATATTGATGACCATGTGATGATTTGTTTCACTCTCTCTGACTTCTCTCGCTCGCTGGGGTATTACATAACGAGATGTTCATAAATAATAAGTCAATTTAATATATTTACACCAAACAATTCACACGGATGTTATAAAGTGGATCTGATTTACAAGAGCAAACATGCAAATTAAAAATTTACAGTACAGAATAATTCTTCCACCTGTTCCACTGCTAAGACATGTCCCAGTTTCCAACTACCACTTCATTGCAGCATGTGGATCTGTGGAGAGCTGCAGTCATGAAAAGAAAGTCATAGGTCCACAATTTACCTGACCTGTGGGTTTCAGGTAATTTGTCAGACGCATATATCAATTTAAATGAAGCTAAAATTGTTAGTAAAGTATAAATATATATTCATGTTTTTGTGGGGGGGGGGGGGGTTCAAATTGCTTTGTACTTATGTATGGACAAATACAAATTGTTGAACACATTTTTAATCGTATTCACATAACACACGGGACAATTTTGTGTCTAATTTCACTGCATAGTTTACACAAGGTCCACAGGCTTAGAAGCAGAACATGTATGTTTGATTTCAGAGAGCTTTTAAAAACAGCCTTTTGTTTTGTCCTTTGCAGTCATGGGCCAAGTTTGTTGGCAGCTTTTGTCCCTTAGAATTGAAACTACATCAGTCCTGGTGTAGCACGTGTACTTAATTATTACAAATGCAAAAGTGAAAGTGGATGTTATCATTCATATATTCATGTGATGATTAGCTGGTGAAAGAAAAACTGTATCCTTGGACTCACTTTAAGAAAATCTATCCAGAGAAGATCTGATATCCATTATCAAGCCGACTTTACTGAGCTCATGTGCATTAATGCACCTCAGTCTTATTGCCCTGAGCTCCCCCCCTGCTCTCTGCCAGTTGTCAAAAGTTGGAAGAAACCCTAAAAACCATTAAGTGAAGTGGAAATAGGTGATGCAGGGTGAGGGAAAGTCAGTAGACCAGAAAAATAAAAGGACCTCATTTTGTCACATAATAACTCGTGAAATGTTTGGCATAGCACAGATTGATGATATATAACAGATTAGGAGTAGGGTGGGATTATAATTTTATTATGAATGCCTCTGCTCCTGGACTGGAGACAGAGAAGGAGTGACATTTCATTTCACATTTCCATTCTTGTCCACCATGGAAGTGTTTCCAATGAATCACCTCCACTATTAAGAGCACAACGTTTAATGGCTGAGTTATCATGCATTTTGTGCAAAAGATCCAATCCATGTGTAAAGAACATGACAAGCACTTGTGCAGAGCTGCCAACATATCTGAATGTTAATTGGGCTGATCCTTACCAAAGTGGAGTCAGCTGCTGTTAAAAGTGACCTTTGGAAGAATTCTACAGACTCAATGTTTTTTTCACCTGTAAAGTGTTGGTTCAGAGTGGTTTTACTCTTACATCACGCCTCTGAACACCAGGGTATTACAGTTTTTTTCGATGGCATAAACACTGAAATCAAAAGTATTACACAATTATCAAAACCTTACCCTCAAGGAGCAAAACATGGGCCCAGATCTGCACCACTATAAGCACAATGTCAGCTTCACACTTTTTGCAAAACAATACACACAGTGATCTGCAAAACACTCAACACACTTGTATACATTAGACACAGAAGTATATCAAGATGTCACTTCCTTGCAATTCCAAAGCACTGACTGTCAAATGACCCCCCCCCCCCCCCTATGAGCCAATTGGTTCAACACAGCCATCAGGTGCACACACACATGATTGATTAATTGTAGACACACCAATCAGGTTTAAGCACTATACAAATGCAGCAGGGGAGTTCACCTGTCTTCAACCAAAATGGAAGAAGTCAGAAGAAGAAGAAGAGTGAGGGTGAAAGGGGGAATCCACGGAGGAGGAGAAGGAGGAAGAGGAAGAGGCGGAGGCCGAGGAAGAGGAAGAGGAAGAGGAAGAGGAAGAGGAAGACATGAAGCAGGAGGAGAACGTGCTCAAAGAAGAAGAGGACCAAATTTATCAAATGAAATTCGCGCAACACTAGTTGACCATGTCGTGAACCACGGATTGAGGCTGAGGGAGGCTGGACTAAGAGTTCAGATCTTAGAAGATCTACAGTGAAATCTGTCATTGTAACCTGTACTGGATACAGAATCTTCTGTTTGTCTGATATTTGCTGAGCTTATAGTGTTATGACCACTACTGTAGTAGCATGAAAACCTTTTGTTTTGTTGTGATTCTCCATTTTGACATGTTGACAGATTTGGGTATATGGAGAGAAATAAATTGTATTTTCATCAGTCTGCAGCATTGGTCTTGTGTAGTGTTTGGTGAATTTATTGTATATTTGCACTTTCTCTGTGTACTTCACTTACAGTACTCTAATCACTGAAAAGTAGAATTGCTAAAAGTGTTTTAGGTTAGCAACAGCAGTGTGAACTGGTTCAAACAGAATTAAGTCATATGAAACGTGTGTGTTTCATATGGTAACAAAATATGGTTTTGATAAATTAGTGAATAGTTTTTACAAGAGTGTTTCATTTTGCAAAGGATCTGAGGTGTTCTGCTAATTGGATGTATGTGTGTGCTAATTGTGTGTAGTGTTTTGAAAAACCGGGCCCTGTTTTGAAAATCGTGCTTAAGCAAGCACATTTTAAACATGTCAGGGAGGAATGGCATAAGAAGCAGCAGTCACAGTGAGCTGTGTCCGGCCGTAATGTGGAAAACTACTCAAATTTGTTCAGTCAGATCACAGCTGATGTGATTATTATTGACTGATGTCTTTCATGTTATTTGTTTGACTGCTTTATTAACAGATATACCCGCTGATGTCCTGTTGTGTTCCTGACAAAGTAGCTGCTAAAGAGATTAAATAGCACAGGCTCTTACCATGGGCTTTGCCAAAATCAACCAGGGCTGACATCCCGAAGGATAACCTCAGAAACTGTCACCAAACATGAAACATCCAAGTGAAATAATGGTGAGTGAAAAACACTTTTTGAGTGAAAGGGACTTTCATGTATATGTCAAATATCAACGCACACTAACGTGCAATGTGCCTTTAATAGACTAGCCCTGAAAATCAAACAGGAGCAAACAATGTGATGTAGCAAAGAGCCCAAAGGCTAATTAATAATACCTTCTTTTTGACAAATGGGTTGACCTTAGAGAGACAGATAACTTTGCCACTATAGCTTTTCTAAAATGCTGTTAACCTTAATCTATTCAGTTATCCCTTTTATCCTCAGCTGAGATTGTACTTTACAGTTATTTAGTCAATCTTGCCCCAGACATATTGTTTTTAAGCTTATATTTTTAGCAAGTGGATGGGAAAAAGGTGACAGAAAGCAATGAGCGAGTCATGTTCGTGGCTTTTGAAGAGTCTCTGCAAACCGCTGTGTCAGACACAACTGTTCTGAGTCATTCCAGCTGCCTGACAGGTGACAAATCAGTAAAGTCGCTGTCAGGTGACCTCCCGGCGGCGTCTTCTGAAAGCCTCTCATCTCGTGCGTTGCTCTGTGATTATTTTCTGCTCCAAACCTCTAAGAATGGAGTTCAGGTGCACGGCTACAGACACATTGTAATGCAATATTTTAATAAAACCTGTTCAGACATATTTCCTGAGATGTGACACACGTATTGGCTGGAGAGGCACTCAGAGACGTCTGTAAAAGCTTAAACCTTCTGAGTAAGTACACAGTGGCAGACTTAGAATGACACAGTGTCACAGATGCTTCCGATTTTGTTCTTATCTTTTGGCTAAGCCTTGCAACACATTACTGTTTACACCCTGTAATACAAGATAGATGACTTATATCACAGACATTGATACATTTTTTATTTTCACCTTAATTCATTTTGTTGAACCAGTTGCACACCACTGGTTTTGATGATTGCCTCAAGTGATGTCATTTGAGTCAGTGTTGGATGAGGTTTGAGACTGGGGTGTGTAAGACCCCTTTCCTCATGTCAGCTCGCAGCTTGAGGTTACGTTAGCTGAGGGGTGGGGGATTTAACCAAAAAATAAACATCATGTATATCAGGTATTTTCCCTTTCAGGACGGTGACAGGATTATATCATGGTATTACTATATTTTCAAGTTTTGGGAGAAGAAGCTTGTCCTGTCTCGTGACATCTTTCCATCTGTTAGTCTTGTTGTCTATGGTGTGGCAGCGGTCGATGATGTGGTTTTGGGATGTGGTGGTCCACATGCTGGTTTTGACCATGGTGCGGGTTGTATGGGTTCTGTCATGTTGGCTGGGCTATCTACTTGATTTTTTACACTGCACATGTCTGTAATCAGTGAAAACAAGCATTAGCCCCGTGTGTCAGGGGCAGGGTTACACAAACTCAGTGCAGCTGATATCAACTGCATTGGGATGATTTGTTGAAGAACAGTGGAAACAAACATTGAAAATACAGAGTTTCCACTGTGGTTCACAGCTGCTCAATGATCAGAAGGTTGGAACCGGGAACTTCAAATTTACCGTTAAAATAAAAATAAAAAAAACTTTGAACGTGAACTAGTTCATTTTAAGTGTGAACTGGCACAACACTGGTGATGACTATGACACCTGTGTACTGCCCACCCCAACATTAGCCACTTCAAGCATAACACACCTGAAACTGTTGGTTGAGTTACATTGTTGATAATGTAGGGGGCATATTTTCACATGGAACTAAAAGTCTTGTAATTCACTGCGGGTTCATCACTACAAATGACCTGTGTCATATGAGCCATTGCTAATATAAAAGTGTGATTAGAGCATTTTAAATGATTTGGACCCATCCTCATATCTAGACACTAACTGAAGTTAAATGGTGTCAACTTCATTCAGGTGAAGGTGACACGTAAATGAAGTGTTGAAGTGCAGGACCTGAAACTGTTAATGACTGCAAATCTGTGAATCTGAAAAACATTCAGTGACTTTCTTGTGTCCATTGCAGGATCCTTTCAATATAGTTTTTCCTTGCAATGAGAATCGTCCTGAGAGAAATAACCTGCAGCAGCCCTCAACAGAGACAGGGCAGCTCATCAGCTGAATCAGTCGTATCATTCTTATCAGTGCAGATACCAGGAGCAAATGTCACAACAGAACAACAGGAGCAGCTTGATTGTTCAGTCTGTAGCCACCACGTTGGAGGACGAGACCTCTGACAAGGATCCAGGACATTAAAGGAGTAGGGAGGTTGTGTCTGAGGAGGGCAGTGACACACTGCTGATGCAGGTACAATAGTAGACACAGATTTCATATCACATTGTCATTTTTTATTTCTTTCAGTCAGCTTGACTTTCCACATTCAGAGTGAAAACAGCCTCTTTTTATTGACCTGCAGAGAATGGAGAAGTGTGTAGTGGCAACAGCTGAAAGCAGAAAGGTAAATACTCCCTCTAGTGGGGTGCCATGCTGTGCAGTGACCATGCAGCTAATGATCACTGGATCTACTGGTTCAATATAGAGCTGGATACTTAAAACCTCTTCTTTCCTTGGAGAATTACCTGGCAACATAAGATCTCCATGAGAATCTGGCACAGCCTTACATTTAATATCGACACAAGGTGTTGACATAGTTATCTGTCAGCAGAGCCATAAGCCATAAATACAACAGTCTCTTGAGCTCCAGGGCCTTATTGACACACAGTACACAAAGTCACTTATTTCATACACACTACTGAAAAGTTTTTGAGAGAATGTCTCTCACATAGTGGACTAATGAATAGATAGTGACTGTTTTCAGAGCCCATAAATGTTTGATTGCACATCTGCTATAATGTGTACACAAGACAAAAACTATTCAGTTGTTGGTAATTCAAGGCAAATAAGTCATTACCACTACTTCTCCTTCAGATTACTATGCTAATGTGATTATTTTTGTGCGCTCATTCTGCAGTGATTGAGGAATGCACAAACCATGGCTGTCATTTGAGCCTGTGTGCCTGGCTGATTTGAATTGTGAAATATTGTACAAATGGACATAGTCATTTGCTGGTGGAGGGTGATAAAACTTTCCCAGCCACCAAGGGAGAGGGGATGAGATAAAATATATGCAGGGAAAATTGTCTTGGAAGCCAAGTGCTAGACTGAGAAAAAGACATGATCGTGATGCATGCTTTGGAAACATGCATACATCCACTACTAATTCAAGGGGCATAAATATGTAAATGAAGTCATAAAACTTAACAGTGTTGACACAGTATGAGTCAAAGTCAAATAGGTTTTGGAGGCAAAGCGCCACAATCACTCAACTACCCCCCGAAATATCCAAACTGATAGTGAATCCTATTCCGCATGCAGAAGGAGTCAGCCCTCGCAGGTTTGCTCTTGGCTACAATTAAAAAGAAAAAATAATGGCAAACTGCACTGGCATAAGGGTACAAGTCACACCAGCTCCTATTAAAGTAACACTTCAGTTATATTACATGACACATTTTACCCCCCCCTAAAAAATGCATATGCTTTGTCACCTCCTCCCCCCCCCTAGATTTTAGTCAGTGTGGTGTGGAGCAATATTTTGTTAGGTGTGGAAGTTCTAGTGTCACTGGCTTATTGTTTTTGTGGTAATGCTGACTCGGCCTTGATGTGCTGCCAACATATTTTATCACGTCAACCAGCAAAAGTGCTTGCTAAAATAACAGTTCTTTTTGTACATTTAACTTTGAAAAGACATAAAGGTGAGATTAAAACCATATTAAGTGTTGACATCTGGACTGAGCATATTGGCTTTTGCCAGCCTGGACCCCTCTCCTGAGGTGCTCTGGACTCTTGGCTTTTGACCTAATGTTTATTGCCTCCAGATTGTATAATCTACAGTCAAAAATAATTGCTTCTTAGTTTAGCTAATCCACATATTTGGCTGAAATGAAACCACATCCACAATGTTGGAACCCACCAGGCACCATAATGCAATAAAATCCAATCCAATTTGTATTGATCCCAATCACAGCATACATTATCTCAAGGCACTTCACATAGTAAGGCCGAGACGTTCCCACAATCAGCAAGCACTTGACAAAGGAGACAATGAGAGAAAAACAGCATTTTAAGAGAGCAGAGGAGGTTGTCCTGTGTCATTCTGCCTCTACAACCAAACTCACAAATGAAGGAGAATCACAGTTTGAGTGGTTCCAGATGTGCAGCAGTCCTCTACATTTCAAAATCAGAGAACGGAACAGCTGTATGTTAAAGAATAGCATGATGCTGCACAGCCTCACATTCCACCTCCTGCGTGGTCCTGGACCCTGTCTTTGATTTAACCTCTTCCATCATGGCTCTTCTATTCATCTGCCAGCATGTAGCCTTTGCTGATTACTCTCTCCTTTCCTCCTTCTCCTCTCTTCCTCTCTCCACCTTTGATTCTTTATTCCTGTCTCTCTCTGTCAGAGGGAATAACGAACCAGCTCTTGCTCTTCTCATCCCCGTCCCTAAACACAGACTCCTTGTTCTCAAAGCACAGGGAGAGACAGTAGTCCTTGCCTCACCATCAAAGCTAATACAGTGATAATACCATAGCACACTATGCACCTCTTAACAATTCACACAACAGTGTAAACAAGCCTTACTGCTGCATTTGACATTGTTTTCAAGATTCCTATTTTGCTATATTTTGCTGTTTGAGAATGTCTGACCTAAAAATGAGCAGCCAGGACTTTTTGGATTCCAGTCTCTTCAAAGAGGAAATGCCTTGGGAACCAATTTGCCAGCTCTACGGGAAGGCATTGTTTTAACTTTTTTTCTGTAATGAAACAAAATATTTTTAGACAGATTTTTTTATAGACCGTCCTATCTTGTATTTTGGTGGTGTGACAAATACAGTGTGAGCTTCACCAAGCAATCCGAAAACACTAACTCCAGTTCAAGTCAGGGGTAGAATTGTGCATTGTCTTTTTCTGGAGATAATTTCCAGACAACACAGTGGTCGTCCACTAACCAGAAGGTTGGTGGTTCGATCCCCGTCTTCTCCATTCTGTGTGCCCACGTTTCTTGTGCCTGATGATTGATATATGATAGAGAAAGTGCTGCACATAGATGCACTGTATGAATGAATTTCTTTAACAAATCCCAATTTGCCTCAGAGGGCCTAACAAGGTGCAACTTCCTCTGTCTTTAACCCTCAACAAAAGTAGGGAAAAAATCCAAAAAGACCCTATTTGCAGGGGAGAGGAAAGTAGAAGACTCAGAGAGAGCCACATGTGAGGATCCCTCTCCCAGGACGGACTGAAGCTGGAAAGAGAGGATCCCTGTGTCATATGTCCCATGACAATAGCAGCATAACTAAGAGCTGGTGCAAGTCAGACCTGAACCAGCTGGAACTATAAGCTTTATCAAGAAAGGCAAGTTTCAAGCCAACTCTTAAACATAGAGAGGGCGTCTGCCTCCTGAACTGAGACTGGGAGATGATTCCACAGGAGAGGAGCTTGAGAGCTGAAGGCTCCTGCTTCCTTTCTACATTTGGAGACTTTTGGGACGACAAGTAAGCCTGATTTCTGGGATTGCCGTGGTCTAGTGGGGCAATATGGTCCTATGAGCTGTGGTATGGTGGTGCCATATCATTGAGAGATAAATTCATGATAGTCAAAAGAAAGTCTGAGGGAAGAAAATTAACTTTGATGGAGAAAAACTAAAACCGTTGTGCAGTTGCAGCTACTATAGAAGATGTAAAAGCTTGAAGACATGAACAAGGGCTTCTGTGTTTCAGACATCTATCCAGGAAAACTTATCTTAATGGCCCTTGTCATTACTTACCTGTCTGGACGGAGTGATATTGATGTGATGTATTGACAAACAGCTATAACGAGATGCTATGGTCATGATTGATTCTGACAAAAAGGTGAGAGGAGACGAATGGGACATTTTCAAATGTCACCCTTTGAATTTAACATTATATCAACGTATGAGACCTTCTCGCAACTCACGTTGTACTTTACCACAAATATTCACCAGCCACAGCTCAGCATCTAACTTCTGCAACTCTCACACTGTGAGAGCGTGGTTGGTTTTACTTTTTAAATCCAATATAAATAAAAAGTAACAATTGATACAACTAAACCAAGACCAGTAAAAGAATAATAATGATAATGAAACCTAAGATTAATTTAAAGAAAATCTAAGTATGTCTGAGTAATCCAGTATAACATAGGACACAATAATACAGCACTTTTGAGCTATGTGTTAAGAGGACATGGTTCATTGTAGATATTTTCTTTGGTTTGTGTATTTCCTTTAGAAACATTTCAGATTTTATGGCTCCATTATTCGCAACTCGTGTATGTATTATTCTCTATATTCAGGGTCAGCTAAGCGGTAAAGGTGAACTGGCTAACTGCCAAAGGTTATACTTTTTCCTGAGGGCTGCAGCGTTAGAAGTTTTTTTTTTATTTATTCGTGCATTTATATCCTACTTGGTATCACACCTCCTGGTGTACATACTATTTTGTTTTAAACTATTTCTAGACCACAAATCAATTAAGATGGTGAATCTTTAATATGCTGTTGTCAGCTCTCTGGAGTTATAATTGTCAGATCCCTGACTAATTTGTTAGGAAGAGGAGAGCGATGTCACAATTCCATGTTCCTGGGGTCACAGGTCAAGTCTGGGTCAAACGTGGACTTAACATGATGCAAACGGTCTATGGTGAGCTCACCCAGAGGATGATAAACCTTTCCCTGCTTCTTACTTGCCAGCGTCAGACAACATATTCTTCTTCTTCGCCTTCTTTTGGTTTACTGGTGGGTGGCAAGTAAGTTTTAGGAGTATGCCGCCACCATCTGTACAAGAATGAAACACTCTGTCATTCTATGCCATTTCTTAATTTCTATCTAACGGCCATGTGTCCCATAGGAATGCATGAAGGGCCTTCCTGGTGCCTCTTACTTCCTCTCCCTCTCCTTCTGCTCCCAGTATCCCCCTCATTACCCACTCCTATCCTGCCTCTCTGATGTTTTTATATAACCTCTCTCTTTCTGCTTCATACATGGTACAACACGATACATGCTCTCAACGTTCTCTTTAACTGCACGGTTTCCACACTGTTGCTGGTCCCAACTACAAATAGCATGCCATTTACTCCTGTGTGAGCCAATCTGAGTCTTAAAGTTCTTTATCACTAACTTTTGTATTTTGTGATGCTCCGTTTCTTTCAGGTCTCCCTCAACCTTTTCTGCCTAAATTTGAGTTTTTGCAATTCCCTTTATATCAGGAGATATGATAAAATAAGATTAGTCAAATTTGTCTTGGACACAAACAGTATCCGCAGTTAAACACGTATAGAATTTGCTGTATTTTCAAAATTATAAGTACACTGATTGTACCCAACAGAAATCTTAATCCGTATCACCTCTATAAAGTCTAGCAAACTATTGTAAATTTTACTAAGAGTGTTTCTTTTCTCAGACAGTTGTGTCTGATTGTTAAGACAATTAAATCAGTGCATATTACTGTATATACTGATCAACGGTTGGACGGTCATTTGGAGCTCTATATTTTGAGCTCAGGGGCATATTTACCAAATTTCACATACTTCAGTTTGTTCTTACAACAATCTGCACAGAGTTAGAGAATACTTCAGAGAACTATTCTTGGGGTACACACTTGATTTAATTCCAATTTCATTCATTTGCCATTCTCTCTCCTTTTTTCATAAAAATTCAAAAAAGCCTGGCTTTAAAAGTGGCTATACTGTAGTAGACCCTGTGTATGCCCCCATTTCAAATCCTTTTCTGTTACAGACAGCAATGTCTCTGCTGTGATAGCCTACAAACCGTCTTGGTCGTCTTGGCCCAAAGTCAATGCCATGGGCCTGTAGCTACCAGGACTATTTGGATCCTACCCTGGATTGTTGAGTGGTCAAGGTTAGCCCAACTTTGCATAGGTCTATCCCTCCAGATCTTATTAAACAGTTTCAACACTAACTTTAGTGCTTTCCCTGGTAGCTGTCAGAACATGGCCTAACATAGCTGTTTCTGACCTGCAGTTGTGTATCCAGTATCTTTCAATGCTATTTTGAGTTTTGTCATTGTAAAGACCACATCTAAAGTTGACATATCATCCTCTGTCTTCCGCCTCACACTCTCATTCTTTCTGAGAACATGGGGTTTTGCTGTCACTGGATATCATCAAGGTGCTCACAACTATATACTGGTCCAAATGCCCTGCCTAAAACATCCGCCTTCTTTGTATGACACTGCCAGCCTCTCCCTATCGATCAATGCTGGTAAATAAACTGGCCTCTTTATACCACCCATTTGATTTTATGGACCAGACATCCCCAACTTTACTCCTCTGCAAATTTCCTTTGGCAATCTGTGAATTAATTTAGATTGACATGTTATTCCTCAAAGCTTTCAAATGTTTTGCTACATGCTGATTCAGTGCTCATTCCACCAAGGCCCCAGTCTCTTCCTACCCTGTGTTGTTTTTTTTGGTATACTAAAGTTGGCCGCATTTAAAATGTGTTTTTGCAAAATATGTAACTTGACTTGTTCATTCCTCTATGCTTCCTTCTAGCATTAAATAATGTGCTTACCCCACACAACATATTTTAAATGTCTCCAGTCAGCCTTACCAAAGCACCATCTGGTAAACGCACTCCCTTCGTATATACTCACTTTTATAAGTACTCTAAGAAGTGGGAACAGATTCCTTCCCACAACTAAATCTCAACATACAATTCTCAGACATTAACCAAATTATCTGACACCAAGGTAAGATCCAAGTGTGATATCAGTCCCCTATTCACATCCACTGTCATACCTTGTCCATTGTTACTGCAGATCAGTGATCTGCCATCCAACAAATCTTCCATTATTTTCCCATTACTCTCTGCATGATTGTTACTCCATAAGTTTCTGTGTGCCGGTAAATCTTCACTTTATACTGTATTTCCTTTCTTTCAACAACTACAACTGTGTCATTGTCAACTTTACATTCAAGAGCACAAACTGCATAGGTTTGGGTCTGACTTCCTGGTTTGTCTCATCTCTGGACTCTTTCTCTGTGCTACTCCGAATTCAAAAGTCGTTAACTCCACTAATACAACACTTAAG
This sequence comes from Hippoglossus hippoglossus, assembly GCF_009819705.1. Taxonomy (NCBI): domain Eukaryota; kingdom Metazoa; phylum Chordata; class Actinopteri; order Pleuronectiformes; family Pleuronectidae; genus Hippoglossus; species Hippoglossus hippoglossus. The sequence continues at coordinate 2,218,243 of NC_047151.1, read as the reverse complement.
CCTTCACCTTTTCCATAGTAAACATTTCTTTAGTCTCTGGTCCTGTGGACCCCTTTCTTTTGCATTCAACATTTATGTGGTTTAGAAATATCTTCCCTGATACTGAAGCTCATACAGCCCTTTTAGGGAGAGTTTTCTCATACTTAACTTGTGGCAATAGGGGTTTCTTCAATTTCTTTTACATTTGCAGGGTTTTTCCTGCATAGAAAACTGTGATTCCACCTGACAAAATTCTAATGCAGTGGAAACCACTTAATCGTGATCACGTTTGTCCCGGGCCAAATTCATCCCTATAGGTGGTTGATTACTATGAAATAATGGCGTAGCTTCTATGATAGGCCCTATGAAAGGTCACGGCGTACACACACACACACTGACTCCGCTGGTCCCTTCTCTCGCTCTCTGTCACTGACATGCTGAGCACGGCTCGGTTTGGCTCAATTCAGTTGCCAGTGTGCACGTGTATGATAGAGACTCAGAGAGGAGCAGTAAATTACTGGCAGAGCCAGTTAAAACTGTAAAACACCCTTTTCTAGGGTCGAAACATGTATAAAAAACCCAAATGATCACTGTAAGCAGACTTTGTGGAGCTGTGCATGGCTCTCTGGGTGTCTGCCCTGAGCTCGGTGGCGCTGTGGCCGGGCTGCGTGCCCTCAGCTTGTTTGGTGAATGATAATTTATCTGGAAGAAACTAAATGAAACAGTCTAATGGTGCAGCAGTCAGTAGTGGTAGTTAACAAGCCATGAAGGTAAATCCTTCAACAAAAACAAAACTAAAACACAAGGAAACGTGTCAACCAATGTGGAACAACACCTTAGCACCGGAACAGTTAGAGCCCTGACATAGGCTTGATGTTACTGGAGGGGTCTCTCAACAGAGGGTGGCTCTCAGAGTGTCTGTGGCTCTGGGCAGTGGAGACTCTGGTGCTGGGCAGCTTAGAAGAATGATGTCTCCTTCACCATAATCCACGATCCCTTCATAGGGCTCCCACCCCAAGATACAATCTATGTATTTATGAGCGACATGGTCTTGCTTTTAGTCTGTCCCAACTCAGTTATGATGTGCACACTATTCTTTTTTTTATTTTAGACTATCTTTCCACCCATTTAATCCATGTACATGCATTTATACCAATTACTGCATTAAACATATACACTGACTCTTTAACCAGGGACATCCCAGGTGACATTTATTCATGCATTTTGTTCATCATTGCCCACAATTTAATTACAACTTATTCAATAGGGAAAATAAAGCTCTGAGTTAACAGGAATGCTTATCGTCAGTTAGTGAATTTAACACAGTTCATACAATAGATATATTTGTACCATTAATTCCATTACTGTCAGCAAAGAATTCAGAATTCAGAATTCATGTTCTAAACCAACAACTTGTATCTTAGATCCCATTCCTACAAAATTACTTAAAGAAATTCTGCCCCTAATTGATAGTTCGTTACTGAACACAATAAATCTCTCATTATCATCAGGATATGTACCACAGTCTTTTAAAATAGGTGTAATCAAACCCCTTCTCAAAAAAACCACCCTAGACCCAGAGGTTTTAGCCAATTACAGACCAATATCCAACCTCCCCTTCCTGTCTAAAATCCTAGAAAAAGTTGTAGCCAATCAGCTGTGTGAGTTTCTCCAGGAAAATAATATATATGAAGACTTTCAGTCGGGTTTAGAGCTAATCATAGCACAGAGACAGCCTTGGCAAAAGTCACTAATGACCTTCTAATAGCTCCAGATCAGGGATTTGTGTCTGTCCTTCTGTTAGATCTTAGTGTAGAATTCAACACAATTGACCATACGATTTTATTACAGAGACTAGAACAGTTAATTAGCATTAAAGGAACCGCCCTAAACTGGTTTAAATCCTATTTTTCTGATCGCTCCCAATTCGTGCAAATTAATGATGAGTCATCTGCGCGCACCAAAGTTAACCATGGTGTTCCACAGGGCTCTGTGCTCAGCCCAATTTTATTCTCATTATATATGCTTCCACTCGGAAATATTATCAGGACACACTCGGTAAATTTCCACAGCTATGCGGATGACACCCAGTTATACTTGTCAATAAAACCTGAACAAAGTAATCAAATAACTAAACTCCAAGCATGTCTCAAGGACATAAAAACCTGGATGACCTGCAATTTTCTCTTATTAAACTCAGATAAAACAGAGGTTCTAATACGTGGCCCTAAACACCTTAGAGATACATTATCTAATGATATAGCTGCGCTAGACGACATTGCCCTTGCTTCCAATGAAACAGTCAGGAACTTGGGAGTGATCTTCGATCCTGATTTATCCTTTAATTCACACTTAAAACAAATTTCTAGGACCGCCTTTTTCCACTTGCGTAATATCTAAAAAATCGGACATGTCCTTTCTCAAAAAGATGCAGAAAAACTAGTCCACGCCTTTGTTACATCCAGACTTGATTATTGTAATTCCTTATTATCAGGCTCCAGCAGTAAGTCGTTAAAGACTCTGCAGCTTGTCCAAAATGCTGCAGCACGTGTCCTGACAAGAACCAAGAAAAGAGACCACATTTCTCCAGTATTAGCTTCACTACACTGACTTCCGGTTAAATCTAGAATAGAATTTAAAATTCTCCTCCTCACCTTCAAGGCCCTTAATAATATGGCACCATTATATCTTAAAGAGCTGATAGTACCTTATCAACCCACTAGAGCACTGACCTCCCAGAATTCAGGCTTACTTGTCGTCCCTAAAGTCTCTAAAAGTAGAGTAGGAGCCAGAGCTTTCAGCTATCAAGCTCCTCTCCTGTGGAATCATCTCCCACTTTCAGTTCGGGAGGCAGACACCATCTGTACGTTTAAGAGTAGGCTTAAAACCTTCCTTTATGATAAAACTTATAGTTAGAGCCGGTCCAGGTTTGTCTTAGACCTGCTCTTAGTTATGCTGCTATAGGTCTAGAAGGTCGGGGGACACATGACACACGGAGCTTCTCTTTCCAGCTTCTCCTTCCTCTTCTCAACCGTTATCACATCAAAGTAATTCATATCCCATCACTACATGTTACTGACTTGACTTCTTCCCCGGAGTCCCTTTGCCTTATCGTTCGCAGATCCAGGGCCGCGGCTGTGGCCACATCATGGATTAGGATCTATGGATCGCGTATCAGAGATCGTAATGGTGGATCCTGTATGGCGGATTCTGTATCGTGCTGGCTGATCATGATAATAAAGGCGGATCCTTTATCGTGTTGGCATCAGATAATGGTGGTGGACCACGATCGAGGTGGCAGCTGATAATGGATCCTAATGGCGGCAGTGGACAATGACTGTGGACTATAGTGGCATCCGATCTTGATGGTGGATCATGATCTTGCTGGCTGCTGACCATGGACTATGATTGCAGCAGGACTGCTCGATACATAGTATTTCTCCTCAGACACTTGACCATTAATGACATTAATCCACCAATTCACTGACCTTCAGTTATGCTTCAAAATGTTTACCCTTATCAATGCTGCTAAAACCTTTTTCTTGCTGATGTTCTCCTTTACACTCACATGAGAGGGATCCCTCACATGTGGCGCTCTCTGAGGTTTCTACGTTCTTTTTTCCCTGTTAAAAGGGTTTTTTAGTAGTTTTTCCTTACTCTTGTTGAGGGTTAAGGGCAGAGGATGTCACACCATGTTAAAGCCCTATGAGACAAATTGTGATTTGTGAATATGGGCTATACAAATACAATTTGATTGATTGACTGATTGATAATTTTAAAACAATTCTATTTCAATACAGGGGTTAAAATAAAAGTGACAGCAACACAGTAAAGTGGATTCTTCTGATTTGTACTCTTCGGCCCTCTGTAATAAATTGTATGTCAAAGTTCAACAAATTAACTCTTTTTACACAGATTATTTTGCATTCTAGAGCCAATCTTCTGATGGATCAATGAACAGATTTTGACTAAGGTTTTATGTGTAAGTGTGTCCAGACACCAGGGAAAAATTGGTTGTTGTTGCCCTTATTAAGCAACAGGTACCTGGAACAAACGTCTATGAGATCTGTGGCTTCAGCACGTATTGCTCTAACTGTGAATGAAAGTTTGCTGCTTCTGCTTGTACACAACTTTGTTTCCCGCTGCTGTCTTGTCTCAATGTAAAGCACCTCGAATAACCCTGTGTAGGAAAATTGCAGTGAAAATGAAGCTGCCTTGCCCGTTCTTGCAGCGTACACTGGGAAACTAGAGCCATCGGTGACAGGAACTGATAAAGCAACAGTAACAGGCTGAGGGAATATAAGGATTTAGAGTGTGTCTGATCAGTCCTGAAAGGCATAACCATCATCTAAGAAGCTCAACACGGCTCCAGATGATTCACTGATCAGATTGAAGAGATATGAGCACTGAAAGGTAAACAAAATGAAATAGAGAGGGGAATGGAACTACCTCTTCACACAGAAACTCATCCAACCACATGTGGTCTTAGAGCAGCAGCGCACCGTGGTGAAACACTGAGGGGGGAGTATCTGAGGGAGCAGGCTCCTGAGCAGGTGGGTTACTTTAGTTTGGGGGTTTGTTTAGAGTGAACCTGGAAAGAAAATGTTAGGTAACCATACAATCGTGGTCATCAGTGCAGCATTTTGTCCTGTTTACTCTTTTTTTTATTACCTCTCTCTTTTGTTAACGTGACCCTGAACAGACAAATGACAGCCAGCTTTTCTAAATCAGATATTGCTCATTCAGCAAAAAAAAAAAAATCTCATTTGTGAACAACAGTGAGAACAAAGAATGACTCCACTTAATAGCTTCACCGACCTGAGTGTCCACAGTGTGCTGCTGTGCAGGCTACTTAGTGCTCCCTGCGTCGCTATGGCCGTGCAGATAAGAGGCTAAACATGCTCCGTAGGTCAGATCCAGTGAGGAGTATTTCTGCAAATGTGATGCTTTCTCCTCAAATACCAGATGACTCATTTTAGAGGGAAACGTAATGATTATCATTAAGCAACACACACTTGAGAAAAACATGACCAGTGTATCAGGTTTCATCTTCAGTATATGTCCAGTGACACTGCTTGATACTGCTGTGTTGATTACCAAAACCCAATCCCTGAAACTCACACCTACATGTGTGAAGCATCTCAATATGGTTGGGCTGCAACAACTGATCATATTATTTTTTAAATTATCCTATATGTATTCCATTAATCATTTTATCATAAAAATGCAGTAAAAAGGTCCTGGGTTTGAGTCTAATGGCTAATGACCAGATACTGACAATAGATGAATTTGAATGAATGCCTAGCCAAGCTGACATCTTCAAATGACATGACCAACAGTCCAAGGCCTAAAGATGATCAATGATCAATGAAGATGACAAAAGCAGCATATTCTCACATATTTGGCTGTAGCTGTAGATTCTTCCTTGATAAATTATCATTAATAGTTTATCAAAATTACTTTGCCTGTCTGGGTTAACAAACAAGATTAGAGGTCTGGTGCTTTGCGGGAAAACGGTGTCCTGGAAAGGAGTCAAAAATGAATTATCATCCCAGTCCACCTATGCAAGTCACTCATCAGTCATTTGCTAAAAAAAAATAAAAAAAATGTCTGCAGCTTTGAAGTTAAAATTTTATATAGCTTTCAGTCACTTCTCTCATTCTGGAATAGGGGAGGGATCTTAGACACAGATATCCTAATATATGTACAAATAAAATCACACTGGGAACTGAGAAAGAACATTTTTTTGTAAACTGAATGAAACATCCTTAATATACCATAAATTAAATCTGTGTTATAACTTCATCTAGCATTTTTTTCCCATTTATTTCAGTATTCAGCTGCAATTTCTCTGCCGACCTTGACATGTTTTAAAAAATGTTGGTATCTTAAAATTGTGACACGTGACTAGTCTTTTGAGCAGATACATTCAAGTGTTATTATTATTTATGAGGTTACCAGGATTGCAGTCCAACAAGTAGATTCTGTTCTGACATTTCTTGTCTGCCCCTGAAAGCAGAGATGAGATATGGTCTCTGTGTGACTAACACATCTTACCGCTGTGGTCCTTTAGTATATGTCATGTGAATGATATTTCAATTACACTATAAGCTTATCTTCCCTTTTGCAATTGCATCTCATAATAGTCTATTATCCATGGCTTTTCATGCTTGATTATTAAATAGGATTTCAAGGCTCTGAAGGAGTTTGCCAGCAGCAACAAATGAGGCAGAGAATTGTGAATTGATTTCTTATTGAGCAAAGAAAACACCCTCCCTCCTCATGGCTACTGAGCTAGACTATACTCTCGGATATACATGACAACTTTTTCAGAGACTGTCATATTTCATTGGGGTTATTTCTTTCCATAAGAAACAAAGAAATGGCGATGCAGGCTTGCCGTCTGTGGGTTTTGAGAATGCTGGTCCCAGTGGGGAACAGAGCTAACCACAGCAGCGAAAGCAGAGCGCTTCACCACTGAATTATGAGTCCCTTAGTCCCAAAGCTTTTATTGTAGCCTTTATGACACTCAATATATGCTGACACCCACACAGGCATATGTACATTTGTTTGCACATACACACACACACACACACACACACACACACACACACACACACACACACACACACACACACACACACACACACACACACACACAGATACAGAGGTGCAGACATAGCCTGCTCTACACACAGACAAAGACACACATCTATTTGTATGTACTCATTCATCGTGTCTATGCACTGCGATGTGATAATTCAGCTCACTGATCTGCTGTGTAGTTTGTGGGCCTCTAGTGTTAAAACAGATTGGTGCAGCCTGTATAAGGCGGCAAACCGGCTTCCTTCATACGTCCGCCTCTATGTTAGGATGCTATGGATATGTGAAAAGGCGTGGCCTACTACACCTTTATTTCAGGATGGAGACAACTCGTCTGCTCCTGTGAAGCCACCTGGTTGCTGGCTGCAGTTTACAGTAGGTTATAAACCCTGCCTCCTCCATGTTAGTGGAAGAGACATGGACCAAACTAAATAATCCAGGCACAACTCAAATAAATTGAGGGAATTTCTGTCCTTTCAGGTTCTAATCACACTAATGTATGTTCAAGTGTTCACTTTCCATTAAGTTGCTTTGCTTTCATTTGTTATTTAATGTTATATGTAATGAGGTGAAAGAGCATGATTAACAGTTAAGACTGAGTCACGAAGGGAGGGACCCTGTGCCAAAATTCAGCCCTCCTGTTTCTGACATAAACAGAAAACATATCACTGCCCATGTTTCCACATCAATTAGGACACATTTTCTATCAGTGTATCTGCACAAAAGTATTGACAGAACTATCAGATTGCTCCACAGCAAAAGCACAATGGCCACTTTCATGGTCATGTTAAAGCAACACACAATTCAAAGCCCTTATTGAAAATGCATCATTAACCTGAACCATCTTCCATCATGCTGAACAGTTAGATAAGAAAATGATGCAGGAAGTAAAAGGTCTGTGGTTTGATCCCCAGCTCTTTCCAGTCCGCAAGATATGATACCTAAAATTGCCCCTGACAGCTGTGCTGACAGTTTATGAGTGATGTGTGATAGAAAAAAGTGCTGCGTAAAGAGGTGCTGTGTGAATGTGTGTGTGTGTGCGTGTGTGAATCTGTGAATGAGACTTGCACCGTAAACCGCTTTAAGTGGTCGATAAGACTGCATAAACAGATACAGTCCATATATTCAATTCAACTTTATTGCAGACACAAAGGTCCATATCTATATAACATAAAATACAAACAAACAACATATAAATACAATCATGACAGCCCACAAATCCAAGATAATTAGATTATTGTTAAGACACATACAGGCATTTGTTCCAGTGTTTCCAGAAACAAGAGGAATACCTTTTGTCACTCTGAGGCTCAGTTAAAGGCCCCTTTCTGGGATTTCATTTGACATATTGGTCCCCCTAAGATGATATATCAGTGGTTTAAAGTAAAAAAAAACGCTGCAATGTGTATTTCCATGTCCTCTCTCCTGCCTCTCTCTGGAGCTGCAGACAGAACAGGCTGTTTTCGCCTGCCTCTTGAGGCCCTCCTCTGATTGGCTGACTGCACTTTGAGTGACACGCGACCAGGCCTATCACCGGTCTCATTCTGGCGCATTTACTCTGGTAAACCCAGCTGAAAGTCACGTTATGTTTGCAGCTATAGAAGAACCAGCCACATATTCACAGTCGGTTACAACAGGATGTTTCTGAACAGTAAATTACACCGTCCTCATGTTTGTTCAAGTTTTAGCAGGACAGTCGGCCAATGCAGGAGTAACGTCCCGAGTTACACTACGGAGTTTCAATCAGTATTGTAACATCTACGTTACTTCGTACTGAGCACAGTGACACGGCACGTCAGAATAAATAAAGCGTAGCCGCTGGTCTCGAACAGTAACGTTCTTAGGAGGAATGTGCACGGACACATTCTCTTCCTTGCATCCCTCCACGCTGCAGTGTTTCTTCAGTGTTGTTTGTTGTGGTTATCCCTTGGTAGCTAACAAGCTGCTAGCTCAGCAACAAGTCTGCTTAGGCTGGACTGGTACCGGCTGGGTGGGGCTAAGAGACGAGGGCGATCCCGAATGACATCATACGGGGGAGGAAGTACGAAACGAGACGTTTCAATAACATATTTCTAAGAATGGACTGAGTGTAAAAGTCTGCAGAGTGACTGTTTTCATACTTTGAGGGTCACTCCTGCCCCCCTTCAAGTAATTACAGATAGTACAAGCCCAGAAAATGTATTTTACACAATATGAGCCCTTTAAGGCCATTATGTTAAGTCAGTTAATCAACACGTAAATTTGTTCATAAAATTCCTCAAGATCGGATGGAAAGTAGACACATTACATATATCATTTACTAATATACTCATTTCTATTCTCTGTTGAATTAAGCTACAGTACAGTTATGTCACCCTCCGCCTTGGCCCTTCCCCTTCGTTTGGCGCGTTCACGTGTCGGGGTAGGCTGTCCCGTTACCTGTTGGGACGGAGGGGTAGGGCTAAGGGTTTATACCCCTCCAAACTGAGATTTTTCCAACCCTCACTTAGAACGTAGCGATACCCAGAATTACTTTTGAATCCCCGCCACAAATGTAGTATTTTCTCCATTAATAAGGATTTAAAAATTATGATAATTATTGTAATATCTTAGTTTAATATCATTTCAATGTATTATGGTCACTTTTTTCACAACAACCTAAAAACAAAAGATCGCCACCACGCATTATAATCCCTTATTATTATGTGCCACCACACATAATGCACATGACATTATGTGTGGTGGCACATAATATTTAACTCAATATATAAGTGACCAATATTACATAATTTCTCTCCCACAGGCAGCCTGAGGCAGACTGGAATCAGTCGTGTGCTTTTCTATAACCTGAAATGCCGTCTCAGAACGGTAAATCGTCAGTCGGAGAAAATACTCGATGGTTGTTTTCTAATGAAGTATTCTGTCTATGCCATGTTCGTGAGCTCAGATAGTTGAGATTCTTTTCATCCAGTCCTGACTTGAACTTCACATCGGCAATGGTCAAATCTGACAGATGCTTTGAGAGAAGCTACCAGCAGATTTCTTCTCAACGTTAATCGCTTTGGCCAAGGTTTGCTACTGACATACTAAAATGTCTCTAATCAGAAGAAACTTTTCAAGACCAAAACGTTTTAGAGTTTTGGAACTTTGTAAGCATGAATGAGCTTGGGTAATGTTTTGGTATCATGTATTATGCATCAGCACTTAATGGAAACTCAAGAAAAGTTTTATGAGAGAAAAAATATAAAACTGCACGCCATAAGAACATAATAACTCAAATGTCAGTAGTTTTCATTGGAACTTAAGGTTAGATCATATTTTATGTGATTTAATGTGATACTGAGATCCATAAAAGCCCTGTATTTTAAGACATTATACAAGCCTCACTTCCCGAAATGCTCACTTTCTAAATATAAGCTAGTGAGAAAAAATAACCTCTCAGAGGTATAAAAACAGATTAGTAACAAAATCCCCTCACGACAAATTGACATCATCAGCAGGGGCACGCATCAAATTTATTCATTATGCAACATTTAATGTTGATATCTTGACTGATTCTTCTTTCTTTTCTAACAATGGCACAAAACATTCCTGCTTTAAGCGAAATTGTCTTGCATTTGTGTGTGCGTGTGCGTGTGCGTGTGCGTGTGTGTGTTAGAGAGACAAAGAGGAGGACGGTATTGAGGGGTTGCAGGCAGGATAGCGGTGGCAGTAATTGTCTCCAAAGTGTGTGTGTAGGCCCGTGGCTAAACAGGGTCTATCAAGGAGGCGTGATTGTTGTGCAGCAGTATTGTTGTTCCATTTCTCATTTCACTCTCAACAATGGAATCTTCCCTCCACATTTTGCGACAACGGTTGAAGGAGCCAACTTGTCTTCAATTCATCCACCTGACTGTCCCCAAATGCAAAAACCCTTTTAGCTTTATTCTGTTTGGCTCCTTCGGGAAAATTAATGGCTGAAAGCTTAATGTTCTCAGAGCAACAAGACTGATTTAAAGCCTCACCTCAGAATACCTTGGCATGCATATGTCTTTCTTACCCTCCATCCTCCTTCCCTCCCTCGTGGGGCCTGGACTTAGTGTTTGTACAATACAAAGGGCTTGAACTCAGAGCCCTGGTAAATGCTCCATGAGAAAAAAATCAATTTTTCATGAATGAGTCCCTGGTGTTTTAAGAGGCGGGCAGCAGCAGGCGGGTGGTCTGCTCTCAGCAGCCCATTAACAAAAGAAACACTGATATCTCAAGACGACACAATGCAAATCCCTGAGGATTTTGTTTCTGTTGTGTCTGAAAATGGATCTGGATCCAAAATGGTTTTCCTTCTAAAGCTACAGATGCAGCAAATTTAGGAAAAACTGTGAATATTCTTCATCTCTACATGCCCACAACTTTCAGTGGGACAGATACTAGCCACAGAAAGGTAGGGAGCAGTGAAGCTATGAATATTGCCAAGTGGGAGCCTGACATGTTGTCATATATTTTATGGATTTAAAGGGTAATTTAAAGGTTATCTCAGCACTGAATCACACACAACAAATCATAGTTGCTACACTGTTTTCTTTGGGTTGCTTTTGCAGCCAGAACCCAGTCAGGCAGCAGGTGTTCAGGATTTTTAGTCGCTGACTGAAAACAGCAAAACACCTGCCACTAATTCAACAAGCCCAATGTCCAACTGTTCCAACAAAGGTCAGAATAATATAAACTTAGTACTGGGATTTTTCAATAGCTGAGCCTCAATAACTAGCTGACATACCATGCTTGTAAATAATGTGACATTAGCCAGGAAGCTGGTGTTTCTGCACTTTTCACTTGGGACTGTATTACTACTATTATAACTTCTTTTATTTAGATTTGTTGTTTTCTGTACGGCAAATGTAAAGTAAGTGAGTTGAGATAGTTAAACCATTGTGTGTTTTGAGGAGACAAAAACCTCCCTGCTGTTTTGACTCCAGTGACAGTGGGAATATAATGAACTAGTAAGTCCTCGTGCAGTCGTACCAACTAGCAAAACAGACGTCTCATCATCCCTTCTTCTCTTTCTCCTCTTTCAGCGTGTGAACTCTGTGAAGTATCACTGTGGACAATTTCCTAGACTTTTCAAGAGGTTCCTTTTACTATTAATTTCACAGTTATATAGCTACAAGAGGATTTCATTTGTTCAGGCCCACATGGTCTCTGTGGCTGTTTGACTCACAGTATGAGACTGAAGTCCAGTTTGCTGGCTACACAGCTAATTGCCTGTGAAATGCAGCATGCCTATTTCAAGCCAAATGCTATTTCCCCCTTTTCATCAGCTGCAATTTTAAAGCAATGAGGTCACTGAGTGGCGCTGAAACCAATGAAGCATTAAAAACCAATACATTTTTGTGTTGTTAAGCACAGACCCTCACTGTCCAAGTTCCGCGGCCCCTGTAACAGCACACATACTTAGCAGGTCTTAGGCTGCACTAGTGAGCGGCACGTTCCCAGCATTCACCCTGCATATCAAGTCAATTATCACACGTCTTTGAGGACCCTGAGCACGACTTGTCTTGGGGTTGGCCACTGCAGAGTCTTTTTTTAAATATCACTCACTGGAGCCGAACAGGGAAAAAGAGCAATCACCAAGCTGATTAGATTAGTGAACACGGAACAGATAACGTGTCGGTCGGCTGATTGAGAGAAAGTGGAATGCGGGCCAGGACCTGCTACTGGGGATCACATTACTTGTGCTTTAAGTCTACCGGCCGGCGGCTTAGCTAACACCTCTTCCCAGGAACACAATTAATATGGAATGTCAACTTGTTGCCCACCACATCACAGTGTGCTTGTACATGAATAGTCTCTCACACGCACGTGCACACATGCTGCTGCTCTAGGGATGATTAGTTGTTAGCTGCCTCCCAATGAGTTTAGCATAGTTCACATTGCACTTCAGTATTTGAGTCCTGAGGGGACTCCATTAATCAAGGGCTCATTGCTGACAGCCATCTTGTTAAAGTGGCTTGTATTGTAACTGCACAGGACCATGGTAATGCTTGTTGTAGTTGAACACTTGAGTACAACAGCTCTCCCATTATTGAAACTGTTTGTGTTGGAGTGATATACTGTTGGATTGCCTTGTTGGACTTCACAGACCACAGCTACACCTCTCTGGATTCAAATGGCTCCACCATCTCCAGACAGAGGACAATTCTAGAATAACAAAATTAAGAGAAGGGATTCAGGTAGACTAAATGCAAAGCAAACTTTCTGTGAGTAAACAACCTGCAAATATGTGTCTGTTCTCTGCCGCTGACCTGCTCCTTCTCTCTGTCTCCTTCCTCTGCTTCAGATGCTAGTCCCTGAGACTCTTCAGTTTCCTCTGACAAACCTTCTTTAAAAGCACACACACACATACATAAACATGAACTGTCGAATGTAAACCTAAAAATCACTAGGTTCTTTGTAAAGTGCAACCAATAACTTTAATCAAGAATCAGATACATATTGACAGAACTTACCAGGTAGTCCAATGTCCTCACCCACTTTCTGCAGAGCCCTCTCCTTCTTCGTCTTGATATAACTAGCAGTTTGTATCATACACCTCAGAATGCCCACATACAGTGACAATAGTTTTGTCCTTGATTTCAGATATGTCGCACATCAAGAATCTCAATGCTGATTGGCTTGGATAATATCACATCATGTAAATATTTAGCTTGAGTTCAAATATTTAAACTCGAGCGGGTGAAGTGAATGATGCAAATTTTGTGATATTCTCCTTGTGTCTTTGCATTAACTTTGTATGTAATCCTATAGCACGGAAAAAATCTGAACTCACCTCTAGTTTGTCCTTCACCACACCCAGTGTTCTCAGTGCTGGTGACAGTACAGTGAGCAGGAGTTGCAGAAATTTGGAACCAGAGAGTTCTCAACCATGTCATTGTTTGTCATCAGTCAAAAAGTGGGCTTTTAATCGTGGTTTGGTTAAAACAATTATGACATGGTCTCGTAAGTTTTTTCAGGTTGGTGCATTTAATTTATTATCTCAAAATAGTTATTATCTTTCCCTCTCTCATTCTTTCTACAGTGTGTTGCAGAGACGGGACATTGTCACTGTTTCAAATAATGCACCCTTCATCAAATATAATATAATTTTAACAGTCATTAGATTCACACAAATCATGAATGCATGTTCAAATTAATTTATGTTTATGTCTTAGAACAGTTTTCTTTCTGTTGGCAGATTTCCTGTTAATTCTTTTAGTCATTTTGATGTATTTTTGATAGTTTGGTGCATTGTGAAGGTGTCAATTTGGGCTTTGTGATGCTATGACTTACTATTTTCAGAATTAATCTTTTTAAATTAATGGAAAAATAATAAGCAGATGAATCAATAATTAATATAACAAGCAATTACAGAATTAATGCCATAATCCTTCATTTTCAATGCAGGGATGAACGTTAGCTTACCATTTGTGTAACTTTAAACGTACAAAGTTAAATGTTTGGCTCCATCTGTAATTTTCACGTTATGTATACTTCAACTTGTTTTTTGCTGGCCACCTCATAGTTCTTATATACAAAGAAAACTAGGTTTGGTATAATGCTAGTCTCACCTTGCTGGGAATGAAGAGTGTTATGTTGGTTTGGGAACTGAACTGATTCATGGAAAACTTTTTAGAATTGTTGAGAATCACCAAGAAGATGATTCGAGTAGAAGGAGAAATGTCATTCAAACAACAACACTTAGTTTATGTCGTTGTTTATGTCGTGGAAAATATGTTTGGTCAAGTTCTTTTTTTTCTACAATCTAGTCTTGTCTCTTTCCATCAACAATAATTCTGTTGTTGATAAAGTCCCACATGTGTGTTATGATGTGAAACCATGTCAGAACATATTTTGTTTCATTCATTAATGAAATTAACATTACTCTGTACCAAAATTTTCTTTTTTTAATCCACCTACCATCATCAGTGTTGAATGTGTGAAAGCCACAGTTTTATTATGTGTTGGTCTATTCGTTGGCTTGAAGGAGCGACTTCCTGGAGTCTTGTTATCACTATGAAGTGACCAGAGGAGACTCCAGCTGTTCTTAGCTTAGCTTAGCTAACTAACTTATGGCTTTATCTTCTTATTTCAGGCTGCTACAAGAATTGAAAATTGTTTAACCTTCTGCAAATGATTAACCTAGTCAGCTGATACATACTGCAGTAGTTATAAGAAACATGTTGATTTGAATATGATGTGGATGTTTTTATCCAAACTTTTCGTAAGGCCTTGCATATTTGTTTGCACTTTTCTTGTGGGTGAACACTGACCGACTGCCCTTTCTTCACCTTCATCTCTCGCTCTTCTCATTCTCGCTCATTAAATCCTTCACCATTGCACCAGTTCCTCCCCATTAGTTCACACGCTGGCCTCTGTAACTTTCTCAAGTCAAACTTCCTTTCTCCCTCCTTGTCACTTCATTTTTTTTTATCCTTGTTTCTCCCTAACTGTCTGCTGTAATAGCCTCCTGTCACAGGAGACTCACACATCCTCCTGTACCAGTTTTAATTCTTCTTGATCTTGGGGCTGTCTCCCTCTAATTCTCTGGCAGCCTTCAGTGCCGGCAGGACAGATTCACACGAACGCCGTCTCACATTGAAGCTGAATTCTGTCAGCTTTTTGGATCTTGTAATGCAATATTTGTGCTGCAGTGCATCTTCCTTTTTCATGAAAACGTTTGTTCTCTGCATCGGCCTCTGGGCACCTAATGATGAGGTCTGTGACAAAATAAAAATGGGATTTTGACAGTGCAGCATTTGAAGCATGTTATTTAAAATAAAGACCCCCCCCCCCCCACCCCCCACCTCCCCCAAAAAAAGAAACATAAATACATTAGATAGTCAAGCCAAGCAAACTTGTGAGTTCTTGTGTTAATTTACATGAAGTGTGGAAAGACACCAGTGTTCATGCAGAAGAGGTTTTAAGTCAAGGTTTTTAAAGTGAGGATGAAGAATAGATAGAACGAGTGGATGCAGGTGGTGGTTTTCCACTGTTTAAAAAAGCCTTGCACTGTTAAAGATTCAGTGCAGTGATACTGCAGAGAAATCATGTTACATGTTCGGTTTCGGAGCTGTGTGCAAAAACAAAGGGGAGAGTGGAGTTGTAATATCTGTGCACAATCTGCACATGCATACTCCAGTGTGTATTAACAGATGGCTCTCCATGTTACAGTGCACTGTGAGAAAATGATTCAGTGATAAAAATCGGAGGTTTAAATTTAATCGTGACAAAGTGTTTGTTTAATTTTTTCACCAGGAGGTTAGTCCTGTGAATGTGAGCTGCTCTGTCACTCTCTTGTGTTTGAATCTTCCCTCTGATGCTATACTACACTGGTCACACTGACACAAACAGCTACTGAAAGCTCCCTCACAAGTGCAGAAAGCCCATTAGACGGTCTCAAGCGAGACAATTACAAGTTCTCTCCAAAATTTGCCGCCTGTCCTGCAGCATACCTCGTCCACCCTGGGACAGCTATGATTGTGCATCACACCCATAAACACGCCTTGCGTCGCTGAATTACTAACTATCTGATGTGAGATGACATTTTTTGGATAAGGACAAATGGGGTCCTGCCCCCTTTTTGTTCGTCCACTCCAACAAAACAGTTTAAAGTGTTAAGGGGTAATTTCCAATGGGTGCAATGCGCTTTCACTGGGAGCGGTGTAAAGGTTAATGAATTCAACACTGTAAGCCTCGACTCCCCCTACAGTGGGCACAGCGAGAGGTGGCGGGTGCACGGGGCTTCAACAGCATGCTGATGAAGGCGCAGCAGTAAAGGAGAGTGTCACTGCCCCCTGAAGGTGGAGATCAGCAGGTGCAAGATTTGTGTGAGGGGCCACTGAGAGGGAGGCTGGGGAAATGTCTGAAATCACTGAACAAATTGTCTCTAATCAGATGATCTCTCGAGAATCCTGTGCTTTTCAGATGAGAAATTGTTTATTAAATACCTTTTTCAATTACGTAAATTATTTGTGATCCAGCTCATCTGCCATTTTAGGTGTAATTTCTTATTTTGTATTTACTTGCTGTCAAATAGTTCTGAAAGAACCAAGTGATGATTTGATTAGATGCTAAAAGTGACAGTTTTCAAAGCTTTTTTAAAAATAAATATATATTAACAATCAAAACTTTCCAAATCTGTCTTCTCAAATATAAGCCTGCTGCTTTTACCAATTTCATACCAAAAAAATAAAGTAAACAGAATAAAATAAGTCTTTTCATCACTGTCAGCTCTTGAAACTTCTGACAAGTAAAAAAACACAAAGTAATCACAATTACAGCCTTAGTGTGGTAGCATTCCAGTAGCGTTAGGAACAGGCAGAGTGAGAAGCGCTGCATTGGAAGATCAGACCCTTTGCCCAGTAATCTCGTCAGTGAGCAGCAGCACATGCAAATTCACCAACAAGCAGAACATAAAGAGAAGAGGCGAGGCTGCATGGGGGATGGGGAAAGTTTAAATCTGTCACTGTGTGTGTGTGTGTGTGTGTGTGTGTGTGTGTGTGCGTGTGTGTGTGTGCGAGAGAGGAAGAAAGAGAGAGAGAGAGAATTTGTGAGTGTCTGTGTATTGCTCTGTCTCAGTATCTGAACTGCATCTCACACTGCATCTCAACAACTTGACAGAGGGCGTCAGCAGCAGGGGACCTGAACCAGTGACCAGAAACAATCCCCAGGCAGGCTGTGTATTTCTGCTTCCCCTCCTCTCATCCCTCCATCCATCCCCCCTCCCTGCATCTTTGTAAATCAGAGCCACATGCAGCACAGCGCGCCGCTCCAGAGTCGGCCAGTGGTACATCAGGTGGAAGAAAATCCAATCTATTTGACTGAGATATTATTTGCATAGTGTACACTGTGGCTATTACAGCTATGATTAAAACAATCATTCCAGATCCACTCTGACGGAAAGACCACAGAGCAGAAAGCAGATTATTGCTGTGATTGGCTACAGATAACTTTAGCCACGTGTGACACTGTAAAAAAAGACATAGATTTGCTCTGCATCCCATGAGGCTGTATCATCCATTTTGCGATAAGGTTTACGATTCAGCATTCGGAGTCATGGGCCAGCAGCTCTGTGTTTACTCAATAGTTATGAAGTCCATGGAACTGATGCAGGGGCCAGCTCTGTGTTTTTCTACTCCCCGTGCAGTTACCCCCTTCTGCACTTAAAATGACAAGTGGCACGTGTGTGACCCTGCGACTCTGAGCGGGAAGGCGTCCAGTCAACACTGAGAGAGGGAGAGGGAACGAGGGAGCAATTGGGGTGGATGCGCTATCCTTTATTTATGGAGCTGGAAGCAGCCATGAGTGACAACCAGGGATAGAAGAGAGGTCCATCTCCCTCACCCCCCACCCAGTCCCACCAAAAGCCTCAGGCTGTCTCATACCCAGGATGCTGTCACAAACACACACCCACACAAACATCAGCGCTGCAGGGTGAAAACCTCCCATATCCGAAATGTCACCTTGTCAGTGTTGCTCTGTGCTTGACAACCTTTCTGACTTCATCTGGAGGAGGGTAGAATTTTGTAGAGGAGCAGGTAAACTTTAACACCAAAAAGGCTGCAAATAATCACATTTGGAGATACAAGGATTTGGATATGACAACTGTGACATGTTGACCTGAGTGTGGAAAAGCAGCAGCACCTTCGCTGACATGCAGACACGCTAAAAAAAGATTGAATTGAATATGAAAAGTGACAAGGCACATGAAGAGACGTGTGTACTTTCTTGAGTCACATCCTGACATATTTGATCCTGTTTAGTCTGTTGCTGTTTTTAACATGCTTCTCCTGTGCTGCTCCGTCACACACACGTTGCTTGGGTTGGAGAAAAATCATCTGTTGGACTGTTGTCCACATGCAGTCACTGCCTGCCCCCTCCAAAGCAATGAGAGAGCACATGAAAGGCTTTGCTCCAACAGCGCTCCATAAATATTGCACCACGCAAACATGTTTGGCCAATTTACACTTTTCCTTTGTCTGACAGCTCCATCAACAGGCAACTGGGTGGTTTCCATTCACATAAATAAAATATCAGCGGGAACAATACAACGTGTGTGTGTTTAAAGTTGCTCTCTATCTGATGCGCGCCACAGATATGTTGGACTACAGAGGAGCGAGCGAGTGACAGCTCTCACATAACTTTGATTTTAAAGTGCATTTTATTCCACTGGAGACAATATCACTGGTGTCTTTTTTTTGTCACAAAGATATATATAAACTTGAAAGCGACAGAGAACAACCCATGATATCATGGAAATAAAATCCAGTTTCCTTTCAGGACTGGCGTTTGCCGCAGAATGTTTAAAATTTAAAGATGCTTGTTGCAGTCTTTACACAGTGCCTGACAAATTATTAGTTGCAACTGTGAGAACATGAGATGCCTCCCCGGATCGAACGCTTTTAATAGCGTAGAGATGGTACATTGGTGAAGTGTAAGCTTGGCTGGTGTGAGATCTCTTCACAGAGCTTCGAGCCGCGTAATAACTGCCCTAACAGCTGAAACACCTCGCAATAGGATGACAGCGCGTTTATACATCATGTTCGCTGATCGATAAAGGAAGAAAGCCGACACTTTCTTAAGAGCACCACTTGTCCTGAGACTTTGATGAGAGTCTGAGAAATGTGGAGGGTTAGAGTGAGCAGCTCAGAGGTTCAACAACAGGATTAAAAGCGCTGTTCTTGAGGTCAAAGCCAAACTTGATCAGCAGTTCACGCAGGCCTACTACAAGCGAAGGATCAGTGTCTTTGGCAGCGGTTTGATTCCGAGATGCACAAGACTCGGCTTTGCCCGGAGCAAAGATGAATTTCTTTTTTTTCAGCAAGCAAAGTTCCTTTCATCTGCTGGTCTGTGACTTGTAGAGCAAATTGAGCTTCACTGTCGAGACACTGAGCTCTGGAGAGTGAGAGAGACGGAGAGTCGGCCCAAGCTGGCATGACAGTTACAGTCATGAATGCAAGAGGTGTGTTTCCACATGAAGGCGGGAAAGTGTCAATGCTGGAATACCAGTGTTGTGATAGTAAATGATCAAATTAATGGGGGGCTTGGTTCAATATGAATGCACAGAATGCACACAACACTGTAGCTAAATGCTTTAATGTATATATCTGATAAATACTGTATGAATAATTATTATTTCCACAAGACCACAATAGAGCGTGTTCACAAAATGTAAAACCCCATTACCTAAATTGAATGAAAGATGAAGGTTACTGTTTTACATTAACCAATAAAACACTCCAGCGAACCTGGACTTTATTTTGATATCGATGTGTGTGGGTGTGTGTGTGTGTGTGTGTGTGTGTGTGTGTGTGTGTGTGTGTGTGTTTGTGTGTGTGTGTGTGTGTGCGTGTGTGTGTGTGTGTGTGTGTGGTCCACATTGTGGGGACCTGCCTTCTCTATGGGGGGGGTAAAGAATAATTTTCTAAGATAGCGGCATGTGTTGTGGTTAGAGTCAGGTGAAGGTTAGGCAAGTGTACTTGTTAGGGTTCGGTTAGGTCTCAAAGAAATGTATGCAAGTCTTGTGTGTGTGTGTGTGTGTGTGTGTTTTGACAGCCTGAAAGCTGCATTGGAGAAGTCAACACTCTGGTGCCTCCAAATGGCTGCAGCAGGAAACTGCTCATCTACCGACCCCAGAGCTCATGCTTCATTACTCCTCTGACTCCTTTGCTGTAAATCTCCCAGACCATAATCAAAGCTAAAAATCTTCTGCATCTCAGTTAGTGAGGATGTTTTTGTGTAAATCACTGCTGATTTACTAACTATCTGATAGAATTGTGAGTATTTAGCTTACTTGATGACAGTCAATTGTTTATATTGTATATATATATATATATTATAATAATATATATATTATATATATACAATATAAACAACAACAATATATATATTATTATAATATATATATATATATATATATATACAATATAAACAATTGACTGTCATCAAGTAAGCTAAATGTAGACCTTTGGTGTATATATATACTTGAGGGCTAATTACTTTTTTTTCATCTCACAACCTGGCGTTACATTAGATTACATTTCATTTAGCTGACACTTTTATCCAAACGACTTACAATAAGAGCATTCAACCAAGAGGGTACAAACCCAGTACATTAGCTTGAAAAAAAATCCTGTGCTACATGTTAGTGCCATATATAATGCAACTAACTATTGTTTTTTTTTACATTTTCTTTTCATAAACATCAGAGTTGACGATGGTTACTAGACTTCATCTTCATCATCTTCGTAACCAAGGTGTAGTCTGAGGAGCCTTTAGCCTGCATGGAAAGTGTGTAGACTTCTGCTTTCTTTCTGCTTTCTCCATACTACTCTCGAATTTTGGAATTTCTGTTCGTCCTAGTTTTAAAACTCTAAATGGGTTTGGGTAAGGATCAGTCACAGCACATCTTTCCCTGATTTGTCATGCTCTTATCATCAACTACCAGTGACGAATCCAACAAGGATAAGGAATTACAACCCCTGCTCTTAATTTCCATAGTTGCTGTTCATTGCAATTTCTGTAACCAAGTAACCGCAGAGTATCTGCTCCCTGTTACACCTGCACAGATATGACCAGTGTACATGAACAGTCGTGTGATGTGTGTTTTCAGGTGTGTTAGAATGGATGGAGATTATTTGTGATTTGTTTTTAAAACACTCACCTGGAGTTAGATCTTAAAACAAGGTTTAAAATGAAGATGATGTGTTAGATGGAGGTGGAGAAGCTTAAGTGTTATACGTGACCTAACTTGAGTTGTCAATGTCTCGGCTACTTTGGGTATCACAGGACCATATTTTGTTAACCTGAGGAGATCTCTGCCATCTCCACGTCAACTGAGTAAACTCCATCAGCTGAGGAAAACCATGAGATGAGGATTACAAGTAATTAACCTTTTACATCTCACACATTTCTTTATTCTTTCCTTTTCTGTCCAAATTTGAAAGCTGAAAGCTTATCATATTAGAGCGTCCACACTGCCTGCATGAGCAGCGCACCTGAGGCGTGGTTCAGCAGCGGAACCCCCACTGCTCTTCTGGAGATTCGAGGTCTCGCCTATTTTCTTCATGTAATGCGTGCGGTTCACAGCAGAATGTGCAAATTATCTTTCACCACAGTTTTAATGCTATATATCTATATCTTTATCTATTGAATATGTCACAACATAAATATTTGAATCACTTCCTGTACCCATTTCAAAGTGAAAGTCCCCTCGAGCTTTTGTTAACTGAATCCATTCATTTGTTTTAACAAGGTTTTAATAAATGCACTGCTTCATAACGTAGAGTCCTGGCATTTAGTTGCTTATACAGCTGTACTTTTATTCAAGGAAATATAGTGATCATACCAGAAACCTCGCATTGCAGACGCAGCAGACAAGCTGCCTGCGTGAACAAAAGATGACTGCGACATGTAGCAGAACCATGGCACAGCCGTCATGCGCCACTCATGCAGGCAGTGTGGACCGGGCGTAAAGTGTATATCAAGACTTCATCACACTCACAGGATTTTCTCTTTAGCTTGGAGAAGTTTTAGTAGCTGGCTCAGGTTTCTGTTTCCAATCCCAGACTTCTTTGTATCTCGAGGCAGAGCAGTGAGGAACTGCTGAATGTCTGTGAATAGGCAGCCAGTGCCTCAGTGTAGCTTATAGCTTAGCATATGTTTGTTGTGAATGTATCTGTGTGTGTGTGTGTGTGTGTGTGTGTGTGTGTGTGTGTGTGTGTGTGTGTGTGTGTGTGTGTGTGTGTGTGTGTGTGTGTGTGTGTGTGTGTGTGTGTGTGTGTGTGTGTGTGTGTGTGTGTTTGTGAATGGCCAGACGGGCCAAGCACAGCCTCAGGACTGGAAGACGGAGTGGGCTTATCGAGGATCTATTCTTTCCCACACTCTGGTGCTCTGACCTAGGCCAGGCCTGATCTGATTTCCCTGGAGTGAAGCCGCAAGCAGCTCTGATATTCTCCAGCAAACTTTATCTCTCCAGCAAAGTTAATGGTCAAAAAATCAAGATGTGGTGGCTCAGCTGATCACTCAGAGGAAGCCGGTATGTCCGAGAGGCTGAGCAAGCCTTGCCAATCAATAGCATAACCATGTTAGCATTCGTCAACAGACAGCTGAGAGGTAAATGTTCTGCCTTAATTTGGGATTAACAAAAAAATTGTAGTCACTTTTACATTATTTAATTGTTCAATGTTTTACCTTATATCACCCTGAAACATATTTTGTCACCTGTGATATCGTTGATGAACAATAAATAAAAAAATAGAATCTGCTCAAAGTGACAACTAAATAACAATCAAGTTTTGAAAAGATGCCAGGATTCCTGGTGTTTTTGTTGTTCGATCAAAATAATAAATAGAAAGTTTATGTAAACTGTATTTTTAAGCATCCCCTTATTAGTTTTATTTTCTTTTTGTTTTACCCACTATCACTGTTTGATTAGTGCAATATTTGTGATAATATAGAATATTCTATCATTTGACTCCTCCATAGGTATGTTGCTCTACCTGCCAAGTTTTTCATTCCCACACTGCACAAATATAGTTCATAGAAATGACGCAGGAAGATCTAAAACAATGTGACTCTGATTTCAGACAGATGCAGGATTCACATTTCTACCATTGAATGTTTTGGTTGAAATCACAACTTTTATTCGCAGATTTTTAGGCGGAGAGATATAATCAAGGTAATATTAGCTCAACCAGCTGAGTTGAAACACAAGCTCTTGCTGACAACTTGAATGATTTAAGTTAAAAACAAGACTCATATGAAGCCTGATGACTATATATCTGAGGTACGTCCGGCTACAGAAAGTGTCTCAGGACCACATTTTACCATGATGACACACACACACACACAAAGACCCACTAGGTCAAAACAATACCACCCACTTTTACTTTCGTTGCTGGTAAAAATGTTTTAAAGATGGATGACATGTTCTAATCGGTAGGTCACTGCCCAGGGAAACGTCCACCAAGAAGCTTGCGGCTTACTGTTCATCAAATATGTCCAAAAATTGTTTTCCTATTTGTTTGCACAACATGTGAAAGTTACACTCTGACTTTAAGACGGTTTACTTGTTGCTCCATTGACTCGAAAATTAAAAACTTTATCAGTCATAACTCATCACTTTTCACCTCGGTCGACAGAGTCATGAGATGCTTCAGGAATCCATCCCCCCCCCCCTGTCTTCTGGCCTGCAGCTGCTGCAAACAGCTGTGGTCAAATTTTCTCATGGGCATCATTTAATTGTTATCATGCTAAGCCTGCTTCTCCCCGAGGAGAGGCAGTCTTTCTATGATAACAATTAATTTGTCGCTCCCTGCAACAAAGTCACTTCAGTGTCCCCGAGTGCCAGCTGCGTCCTCACTGCAGAGTAACATCCTCGTGTTTCTATTTTGATGCTGTGCGGACCGCTCTGCCGCAGAAATGCTGGTGGTGCGCTGCAGGTTTCATTAGCAGAGGTTAAGAAATGGCAGTTGGAAAAAGATGGCTCACAAGATTCCAACAAGTCATTTCCTCTCCTGGGAAGATCATTTTGATATTTCTGCTAAAAACTGGGTTTGCAAAAAATAACAATAAAAACAGAAGTATAAAGTTCAAAATCCACTTTATTTTCATTTGTAAAAAAAAATATCCAATACAATAATTAAATATTGCCAATAAATAACTCATCATAAATAGTAGTAGCATGTCAAACAAAACAATAAACATGTGTGCATTTCAACAGACTTGATGCGATAATACTGTGGATATATTTACATTATCTATCGCTTACTCTCTGCTCCTCTCCCCCTTTCTGCCTCCAAGCTGTTAATCATCTCCCCTCCCACCACTCTCCCCCTCCCACTGTCATTTCCCAATCCTCTCCAGTGCGGGAACTCAGTGAAAGCTCTGCTTTCAGCATTCTTGAGCTTGTGTGATTCAGTCTTCATGTGACCTCCGGGACTCGGGCCCGGATAACTTTCCTCCCCAGCCAGGCCTCCTCCTCTCGTGTACTTTCACTTGGCCTTTCTCTTTCTGTTCATACACTCCGTCTTACGGCTATTGTCTTTGTTTATCCTGAGAAAGAGTGAGGAAAGAAAAAAATGGGATTAAGCCAGAGGACTAATACAAAACATCTGTCGGTTTGTGCAGCCAGTGTGTGATGAAATTTGTTGAGGTATTAAAACCCTTCTCATTTAGTTTGTGTAGTTTGTGGAGTAAACAAAAATCTCTGTGAAGGCTGCACAAAAGCCAACTGTTGCTGGATAAACTCAGATGCAGTTTATTGCATTTTTAAAGGACTTAAATGTGTATGCAGATTTAACATTAGCAGCATAAAAAAGGGGGAAATATTAGTAAATGCCAACTTCTTCACCCACCCAAGTTGTTGAAAAACCAGTGTGCAGAATTTAGGAGGGTATATTGACAATAACTGAATATGATATTAATAATTATGTTTTCATTAGTGAGTGAAAATTGTACTTCAGAATGAACCTTGTAATTCCATATTTCTACAAACAAATCCAACACTGAAGAGCATTGCTTTGTATTTTTGTCACCTGAAGGCCACCATATGTTCTACACCCTTGTTAGAGGAGGGTGAGATGAGGGGAGTGGGATCCTCACCTCATCCAACCTCACTTCTCAATGTGACTAAATCCTACACACTGGTCCTTTAACATCTTTTAAGAAAAATGGACTTCAACAGCTTGTTGAGCTGAAGGTGATGTTACTGTGTGGCAGCAAAGCAGCAATCTATGGTGTAACTTACCTTTCCCAGCATTTTAAAAAGTTCTGGGCCATCCTTCCCCGAGTGTTCATACAGAATGACTCTGGAGTGGAGTTATCTGGTCCAGTCATGGTAACACTGAGAGAAACATCAAAATCAGAAGACAAAATCAAAGTAAGCACGGCTGATGAGGTTCTAAATGTAACAAAGCTACTAATATAATTTGTGTTAACTTCTTTTAAAACTTACATTAATTCAGTTTGATCACACCCAGGCTGATTTTCAAGGACTTGGAAATCTGACATGTTGCCTTTGATGAACATAATTGTGTCGAAACACGAGCAACGTCCAATAAAATCATGAGCTAGAGGGAAATGTTTTAAGAGAGCAGTTAAATATGCAGCCTGAGGAACAGGAACAAGTCACACAAAGTTACCACTGAAACAACATCTATTAAACTGTAGTTGTACTGTAAGAATAATGCATCATAAATTCTAAACCTTTTGCAATGTTTTCATCATTACTGAATCCCACATCCTGCATGTCATGTCATTAAAAAACCCTGTAAGCAGTAAGATCTGCACTTTAACTCACCTTGATAGAGCTGTATGCAAACTGCTGCCACAACAAACAGCTGGAGGACGCCGCTTCTCTGTGACAAGGCCATTTTTCTGTTGAGAGACAAAGAAGTGCAGAGATCCCTTGGAGGAGAGCTAGAGTGGGTTTCCAGAACCACTTGAAGAGAGCAGAGAGGAGTGAAGCACTGCTGCGAGCCTGTTTCCCTTTTATAGGCAGCGCACAGTGGGTTTTCCCCGAAGTCCATGCTTTTCCCGGCAAGCCAAACCTGCGACATGCTCTGGAATTTCCACATGCAATCTGGAGACACACTCTGGAATGGGCCCAGCGGTCGTGTCACGACCAGAAAGATGAGGATGCGCTCGATAAGTGGATTCCTGAGATGATTAGTTACAGTGACTAAATCATAAACTACATAGTGTAGGAATTAGGGATACTATGCCCGGACATGTCCTGATGAACCAAACTGTGTCATCAGACATGAGTACAGAGCCACCATGCTGATTTTGATAGATGATCTCCTGCCAGGACCTGATGAGACACAGTTTAGGTGCTATCAAGCAAGACGACATGGGAGGTTTCCTTTGAAGCAGAACTTTGGTTTCGCAGTAGTGTTGATATAACAGCTAAGAGTTTATTATATAAAACAAGCATGAAAAATGTATTTACTCTGAGTAGAGGAAAATCATATCTGGTCTTATAATTAGTCTTTATTAGTTCTCGTTCTGTGGAATGGTGAATTCTGCATATGAATGTATAAGTTGCCTTTGATGAAGTGAAGTGATGATGTGAAGTTTGTCAAACCTAAACTTACAGAAGAGCAACTTTCTGTTTCTACCATCTGTATTCCTCGGCATGCACAACACTTACTGGAAACCACAAAACATGACACACTAAGCCGTCATGAGAGGGGGGTTACTAATCCTGTCTAACATTGTACTGGATGGCAGTGGGCCAGCAGACAGTGGAGCAGCACATGTTTAATGGAACATGATGAAACACTTTCACTGTGGATAACTGTTGAATATGCTCCTGTTCCGGCTGAACATCCGACCCAGGACACACTTCAAAATCACAAAAGAAGCAACGGAGAAACACAAATGCAAAAGCGATGAAGTTTTTTCAGTGATAAAAGGAAAATGCTGAGCTGAAGTGTCCTTCATGGTCATGGTCTCTTTCCTGTCATGTCACAGTCAGGGTGAACCAAACTCTCATGTAACTGTTACATATCAGCACTTTCAAGCATCATAGCGATTTGCAAGAGAAGTAGATGTTTTTTTTACTTGCTGAAGCCTAAAATGGGCATTAAAAGTGATGAAAAAGTCCAATCTTAAGTGTCACTGGAAACATGCAGTTAACGAAAAGAACACAAGCGCTTGGAAGTTAACAGAGTTTGGTGCCAACAAGCAAGTTCAAGTTCAATTTTAAAAACTTTATGAATGACTTGACTACGTTGATGACAACAGTATGTAGAGGACTGGTGTGATGTTTGTAAATATTGAAAATAGTAAGATAACGATATAGGATAGTTTTTTAAATACATCTAATTTAAATATAACATTGTTACAGTTACGATGATTTATTGTGTGCAGTAGTTAAGCAGGTAAAACATCATGAATCTGCTGTACTCAAGTTGTTTGTATGTCAAGAAAATATTTGTTGTTTAAAAGCTGTTGAAACCAAAAGAATATATATCTGGAACATTTTACCTTCTAGAAAACCTATAATTATATCTAGCGCTCTGCAGCTAGAATATCCGAGCAGTTTTCATAAATGAATTACACTGGCAACAGACAAACTTGTCTTGAGGTTTGGCCAGCATTGTTGAGCAACATGAGCTGATGCGAGCTTCTTTTTACTTTGGTCAGAGAACAAAATGAGATAGGTCAACAGATTCTTGGCCTAGTCAGCCATCTGAGGAAAGTGAACACCAGTGTATAATAATATTTTAATTGTATAAGAATAAGGAGACTTTTACAACCTGCAATATGACCAAAGAAGCTTAGACCTAAGCAAAGTTCTCTGTCATGCCTTTGGTAAATCCTCTGCAGTAGTGGCTGAGCTGAAGTGAAAATGATTCAGACGTGAGGAGGCTCATTCAGTCTGCACAGCTGCATCCTGCGGTCTAACTGAGTGTCTGACTGCAGCCACAATACAAATGACGAAGCTATGATTTTACATTGTGGCACATTAACCTCCTCATTCAGTAGTTCTGCTGGATCTGTGCTTTATTGATTTGGCTCACTCTATCAATTGTATCTGTGGTTTCTTAGCTGATGATAGAACATAATGAAAGTCACACTGAAATTTACTCGAGGTCTCCTTTTTATTAACAACTTTATTCCAAAGCCAATATGATTGTACACACATTACAGGCAAGCAGCTCCTCAGATAATCACATTTCAATTTTATGTGTCCATTAAAAACCTCACAAACTCCCGGTGAGAAGAGCTGAGTGTGAAAAGCTCTGTCTGTAAAGTCATCACACTCTGAGCTT
Source organism: Hippoglossus hippoglossus (assembly GCF_009819705.1). Classification (NCBI taxonomy): domain Eukaryota; kingdom Metazoa; phylum Chordata; class Actinopteri; order Pleuronectiformes; family Pleuronectidae; genus Hippoglossus; species Hippoglossus hippoglossus. The sequence goes on along the minus strand of NC_047151.1, from coordinate 2,189,891 downwards.
GTAAACCAGAACATGGAGATGAAACAGTAGCACTAACTATATAATGAATAAAATGAAATTAACACTGTGACATGTGGCCTCCTCCTCCTTGATGTGTAATACGTCATTTAAATGGGAGAGAGACATAGTTTACACATATTATCACTTCATGTTTGGCAATCTGTCTTCAAAGTGAAGGCACAACATGTGTTGTTGTTGCTGCTGTGCTTTATGTTGAGCTGAATTACAGAGCTTTTATTTTGATAAGTTGTGAAGATTTTTAAGTTGTCTGAAGATTGTGTCAGTTGCTTAACAGACCACTAAAATATCCAACATGCAAAATGCGAAAAAATAACACCAGTTAAATTAATCATTCAAATTTAAACATGAGTCCCACACAACAACAGAACTAAAACACTCACTACAGATAAACCAGTTAGGATAAAGTTTTCTAGCTTCGCATGTCCAGCACAAAAACAATAAAAAGTGACTGTATATTGTAGAGCTGTTTGCAGAGGACTCACTGATGACAGAGAATAATTCTGAAATAGTTTCGGAGCATTAACACAGGACAAGAGAACAGACCATTAAAAATAGGCAGCTTGTGCAGAGCAATGGTTACATCAAATTACACTCTTAAGAATCCAAAAGTGTAAAATAAAACCTTGTTAAAGTGGCCGACAATAAGTTGCGAAACCACCAAAACAAGGGTGAGGAAGGTCATAAGGCTCCTTCAAAGGATTAACAAATGGATGTAACAACTGTTAGACCTCAAGAAACTCATTAACAAAACAGCAACAAAAAACTGGGCCCTGGCATTTCAGCCTTTAGACCAGCCCACCACAATCAATCACACAACTCTCATCTTGGCCCAAGTCCACCAACATCTCCCAGCCTCTGGCTTTCTCCAACTGACCACTCCTGGTCAGTGAAGGAGGCCCTTTCTCTCCCTGTTCCCCCTCACAGACAAATGTTGTCCTGGGTTTAATGATTTTGATGGCAAGGCATTGGTAGCAGTTCTCATTGTTTCAATTGTTGCTGCAAGGCATTTGAGTACCTGGTTGTGTCTCCACGTATACCTTCCTTGGGAGAGACTTATTTTACAACCAGTGAGGATGTGCCTGAGGGTAGCTGGAGTTGAGCAGAGTGGGCAGGATGGATCTCCGTTCAGCCACTGCTGTAGGTTTTTGGATGAGGGAAGGATGTCATAGGTTGCTCTAAGTAGGAAGCTAATCCTGCTTGCTTCCGTTCACCACAAGTTCTTCCAGCTGATCTTTACTTTCTCTATACTCTCCCATTCCATCCACTGCCCCTGTCTTGGTTGAGTGACAGTCTTTGTACATCTTGCTGCCTCTTCCTGACGCCGGATTTCTCCCCCACTTTTTACTTCTCGTCACTTCGAGAACAACGAGCGATCTCGCTGCGTTTGTTTTTTTCCGGCCCACCATGTTTTAAGGTCATGTGACCTGGTGACATTTGGCAGCGCTGGATGAAGTCGGACAAAAACTCTAACCAGCATGCATTGTGTTAGGACGAGCATGCATTACGTTAAGTCAGCGCAGCATAGCCCCAAATCAAGTGGAACGCACCTACTGTCAGTTTACCTGGCTTTGATAGGGGGCATGCTGGACTAACAGCTAGGCATGCATCAGTCATGTAAGACTACTGCTGCATATTTATTTCACACTACAATGGGCCAATAGTATTTGCACATTGTCTGATGCAGATGAAGATTTTGCATCAATACTGTACCACAGACCTTAGTGCATGTTACCATAATTGGCAAGGTTCTGCGGTTAAAAAGTTCTCACTGTGGTTGACGTCTTCACTTGAAGTTGTTGTAGAAGAGGCAGAGACAGAGGCATCTCTGTCACCATCAGCATCCTCTCTGAGGAGGGTTAGGGACATGAGGCACGGAGCGAGCACCAGTGCCTAAACAAAATTTTAGTTTGTATAGTTTGCTTCATGTATAAATTTCGTTATAGGCTGTATTTAGTTGTGTTAAGTTCAGTTAACCAGGAGGTTAGTGTTGGGACCTGGTATTTGTGAATGAACCTTCCAAAAGGCAGCGACGCAAGAGCCTGCCTAAGACCTTCAGCACAAGAGCTGCATCGCACAGCTGAACCACAAAAACAGGAGCCACAAACCAGCAAGACGACTTCACTGGACTTCGAACAGAACATCATCCTTTTTTCCCTTTAATGGACGGGTAACACAACTGGGCTTAATAATTATACTAGGCTAAGCAAAGACTGTTTATTCGATTCCGTGTGATGTTTATAAGTTTGATTTGTGTTGCTGTGATATTTTGGTTATAAGTTATTTGAAAGTTAATGTTAGTTATGTTATGCTCTTCACAGTCTTTCTTTGCATGCAACGAGCTACTTTCTCTAACCTGGCACCAACACACACACACACACACATCTCCCCACACATCTCTCTGACCCCCACCACATGTCGTAAACACACCAGGGGGGAGGGTTTATTGCCTTCATAGTGGCCAGCCGCCATTTTGAAAACACACTCACTCACACAGACACACAGACACACACACGCATACTCACATACACATATTTAAAGTACACTTTTAGTAATTTGTGTTTTTATACTTTATTATCTTCACAAATGTTGTTTTCATTAATGTTGCATAAGTGTGAATTTTGCCAACCTCTACACTGTCAAGAACTCTATATCCTTCAACTTTGCTAACTATCTATATGGTAGTTTTGGTTATAGTTATTAATTTAATTGTTAATATTAATATTGAATATTTTTTCTGATAACCAAATTTATTTAATGCCCAAAGGCACACCATTTAATGGTGTCATGTTTAATGTATCAATTGCACAACATTAGGTAAAGGGCAGGCTACATTTATCCCAGGACGGCAATGACCCACCCTTCTCTGCTTCTGATTGGCTTATTCTGTTATTTTTACCCTAACTAACGAATCATCACTCCGCATACCTAAACCAACTAACCCAACCAACATAGGCCATGATAATTCAGTCTGTACCACTCCTTTGGAGCGTAGCTTTAAAAAACTGCATCTCTGATTGTTGTTAGGACCCTCTAATAAATTTGCTGCAGATGATCTCAGTGTTCTAGAGGGAACATAGTTAACTAGAGAGTCAGCTTTGTAACTCAGTCCTCAACCAATCAGAGCCTTGTATGTTAGGAGGAGAACCTTAAAGTCCATCCTCTGTGTAACAGGTGACCAGTGCAGAGCAGCTGGAACTGGACTAATGGGTTCTCTCCTCTTGGTTCTGGTTAACAGCCGAGCTGCAGAGTTCTGGATGAGCTGGAGTCGCTATTGTTTTCTATGTGAAGCCTGTAAAAAAGTGCATTACAGTAATCAAGACAATTAGAAAGGAAGGCATGAATCAGCTTTTCAGCTTCTGAATGTTGCCATTGTTGCATTGTTTTTACAGGATTTGTTAAGATGGTCTGTGTTTACATCAGCAGTAATACTGGCTCTGATTGAGGTGACTTTGTAGGCTGAATACAAGCAGAGCATCACAGCACAAACTGCAACAATTATTTTTCTAGATTTGAGTAGGGTCATTAACATTTCTTTTATTAAAGAGTACCAATGCACAAATGTATAATATACACAATGACGTAATCACTGGCGCAGAGAACATGCACCGAGTAGAGTCCAAAAGCCACTGAGCACACTATGGTCTGTAAATAGTCTTGATGACCACACGTCAAGGGGCGCAGTTTTTTCTCAACCACATTCATACAGTGCATCTATGTAAAGCACTTTCTCTATGATAAGGGACAATTTGGGGTTGAGTATATTGCCCAAGGATACTCTGGCATGCGGAATGGGGTAGAATGGGATTGAACCGCCGAGGAGGACTGTTCTAACCCCTGAGCCGCAGTCCTCGACATAGAAGTCCCTATATAGTGGTTAGTGACTGAGGGGGGGATTTCAGACACAGCCACTGTGAATGAATCCCTCAATAGGCTTCACCTTAAATAAGAATTTTAACGATTCCATTCATTTTATTGTCTCTATTGCATGACATTTTAGTGATTATTAGATCTTCATGAACTTAATGATGGCGCATTCTACCAACAGTTACACCTCTGATTAGATTGTTGGCAATGCATCAAGATGTGTGTTGCATCAGCCTCAGTGATGGAGATGCATATCTCTACAAGAAGAACATAGCAGAGTATTTAGTAGTTAAAGAGTTGGTAGAGAACGAACCAGAGCTAAAAAGAGAGAGGGAATAATTGACATTTGGCCTGCAAAACTCTTCCAAATGAATGTTGCTGTTGCTTTTGCATCTGCTGGATGTACAAATAAGCCATCACTCTATATCCGATGTTTTCACAGCATCCAAAGGATCCACAAAAGCAGCTTTAAAGAGCCACAGAGACTGATTTGACCACAGGAGACTTGGCCTTCATGCTGACATTGACCTCAACAGTGTATCATCTCATGAGAACATTTCCTGTTTGTCCCATATGATTGTTGTCCATGTTGAGACTGAAGCCAAGCAACTATAGTTCCACTATTGTTTTATGTTCAATTCCTCTTCATTGTCTCTATATGTTCAATCATTGTATTTCAGGATGATAACTTGTAGTTTTGATTCTTCTACCTCAATACTGAGATCTTACTGTAGAGCTCTTATAATCTCCCGGCTTTCTCCAGCTGTATTTCATATTTAAAGCCACACATCAAACAGGTCTTATTACAACCAAACTGAATCGACTACAGTGAATCTGTTTTATATTATTCCCCTGAGACACTGGAGTATATCTTATTGCAGAGCGCTGCTCACAGATCTCGCTATGATCTCACTCCTTCTAATTTAATGAGTTTTGGAGAATAGATGATATCTGCACCTCAACATCACAGTGGATTCAATTAAAAATAAATCCAATGTTGTCAACAGACAGCTCTGAAGCAGCACTTTACAGTAACTGTGGTGCAATTGTGAGAGTAGATAATAAGTAATCCCTCACAAGTCCTCTCTTGACTGTATACCATTAACTTTCTAATGATGCATCAGTCAGGTTTTTCCTTTTTACATGACTCAAATTGTCCTGAACATTGCATTGCACAATGTATGAGAGCATTTACGGTCGAGTAGTATAAGACTTGCAGGTTTCTTCTGTGGAAATGTCTCCAGGGAGGCTGCTCTGCTCCCTCGCTCTCCCTCCCCACATGTTTGTTGGTAACAATGTGGATGACTCCACAGAATCATAAGACTTCAGGGAAAAAGAAACCAAATGTAGATGGTTTAATATGACGTACATAGCCTCAAATGATAATGAGCCCCTGCTGTGTTTACTGTGAAAGGATGTTTTCACACCAAGGAACAAACTTAAAGCCATTTCATGTTTTCCTCACAAATATTTTGAAAACATTACATTACATACAAGTAAACAGATTTACACATAGCAGGTATTTGCGTCATCTCATGAGGAGTGACATGATATACAGAATGTAGTGTGATATGTATCATGGCATTGAAAAGGTATGTCACAATACAAAATCATACTTTCAGCTATTTAAGACAAAAACACAATATTGCTCAGACATGTGTATTTCACCTGTGGCTCAGGAGTTAGTGCACGTTGTCCACTAAAAAGGTCCGTGGTTCAATCCCAGTCTCCCCATTCCATGTACTAAGGTGTCCTTGGTCAAGATTATGAACCCCAAATTGCCCCTGGCAGCTGTACCGGCAGTGTGTGAGTGATGTGTGATAAGTGCTACAAATAAATGCACTGTATGAATGTGTGCGTGAACGGGTGAATGGCAAAAAAGTTTTAAAAAACTGAAAAGCGATATATAAATACAATTTATTTGCGAGACCACTTAATAATGAAACAACAATGTGAACCGTTTCCCTTTATGTCATTATTTAATTTGTTTTGATTTTGGCATTTTAAATCTTCCCCTAGAAGGGGCCTTAAAAGTGTTTGGTACCAAAAAGCAGTTAGTGTGTATTTAGATATTTAAATCCAGGACCTAAACTTAATATTTTCTGTTGGTTCAAGGCCTCCTTGATGTCTGAGGGGCCCAGAATACCCATTTTATGTATTTGCTTTTATATAGACATTTAAAATCCTCTTTTCTCCAAGAGACTGATTGCAAATGTGTCTTTGAATATTTAAATCAAGTTCTAAACCCCTATGAGAGTTTGTTTTCCAAGGCCCCCTGATAGATAAAGGGCCCCAGGCTACCACTTGTTTTTTTCTACTTAGACATTCTAAATCTTCCATATTTGAGGCCCTCAGAAGAGTGTGATAGCAAAAACAGGGAGTGTATCTTAAAATATTTAAGACACAGAGTAAAACGGAAGAGAGTTCACATTTTCAGTTTGTGCGGGGGCCCCCTGGTGGCTAGGGGCCCTATGTTCATTCACGCCTCGGGCTGGCTCTGCTCATTTGTTCTGCCCTTGATATTTCTCCCTTTTCATCTTTTGTTTCATGTGTTGCACTCATTTAGCACTTCAAAGGGAATGCATATCACTTTTGGAGAGTGTCTGTACTCAATTACTTCTCACACATAAATGAATCATCCAACACGGAGCTGATGTCAAACCATGCTGCAGGGATAACTGAGTAAATCCAGTAGAGGAGGTAATCTCTTGACCTATTAATCCCACCTCTCTGGCTCACACCAGGCCTGCAAACAGGGACTCTGCAGCCAACCTGTCCAGCAGGTTGCAGTTAAAACGTGCTGATGTGTCAAAGTTTGATTGGTCGGATAAGGTCAGTGACACATCTGATATGTCAATTGGAATCCAGGGTGCGTAGGTCATGACGGAATTGAAAAATCCAGACGGAGCCACAGGTGTAACTGTGGCACATGTGCGCACCGTCCAGCGGCGGTGACCTCTCAGGGGCCCGTGGAGAGGAAAGGGAGCAGGCTGAGAGAGCTCTTTGATGGAGTCCACGTACTCCTCCATGGTGTGGGCGGAGCAGTGTGGGTCTCTGTCCCCTGAGTCGCTCTCTTGCATCTCATTGATGGTAGGAAGTCTGTCCACCGTGGAGAGGAGGCATCTGGGCTTCATCCTGTATAAGAAGGCACGCCCTTTAATGTTGTATTGTTGTATTGTGATCGGAGCATATCAAAAGGATTTCCTGAGTAGATTCACTTTAATTGTGTAAAAGGTCAACTGGTCAAGTTTAGGACAAAGCATTTCGTAATATAACTATAGATGATTTTGTTAAAGAATGCCATCTTAAAATTTGTAATGTTGACTTAAAAAGTGAATCCCAATTTCTAAATATACTAATATTATAAACCCTGTATGAGTGTACAATAACATATATATAATTCAAATAAATATAATATTGTTTCAAATAAATTTCAAGTTTGGATATTTTAATTGTGAAATTTAAACAGGTTTAAATATCTTTGGGAAGTTCCTTTTGTTTGGCTACATGTCACAATTTTTACAGACAGAAAAGGGCCATAGCCAGTGTTTTAAAAGAGTTTCCTCATACTTTCCATTCCACCACCTCCGTATCCCTCCAACACCCCCAATAACATAATAAAGTGTATGTTTTTCAATTATGCCTTGTAAAAGTTTTCTTTAGATGACCAAGAAGTTTCTCTTATAAACCCGGATTAGAAATCACCCTCTTCCCTTAGTGAAGGATTAGGAACATTCAGACCTGAACAAACAAAGCATTTTATTGTATCTAGTATTAGCATTCTTATTATTGCCAATGACTAATTATTCATTCTGTTTGTACTGGTTCTGGCGATGGTAGAATCAAGTCAACCTATTCAGTTTTAATATACTTAAAGTTCATCCATCCAAATGCACACTCACCTGGGATGTCTCTGTGATTCTTGTCCTGTGTTTCTGCCAGAGCTCCCTCTTTCTGCTCTCTGTTTTCGCCCAGGATGCTACCAGTCTGTGGGTTTCCTCTGTGTTTCTGCTGAGGCTCTCAACATGTACAGAACACGGAGGTGTGGATCTAGAAATGCTGCTGGACGATAAGCCAGGTCACGGGAGCTTTTATACTGCATTAGCCAGACTGGGCTAACAGAGCTAAATATAGCTGAGCACAGAGGGAAAGTCTGGCTGTGATGGTGGATGTAGGTTGGGATGTGCTGTGCAACAGGAGGCAAACAGGTCAGGGGGGTGACAAGACCATCAGTGAGCGGGTTATCGACATGGAAATGTCATTAAGCCACATCCAGACAGCTAGTGGCTGCACAATTGACAAGTGGAAATCTACTTGTATTGATTTGTGGAGGTAGTGGTTAAAAATGTCAATCTATGAATGTCCTTTGTTGAAACAAACAGGACAATAAACTGTTTTCTTAATAGTGACTTTGCAAGGTCTCTGTGTTTTACAGTAAAAAAATCCCAGTCAAGATTTAATGTATAAGGATAAACATAAAACAGTAAAAATGCTGTTGAATGTTACAGAAAGTATGAATTATTATGTATCCTAACGTGTAATATTCAGGGAATAGTGGAGTATTTCCAGCAGATTAGGATTATCAGGAAATTATATGACTGTTAGTTTTGATATTCAACTCAGCGTCATCCATTAGGTCACACTGTTCCTGATAAAGAAGTGAGTGTGTGGGATTCTGAGTTCATGTCTGTGTTGAAGTTGGCTCAGTTTATTGACAGTGTGCAGTTGTTAGTACTGCTGCTCCACTGCAAAAAACAAGTTTTTTTAGGAATAACCTCAATGTATGACTATCATATGTTTCGGGAATACCGCTTGATACTAATCCTGCCACCAAACAAACATTCTTCACTACTTATCTCATCTCTCACTTTGCGGTGTCAGTTTCAGGAAACAATGTAAACTTGTCATGAGTGTCATTGGAATTGTAATTTATCATCACGTGAGAGAGTTTCAACACTGCACTGTAAAACGAGTTGTAACCAGATAGACTCTAGCCATCACCCTCAGTATGTTTTATTTATCACAGTTTACAGAGTTACATTTTGAAATGAGCAGACCTGAAGGTTCGTGGCATAATTCCTGTTAATCCCTTTTTAATTCTCACCTCCTACCTCCACTATCTACAAAATGTAATGTAAAATAGAACCCCAATGGTAATATGTCATCGTGACAATTCCTCCTCATTAAAGTGTGATGTATGTCTGGGTACGTACAGATTTTAATGAATTGAATTGTAGAAATGTACATTAACACTGCTCTTTATGTCCGGAGCACTACAGCTCTCCTTGCTCACTAAGACTGTAACTTCAGACCCAGATCCACTGAGAGCTGACCTCAGGGACACACTGTAAAATGGTGTACACTCAGACTGCCTGCTAATGTGCTATTTGAAGCACATTTCTTTGGCAACACAGCCCAACATAAACCCTGAGATTAAGGCCAGGGCTGAAAATAGATGCTGCAGTGATTAAGAATAGACTGAGAGGCTCAGGTGCTGTGGGTACACGGATACTGAAGGGGACTGAGCTGAGCTAGCTCCACCGTGTCCTCTGATCCTTTTATGACATTAATGGTGAAGGTGCAACTAATAGTACTGTAGCCCACCTTCAAACTTAGTTCATTCATTTACATTTAATTTATTGTTGATGGCAGCAGCTTTGGAGTTGACACATATAAAAGAAAAAGAAAAACTTGAAAAAGAATAGTTGAAAATTTGGGGACATTTTTGCCTTCTTGACAAAAGTTATATGAGCAGCTCAATGCAACTGTTATGTACAACTCTTATGTATATACTGTATATATTATACAGCTAGATGAGTTTGGCACACTATGAGGCTGTCAGGCCTTATTTTGGCCTTTTAAACCACACGTTGTCAAGCAAACAAGTTACGATGTGTTTTATAAGTGGCCGTATGTGTGGATTCTGTTGCAGCCTAACTGTTTTATCTCTTTCCATGAAGCTTACCAGTTACCAGCTGTGGCTTCATGTCAGACAAACACAAGAGTGGTATCAATCTTCTTATCTAACTCATGACATGATATATTTATCTCAGCCATTTGAAAAAGTTTAATTTTAAAGGTGTATTTGGTAGTAGCCTATTTTACGAGCTGATATTACTAATATGAGTAGAACTATCACTATTATTAATACTATTATTATGTTAAACCATGTCAGTGTTTTCACCTTCATGATTGGAACGCTGGTGACTATAGTTGCTCTTTAATTGGTTATACCGTTGAAAGAGTTTTCACAATATTAGCCCCACAAAACTAAACTAACTATGTATGACACTAACTAGCTAACTTAACTCAATCTGAAGCTACAGGAACAAGGGGCCTTGCTCTTCTGTCAATAAAGTTTTCATACATTTAATGTGACTGTTTAATTTCCAGGTCTGTGTCTCCATTGGTTTCAGTCACCTGTGGTCTTTACAAGGGAACATTGAAAAACAGAAATTACACATAACAAGAAAAGCAGCTGTTTTTCACCTACAATGTTTAGGGACATTGTAAAATAACAACTGCCTCATTTTCTGTTTTTTTGTTGTTTTTTTTTAGTTCTTGACAGTTAGGTACTTTGACCACTAACAATGTTATTTACTCAGATCTAATGTGCATTGTAAAACATGTATTTATTCATGGGACACAACTATTTCAGTATAACTAGGGCTTGTTCACATGTAGACGTATCACTGCAATGTTCTTTGTAAGGTCAACAGTATATAACATAGGGCTGTTTGTTCTTAACGTGAGGTACACTGCAGATGAAATATTGAAAGGCTGAAAATAAAAATGTGTTGTCATTGTACAAATGAAGTTGACCAGCATCGAGGACATGGTGTGATACCAAGAATGAGTCAACAGGTGGCTGGAAATCCATAAAACTACCATTCATCAATGGAGGAGGGAGACTCTCTTGAGAGGAAAGCACTTCTCTTTTTGAGAGAGACAGAGGAAAGAAAGCAATAGAGATGCGGGAAGACACAAGAATGAGAACAAGAAAGTTTTAGATTTGAGAAAGATTGGAGACATAACTGTGATAATGAGAAAACTCACAGGTAGTTCGCTTCTTTCATTAATTCAAAAATAAAATAACTTCAAAAACTAGTTTATATTCAGATATGGCAATTGGCACATGCTGTTATTGAGAACAAAGTTTTCTATATTTTTTCCTCCTGAGCTGTAGCCTCCAAGCCACAACTTCAATGGTTGTTTCCTGCCCCCTGTGGGTCAGCAGGTGCTACTACACACTTCATCAGCCTTCCAGAAAAAATAAGTAATGTTTGCAGAAAGCAAACATTACTAAAAATAAAAATGAACAATAAATTATAATTAACAATATCTCAGTCCCATATCAACATACATTTTTTTATTTACGTTGTATCACACGTATCAACAGCACATCCTTGGTGATGTATCATCACCACAAACTCTCTTGACATCTTTGCCATTATACGTGTATGGCTGTTTTATCCTGTGTTTTGTTTTTGTTTTTGTTTTGTTTTGTTTTTTTAATTTTTGGCATGCAGGTGGGGAAGACTTGGATCGAACCACTGACCTTCTGGTTAGAGGCCGACCGCTCCCCAAGAAACTCTGGTGGCAATCGCACAGACATTTGCGTTCACAGATACACCTCCTCCAGAGAAACTCAAAGTTCAGTGAATGTCTGAAAGCAGCTATAAAGTAGTATTATACAGTAGGAGGCTTGATGAGTTAAAAAGGGAATGTGTCCCACGAGTGCAGGTGAACTGGAACAGGAACCAGGAAACCGAACCTAACCATGCACACAAACACAGACAAAACAACAACACACAGACAGGAAAGGACATGATGGCAGAAAAACATGAGGAGTGAAGTGTCTCAGTGTGTGGATAGATTGCATGATGTAACCTCAGTGATCCTCCAATCTCTTTAGCACTATAATCAGGTCAATGTGTTCAATACTGAAGTGAGAAAATACTAAGTAGGATCAGATGCAAAGGCTTAACGACATTCACATCAGCCCCAGCTTCACCAAGGGTCTAGTGCTACTTAGCAAATGTTAGCATAGCCTGCTAACACACTAAAATAAAGCTGATGATCAAGGTAAATATTATGAGCATATTAGCAGTCACTGTGAGTGTGTACAATCTCAGTTTCTAGCATTCCTGCAGACTTCTGATACAATGATGCATGGATATTTTTATTATATGGATACCTGCAATGTAGGCTACTTAATTTGTAGGTTATATGTGAACCAGTCAGTGATGTTTCGAGAGTGTTTGTTTCTTCAACATGTGTTACCTTTTTTCTGTTCTCACAGTAGTAATCATTTACATTACATTTCATTTAGCTGACACTTTTATCCAAAGCGACTTACAATAAGTGCATTCAACCATGGACGTACAAACCCAGAACATCAAAAATCAAGTAAGTACAATTTACTTAAAAAAAGGCCAAACTACAAGTGCTACATATAAGTGCAACTAAACTTTATTGATTTTTTTATGACCAGAGCCTGAACCAGAACCTTTGCTGCCATCTGAATGAGAAGAGGACGTATTCTCCTGATGTTGTGCAGCATGTATCTACAGGAGCAGGTTGTTGCAGTAATGTTGGCAGTAAGGGAGAGTTGACTGTCGAGTGTCCCACCCAGGTTCCTTGCAGTCTGGGTGGGGGCTACCACGGAGTGGTCAAAGGTAATAGTCAGGTCATGGGTGGGAGAGCCTTTCCCTGGAAGGAAAAGTAGCCAAGGTTGATTTTCAGGTGGTGTGCAGACATCCACTGAGAGATCAATCTCATCAATCTCCTGTTTTTACTTTTTTTACTTTGATCCTATATGTGTTGAAGAGTAACACATAAATGCAGTGTCTTCTTCTTCTTCTTCTTCTTCTTCTTCTTCTTCTTCTTCTTCTTCTTCTTCTTCTTCTTCTTCAACACAGTTTAAACTTCCGTTTGGTGATTACGTATTACTTTAAAGAAGTCTGGCCTTATGTTGTGGCACAGATAACTCCCTTGTGACTTTGAGGCCAGCTTCAGAATGGAGAGTTGTGGTTGTTCCAGAAATAAGAACCTTTATCTATTTTGTATAGAAATCAATGCTGTGCTTGTGTTGTAATAAAATAAATAATGTAAAAAATCGGGAATGATAAATGACTTTAATTTCTTTGGAATTGTGTACAAGAAGAATACAAGTGGTGTTAAATCTGCACTTGAATACTATCGCGGTCTTCACACAAAACAAAGGCAAGTTTTCACCACAGTTGTTAGTTCTCTAACCATCTGCAAAGAAAGACAGACATAGTTAGATATTTGAAAAAAAGATGAATATGTCCTTTTATTGCAACCGTTGCAAAAACATTGCAGTGTTATTGAGATAATATTGTAATTGGATTTAATAGCTTGTCTGACTTGTTTTAAATGTGGATTGGATTATCTTGGTGCTGACGGTGCATAAGCTCTTTGACTAATGTAAAGTAAATGTCACTGGCCTTGACCTCATCACATTTTAGTTTGGCTAAATCCAAGCTTCTAAAATACTTTGACATTGAAGTTTCAAGAAAAAAAAACATCTTATTTCTAAAGTAAGGCAGTATGATGACAGTGTTTTCGAATGTTGGGACAAAATATTAAATTTCATGGTTTAAATTTTTGTTTGTATGAACTCACATCACATTCCATTGATGACAACAGTGCTTTGGATGTTTTGTTTCCCATTCAGTACGACACCAATCTGTAGTCTGAGAATAACGATTCCCCTTCTCTGACAATGAAAACACTAAACCAATGATTACGTTTGCAGTGTCGAAGGTGCAAACAAACTGAAGCAGACCAGGGGTTTTTCAAAATCTGAGTCTGGGAGCCCTCTTCTCAGACAAACCTTAGTTTACATGCTTATTTTCAATTGGTTTCTGGATGGCTATGATTCTGTTAGAATGAGCAAAGAGGACTGCGCTACATAAAAAACTGTACAATTCCCCAAAACTACTTCATCTCTGATCCATCTCTTTAACCAAATCACACACAATTAGGCTGTTGTACGAGGTCACCTTTAATAACTAATGCAATAACTACTGTAATTCATATCCATTCACTGAGCTTCCCCTGAGACTGCCACTTTAAGATTGTAGGTTCAAAACCTGGTTGGGCAAAACCTTATAACGTTTTCTAGAAATAAGAAATTAACTTATCTTATTTGAGATGATCTTGTTTTAAGGCTTCTGATGGGTGGACATCCTGACTTAGAAGTTTATATAGTTTCATAGATTCATAGATCTACTTCATACAGACCAGAGACGCATCATAAAATATGTTTACATTTTCTTTCCACATCACAATCTAACCGCTGAATTTGCTGAACTTGAGCTGAAAAGTTTAATTTTGAAAATGACCAGGATCGTGTCTTTTCTTTGGATAAAACTAAGATTGTTTTTGTAAAGGATGCACAGTCAGTGTGGTTTCTTAACTGGACTATCTGGTGAAAGACATTAGTTGGTGCAGTCTTGAGACATCTGAGCAACAATCTGTGATAAAACCAGGTCCCATCGAGCCACATCCACTGGTCCTTGAGTGAGACAGTGATACATTATCATCAAATCCAACTTCTCTAAGGATTCATCTTATATCCACAAACTGTGCCAAAGTCAGGACTTTTCAAATCCTACAATTTTAGACACTTAGGTCTAAACTTAAACATTTATATTTGGGAACTATTATACAATTATTTGTTTTCAGGATGTAACTGCAATATAGAGCTAGAGGAGGGGATTAGTTAACCATAAAGGCTTGAAGCAAGGTTACAAAAATACACCTCCCAGCTTCCCTAAAGCTCACTTATTAACATGATGAATCTCATTGAACCCATCATAACAAATGTGAACTATTACTTGGTGAAGAGCAGTGAGTCTTGAAGTGTTGGTGACAAGCAGCAGAGACACAACATGTTAGCGAGTTCTAAAGGTGCTGGTACCAAGCTGACCTCAGCTCAGAGCCTTACTCCAGAGATTTACAGAGTAGTTACATTATGAAATCTTCTTTGAATGTATAATGTAGAGCAACCATTCAACCGCTTGAACTTAACTGAGGGACACAAAGCCTCCTGTTGAACCAGGCAACATGGAGAGCAGTAACACTGTCCCGTTCAAACATGGATTCTGTCCTTTATGCAGAGATTGAGAAAGTGATGATGTCACTCTCAAGTGATTTATTTCCCCATCTGTTTATATTTACAAATGAGTGGAACAACATGAATGCCCTGCCATGAGGAGAGGTTGTTCAGAAGTGTACAGGCACAGACCACTCTCTGTTTGTAAGCTGTTGCATGTTTCTTCTCTCTTGGACATCAGGACAGGAGGAAGTGTTTTCTGTCCTGCCACAGGCTGCATCAGTTATAAATACTTTTCTTTTTGCCATGTTTTTGCAGTTGAAGCCTGATCCCTATACATATTAAAGTTTGTCTGGCAAAAAGGAAAGAGTTACAGTTCTCAAAAAAGGGGTTCTAGAGATATGTTGATCTTGGCTTTTATTATTTATTATTTTGTATTAAGTTACTTAAAGAAATGATTGACTGCCAAGGAGAACATGTTTTGTAAGGTCAGAGTAACCTTGACCTTAGACCTTTGGCCACCAAATTCTAATCAGTTCATTTTTGAGTCCAAGTGAATGTCTGTACCAAATTTGAAGAATTGCCATCAAGGTATTCTTGAGATATCATGTTCACAATGGTGGGATGGATGGACGTACAAACGTAGAGACAGACGCATAAACTGAACAAAATAATGCCTCTGGCAACTGGCTGTCGCTAGCACAGAGGCATAAAACTGTTATGAAGAGGAAAACACAAAAAGTGAAAACATATGCAAAAAGAACTGCTCCACTGGTAGAGCTCCAGGCTGAAAGGAGAAGTAATGGGCTCCTTTTGGATAAGCAGCAGTTACTTTTAGCCTTATTAAATTTTGATATGTTGTATCCATTTAGATATTGAACATGTGGCCACTTTATCCAAATAATGCTTGTTTGAAAATTTGCCCTGAAGCTTTCAGAGATGTGGGGACCAGCCAGACAAGTGAGACCAGACGCCATCTTAACAGCTCACAGTCTGATGAGCAGAAAGTCAATGTGTGGTGGTGGCCCTAAGCCCTTTGTTAATTTGCTGCCAGCTCTGATGTCTGGAGGGATTTGATATATATCACAATTTCTTTTGGAAGCTAAATTTTGGGGTCTGCTTTGAAATAATAATAAAATAACATTAGTTCCTGCCAGTTTGTCTGAAGATAAAGCTGAATAGCTCTGTAGACTTTGTTATTTAAACAGAGTAATATAGCAGTGTGGTCCATATTCAATTTCAGGTTTATTTTTTAAAGGTGTGCAACAGATTAAAGATTCCATGAGTATCTTTTATTCCCCTCACTGTATATTAGATTTTTCCACTGAAAAGGTCTGTTTATTTATGGACCTTTATATAAGATTAGTTTGTCATAGTACTGTGTGTTTGGAATTTGAACAAAAGCGTTCTTGGTCACAGTTCTCCAACTTACAGGTCGCTAGTTACTACCCTCAGATACAACCCACATGACTGTACCAGGCGAACCAGTCCGTGGTTTTCATGTGAACACAAATAGACACATGACTGAGGTTGAGGAATTTCCAAAGTTTGGTTAAGTTTAGACTTGGTTATGGGAAAACAAAGATAAATGGTTTCACATGGCCTCCAGTGTGAGGACCCAGGCTATCTTGCTCTAGAATGTTGACCTACATCACATATACTTCCACTTTTGCTCTCTTTTTGCTTTGGACTCGAATTTAACAATCTAAGCTTATGGTGCAACTTCTGGACATCTACTAATCAGAAGGTCAGTGGTTCAATCCCCAACTGCTTAGTGTGTCCTGAGGCAAGATACTGAATTGAATTTCAATAAATACACAGATAATTAGTCAAAGACAAAATTAACATTAAATCCACTTTTTAAAGTTAGTAGATTATAAATAAGTATCTTTGAGTGTATAGGTTTTCTCTCTTGTGTGGATTTCATCCTTAATAGCCAATGTGGAACCTCATATTAAACTTGTATAGTTGTCTCACCTGAAGGTAGAATCCACCCAGCCAGGTTGTAAAAAATCCATTATTGGCAGTTTGCCGAGAGGAAACTATATTCCTGAGGACTGTGGACGGACACCAGGCTGAAGACCAGCCTGGTGTCCAGCCTGATGGAGAGAAAGACGACAGAGGAGAGTGATCAGTGGAACAGAGCAGGAAGAACAGGACAGAGAGGAAAAGTGGTAAACTGAAGGTCAAGGCTGGCATGGAGAGTCAGAGATGAAGAAATGGGCCTGTAGAAGGTGAGAGGGAAAAGGAAGAGAGGAAGTGACAGAAAGAAAGTGACAGCAGAGTAAACTCAGTTTGACAGTGTTGGTGAACATTGGCAGGTTGTCACAGACTTGAAGAGGTGTTTTTATCATTTTTCTCTATAAATAAATAGACTTCATGATTCAATGTTAATGCTGACACCAGTACTTCAAGTCATCCCTTTGTTTTAAACCTAAATGTGATCTATTGTATACAGTTCTCATATAAAAAACAGTATTCAAATAATGGCAGGATGCAATTATGTTATTATTATGTTATAGATGGATGGATGGCAATGGTAATGGTATAGAAGAAAATATACAAAACACCTGAGTTTATGGTCTTTGTGACATTTGATCAATTAGTTTATACACCAAGACAAAATTCCTTGTCATGATTGTTATATGAGTATATATTATAAGTTATATTATATTTTATCAGTATCACATATGCATTGATCATGTCCATTATATCAGTAAGAACATTTTATAAATTGGTGTCAAGATTACAGAAGGGGTCCAACCAGTCTCCCATTTCAATGAAACCATGCCAACATTTTAATCACTAAGCGTGAGATCCACATCACTCACCTAAGCAACTACAGTAAATCATAACAGTGTAATACACATCTGTGTGATTCACATTTATAGTATCCTGTATATCAAAAATGACAGAGGATATCTGCATCTAAAGGCTAAGAAGATGACTCATTTAGACAAATTAGGAGATTAGGAGATTGTGATTTTTCATCCTTCATTGTGTATTAAAAAGTAGTCTAGGTAGTACTAGTTGTAGGTGTCTCAGTGTTTTTAGATGCATTACTTTCTTTCTATTTTATTGTCTTCATCAGACCCCACTGTTTGAAAAAAAAAAATACCAACATGCGAACCTGCTGGAGCCTCGTTTTTTATTCTACAACGAACAGGTTCATGAGGGGATGTGGCTGCGGTGGGATAACAGAGTACCAGCTGAACAGCCTCTTAGCAGAATGTACATGAATGCATTAAGTAGCTTCATGAATAAATGTAAGTAACCCAATGTTTCTACATGTAACAGAGTTGAATGAAATATATTCAAGAGTAAAAACCATGCTGATTTAAAATAATTCAAACAAGTGGGTCTACAACTTCAAACAAACTACATTTGAAAGTCAATTGTTACTGCCCACCTCTGTGTTTGAGAGTGCAAAGTTCTGATGTACACTCTGGGTACATTCTGATGTCAGAGAGTCATAGTTGAGGCAATAGCAGCGTCCCAGGAACCCTGTCCAGCCTTCAGGACACATAATCCCCTGTGTGGTGGATGTCGAAAAAACTAAAGAAACCAAACCACAGTCTCCTGCCACATATTACTTCTAGGCAGATTTGGAACAACACAAAATAACCTACTATAGGAGAACTTGCATACCTCAGTAAATGTCATTTGTGTGATTAAGACCAAGTCACTCTTTGAGCCAGAAACCAGGCTGTGTCTTGTGTCAAGCTTTGGAAAAAAACATGTTCTTAATGTCTCATAAATCTCTATCTAAATTTCTCAGGGGGTAATATTATTTTGAAAGTGTGTTTAAATTGACAAATGACTACCAGAAGTTTTAAGATACCAGAAGAGAGTAACTTAAATACCCACCATAAATATGAGGGAAGAAGAAATGTAATGCACACAAAAATCGTCATTATCTTTATATAATTTATACGTGTATTTGTTGTGCATGTTATAATGAACGTTAAACTGGACCCAAGAGCAGTCACAGGCTGAAGACATAAATAAGTTTAAGCAGTTTATTTGAATTCCAAAGTTGAATGTGCAAGGCGTGGATGGATTTCCGGAGTGAGCTGAGCAGAGGCTGGTGTGCTGGCAGGCTGGGTGAGCTGGATTGTCGAGCTGGGCTGAGAGTCTGAGCGTGGCAGAGGTGCTAATGAACCAGGTGGAGATCTTGAAGCACAGAGACAGGCAGTTAGTTCGAAACTACCTGAGCCAGAGAAAATGAGACACAAGCAGAGCCAAGTTGATACCACTAGTAGTAGCCACAGGTGTATAGGCAATCAGCAGAGCTCCGGAGGCCAGACATGAGCGCACATATACACACACATACACATACGCATACATACAGACGGATAGGTGACTCACAAACACAGAAGGGAGGGGAAACAGCAGAGAAGAAACAAGGGGACAAAAGGAATCCTGACAAGAAATCTATCAATCATATGTCGTTAGAGCACTGTGTGATTCAGGTTCTGCATTGTAGTCCTTTCATCACCATCGATTAGATGCTAACTATTAGATTGTTGTATTTTAAAAAGATATTAGAGAACTGATGGATTCATTTGCTCTCAGGTATTGTCCCATAGTGAGTGTGTTAAATTCAGTGTACACATAAAGACAGTCAAAATATAGATTCTAATCTATCAAATGTCACCACCTCAGTCTAGAAAACGTGTCTCGAAACCTTGTGATATTCCAAAAACAATTCAGCATTTTGTGCATTCTGCACTCCTGATTGTGTTTAAAATCTTGATTTCTTTGTGTTGCTGCAGCTTCATTGTACCTGGAGGTAGAAACCACCCAGCAAAGCCTCTTGATTGCCATTATTGTTGGTGAGGTGCTGGAGGAAACCAAACTCCTGGGCGCTGTGGATGGAGACCTGCATGGAGTCAAGCATGGCACAGATTGTCTGGTGGAGGAGAAATAGGGACATGTTGAAGTCTGACTGTCGGCCGTACGCCCTCGAGGACCATGTTATTTCCCCGTTTCTTGACGGGAAGGTCTCTCTTTCCACGAGTCCGGTGGTGGTGGTGGTGTCGCCGTGGTCTTGTCCTTCTTCTTCTTCTTCCAAGGATGACGAATCTGCAGAAGCATCACCCACTGGGTCTTCGTCTTCGTCTTCGTCTTCGTCTTCGTCGTCGTCGTGTTCTTTGTCTTCGTCGTCGTCGTCGTCGTCGTCGTCTCCGTCCGCTTCTCGGTCTTGCTCTTCCGCGTCCTCTTCGGGTTCAGAGGATGGTTGCTGGGAGAATAGCTGTTGGATAATGACAATCCTTGGGTCACCCTAACCCTAACCCTGACCGGCCAGGGCTTGCGGATGATCACACGCACGCACGCACGCACGCACGCACGCACGCACGCACGCACACAGACACACAGACACACAGACACACAGACACACACACACTCTGGGTCAATCCGACCCAGGAACAACACAAGGGTTAAAAAACATTTCTAAAAAAAATCATTGTTTCATAGAGAACCAGCAGTGGAACATGTGGAACACAGAACAGCCTGTTCCTCCTCTCATGACTGAACCCTGTACTACATTTCCATTATATAAATAGTAAGGGGGCAAACACTGAAAAACAAACCATGAAGTTGGGCCTGAACCTGCTTACTTCTGTGGCTGTGCTGCTCTACACTTTGCATTAATGTGACAGCAGTCAACTCGGATTTTCACTGTGTTTCAAGTTTTGTGGAAATGATAGTAGATCCGACCGGGTAAGATTATGTAAAACTGAATCTTAAGGCCTAAGACCATGCTGCCTGTCACATATAAATAACTACATGAACAATAAGCTTCAGGACCTTATGTTCGTGGCAGTACAACACCCAGTGTGTGCAGCACGACAGCCCTTTGGTATTTTCTGACTTCTGAAAATGACTTTTCTAGTCTGTGTGGTATTTTGGTGAAGTGAGCCTGGTGCACAGGCAGGAGGAGACGCACAAGCAGCCGGGGGGTTCATTCAAATGAGGCGGCACGAAGCAAATTGATGATATTTTGGTAAAAAATGGGTAAAGATTTTGCACTAAGAATAGACAACTCGCAACCAGTAGATGTGTTTCCATCAGCATCAAAAGACCACGTCTAATGTGGATAAAGCACAAGTGTTGGTAAAGCAGTCAGCATTTACTAATAAAACTGAGCGATTCTTTTACTGTATGACGTGTGAAAAGTTTCTCAGGTCATGAAATCCCTGCAGCCATCAGAAGGCAGCAGGACAGTTAAGTAGATAAATCAACACCCACTGATTTAAGTGTTTTTTCTTTATATCCTGTAACTTCACTGTTGTGGTTCAGTCTCACTGTTTTGGTCAACATTTAATCCTGAATTAACAAAACTGTGTTTTCCTCATTTTTCTGTCTGACCATTCCGTTCCATTCCACTCTATCAGTGGCATATTCACTAGAATTTGACTCACCATTACGCCAGGGTCTGACTTCAGTATCCGCTGCTGTGCTGCTTGTGCTTTCATTCTTTGATTGTGACACAGCAGGTTTCAGCTCTACACATGTGTATTTTTGGCAATGCCAGGAAGTAACCTATGGGCTCCAGACAAACTTTGTACATTAGCTACACTGGTGCAAAATTTTTCACTTTGCCTTTTGTAACTGCAACAATACACCTATTATACCTTTTCTTGACAGTTCACATATACATTGGTCATTTCTTAACTATGCTGGGTTCGATTTGATAGAATATCGATTCAGTTCAGGATATTTCATAGTACAATACCAATATTGCCTGGATATGAAATAAATTATCAGATAACTAAAGCTGTAAATTGAACAAGGGAACTTTTAACTTAGTGCATCCTAAACAAATATTAAGGTAGGCCTGTCACAATAACACAATTATTGCAATAAATGATATTATTGTCATCATTATGAAACCATTTGAAACCACTGGTATAATAATAATATTATAGCATAATCATACTAGTACACCCTTTCAAAGAGCCATGAACTTAATTCTTAAGAATATTAAGTCTGACATTTGACTTTTAATTACAAATATTAAAATATCGTAAATAATTAAAAACAAGTTGCTCTTGAATAAATATGAAACATTTGGCTCAGGATATATGTCACCAGCTCAGTAAACAGGATGTTTATGATTTAGATGAGCTTTTAGGTTTCTATTGTATTAGGTTAGTATTCCTGCGCAAGGATTTAGTGTGTGAGTGTGTGTGAGTGTGTGTGAGTGTGTGTGAGTGTGTGTGTGTGTGTGTGTGTGTGTGTGTGTGTGTGTGTGTGTGTGTGTGTGTGTGTGTGTGTGCTCTGCAGTTCGCACAAAATGTTGGACCTTTTTTCAATGCGTATATATATATACACCTCTGAATCATTTGCAATATCTGTATTCATTTGCCCTTCATTCACTGTTAACAGTTAAGTCCAAGTAGCTGTAACGTATCTCTCATACTGCTGTGTGGTGAGTACTTCTATTGTTGCCAATGATGACTGGAATACCCTGGTATGGGCTGAATCAGTCTTTTTCTCATGCGTATTGTTTAGCAGATCACCACAGAATCGTTTACTCAAACCTGGTTTGCTAATTGAATTCATATCTGAACTCTGGCTTATTGTCATATTGTCTTGCCCAGATGCATGTGTTTCTGCTCATGTGTTCCTTGTGTCTAAACACTTTTTGTATCTTGCTGAATGTTTATCTGGGAGTAAACAGTATAATTGAATTACATGGCATGAGGGGGGCTTTGTTCGCATACACAGGAACTTGCAACATGCTCATTGTTTCTCATGAAAGATTTACAGTGTTTCCCTTGAATTGATAGACTACTGCATTTTCCCAAATGTTCATCTGAGGTGTAAATCTCCTACTTTTCAGATAAGCTCAGCTTTGCCAACGTTTACATGCTAAGTTCAATTAGTTTCAGAAAATATCATTGGTTCAGGATGTTGTTGGCATCCTGTCAGGGCCACATCAGAGCATTCAAGGGGGGGGGGGGGACATTCAGCCTCGAATATTTCCCTTGAGTGAAGAATCTATTACAGTCTTGCCATATGTTCATCTAGGATTTATCCGTATTAATGAGCAGGGTGTGTTAGCTGTCAAGGGAAGTTGCAACACGCTTGTTGCATATTCAGGATGGCAGATCATGACTATGATTTGAGAAATTAAAGGTTATATACACAATATTCAATATGGCAGGTGTCTACTGCTATAGTCCCTCCTTCCCTCAATGTTGCCATAATCAAACCAACCCTAAAAAAACCTGGACTAGACCCCAACAACCAAAACAACTACCGGACCATATCCAATCTACCATTTACTGTATCTCCTAAATTCTGAGAAAGTAGTCACATTTCAACTCCACAGCTACCTCAAGAACAATAACCTCTTCGAACAATTACAATCAGGCTTCTGCACCGTCTCCATCATCAGATCGATTGAGGCACCAACCGTTTACCTCAGCACAATGGGTACCAGAGGCTTCTCTCGTGTGGCATTCAGACTTACACGTGGCATCTATTGCACTTCTGTCCGTCCTGGGAGAGGGATCCCTCACACATGGCTCTCTCTGAAGTCTCTACGTTCTTTTTACCCTGTTAAAAGTTTTTTTTTTGGTCGTTTTTCCTTACTCTTGTTGAGGGTTAAGGGCAGAGG
Organism: Hippoglossus hippoglossus; assembly: GCF_009819705.1. Taxonomy (NCBI): domain Eukaryota; kingdom Metazoa; phylum Chordata; class Actinopteri; order Pleuronectiformes; family Pleuronectidae; genus Hippoglossus; species Hippoglossus hippoglossus. The sequence goes on along the minus strand of NC_047151.1, from coordinate 2,166,294 downwards.
ATGTCACACCTTGATTAAAGCCCTATGAGACAAATTGTGATTTGTGAATATGGGCTATACAAATAAAACTTGATTGATTGAAACTCTGGAACTCCCTTCCCCACCACATCCGCACACTGGATTCCATTACAACATTTTAAACTGCTCTTAAAAACACATCTGTTTAAGCTAAGGTACTAACTTTAACCCCTTTTCAATGCACCTTATCTATTTCTTTTTTGCTACAAACATTGATTTTGATCTAATGTCCAACTCTGTTCTTTTGCAATGTTAATGATGTTTTATTACTTTTGCTGTTGATTGTATGTTTTATGATGATAGTATGATTTATTGCTGTTGATATTATCTGATGTAAGGTGACATTGAGTGTCACAAAATGTGCCATTAAATAAAATGTATTAATATTATTATTATTAATATCACTGTCACACTGACATTAATAAACCATTCATTAGTTTATTTCAAGCTTTCATTTGATCGTTTCTCAGCACCTGGATACTTACATTTGTTTCCCTTTCTCTCTTATGTGAGATGTTTCTGCATTTCCTCCTGCAAAGTTATAACAAGGATCGATACCAGGCGAGGAATAAATGTGAGAGGGGGGAGCTTGACAATGGAACTGAGCCCAGAGTCAGTTACTTACAAATACATTCTATTTTCTGAAGATGTTGGACCTGGATAATAAGGATTTGTCAAAGTGAACACATTTCTGTCAATAAATAATCCAGTGAAGTCTGAATTTGAGCAATTTCTCATGTTTTAAAGGCATCATCTAATGTGAATTGTGCAAATGAAGGTTTTTGATAAACTAGCATCAGAGCAGCTAGACAGCTATGGTTACCATGCTTGTTTAACTGCTTCCAGATGCAGGTTGATACATAATGTATATTACTTGGATTTGAGAGGTGGTACATGAGGAGGATGAGTTCTCTAAGCAGACATAATTTGTCACTGCGTGGACTCCCTCAAAAACAGCCTAGAACCAGTCACTGTAATTGGTTGCTCTTTAAAACAAGTGTTTGTAACTGAACTGTGTTTCTGTCTGAAACTATATTACGGTTATTAAAGAAAAATGTGATCAGTTTTATTCATCGTTTCCCCCATCAAAAGTGGAGGGAACGTTTTTAAAACTACCAATATTGTAATGGCTCTGGGGCAGTTGTGGTTCAGGAGGTAGAGAGGGTCAACCACGATCTATGGTTCAAACCCTAGCAACTCCAGTGCGCATGCAAGTGTCCTTTAGCAAGATACTGAACCTCAAATTGCCCCCGATGGCTGTACAGTACATGAATGGTGTGTGATAGAAAAAGATGTGACTTAAATGGTAACGCACTCTGAGTGGTTGATAAGTCTATTTAAATACAGACCATTTACCATCTATTTAAGGGCTTTACAGGTGCTCCTTTCAAAGGAGGCCTCAATTTTAAGAGCAACGCAATATTGGACATTTCTTTGATTTAAATTTAATTTAAATTTAATAAATCCGCAACTGTGGTGATTACAAATATAATTTTTTAATAGAACTATTTTGGGGGGGATTTGAGAAAGTGTTTTTACCCATCAGAAATGTTTCCAACTTAACTCAAATCAGCAAATTCCAAACCCTCAATAAATAAGTTCCCCATACAATAATTCAGCATTTAATCCATTTTTATTCTTAAACATTCGTCTGTTAATGAAAAATTATACATGACAAGAAAGAAAAGAATAAACCACTTAAAACCACTCAAAATAATGAATTAAAAATCAATTACTCTTAGTTATGTAAATAAATATACAGAAGTGAACACAATCAGCACTTGTTCCTGCTGTCCAGCTGCAAATTCAATAACTGAGATTGTGTGTGTGGGGTGGGCTGGGGTGTGTGGGTGTGTTTGTGTGTGTTTGGAGGGGGGGGTGTTCTCGTGAGAATACCTTGTTTACAATCACATCATGATGTGCTGCAGTTTGTTCTGTACAACTGTTCTAGTACAGTGCCCATACAATAACAGACTGCAGTGTGACAACAGACATTATTCAGAATATAATTCACACTCTGCCTCAAATAGACCCAGACAGAGGCTGGTGGAGCAGAGGGGGAAGAGCTTCTGTGTCACACCTGTTTCCTAAAATCCACAAGAACAAGAGCAGCAAAAGAGGAATGTCTTTCTAAACAAGAACAAAGGAACAGGCAGCCCAAAGAGTTCAAAATTAAATAAATATGATCAAATATACAAGTACAAAATGATCAACTGAACAAATGCAGAAATATGTAACCATGAAATTGTAGAATAACCCAATACACTAAAAGAGGGATTTTATCATTATTATGAAAAGTTGTTTCAATCTTCTTAAATTTACAAATGCTCTTCTGTTTTTACATTAGAGTCAATACCAGGGAGCATAGGGTGGAATCAAGTCTGCAACCACTGCAGTGCTCTTTAGCTGAATGCATCAACACCCCTTGTAACACTGCAAACGTGATGATGTTAAGCAGGTTGTATTCATCACATGTGCTAGACACCAGCGGCTGAGGTTGATGGAAATGTCATTAGATTGGCAGGTTAGAAACCAAATTATTAGTCCAATTTATGTTTTAACATGATGGTGCCAGATTGAGTGTCAATTAAAACATTTCATCCTGAGGGAAGCATGAATGTCCGCAACAATATTCATGTCAATTCATGCAATAATTGTTCATATAATTTAGTCTGGTGGACCGGTCGAACCACTGAGTGACAGACATACGAGAATGCTCCTGCTGTAGCCATGTCTTCATTCAATTATTTCACTATTTCAAGGTTTTTATCTGCATTTGTTCATCTGACTATTTATTTCCTAATGCATTATTGTCATACATACTTTAAGACATGTATACAATTCAAAGGATAGTTTACACCTAGTGAATATTTTATTCTCCAGTACAGACCATGATGGACAGGAAGCTAATGATTTAGCCAATGAATAGAAGCACACATTTACTTCTGCAGCTGTTACTCATGTGAATGTGAGATATTTGCACTGCAGCATTGTTCCCATTTTGTCCCATCGCTACAATACGTGTCTGTCTGTCTGTCTCCGTTATCTTTAATTGTCCATATGTCATTGCACTGTGGAGACAATGGATTAAAGCTATGTAGCTGATAGATTCATTGACCATTCATCATGTCTGTTATCTTGAATTCAGTTACAACATTTACACATTTAGCCTCAGCTGCTTCAAGGAGCTGCCTGTGTTCTCTTGTTGTACCTAAAAATTAATGGAACATTCTTTTTTATTTATTGTAAATAATGTACCAAGATTTAGTTTGATTGATCTCAATCTATAACCCACTGATTTAAGAACAAATGACATTGCTGAGAAAATGTTGGCATCACATGAACCTCACAACTTTCCGATGATTCATCGAACTTCTGAGTAAGTGTTTGACTATGTCGGGCAATGACAATCAAACAATTCATAATATCAAGCACATTATTTTTAATATAACTATTTTACCTAAGTTATGTGTAAAAATAGGTTTGTTCTGTAACCCAAAATATTCTTTCTATACAATATAATCCATTGTTTTCGGAGAGCACCACTTTACCAGCATTGACTGTACATTGTTCGTTTTTTATGGATCCTCTGTTTGTTTATATGTGAACCCTCCTTATTGATCCTAATGAATACATACAGCATGTCCCTTTTGTTAAGTCCTTAACATAGTGTGATTGGTCCGTTTTTACAATACGAGGACAGCAAGTGGGAAAACCTTTGGCAGCAGACATGAAGAAACGTGAACAGAGATTTTCCATATTTTCACCTGACAGTCAAGAATATGTTATCATGTGTGCAATGTAGCATATGAAGGCTAAAAGGTCTTTGTCACATATCTACCTTTATGAAAAAGAATCCAATGAAAATATCTTTCATCAGTTTTCTAATTGAAACGTCAGCCTGATGAACTAATTAAAAGCTGATGAACTAATTCAATGAAAAACATAAATTACATATATTACAGCTTACTTTTAGCTGTAACAGAGCATGTAGAGTATATACAAAATTAAAACTTAGCAGTCAGTCCATCATTTACGTGACCTTAACTGCCCATGATGCATTTAGGGAAAGTGGTGTAGAAAATAGTCCTTATTGTGATCTCATTTGAAAATAATATTTTTACTTAAGTCCTTATTTTTTTTAATGAAGCTTTACACAATGAAGTGATCAGTGATCCAACTGAGGCTCTAACGTCTATAAATTAAAGCATAAATATTCCATGTTGATCCAGTGAAGTCTGTGTGAAGTGATCTACCTTTAAACAGTCAATATGACAAATAAGAAAAGCTGGACAGTAAGACCCAAGATGAGCTGTGTCTGTTTTAGTTTTCTAATTTGAATATGACAGGGAAAAAAAAGCGTTTGGCTTTCAGACAGCTCTTAGTTAAACCACTTCAAAAAAAGCATGATACCAGAAATAAAACCAAAACCTTCAGCTCTGTGCCTCAACAACTGCTGTATTTGAGAGAAAACATTAATCTGACCAAGGTCTTGCAGCACAGGCTGACTCTGAACCTTTCCTCCTCATCTCCGATGTCCCTTCTGCTTCTTGTTCCTCGCAGGGGTCCTGATTGGCTGACTGGCACCTCCGTTTTCCAGTGACATGGAAACCGGCACTGACGGCGGAGAAGTGGGAGAGAAGGGGTCCAGCTCTCCATCAGTGCTCGACTTGAAGGGCCCGGCAGAAGAAAACTTCAGGGGACTAAAAGAAAAAATGGACAAGTTATTAAAAAAATACAAGATTGTTGAATAGAAATAAATGTATCTCCTAGGTTATATAAGAAATTATATAGACATTATACAAGAGACATTAGTTCAGATCAAGTCACCTTAATTATCAAGTACATTAGCTTCTGGTGTATTGATAATGAATCATGCTAATGCTTTGTATATGAGAGCAAAGCAAGTAACAAAGTTCCAGGTTATAAATAACTGGAATTACTGCACTGTGGTTGTATTGCTCCGCCAACCAGTGCAGTTTCTGTGTACATATTTCTACATACTTTTTTTTCAGTTTCATATAAAAAAGGTTACTGTGACTTTTACCTCAGACAACTGAAACATAATAATAAAAATAGCTTGAATTTATATAGTGCCTTTCAATAGACCCGAGGACACTTTACATCTGTCTGTGGGGAAAAAAGCGAAAAGAAAAGAAAGGAATTCGCACAAAACAGGATAGAATATGTCACATTCACAGTAACATGAGGACACTGTAACCTTTATCTTTGACTTCCAGGCACCAAAATCTAATCAGTTCATCTTTGAGTCCAAGTGAATGTTTGTACCAAATTTGAAGACATTCCCTCAAGCTTCTCTTAAGATATCACATTCATGAAAAACAGACATACTTTGCGAGGCCACCGTGACCTTTGGCTATCAAAATCAAGTGCGTTAATCGTATGTACGTAAAGACGGACAACTCCAAAACACTATCGCCGGCGGGGAGGCATAAAAATGTTGTGATGTGGCTTCATAGATGGGAATTGATGTTGTTTCGTGTGTTACCTGATGGGTGTGCGTGGGCTGCTGTTGTGTCGGCGGACAGCTCGTGTTCTGGGTTCAAATGAGAAGCCTTCTTTTAGACTCTCTAGGACCGATGGAGCCACGTAGGTGAAACCCTGATGGGGCACAGACAGTCACAATTAGTTCCTTGTAAACTTAAAAGAGCTGCTTGTTATATTAAGAGTGTTCAACAGGAAGGTGCAGGGAAAGAGCCACTGACACATTACCTTACACAAAAGAAAGGTTTCATTTAGAGTCTGTGGTTTCTAGAGCCTAAATATAAACTTTTTAAAAACAGTGTGATAAGGAAGACTGTCTCACAGCGAAGGCAAGCTCTGCACTGTGGCCGAGTGAGGTGTCGTCAGGACTGTCCACTGGTGTCTGTCTGGTGAACCTGACGTCAAACTGGCTCACATCCTCATCCGAGTGCTACAGAGACCCAGACAGGGGCAGTTGAAAGTTAGACACAGAGGAACAGATTTATTAAGGGGATTGAAGATAGGGATGAGTGGTGTGTGTGTGTGTGTGTGTGTGTGACACAAAGACAATGAGAGGTCAGGGAACATAAAAGGGATGTACTCTAGGTTGTAGATAAGGAGGATATGAAAAAAAGCAGAGTTTGATGAACAACAGGCATAAAAGTAACTCAACAAGTTGTTTGATAGCATAAAGGGGACAAAATGACATCTGGTGACTTACCAGCTGGGGCTTGTAAGGCGGCTCCACTCTCTTGTTAAGTAGATCATCCCAGTTAATGTGCCTGAAGAAAGGATGTTTCTGCAGAGGAACAAAGCCTTTGTGTTGGGTTGGTTGTTTTGCTTTATGTATCAATATGTTGTAACTGTTTGAAAAACATCTGCACATTTATTAAATATATGGATTCTGCATTCATACTGTGCTCAGATCAGTTTGTGCAATCATTGTTTCACTTTTCAGAGGCTAGATACACAAACAATCTCTTACTGTATGTCATGCATTGTATATATTCTGTTTAGAAGATATTTAGAAGAGGATATGATAAGAATGTTTTATTTTTTGTTTTATTTGTTTTAGCCAAACTTTTTACACAGTGTTTAATTGCAGAACAGATTTTCTGGCTATTATTCCAGATACAGATTCAAAGGGGAAAATAACAGTAGATCTTAAATTGGTTTGGTCTTCTTCCATTTAAAAATCTTATGCTGTTGTTATGTAGTATCAGAGCAGTCTGATCAGTGTTCACTCGACCCAGGGAGATTGTTTAGAATTATCACAATGTCCGTATGTCCTGGGTCGTGACACAGGGATTTTTTTGTATTTCTAGTTTCATAGGAAGAATCATAGTGAAACCATGCTAAAACCAGGCAGAAAGCACTACTCACCTGGATATCAGCACAGTCTGAATTACTGGAACAAAGTCTCTGGGCTGGATTCTTCTTCAACAGCTGAAAAGAAAAGACATGTCAAACTGATACAATTTGACCTGATCAGTTTATTTATACAGTTAATGCAAACATGGGTCTGAGAGGGTCCCACACAGCCTGTTCAGTGGCTCCTTATACCCACCTGAACTTAAATTATTTGTCTTGACTGATCTACATCCCCGTTTCAGCGTATGCATTGCTTTAAGGAAGTTTAAGCTGGAGGTTGTCATTTTCTTAAATTAAAAGTACATACAAAGCCTGGAAAAGCATTTTTTTTTTTTTACATGATTTATTGTAATGTGCACTATGCAGAATCATCATCGAAGATACTGAATGATAGAATTGAGTTTCCCTTCCTTATTGTGAATTGTTTTGTTAGGTTTGGTCATCAAGACTAGAAAAGCCTATATAAATACTATATATAAATAAATACTTTGCAAAGAAGATCAAATATGATCCCAGTTCTTGTAATTCAACTTAGAGTTGTGATGAACATAAAGAACCACGACTGGCAAAATATTTAAATTTTCATACTTCAAATCATCCTCACAGATCATGAAATCATAGCAAAAAAATGTTTGTTTCACAAGAAAAAATGTATTAATGTGTATGAAAAAAAAGAAAAAAACATTTTAAAGACTTTCAGAGACAGACTTGATAGATGATACATGAATGGGAAAAACAATGTACTCTGATTGGCAATTTCTGTGTCGTAACGACAATGTTTACAGTGTGTGAGCGCATTTGGTGCATGTGCAGGTTACAGACCTTCTTAATGAGGTCCCTGGCATCAATGGTCAGGTATGGGGGTAGGTTGAGTTTACACTTCAAGATCTTGTCAATGGTCTTCTTCCTGTTTTCAGCTGTGAATGGAGGCTGGTGGAAAATCAGAGGAGTGTGTCAGTGAAGGACATAAACAGACTCCAGCAGCCATTTCAAAATTATGCTGCTTCTAGACATGTGCTCAACTCCAGAGAATACAATGTTTGAACGCAAATGTAGCAATGAGTGAGAGCCTTCTGAGTATCTGCTGACTGACTGGAACAACTTTAGTCTCTAGCAGTTCTCACTTACAGATCCAGTCATCATATCATACATCAGGGCCCCCAGGCTCCACCAGTCTACTGCTCTGTTGTGACCCAACCTGGTCAGGATCTCTGGAGCCCTGGAAAGGAAAAAGACACAGAGAGGGGAGACGTAAACAAAAACAAAATGAATAGGTTGTCAGTGTAAAAATAATACTAAATAGAATATAAAGTCAAATCGCTTTGTTTGCTTTATTTACAACTTGCATTCCCCCATAATATTCTCAAGTTTGTAAGTGAAATTTGTATTATATAATTACACAGCACCAACAAGAGCAGAGCAAATGTTATCAAAGTGTTATTGGAGAGGAACATTTGTTGTTGTGGTCACATAAGTGCTAAAAATCTTGAAAATGAGAGTAAAGCACTGTGTGTGTGTGTCTATGAGCGTTACCCACATGTATTCTATGGTACCACAAAAGGTGTGTGTGACCGATCCATCGTGAATCGATTCCTTACAGAGGCCAAAGTCAGTTAGCTTGATGTGACCTATAAACAGAGAAAGACCCTTTATTATTGCAAACAAAGGCTACATACCAGTCTACAAGTCACGTGTCAACGCAACATTGTGCCCCTTTGTTTAGATACAAGCTAGCATGCATGGCTAAGAGAGAAGATAAAAGAGAGAGGGACAGAAGAAGAGAGGGAGAGGGGATGGAATGTAGACTTGCTCATTGTTCTCCATTTTGACAAACAGAGGAAATATAAATTCCATTATAATCTATTAAAACCCATCATTTTAATTTTAAATGATAAATAGACTGCCTATTTCATGGCATTTAATTTTTGAAAATAATAAATATTTTGTGAATGTGAGGGAATAGAAATTTAAATTGTGAATGTTCACTTAATGAAAATTTTTGATGCTATTGTGACCTCTTTTTTTTTTCACCAAATTGGAACCGAAACAAGGAGTCAAGGAGAAACGGAGTCGATAAGCATCATCTGAATCAATATAATTTAAATTATATCTACCCAATTCTATTCCCATAAATCTGAGAGCTATATTCGAATCTTAACAATAATACATAATTAAGTACATGTGTTTCACAAACTACTATTAAAAGCTATATTTATTATTATTCATAAGATTTCTACTTCAGTCAATACATTTTATTTTTTCAAATTTAGTACAGGAACTAGAAATGAATTCTAAGTCATTATAGCAGCTTCACTCAGATGGACAAATGATTAGTCTGATGATTAGTTTTGAGGCAGTGAGTGATTATATTTACATATACAGTATTTACTATACATACACATTGTGTGTTACCTTGGTGATTAAGCATGATGTTTTCAGGTTTCAGGTCTCTGTAAATGATCCCATTCGAGTGGAGGTGACCTATGGCCAATGTGATCTCTCCTAGATAGAAACTACACACACACACACACACACACACACACACACACACACACACACACACACACACACACACACACACACACACACACACACACACACACACACACACACACACACACACACACACACACACACACACACACACACACACACACATAGAGGCTATTTAAGTCCACAACCTAAATTAAACAGAAATAATTTCCACTGAAACAATATCATTACAAAACCTAAGTTGTACAAACTCAAAATTACAACTTATACGCAAATAGTGAGCTGACATAAGGACATCCTTACCATGCAGTGTCTTCCATGAAGATGCCTTCCTTCTCCAACTGCATGAACAGCTCCCCCCCTGTCAAAAACAAAACAGTACACATCGTTGAAAGATTTTTACTCCCATTCATTCCTTTATATCTTTTTTTTCCTACAACCGCTTCCTTGCTATGCAATCAAAAACTTAATTGCCATAAATATTAAAAGTGAAGGGATTTGATTAGCTTTGCACAATTGCACTGAAATTAGTCCATGGCATTTGTCTCTCCTCTGATGTTTTTAATCCTCCACATCCATAAGTCCATCCCTAAGGGTCCCTTTCTTACCACTTAGACACTCGAGTATGAGGTAGAGTTTTCCCCCGGTCTGGAAGGCGTAGAGCAGATCCACGAGGAACGGGTGTCTCACCGTCTCCAGGATCTCCCGCTCTGCTCGTGTGTGAGCAGTGTCTTTAGCATTACACACTATCTTAGCCTTATGACAAACATGTTGAGAAGAGGGAAGGGAGGGGAAGAAAAATAGAGAGGGGGGGGGGGGACAAATACATGGAGGAGAGGAAATGGTAGGCAGATAGTGGACAGGGTAGGAAATAAAAATGAGAAGAGTTATGGAGGAACATCAACGCAAAATTCATATCGGATGAGTTGTGTATCAGGAGAAAGTTGTCTGCTCCTTCACTATACCTTTTTCAGCACCTTCATGGCAAATATCTTCCCGATCTGGGCTCCTTGAACCTTTCTCACCTGGAAAACCTTAAAGAAAGACAGCGGTGAGTTGTAAAGAGTAACTTAGGACTGTGCTGTACTTATATTTTTTTCTCTGTTTTACATTAGTGTGAACTGGTTATGTTTCAGAGTCTTAGGCAGAAATCAGCAATAACGCCTTTCTAAAAAAGAAAATTTCATTTTTTCAATAGACATTTACATCAAACCTTATAAACACTTATTTACAATGTTACTGTGTTGTGGGATACATTTTGTGGGTAGCTCTAAACAGTTTATTTTTATAACTTTTGGTAGAAAGAGAAAGATCCTTTAAAACGGGTACCAGCATGCAAACGCATGCAGAAACACATGCAGAAACACACACATACACACACAGATACCTTGCCATAGGCTCCTTTCCCCAGCACAGTAAGAAGCTCAAAGCAGTCAGGCCCAACTCTCTCACTGTCTCTGTTGACGCTCTCACTGGTCAGTTCCACCTCCTCTATCTGACCACTAAGTTACAGGATGAGAATGACACAGTAACACAGAAGGTAAGGTTTAAATCCACAGAAAATGACATTCACCTGAGAAAACAAAATCAGTTTTTTCTAAATTAAGGAGATAGCTCAAATCCATGTACTTTTTGGTACAAACCCAATCCAAAACACAAACTGGCTCAAGCTACACATACGGGACATTTATGCTTCAAACCTCTCAAAAGCCATTTTTAGACATGACCTCCAAAGGATGTCCGGAGAATTCACATATTAACAACACAGCGGGAGATTCACTGCTCAGATGTGTTCACAACAACACAGAAATATCTGGAGTGTTCAGGTGAGGGGTGGAGCAGCAGGCAGACCCAGGACTGTTGTTTTTTTCACAAATTCATAACTCAGTATAGTGACTGTCGCACTTCAACCCACAGAAACTAAGCTGCTATTTTAATTTTATTGTATGGTCCTTTCATCTGTTTGTCTGATTTTATGTTGTACTTGTGAGCCGAAGGCAATCTTCCACCCTTGGTGGACAATAAAGTTCTATTCATTCATTCATTAGCATATTAATTCTGCTGCGGAGATCACATGTTTTTGTACACCGACACAAGCATCTGCCCTATTACCAAAAGCTCTCTTGACATCTCTGTCAGTGTCTTCTACGTGTAAGACTCCGCTTTTTCATCCAGAGGTATTTGTTTTCCTTTAGTTCATTTCATTTCTGCGTCTGTCGTGGAGGATTTCCTGCTGTGTTCGTACATCGGCTCCTCTGGACATTCTGCAGACTTTATACAAGGGGGCTGGAAGGAGAAAGTCTGCAGAAAGGCCAGAGGCTCTTACTCATACATTTGCATTCACACATACAGCCCTCCCGGAGAACGTCCGGAGGTTCTGTGGAGTCCTGTGCATGTCTGAAAGCATGCAAAATGTCTCTAAATGATTGGGATTTGAAAGTAAGCACTCTCATATATTCAGAAAAACTGCAATAAAAAATTATAAAGTGAATGCATTAAATAAATACATTTAAATTAAATGTCAAAATGTAATTAAACGTACTTCTCTGGTTCTGGCACGGTGAAGTCACAGACATCATCCTACAAGCAAGGAACAACAAGCCAAGGGGGTTGAACAATAGTGACAAAGGTAAATGACAAACTGAAAACCTGTTCAAATGAAGAATTCATCTTACAAACACAAGCCACCAGTAATTAAGTACTGTATTATCCCTGTGACATTCAGTTATTGATGTGATCAAGTTTAATCTTATCTATGATTATAGGATACAAACCTCTGCATCACTGATGTCCTCCGTCTCCAAGTCTATGTCGAACACCCCCGCCATCCTGAAACAGACACTGTACAGTGAGTCTGTTGGGCTTCACTGAACCCAAGACTAATGAACACTTTCACCTCAGTGGGGAATGTAGTATCGCCCTTGTACATAAAAGACAAGCAGACCTTCCAGGAACACTGCAGCAGCACACATGTTTGCTCTCAGTGAATTATCTGGAAGGAAAACTGCTGCCCATCCACCTTTAAATAAACATTATACTCCATGTTTGTGATCAACATTGATTGGTTTACTATGCATCAAGAAGATTGAGAGAGACTTTCAGGGACAACTGGAGTCCTACTGAGTTATCTGCTGGTCTATTGTAGCTGTTAATAAAACAGCAGCGTTTACTAAACAGACGGACCAGCTGATGGTGTGCTTCAGTGAAAACACAAAGAACCAGCCCTTTACAAACATGACGCTGGCCTAGCCTCCACCACCAGGTAGTTATTAGAGTTAAACATGACACAGCTCCATCTTGGACCTTGACACAAATCTTGACAATCGTTTCTTAAGTGTTGTTCGTAAACATGTGGTTTCAAGTGAAGCCGAGGCTCGTTCCACACTCTCGGAGTCAAACGCTTCAACACAGAGCTAGCAGAAGCTCTCAAGTTAGCATGCTAGTTAGTCAGACGGCAACCAAAACATGCGAGTGGCCATGTCAGCAAATTCCAAGGAGCTGACCGACTCCCACAGTTGGTCTTCTAACTAACCACGGTGCCACTCCTTCCCGAGAAAGCGCAGACTGGTTAAACTGTCTGACATCACTAAAAGTTAGCCACGACCGCGCTGACAGCAGGTTTGACAGGTAGCTACAAAACATGCTAATGCTAGCTAGCGTTTCACCTGTTAACGCTCTTTCATGTGGTGGAGCCTCGTCTGAGTCTGTAGTCCGAGAGTTTAACTGAAACAAAACTTCTTTTCATAGACCAGCAGCTATAAAGCTCTCGTTACATGTTAGTCAAATAACGTAACAGCGGTGTTCAGGTCCCCTTCATACTCTGTGTACAGCATGACGACTTCTTCTTCCTCTTCCTCTTCTTCTTCTTCTGTGAGGCTTAACGGGAGCTGGCATCCACAGTGTCGCATTACTGCCCCCTTCAGTTTTCATTCTTCCTCTTTCCATATATTTTAAACTCGACTGTCTAGTCCAGTCATTCCCAAAGTGTGGGCTGCGGTCCCCTGGTGGTCCGTGAAGCCACTGCAGGTGGACCGTGAAAGGTCATCAAAAATGCATAAATAAAATAAGTTTCAGATTTGTAAGTAAGCACTAAATTACCACGAAATATTTATGATTGAGTTAAAAAAAGTGATCATCACAGGTAATGAAACAAAGCCATAAGATTTAAATTCCACGTTATTCTTATTTTATCTGACCTTAAGAACAGGTGTCGTTGTATTTGCTGACCGTCACATTAACACCTGAACGCATCATTAGCTGGGAATCATAGGTGAGGGAGAACTTTGAGATGTGCTGGGTCGAGCAAGATGGAGCAAGATGGAGCAGTGGCTAATAATGACGATGGGAATCCGAAAATCTACCTGAATCATTCAAAACAAACAAGAGGACTCGCAGAAAGTTCTCAAGTGAGTACCAGTCGCTGGGACAGTGCGTGTGCTGTGCGCTGAGATGCGAGCTAACGAGGCCCCGGGGCCATGTAAAGTGCGCCGCCATTTAGAGAGTCTCTGAGCCGGCTACCCGGCCACGTTACGCGATGTGTGATTCAATATAAAGTATATCGAGATAAACTGCTTGAGGTGTCAGACTGGGGGGAATCCAGTGGTAATGTCAGTTTATGGACATGTGAGAGCGAGCGGGGGTTTTTTTTCGGGGGGGGCCTCAAACGCCGCAAGTATATTTGGTTACAACGCAAATGTGTTTTTCTTCTTCCTGATATTATTGTTGTGAAATGTAATGTGTAAACAGCAAGACTATATGTTTAACAATCCACTATTTGCACTTAATGTTTTACATTTGTTGCTTTGCTAATTGTTTTCGCTTAAACGTGGATGGATTATTTTAAGTTTTCGAATTGGGCCGCGGCACTCTGAAGTTTGGGAATGTCTGGTCTAGCCCTTTGTATACAGTTCTTTCCTTTCTCTTGTAGATTCCCTGCATGCTGTAAGGATGTGTTCTATTGTTTCTGGTTCTAGACATTGGTCGCAAATACCCGTTGCATGTATTCAAATCATATGAAGTGCACAGTTGTTGCTGTGTTATAGTCTATTGTTGGTGTGATAACATTTTACCTACCTAGCTGCCTGACTGAATACAATAACATTGGTAACATCTTCCCTCTGAAATAACGCCCAAAGTGACGAAGTTCAACAGGTCAAATTTCTGTGTGCAACTAGAGGAGGGCGGGACCTGTGGATACAGCGATGGTTGGAGACGGGCCATGGTGATTGGCTGCCAGTGACAGCGCCGATAAAGATGGAGAACGGACTTATTGATTGGCTGTCAGTGACAGTGGTGTCACGTCAAAGATGGAAACAGAACTTACTGATTGGCTGTCAGTGAAGATGATGTCACGTCAAAGATGGAGAACAGACTTACTGATCTGTCAAGAAATGGTAACTATGAAACGTGATTGGACAATATTAGATTGGGCAATATTCTCTGGGGACCGAACCCTTAGCAGTTTAAATAAGATTTAAACACTTCAAATAAGATTTAAAACAGCCAAGGGCTGTTACTTTGACACCAATTAACTGTCCCAGTCTCTGTATTAGGATGTAATAATGCTGCACTAAGATCTAACAAGGCTAGGAGTGAGGCGAGCCTTTCATCTGAAGCTATAAGAAGGTCAATTGTGACTTTTACCAAGGCTGTTTCTGAGGTTTAATTATGGCAAACTTAAAGGATTGTACATGGATAATCAATTACAAGCGTTACTGACACTGTTGTCTTTCCTAACTGTTAAATTCTACATTTTACAATTATCCAACATGTATAGGAGACTATTATCCGAGCACTCTTTGTAACCCGGCATGCACATGCCCAGTGTGTATGAGTGGTCCCATGATATACCTTCGATACATATATAAAATCGATACAGGGAACAATTACAGCGTTGTTTCCACATTTCTCTTACTTTCCTGCTCCTTGCGTTTTGATGCACTAAATTCATATTTACACTCCTAGCTGCCTAGCTAACTTTAAAATCATCACTTAATTACAGTAAGGTACAGTTGCAGTAGGTGTGATTTGATCACTCAGTCATATGATCAAGTTAAGCTAACTAATAAAACTCAATTAATCAGTGTCACTCAGTGACAGACATAAGATGTTGCTGTTGGTTTACTTGGTTTATTTAGCTAATGCTGAGCATTCATAGTTACTGCATCAGCAGATGCAGCCTCCAAAATCAACATTAAGTTACTACATCACCACTAAAAAAAAAAAAAAGGATCTTAGGCCCCAGCGAGATTTGAACTCGCGACCCCTGGTTTACAAGACCAGTGCTCTAACCCCTGAGCTATGGAGCCTGTGGTGCAGCAACACATTTCATAAACACATTATAACTTTATCATATTATCACTGTTCAGTAGTTCTCGTGATAGGGGATGAAACTGCAGCGTTGTCACCACATGTCCACAACAAGAAGATGTCGGTGGAGAGAGTGTGACGTTAGAGCCTTTATTAAAACTACATTGATTTGAGTTCTTTCATCCACTAGGTGGCAGCATGCGTCCATCTTGGACAGAGGAGGCTGACTCTCAAGTACTTCAGGGTAAATTCGGTTTGATTTCACTGCAGCAGGAGTTAATAATAAAAACCCTTCAATCATATGTAACTGCGGTGTGATGGTGGTTCTGACTGGATCTCCAACAGGTCAAACACCGCACATGCAGCAGGAGTGCGTGCTGCTGGAATCAACAGGGGCCCTGACATGAAATGTTTTGGGAGTCTGTCTTTCTATTGGCTGACGGGACTGGGTTACCAGGGGGGTTTCTGGGCGTGGCGCGGAGAAAGAGTCGGGGGGCCGCTGTCCACCATGTCCCCCCGTAGCCCCACATCAAGTGTTCCTACTACCACATGAAGATGGACGCGAATGGATAGCGTTAGGATCAACATGGCGGAGTTTATTTCAACTCGTCGCGGGCACATTATTCACCTCCCGTAACTTCCCAGTGTGATTCTGGTCCCGGCTCGGTTTGGATTAGTTTTTATTCTAAAGAGAAATAAGTCATGTGCGTCCACCTGGGGTGAAGGGGAGAGAACGAAGGAGCCATGGTGGAGCCGAAAGATTTGATTCGTGAAGAGGTCTGAGACGGTCCTGGATTCTACTTTAGAGGAGAGAGGACCCAGACTTTCATCTGAACAGGTGAGTGTCGGCTCATTTCTGTGCAGTGGTGACAATCCATGGTTGGAGTCATTAAATGGATGTGTACATAGACTAACTACCATAGAAACCAGTGTATCAACACTAAACAACCAGTACCAACACTGTAGTAAATAATGACATATGAAGCTGACATGGGAATAAACGTTAATAATATGAATAATAACACCGTAAAGCGTTGCCATGGGCCCAGATGTGCATTGACCAGTTTGTGTGTAATAGAAGCCTGCGGTGTTGTGCTCATGTTCCCGGGACCCAGACCAGTCGAACCGGTTCTGGTCTCTCCCAGACTGGGAGTCGTTACAGTGGATCTGAGGTTGCGCTGTTGGAAGCCGCGACTTTCTCAACACTTCGTCTGCGCTAAACAACGAGATAAACACCTATTGTAGCTGTGGAGGCTAATGTCGGGATTTCCACGCCGATAAACGTGTAGTTTCTGCTCCGCAAGAAGGAAACAAGACAAGTGTCCGTGCTTATTTTCGCCGCAGCGAGGAGGTTTCTTCCACCGTGTCCGGACCAACACAGGCCGCCGCTGGAGACCGACGACCCGCTGGAGAAGCTAACAGTGTCTGGAGCAAGAGGCAGCGAAACCCAACCTCTCCAGGCCGCTCTATTGTCCATTTTGTTCGCGACTGGTCTTGAGCTCGTATTACGGTGTTTTAAAACAGACCGTGGCCTCCCGCTCTCCCCGGCCGTGCCAGGAGCTCGACTCTCCGCAGAAGAATGCACCGCTTCCTCCCGGAGTTAGCTCAGCCGCGGCTCCATGTAAGAAACCTGGCTTTGTTTTAGCTCCGGGGTGCAGTCGGCCTGTGCTCAGTAATCACGAGGCTGACCGACAGTCACACACAGAGAAAGGGCCACAATAAAACACACATATCAGATAAAAGGAGTATTGTGTTCTAATGACACCTGGTTCCTGTGTGGTTTGGCCTCAGTCTCCGGCAGTCAGGCTCTGTTTTGTCAAACAAGCCCCCCGCTCATCAGCGATTCTACAAGCTAACGACGCGGTGTGTTTTCTGGTGTTTCACCGTGTGTCTTCTCCTCCAGGGCCAACAATAACAACATGCTTCTGGCCTCTGCCGTGGTGGTGTGGGAATGGCTCAACGAACACGGCCGGTGGCGGCCCTACAGCCCCGCCGTCTCCCACCAGATAGAGGCGGCCATACGGAGCAGCGACCCCCGCGGAGGGAGCGTGGTCCTCGGCCAGGTGGACAACCGGCTCTCGCCCTACATCATAGACCTCCAGTCCATGCACCAGTTCAGACAGGACACAGGTAAGACGAGGGGAGGGGGGTGAAGCTGGATGTGATGAAGGTGGAGAGGGAGGATGCTCTCTCTCAGGATTACATGTTTGCTTCTTATTCACGATGCAGGGCCATAAAACTTCCATAATGGCATAGAAGAGTGGAATGCTGTCATGGCAACTTAGTGTACCCTGCTTCATTGAACAATGAGTTTTCAGTTTGTGTGTTGTTTACGTGTGATCACCTCTGTTGGGCTCTTCCTGTGCACTCTGCTCTGCCTGGACCTCTCATATGAAAACATTAGATGATTATGTGTGATTCAGTTAATCTGATCATAGTTTAACACATATACTTACATGCATATAGGTTGAAACTAATAGGGAAAGATGTAGACTGCAATGTACCATGTTTGGTTATTTTCAGTGCAGCTACATTGAAGTTTGATTAGGCTCATCAACTTACAGTATACAGAGGACATGTATCAGGGGACAGGGGATCCGTTTTGATAGAAACGGCAAAACCCATTACAAGTTTTCTATGCTGATCCAGTGACTTGTCTAGGTGGCAACAGTGCTGTTGTCAGCAAAATCAGTGGAGAGATTAGCACAGACTGATTAGTGAACAACCAAATCCTCAGTGGTTTCCACCAATTAAACGTGAGCCGCATTAACATTCATAACAGAAACGTTTACGTTATAAGTATAAGTTGGCCCCAACACACAGTCGTCATAAAACAAAGCCATAATACCAGCCAATGATAACATGGTTGTTTTAGTGTTAGTCCATGTCTGTTTACCTGTGATAGTGGGCTCCAGCTTTGTAACTTCAATGGTTTGAGTTCGTCTCTGTATCTGTTCTCAGCAGTAACACATAGTGGTTGGATCATTTTCAATGGACATGGAAATATTGTTTTACTTTTGATACTATTCATCCAGGTCAAATAAGATCCCATCCTTATATGTCTTATAAGATGTACATTATATATAAGGTCAAAAGACCTTGGACTGGAAATAACATCATTGATTACAAGCACAGTTGCATTCAGGGCCTGATATGTTAAAGATAATTCTTAGATTCTTTAGATGTAAGAATTCTGTGTTGCACTGACATCACTTATAGGCACGAGATAAAGTGTTGTTCACTTGTTTTTTTCAAAGTAAATCTGGCATTGGTGCAACAGCTTTTCAATGGTTTAGACTTATGTGTGGAAATTCTTTCAGAGGGTGGGTGGATTGGGTTGAGAGCCAGCAGCATGATGATGTGAGGCAGCTGCAAATGACCATTGCACCACTGATCACCACTTAGCAGCATTCTTTAGCTCTTATCCATGGGCACTACACACATGCACGCACACATACACACAGGCGCAGAGCAGCTGCACACAGGTCACATGAAGTAAAGAAACTGAGACCATGATGCTCTGGAAAGAATATTTCAGGCCCAATGAACAGAGAGTTCACTTGAGTTCTCCTCCCTCTGTCACTCGGCTAACTATCTCCCCCAATTTCTGCCTGGGGTCTCTCGTCCTTTTGCCACTGTTCCACTCTCTTGTAGAAGTGTTTAGTTTCATCAATACTCGAAAGTCCTGACGATTTTTCAGTTTCGGCTTCGACGTGAGAGATAGAAAGATATGAGTGTATGTTGTGGGGGTGTTGCCAAAGGAGTGAGATAATTGGGGAGTCTTCTGTATTCCGTCCATCTCCCTCCCCGTCTTTCACTCCTCCACCATTGTTGGATTTTGTTGAACAGATGTGAGCTACTCCATTGTGGCTGTGAGACACACACACACACACACACACACACACACACACACACACACACACACACACACACACACACACACACACAAGAGGGGACAGTCTAAGGGTTCTGAGAAGCAGACCAGCCCCCAGAGGCAGAGGGGGGGTTTAGGTTTGGGGTCCGTGGTTTTGTCAAGTTCACGTCAGTGGAAGATGAAGGGAAGAAGGAAATACAAAGAATGAAAAAGAGAGCAGTCACAGATAGAGTTGTAAACTGGTGGCTATTTCCACTTGGGGTCCAGTTTTGGGTTGTCAAAGTACCTGCATATGCCATGGCCTGATGCGCAAGTGTCTTTTTCTTCAATTTTTCTATCCTATTCTTCTATTTCTATTTTCGATTTTACTAGCGTCTTTGAATTTGAACATAGCAGGGTTCTCATTTATAATCCAGCACAGATAAAACAACATGCATAACAAATACCACTTAACATGTATGTGATCACTACTGAGTTTGATTCGAGGGAGAAAGCCATGCATGACACTACCAAAGGCGAAGATTGGTTTGAGCAAGTTGTTTTGGCTGAAATCAAGCTGTGTCATCATCATAACCCTAACCCTACCGTCTGACATCACACACCTCACATAACACAGATTATGCCTAAATAAGTCAAAGACACACAAAAAAAGGAAAGGCTTGAATCATAAGCAATAGGTACATTTTCAACAATAAACATATGGGGACAGAGACACATGCAAAAAATAACATAACATAAAACATTTTCAATAATTCAATATGGCCCACTAAGGATGTTATCAAAATTGAAATGGCCCTAGAGGCAAAAGGTTTCTCACCCCGGCAACAGATGAACAGGGAAACTACAACAGTAGATTAACTTTCTGTTCCTTATTGCTCTAGAACTTCAGTCACGCTTGAGGTTCTTTTCATTTTCAATTCCTTTGTACAGAAATAATTTGTCCAAATATATATCTAAATTTGAAACAAAAATGTAATATCGAGGAAAAGATGGTCTCCTCCCTTATTGATGTTTAATTAACTGACTGAAGTCACATAAACTCCTGTTCTTATAAAACAGTAACTGGGTGAAGATACGATTAAACCTGAGTTGTTGACGATGTACGATCCTAAAGATCACATTAATGGACTGGACTTAGAAATTAGTTCCATACTGTTGGCAAATCTCTAACCCTCTTCGAACCGACTAAATCCAGCCCATTTGATGACACTTCGAACAAATGACAGATGCAAAAATGAAAAAAAACTAATATCTCAGGATGAGAAAGCAGGGCCGAAAACGCAGACAAAGGAGTCAAAAGTGTTTGACATGCTGTAAACAAAAACACGTGATCTCCGCAACAGAATCAATACATCATAGCTTCTGCCTTCTGCACCACCCCTGACCTGAATCATGGGGAGTATTTGTTGCTTTTGTAAATGCGTCTGACCGGAGAACCTCCCGCTGCATTGTTCATATGTGAAAGGAAACTTCTAGATAAAAGACACCATGTTTGAAGACAGCCTTGGACTGTAACTTCCAAACAGAAGGTCTTGATATTTTAAATGAAACAAGCTTACAAAAATGATTTTTTTTTGTCATTTTAGTACAAATTTGGAGAAACATATTTTATGTTTCTTTAAAGTTAAAACTTGAAATGAAACCGACTTGTCATCGCTTTCTTTGAAGGGCATTGTCCAAAGTCTGAAGGCATCTCTTTTTCCTGCTCTACAGCATGTTCCTCCACTCATTCCAGCTGGTCCTGCTGAAGGAGACACATTCCCAGACCCCCACAATGCCCTGGGGCATCAGGGTCATCATATAGGGGGGTAGGGTTTGGATTTGGGGACTCCCTAGAGACGAAGGGGAGGAGGTGGATTGTGCTAGAGAGGGGGAGGCTCTGGAGCCAAACATTAGCCCTGACTGTGTTTACATTCTCAATGAAACCAGGTTACAGGGACAAACCAGGTTATGACTTTAAATCACAGAACAAGTTTAGTGTCAGTCCTGGCGATCCAGAAGGAGTGCTTCCTCACTCACAACCAAGATGGGTCAAAGCCTGTCCTCCTGTGCATGTTGATGTAACAGCAGGGGAGCAGCCAGTGCTCTGGTCAGGACTAGCTTCTCTGTCATCAGCAGAGGAGCTGCTAGCAGCTTTACCACTGTCGCCAGACTGTCCTTTAAGAAAACTGGGGTAATTTGGTATGACCTTAAGATGTTTGGTGTCAACATCTGTGCCTCTTTGGTTTGAGATGACAAGTAATCTACTGTCTCTGATTGTTGTGTGTGAGGAGGGGTAAAGACAGTCCAACTTCTAAGGGTCCTACAAGGCAGTTGTAGGGGAAACACTGTTGAACTGCTGTAATGCTGGTGCCAGGTACCCTCTATATGTTTTTATACTGACTGAAAATAGAGTGTATCAAAGACCAAAAGCTAGGGATACATTTTTGATCAGTTTCATTATTTATTATTTGGTTGTATGGTTCCTGATTCTAAGTTTAAATTATTTGTATAAAGTGATCTTGTGCACTGTTTAGGGGCAGCAGAACAGCTGGAAATATGTCTGATATACCACCGTTCCATGTTTTTATAGCCATAGCCATCATAGCATCATTGCTGCTCCCTTATTTCTATCAGACATTTCTTATGTTTACATACTTCAAACATTGACTTTTGACCTTTCCATTGTGTTAAAAACAGTTTCTTGTAATCAGTGTTGTAAATATTGTAATTCTGTTGATGAGCTCAGCCATATGCGGCATCTATTCTACTTCTCTCCATCCTGGGAGAGGGATCCTTCACATGTGGCTCTCTCTGAGGTTTCTATGTCCCCCCCCACCCCCCACCCCCTTAATAGGGTGTGGAGATCACGTTTTTTGTTTACAGTACAGCACATACAGCCCCTTCAGAGGATGTCACGGTATTCTCTGGAGTTCAGTGTGTAGCTTAAAGCAGCTGAAGTGCAGTATTCACTCTCTGGAGCTCTGGTCAGTTCTTCATTAACCCTTAGGGAAATAACTGCAGAGTTGGCTGATTTTGTCTTTATCACTAAGTGTGACCTCTTTTACACTACACATTTGACCCACTAGGAATAAAGTATAAAGTATTGATTTTGTTTTAGCCTAATACATATGTGTGGCTCTTTGTGTTTATATAAATATTTAACATTGAAGAACTTTGACATTTTGTTAATTAAATAAATAGTTTTTTTAGAGAGGTGTTACTATATCTAAAAGGAAAGCATTTAAAAAAGATAACATTGTACGTGGATTTGACTGGTATTTAGCTATTTTCTTTTCCAGTTTACCTTGTGGAACTCGTAGGTCGGTCCCTTTATCCGTTTGTCCTAAAGCCTTGTTTTTTGGTTTTACTTCCTCTGGTCCATCTGATCTGTCTCCCTCTATCTCTTTCTCTGTTTCTTTGCCTTTCTCTCTGTCACACTCTGAAGCTGAAAATTGACCCTGAACCCAAAACTCAGGGGACTGGACTCTTTCAGGGTGAGACAGAGTAGAGACGAAGGGGGAGAGAGAGCTGAAACAAGTAGGCAGCATGACAGAGTCGGAGGTGACGGGGCAAAGACAGTGTGGAGAGGGCCACAGAAAGTTATACAGTGAGGTGGGAGGCAGATGCATGAGAAGTTTGGAAAGTTGTCATACATATAATATGAATTACTCTCATTATCTGATCAACATTTATTCAACAAATACACTGAAATCACACCGTTCCTTGACTGAGTAGAACTAACCTAGCTTTAAGTTAGCTGACTGGGTCCTGTTTTGTATGTGGACACATCATAAATCACCAGGAAACAGTGGGAAGGAAATTCAGAGGAAGGAAGATGAAAGAGAGGAAGAGGTCATACAGCCTTTTCTCTCTGAGTTGTTGTGAAACTCTGCGTGTCGAGTTACTGTTACTGTGAGGCCTCTGGGGGGACATCACTTACTGCCTGCTCCACAACACACTAACACACACAGCGACACATACGCTAGCAGCAGACCTACAGCACATGAAAGCATCACACTGTATGAACAAAGATTCCCCCAAAGTATCTTAGCTTGGCATTCTTCACTTGAAACACATCAAGCCCAAAGTCAACCACCTATATCTATTGCCTGAGCATTAGCTGTAACTTTACACTTTACCCAGGTCCACAAATTCATTACACACAATTATCTAATTCTTTGAAGCTTTTCGACCCCAAAATATCAGGATTTCCAAAGCAAACCATGATTACAACTGTGGCTGTGTCATATTCCAGAAGTTGGAACGAGAAGATGAGGAAGGCAACAAAGAATATGAGACTACTGTTTACTTTCAATGTGCAGCTCCCTAGTTAGTGATGGGTCCTTAATTACAAATATTCTGCTCAACAGCGGAACCAGTTCAAGAACCAAAGCTGCTTTGGTGTTATGGAGGTAAAAGAGAGAGAGAGAGACCAACCCATTCTATGATATGTTAGCTTTACCTGACAGTGTTTGCACACATAATGTTTAGTAGCACATGCACAAGTTTTAACAAAGCCTTGTAATAACACGCTCTTCTTTTGTTGTAAAATAGGAGCATTTTAGTACCAGGCGCCAGTAAAAAGAAGGGAAAGTACATTTTGTCGCCTAAACTGTTATGTTATCATTTTTATAATTGAATTCAATTTGAACTAAATAAAAGTCTTAAAATCTTGATGCATTCCTATTCCATCCAATCATGACCCATCCCTAACACACGCACACACACAGGATTGCCTGTGACTGATGACTTTCATGTGATATGGTTTAGAGGGTCTCACAGACTAGCAGATCTAAAATTTGAATGTGTGTTTCATAGATGGGTAGACATACAGACAGATTGGTTGATCGATCTAATCTGACCTGTAAATCATATTCAGTAAATACTGAAGTAACATCAGCAAATGCCTGGAGCAGTGATTCGTTTTATGATTGTACCCACTAAATTTCATGTTGTTCAGTTTACTTGTCATGAGGAGTACAGCCCCATGAAAACTATTGTAAAACAGTCTTCTGTGGCTGTGGAGGCAGCTTTTTAAAGTAAAGTAAAATAACCCAGATGGCTCGTGAATTCAGAAAATTGCCAGCATGTGTTGCAAACTAGACTGTGGTGTATGAAAGAAGTTTTTAATGGGCTTGTGGGCTTTTAAGTGATGTTTGTAATTCTGACCATTAGATTGTTTTTCAAAGTGTCTGATGTGACTTACAACCACATCTATCTCATTGTATTCTTCTTATTGCTGTTTTTATTTTCATTTACAAAGTATGTGTCTAGGTAGCTAGCGATGTAAGAAAATGATGTACCCATCGGGGCTATAACTTTTAATCAGAAATTCAATATTGAATTTGAGGAATTGGTTCAAAGTCTGGAAATATTCCTTAAACAGCAATTTACTGAAGAGTCCCCACACTCTGATCAATTTGTCAGCGTTTCTAATAAAAATTGGATTGGAGCCTTTTTTAATTTTAAGGTCAATGTTTGATTTATTCATTTTAACCTGGGTTTAGAAATGCATCCATTTCACATCTTTTCTATATAAACATACTGATGTGGTGTTAGTAACAGACAAAATGAAAGAAAAGAGAGAGTGACAGCATCAGACAACAGGCGGGCGAGATAGAAAGATGAACCAAGCAAGATGGAAAGAAGTTTAGCCTTTGTCACTTAGGGTCAGCTTGACCCTTTAAATTATGAGTCTCCTTTATCTACTCTTTTAGCTCATGCTTTTACCTCATCTCTCGGCTCTCTCTCCTCACTCCATCTTCTCTGTATCTGAGAGCACTGAGTGGAGAAGGGAGTTAGAGGTCAAGGGATACTATTGTGGGGGCTCTAACTTAATGTTAGGAGAATAACAGCAATTTCAGCTCATCTGCCCCAGGCTGGGTTCAGGTTAGGACAGAAACTGTATCACGTCAAGTTTTAGGCTGGAAAAGAAATGGGCAGAAAGTGAGGATAATCTTGTTATTTTTCTGATGGTGGAAACAAAGTCACAAAGGATTGAGGTCATAATACATGTTTATGTGTGTTCCATTACTCATAACTTTTAGATAGGGGACCTATATTTGTTAACGCACTGGGGACTTGTCTTCGTTAAGGGAAAAAAGTGCAATGTTATAACAGCTCGACTAAATACCGCACTGGTTGTCGCTTTGTGTCTTTATTGTGACTAACATTAAATGGCAAATCTTCAAGGGGTCCACACAAAGACAACAACAAATCAATCAAAGAATCATTGTAATCATAAAACAAAACCAAATTGCTAAAAATATTTTAAATGGTTTTACATATGAAACAACAAAAACTAGTTATCTTAAATGACAACAGATATTATGTAACAAAAAGAAAATCAATATTTGAAACATTGAATGAACTCCTCTAACTGGGCATGAAACTGCTTCAGTGGAGGCTGTTTCAGTTTACTGCTATTTTAACATAAATTGTATTTACATATTTAAATGTGGCACTGCAGTAACAACGAACCCTTTGGGAAATTTACACACTACAACAGCTAGTTAAAACTCAGTGAGGAAATAGCCTGTTAGTATCTATTGATTTTTATCTCAGAGTGAGTCTGAGAATTAATTTGGTTGAGGTCTGGAAAGTTTGCTGGTGGAAGAAGTGAAGTATGTGGACTTACAACACGTGAAGAGTGCATAGATCTACAGGAGGCGAAGCCAGGTTCATTCTTTCTAACCACATGCTGACATGGAGAAAGTAACATGGAAATTTAATACACTGCGGAGAGAGTGTCCAGAATTGGCAGAACGTAGAGGAAGTGCACACTTGTCTCAAAAGCTGAATTTCCCAGAGTCATTGATCTTGATCTGGATTTTAGGAGAGTAGCTTAAAGGCCATCCTGCCATGCATGAAACAGCAGCCGAACCTTAAATGCGCTCGCCGGCTGGTCAGTCCGCAGCCATGTGTGGGTATGTGTGTGTTTCTGTGTGCGGGGAGGGGTCAGTGGCAGAGAGAACAATAAAGACCAGATGGCCTGTCTCTCTCTCCACCTGCCCCAGGCCTCTTTGTCCTCTCTCATACACTTCACACACTTTAATTTCCCCGACTGCTCCCTGTATTTCCCATGTTTCCCTTTGCCTTTAGATCTTTTCCAAACGTGGTGACAATTGTTTCATCTTTCAGATATTCCACAATTCCTTTAGCTCAAGTGTGTATTTTCTTGGTTACAATACAGAGCTTACAACTATTTTCTATAGGTGGATGAATGATACAATATGGTTTCAGTTTAAAACCTCTGCATGCACATACGAATATTGTGTTTGACCAATGCACAGAACCACACCTAGACACATGCATTTGATTCCGACTGATACCATGTGAAAGCAACAGCAGCATGTTGTGACAGAGTTAACATAGAACGGGTGTGGTACTGTGAGAACAAAGCACGATTAAGGCCTTTGACATATTTCTGTTTGCTGTGTACAACACACACAGATACATGCTGCACTGGTTGTCACTTTGCGACAATTCATCTACTGCACTATATGTACTGTATGGAATGGATGCACCTATTCAACTTCTTCTCTTTCAATACCAAAAGCACTCAACCCTACAGCTGTAATTCTCAGAGCCACTAACACCTCTTTTTATCAAATAAGTGTTGGTTTGTAGAAAAGGGGCACAGGCTAGCATAACTACATCTAACTAATCTATCTAATAATTCCAGAAATCTCTTTCAATCCGTCTGTTTCTATGTATGTGTGTATGTGTGTATGTATGTGTGTATGTGGCTTGTGTATCATGAGAACTGTGCATCTAATCGGCTTCACACTTGCCGTGTGTATTGCTAAGGGCCCAAGGAAGCACAGTGTCTAATTAGGTGTGATTTGGACATGTGATCTGGTTGATATGAATAGAATTTGAATAAGCAGATGACCAGCTGTGGTGCAGCTTCAGGGTTTTGTGGTCTTTATTTGCAGTGGCACAATTAGTGCTGTCAGTGCACTAGTTTATATAAACGCACCATTACAGAAATTCAAGATTTCATTTGAGGGATTGGTCCAAAGTCTGGAAATATTTCTTAAAGAGCAATATACTGAAGAGTCCCCACACTCTGACCAATTTGTCGGTTTTTCTAATCAAAATTGGATTGTTGACTTTTTAAGGTGAATGTTAGATTTATTCATTTTAACCTGGGTTTAGAAATGCATCCATTTTTACCATCTTTTCTGACAATTTTGTCCTGATTGTTGAAACACATTCACTCGCTCACACACAAACAGATTCTCTTTGCTTGCTAACTGAATGGGATAACAGTTGAGAATGATTCGCGAGAAGAGTGTTAAGGTTATAAAGTTGCTGCCCACAGATCAATTAATCTACTGCACTACACTATATGGACTGTAAGGATGCACCCATTCAACTTCTTATCTTCAAATACCAATTCTTATATCCCAGTTCATGCTATTTTGGTATCTGATATTGATCACCATCCAATGCCACAGATCTGTTTTTTCAGGTTGTCACTGGGTTCTTTTTCATTTATGTTAACATGAGGAGAGGGATTGCTGTGGCACCAAAAACTGAGTTGGCGGAGCACCATGACTTGAATGTGCCTGATGTGAAACATAATTCTAAAACACACTAAGCCAATAAAATGGTACATGACCTGATTTTACCCAGTTTACTATTATCAGTACTTTAAATGACAGTATTCTATTTCCTGAGGTGTGTGTGTGTGTGTGTGTGTGTGTGTGTGTGTGTGTGTGTGTGTGTGTGTGTGTGTGTGTGTGTGTGTGTGTGTGTGTGTGTGTGTGTGTGTGTGTGTGTGTGTGTGTGTGTGTGTGTGTGTGTGTGTGTGTGTGTGTGTGTGGGGCACTCTGCCTTTACCTCCTGCAGGCATTGCATGCCAGCTAGTTTTAGCTTTCATAGTGACAAAAGGACAAGAAGCATGGCTGCTAATACAAGCGTTTGTCAGGATGCTGCCTTGCACTCAACTCCGCAGAGGGACCTGAACTTTATCCCAACATATTTAGTTTAGTATGACTCCAGCTGTAATGACGTTTTCATCACTACGAGTGGTTCCCCACAAACTAAGCACACAGACTTGAACATATTTCTGTATCAAAGTGTCACTGCCGTGCAGGGATACAGATGTGTAAATAAATGTTGTGATAATTCAATAGCACAACTGCGAATAATAGTGAGAATACACTAATGGAAAAATAATCCCATTAATGTGCTAAGTCAGTAGTGACTAACTCAGCCTCAGTGTTCACAACCCAAGTTATTATAGCCATACTCTGTAGATTCAATGTCAAGCCTTGATAATACACACACTTACATGCACACACATACATACAAAGCATCCTGAAGTCAAGGGTTGATGCCATGATAAGAGACAAAAGCAGCTTGTCCTCTTTGTGATAAGACCTTGGCCTGATTGTCCTGTACAGAACACAAAGCTAAAGCTTCATGCACACAAAATCCACGGATGCTATTTGACAGTCATTTTGAGAAGCACATCTCCCTTTTCCCATTATGGCTCTTTCTTTATTCATGTACGTATGAAGAGAATATCCCTTCTGTGATCAATAAAGAGGAGCATTATTCCTTTTATTATTAGTATAATGGAGAGGGTTATAAAAGAGCACCCAGTCCTCCTGGACTGGAAACCTCTAATAGATGGTGGTTTTCAGCTGTTTGTCTCCACAACAAGTCCCTGAGGTAAAGTCGTTCTCTGAGGACGGGAATCAGAGTGAAACTAAAAGGAATATGCGACATCTAAATCTGCACATCATGGCAGCTTTTCATTAATAATAACAAGCTCCAAAATGGTATCTTTTCTTCAATGGTAAATGGTCTGTATTATTTTCTAGTCTTGATGACCACTCAAAGCGCTTTGCAGTACAGTTTATTGCCATTCACCCATTCACACACACACATTCATACAGGGCATCTATGGTCAGCAGTTTTTAATATGAGGGGCCATTTGGGGTTCAGCTTCTTGCCCATGGACACTCCGGCATGCAGGTAGGGAAGACCGGGATCGAACAATATTAATAATAATAATACATCTTAGTTGTATAGCTCTTTTAACAATGCTCAGAGACACTTTACAGTATTACAAAAACAAAGCACATAAAAAAACTAACAATATAAATAACACATTGGAAATAAGATACACGTCATTATAAAATCACTTTCTGTAAATGCATATTAATAAGCTCCTTTCGTATAATAAGCATAAAACTTTCTCTAAACAATTATTCTCTCTACTTCATCATATTGATCCTCACAGGTGCAGCCCTCACACACACCGTGGTGGTGTCCCTATAATCCTGTAATGTCGTCATTCTGATGATTATTTATGTTTAGTGCTAAAAGATGTGACACATTTGGCATACAGTGCTGGAGTTATTGTGGAGTAAACAAACCTTTGAGGAATAACATTATTTTATAGTCTGGAGCTGCCTCAGTCTTCGGTCTCAGAACGGACTCACTCACTGTAGTAATCAATGGGTCGAGTATAGATGATGATGTAATCAGTGGAGGGCGGAAGTGTTGAAACTGGTTTAAATAGCCGCCCATACAGGACTCTCTAAGACATAAAGCTGACACACACACAATTTCACTCGTCAACACTACACGTGGCATTCTATTGGCCGGGAAGTTTGACTTGTTGCACCAAAAAATTCAAAGTGCAGAAAAAATAAAAACTAAGAGCAGAGGTGAAATCTGAGAGTAGACGTTTCACATGCACACAGAAACAGCACGAGGAGAGGCCGGAGCACAGGAAATATTTGAGTGTGAGAGCATTCCAAAATCTGCGCGTGAAATCAATAAGTCATGCTCTCAAACTGAAAGACCATGCTCTTGAATACAATAGGGAAAAACTCATAAAGTAGAAAAGTAAAAAAATGTCATGCCCAAACTCCCATGTTTGTTTGTTTGTTTTGGCTTCAAGCTAATTTCCTGGCTGCATCTGTACCATGCTGCAGAACATAAAGCACTGTTCAAATGAGGACAAGGAGGGCGATATGTGGCAAAAAGAAATAGGCGATATAAATAATGCGAAAATGCTTTTTGTGTCATTACACAATATACAGTATATTGTTATATTGCACCACCAGACTGTACAACACAATAAACAATTCAGTGAGTGATAATTCAGTTTTAATTATTCACCCTCTCACTGTCTCTATCCACGAAACAAATGCAGCCCACATCTATTGAACCACTCCTCTTGATGTCTGTGTGCCCATGCCCCTCTGCCAATATCAGAGCTTTGTACTCGTCTCTCTACTTTTTCTCTCTCGCTCTCTCTCACACACAAACACACACACACACACACACACACACACACACACACACACACACACACACACACACACACACACACACACACACACACACCTTCCTCTCCTTGTCCTGGCATTGACTGAATAGCCCATTACCCCTGGAGAAAGAGGTGGTTTGTGGTTGGTTGGTCGAGGGACCCTCCTCCCATCCCTCTGTCCCACAGGGAGACAGAGAGACATTGTTGTGTTCTGGATATACAGTATATTTGTGTTTTTAATTATTCATTCAGCTGTGTTTATTTTGTTTAGCCTTGTTTGTGCCTTTGTCAATAATAGGTTGGACTGGAAGTTAAAACACAAGTATGTGAATTTGTGAATGTGAAATAAAGAGCAAAGTTGATGAAGTGTTGTGAACTATTTAACTCACCACTTAGGACCACGAGGCTGGCAACCCCCACTGTTGACACTATCGTGGTGGATGTGTTCACCCACTCACCCAAGTAGTTAAATAGTTCAATTAAAATCCTGCATCCAGTTAGAAAGGCTGCATCATGGCTTACGTATCTTCAAGTGCTTTTTCATACATGAAGTTTTTTACTTAATTTTCATCACATTGAAATGCATGGAAATGGGATTTCTTCGTGGACCTGGTATTGTGAGCCTCCTGATGTACGAATATGTTATCGAAGTGGAGCAGAGGGAGGTTGTTACTGCAGCTTTGAGCTATGCATTGTTGTTCAGCTCAATGATTTCATCAGCTGGTCCCAGACTTTAAGTCTTAACAAATGTGTTCTGTTCTTTTGTGTACTTCTCTTTTACCGAAACCTCTCACCAACTGCCTGAAGGGGTTTTGCAAACTTTCCACAATATTCAGTCATAGCAGGATTGTTTTGATGCAGAGTAGGAATGCGCTCGGACCTCGTGAAGACCTGGTATTCACATGTGTTTTTTGTGATCCGATCACAAGTGGACAGCTCTAAGTACAGGTGTGAACGCACTCAGATCGGATAGTGATATGATCACGTCAGGCCACATTTGGCGGTGGTCTTGGTCACATGTGGCCACAATCTTTGAGGAGTGTGAACGCGAATGTGGTCCTGGCCACATTGAAGGACCGCCTACAAGCACAAATATTCTGAATGAGGTTTCAGCTTCTTACCTATCAGCTCACTCACCACTTAACCTATCAGAGACTTTGTCTCTGTCAGATTGTGGTCTAATGGAAGCTGCTTGTTGTGAACCCAACTCTTGATTGACCATTTTCATTACGTTGACCACGTCCCTTCAAACAAGACGCACTGAATCGTCTTTTACTGCCATGAAAATATTTTTGCTTGTTGGTGCATTTATCTTAAAAGTGCGACATTTCCCATCTACGTTTTGTAGTTTGCCACAAGCCAGCCTCCTCGTTGTCAGGCTAAATCTGGTTATGTAAAAGGTTGTATCATCACATGTTTTATTGAATTTGTGCTCATTCAAAGATAAGGGGCTCTATTTTCACAATGTAAGCTTGTGGTCTAAAGCACATGGAGCAAATGTTTCAGATTGGGTACTTTTGATAGTTTAATGGTGGATCAAAAGGTCGCTCAGGCAGACACGTGGTTCAAATTAGTTGTTTTTGTTTAGTTTGTCTCTAAATTAATCATGGGTGTATTTGGTGCGTAACACACAATAAACTGTAAGATAGGGTGCGGGTGTGATGAAGAGCTAAAGGCTTTTAAAACAACCAACAATTTCTTTGTTACCTTGGTAGAAAAGGGGAAGAATTAACAGCAAAAAAAAGACATTGTTATCAGCCAAATTATTTCTTGTATCTTCTGTATCAGCTCAGAATTTCCGAATCAGTTCTTGCTTTAATATTCAATTTTTCCTCTTTTTTGCTTCTCAGGAACCATCCGTCCGGTACGAAGGAGTTTTTATGACCCCGCTTCGGCCCCGGGTCAGGGCTGGCAGTGGGAGTGGGAAAACGATGCAGGTTCATGGACGCCCTATGACATAGAGGTGGCCATTGCCATTGAGAGTGCCCACAACCGCCAGCAGCCTTGCCTCGACCTGACACCACTCGGTTTCTGCTACCTCATTGATTTTCAAAACATGACACAGGTTTGTTTTAATTCTTTACATCAACATCAATGACATAATCAACTTGACACTTCCTCCATATCTGAAGTTCTTTTACCAAATAGATGATACGTAGCTTTCAAGCTGGAACGTTAAAACATTGTAAACATGTTTTTCCTGTGCTACAGGTGAACAGACAAAGCCAGAGGTGTCGGAGGATCCAGAGACGTGCTGATATGGCCTACCCTTTAGTGTCCGGTCCTCTCCCTATACCCAAAGGCGGAGGTGTTGGAGTAGGTGGAGGGCTAACAGGAGCCTTGCTGGGCGTGGGAGTGTCAGGGGTTAGCATGGGGATTGGAAGCTCCGTCTACCCTAATGGAGGCTTGTCAGCTCCTGGACTGGGCCCCTGTTCCTGTCAGCAGTGCTTATTGGTCCTTAGTGTGAAGACCAACACAGTAGGAGCAGGAGGGGGGACAGCAGGGATACAGACTCTTGGCAGACGCTCACTAACCATGCAGCGGCCGAAGAACTTAGCACCCATCGCCTCCAGACCTCTGAGTCCATCTAAATCAGTCACTCTGGGACGAGGCCAGCAGCAGAACTCCAACTACTACCTGACACTTCCGCACGGCCTCGCTATCTCTAGAAACATAGCCTCGCCAAGAAGGAACGCCCAGCTCTTCGCTCAGTCGCTGGCCGCCCTTACTGCTGGCACGTCCTCTCTGGGTGTCTCCTCGTCTTCCAACAGGCCTCCTCCACCATCCCTCCCGCCTCCTCAGCCTCCATCATCCAACCCCAGCATGAACCCTCCGTCCATTCCAGCCAAGCACTCCTCATCCTCTGCCAATGATTCAGTGCCAACTGCCACATTAATAACCCCTGCCTGCAAGGTGACCACACCTCCTTCTCCGGTGCCATCTCCGTCGCCATTGGTATTGAATCCGCAGCGTACACCATCGTCCGCATCAACAGTGTGCCATGCCCCGTTGCCACAGAGGTCAAGCTTAGCCGGGCTGAGCAGACCAGCGTTACAGAGGATTGCAATGGCCCAGTCCAGAGCGCTCATAGCATCAGGGTGAGTGAATGAAACACACACACACACACACACACACACACACACACACACACACACACACACACACACACACACACACACACAACCAGGAGCTTGATTAAAAGCATTTTCGTCACTTTCAGCAATTTTCATGAATTATACCCACAGAAAGTAAAGTCTGAGGCAGTGGAACTATTTATTTTCATCTCATTTAATCGTTGCAGTGTATCTCATATTGGACATTTTTACATATCATGCAATCCTGTTGTATTCGGTCTGAATACTATCCCCTGCAGGGACACATGCCCATGTGCATGTTGAAACATGCAAATAACCAGCAGGCCTGGGCATGCAGCACTAAATATTCACATTCACACCAACATTTACTCAAACAACCCTCGTCACGCCCACTGATGGGTGTCATATGTGTGAGTGTTGTAATGAGTGGTGTTGCTCTGCACTAACTATGAGTGGTGTGATATCAGGTGTGATTCTTCAGATTCACATTCATTCCTCTTGAAAATGTTATGTTTTCTTTGTGTTGTTGTCCAAGTGTATTTTGGGTATTTGACCTGTTTGGTGCGAAAAATCTTTTTTCTTTAATCAAAGACAGGGTTTGTTGAGGCAGATGTTATTAACACAGGGGAAAGTGATGTTTTGAAATAATTCCTCATGAAGGTTAAAGATGAACAGACAGAAGGCATTGGAGATTAATGAGATTCAGCAGCACCCACCCTCCTTTCATCTATCTTGTGTCAACAGAACCAGAAGCCAGTGAATTGTGGGGATTTTGAAATGTGAAACACATTTTTAAATCCAAGTAAAGTAAGAGACAGTGTAGATTAATGAGAATACAAATTCTTCATAAAATGTTAGATTGGCCTAAGTTGGATTCCTGTGTGTGTCTGTGTGTGTGGCCATTTGTCTCGAAAACTATTTAATACATATGGTATGCAAAGTTCAAAGAGCAGCAAGCAGCTCTGTCTCAGGTCTCAACCACTAACCTCTGATCACACAATGACCCTATTAAATATACTGTGCACTCAATTGAGTTGAAGGATCATAGTGAGACACCAACACTCCATTTTAAAGACAAATCTTTTAAATCTTCTTTTCTCTCACACCTCTGTCCATCTTCCCGTAGTAACACTGGAACCACAGTTCAGTTTTATGCATTTTCAGTCTGTCGATTGAATTCAGGTCTGTCGGTTCATGTAGTCAGTGTAACCTGATTTACTTTTGTTTGATGGTCGGTAATAGTGTGGAAACACTTATGGTAAAGAACACAATGAGTCAGCTGACACTGTCAGCCAGCTGCACAAGGCAATGGATTTGACACAAGTGAACTGCAAGACTTAGCTGCTCTTCTCCCCCACCACCTCTCTCCACTCAGCCTGAACACTGTCCTTGAACACCTGCTCCTTTTTATTCACTCTTAAGACCCTAACCTCCTCTTCTCCTTTCCTGTCATTTCTCTTTGATCATGTATTTGTTTCTCTGACCTTCTTCTGAATGATAACTTTCCAACAAAACCTGTTCAAAACTCCTGTCCTGATACTTGTGTCTTTTATACCTCTACCTGCTGCCTTGCAGATCCATGTTGTAGACATCCTTCACTTTCATTCTTGTTGGTTCTCATGTCAGTGGGTCTGGGTCAACTTGATTTCCATGCTGCTGAAGTTATTATTTTTATTATTTAGAAAATGAACATGTTTCTCTATGCAGTGGATTCTATCTGTGGAGGTCGTTGAAAAAGTGTCACAAATCAATGTCAGGCACACAGCGCTACAATAAAGCAAATTATCAAATTAACATCACGTTATCTTGTATGTTATTATGAGTGTGGTATAAAAATTGTTTTGTTTCATTATGAAACTGTCACAGGACTAATCAGACTGTGGTGGGCTGCCAGAGTCTATAGTTATTTAATGAGGAACACTATCTGTAGATGACAATGTGTCTGTTGCTCTATCAGTTGCTTCGACCACTTTGGTCCTGACAGAAATATCTCAACAATTGTTGGATGTATACCATGTTTTTTGTATTACTTTATAAATCCTACAAAGTCCTTTCCTTATTGTCCACTATTAAATTGATTTTACTAGATTTCACTGAGATATTTCCAACTTTCAGTCATGATGTCATACAACAATGAATAGAGGCATCTCATTAAAAGGACTCCCATGCAAAACAGCAGGTGTTTGTTTCACATCTTTTGTGAAAAAGTGATGCATTTTACTAGTTTAAATAATGGTGAGTTTTATTTCACCTCGAACTGAAATCAAGGTCAGATAGTTTCGAGTTGTAGTCCCTCCCCTGGCCCTGTCACTCATTCCCCTACCCCCTCCTCCTCCTCCTCTTCCCTGGCTCCTCTCCTCTTGCCTCTCCCGTTGCGTCTGGGCCCCTCAGAGCCTCATTGTTGGTCTCCACAGTAACCTTTGTTGGATTACCCAAGTCTGGGCTGCATTAGCAGCACAATGTCAAGCCTCCACTTCTCTCTTCTTTCTGCTCTCCTCTCCTTCCCCCTCTCTCTCTCTGCTCTGGCCTTTTCATATTCTCTGCCTGCTCTTTCGTTCCTTTTCTCCTCTGTATTTCTACAACTTTCTTGATTCTGATGAGTTCTTGCTGTGCTCATTTCTTTTAGTATTTAGGGTTTCTGAGTTTCGGGCTGTTTAAAACATAACTATCCCAGTTAATATAGATGTTTTTCTTTCAAGCTTACCCTGATAGTATTTATTGGGGTGTTTGGACTGCTTTGGGTAGGTGAAGCATTGAATCAAGACCCCTCATTTAGATGGCTTTACTGATCCAGCATATTCATAATATGAATATTTTTTGGGTGGGGAAGAGACAGACAATGTTGCTGGTCCAGTCAGCATTGTTGCTACCCCCAGACAAACACAAACACAAGCACCCGTGTGTGTGTGTGTGTGTGTGTGTGTGTGTGTGTGTGTGTGTGTGTGTGTGTGTGTGTGTGTGTGTGTGTGTGTGTGTGTGTGTGTGTGTGTGTGTGTGTGTGTGTGTGTGTGTGTGTGTGTGTGTGTGTGTGTGTGTGTGTGTGTGTGTGAAGTCTCAGACTCAGACAGGGGCCTGAGACATGGGACTGATGGGAAGGGGGTGGGGGGGTACAAGACAAAGAAACGAGTCAGCAAACTGTCAAAGATTGATCACACAGTGGTGCAAGAAATCAGGACAACACCACAGTGAGAGGAGGATGTGACAAATGCACACTCACAAAGTGATGCCCGGCTGTGAAGGGATTCACCCACACGCACACACGCACACAACCATACAGTGTCCTCCTCTCCCACACAGAAAAGGTAAATATTGACGATTCTGATTGGAGCTGCCGTGAAGAATGTGCGCTCTCTCTGCAGTTGAGGATTATAGGAACAAGACAAAGGAAAATGAATGAGTGGTGGAGAAACTGTTATGTTGAGGAGAGGCTGGCGCACACTGTGGTTGCACAGTCTGACTTTGTTTGGGCAGAACAGATGAGAACAGAGAGGCAGAAATGTGCAGTGAGAATGTGTTGGCACCTGTTGGGTTCACCAACAGGCTGCAGCTTCATTCTTATCTCGTCCTGCACAGAGCGGAGCTGTGGGACTCAAGCTTATCTACTGCTTTTTTACACGTTGAGAGAAAACATGCAGAATGAAACCTTGGACAAAACTGATAACCTTGAATGTTTGAGAAGAATGCGACTGGTCTGGTGAATAAAATACACAATATCCGTTGTGACATACCTCAACAATCATAATGGCCTTTAACAGATAGTTCCCAGGGTAACTGTCTCGACAGCTGTGTTTGTTTTGCTGGTGGCTGATACATTTAGATTTTCGTGGTGTCTGTGTGATCTTTGGTATTTGAACATTTCACCTGTTTTTGAGTATGTTTTAGACATTTAATATTTTGATTGAACAGTAGGCACTAAATGACGGAGGAAAGAGATGCACAGTTCCTGGAGACATTTATATGTTCAGTAACACCCAGGACCCCTGTGCTATTTTATCCTTCAAATAATAGAATCAAGTAGGATCACTGAATCTGTGTGTACAATCTGTATGATTCTATGCTGTGGCTCTGGCTTATTAAAGTATTTGTTGTATACTATGAATTCATTATTTGTGTATAAAATAATTTAAATGTATTCAATGTATTTAAAATACAAAAAAACTTCATTATAAGTTATAATATAAAAGAATGAAAAGTTCTTTGTTGCCAAGACAGTCAACATGAAAATTATCATATACCTTTGTCCAGGGCCTTGCTCAGACCTTGAATTAACATCTGTCTCAGGTGATCTGAACCCAAATGTACAGCCCTAAGTTCAGGTGTGGACACACATTCAGAGGTGGTCTGGGATGCATGTTGACACATTCTGGGTCACACTGAAGCACTGCGTACTCGGCTGGTGTCCTCTGACCTGTTTCAGTTTCACAATGAACTGAAAATACTTTTACACTTACCATACCATGTATTGTTTGTGACCCACATATTAGCTTTATTTTTTATGCAGCACAATGACTCTCTCATATACACACACGCTGTACACGTAGAGAGCAGGGAAGAGAGATCTGATCACAAGTGGTCATTGGAGACACATGAAGAGTTTTTTCTTTCCACAGTCACCAAAGTGCTGCTCATTGTGGGAACTGTTGTGTTTATGTATAATATTTAAGGTCTCGACCTTAATATGCAAAGTGTAAGATAATGTATGTTGGTATTTGACGCTATACAATAAATATAGAATTGAATTGAATTGAAAATTTTAACGTGAAGGCCGTAGCTGGGTTATAGTTATATCATGTTGATTTTCATACTTTTAAAATTTGTATTTCAAACAATATAAAACCAATAAGAGAAAATATAGGGTGGAAAAAGTTGCGTGCGTCTGTCCGTCCGTGTGTGTGTCCGTCCGTGTGTGTTTGTGTCCGTGTCCATATGGTCATATGGTTGTGTGTGAGGCTGTGGATGCAGCTTTATTTGCATGTGGCAATATGTGTGTGAGAATGTGTGTCAGTGTGTCATTGTCTGGTGTCTAAATCAGTCCAGCCGATGTCCATCTGGGCCCGGGGGAATAGGCGGAGCAGAGGGGTGAGGGCTGGAGGGAGTGTGTAAGACAAAGCTGTGGGAGTTTATGATCTGGTGGGAAGCGAGCAGTGGGTAGGATGGTGGATTTGAGGTCACTGGGGGTCAAGAGAGTGGAGTCTCATTCAGGCCCTTCCCCCCAGGCAGCGACGGGATCGTCCTCTTTTAAAGTTCCCGAGGTTTTTTTCTTCACTGGTCTCACTTTCCCTTAGAGCTTCCTGGTTTCCTGTTTCCCCACTAATACTTCCTCCTTTTGTTTCGGTGGTTTTATGGAGGATGAATAGTGACATCTACAAATATACATGTTTATTTGAGCTGGCTACTGGATATTTGTTCATTGGGCAGGTGATGTTTTTTAATTTTGGGATTTGGATATTTATTTCTATGCCTCCACGCTGCAACAGCTGTGGCTGCAGGCATTACTTTTGGGGTTGTCCGACCATCTGTCCTACAATATGCCCGTTCCCATGAACGCAAATAATGAAAACCACCAATCATCACCTTTCTGGCACAGACAATAGTGGACATAATAAATAGGATTAATTGCAGGGCTGTGGTACAGGGTTATTTGTTATTTGTAGAAGGTAACTTTTGATTGTGTATGTTGTTGCATGAATGTTAAGACTTAATTGGAATAAATCAGTTAGATGAAACCAATTAATGAAAATAAATCATATTATAATATAAACCTTCTGTACAGTATATGTACAGAAGGAACCTGACTGACTGCTTTTGTTAGCACACATTACAGTACTACTTATTAAAACTTGCATGAATCTTCAGTGGACAACACTTAACAATGTCACTTTTTTTGTTATTGTTGTCTACGATAAACAATATAATCTTCTTTATACAAAAAAAAAAGGCCACATGCCTTTATTTGTGTGTTGGAATGATATGCTAGTTACAGTTGAGACAGTGGTAAAGCATATTTTAAATACAATCAGTGGTCTATATAAATACGGACCATTTAGCCTAAATAAAAGGCCTGACTTTTTCTGAGGTCAGGGATCTTGGCCTCTCACAGCTTGGTGTCAACTATACTACAGGAACTACATCATATGTGTACCATGTATAAACACACATCAAACGTCACCAATGTGGCAACTAAAATGCTTAGTGGCTCAGCTGTGTTGACGTGTGTGTGTGTGTGTGTGTGTGTGTGTGTGTGTGTGTGTGTGTGTGTGTGTGTGAGTGTGAGTGTGATCAGCACATCAGTTTGTAAATGACCCGTGTGAAGCTTATCTATGATCAGACTTGGCTCTCCTCCTTACCTCACTCCCTAAATACTTCTTTGCTAACGCAGCAGCCCGTTATTCATGCTATATATAGATCTATAGTGATTGACAACAAGTGAGTAGTGCATGTTTGAGATCACTGTCATTGTCACTCACTGACTTGATCCTGT
Organism: Hippoglossus hippoglossus; assembly: GCF_009819705.1. NCBI lineage: Eukaryota > Metazoa > Chordata > Actinopteri > Pleuronectiformes > Pleuronectidae > Hippoglossus > Hippoglossus hippoglossus. Next base: position 2,125,891 of record NC_047151.1, on the reverse strand, counting down.
GCTTATCTAATAGATGTGTTTCCCATCCATCATTAGCCTACTGAAAGGAGACTGTCATAAATACATCTTCATGACAAGCGTAAGAACTTAAACTACTTCAACTGCATACGACAGCACAACACTCGTCTTACAGAGCGACGCTCGGACTAATCGGATCAACGAGATGGAAATATATTGTGATTAATACGTGATAGTAGCCACATGCAGCCATGTGCTCTCACTGATTAAACAAGAAAATAAATAATTTGTTATTTTTGATAAAACGTTTGTCGTGTTGCAGGATGTGATGACATTAGAGACAAGCTGGATAGAACAAAGCATAGTGTCAGCATGACATACCTTTTTTCATGAGTGTCTGTGCATATGACACATGGAACCCAATTTAGTACGGCAATTTACTATTGCCCGATTCGATGCTGTCATGATACTTGGATTTCTTATTAGTTGTATTGAAACTTGGTGGAAGGTTGGGTATGGGCCAAGAAAGAACCCTTTAACATTTGGAGCAGATTTGTTGATTCAGGGCAAGATAGAACGTTTTCCACATTTTTGGGAATTTCTGAAAAAATAATGAAAGATCTTTTGGTAAAAAAAATCAGGCATAAGTAGAGGGTTTTTCGCACAGATCCAGATTCAGGAAAAGTGGGGTTGTCACAGGGGCTATATAAGAGGTACTATACAAAAAATCCTTTCAACTGTGTCAGAGAATGGATAGTTGTCCTGCGTGTAATGTAAACAGTTTGCAGAACCTTTCTGTGTGTATCAGATATGTACCTGATCTCAATACATGTATTCATTTGGATGTATTTACTTCAAAAAAGAGTACCCATTGCATATCAGTCAGTCTTTCTGGGTTTTATTTCAGTAGCTTCATTGCTCTACCTATTGGCTTGTTCTTGAAGCCCAGCTGATGTTGGTCACAGAAATCATGGGGCTGGATGGAAGTTGAACAATATTGCATTCTAATTGCTGAACAGAATGTTTTTATATCACAAAAAAGATCATGTACACAAATAAAGACAAGATGTTGGGATGAGTTTTTGCCCTGCAACTCAGTGTTTACAGCAGAGACCTGTAATGTGTTTAGAGCATGTTGAGGTGATGCAACTAGTCCCACCACCTCTTTACTCCTCTGACCCTCTGTGCTCTACTCCGTTACTATATGATAGATTTAGACACAAAGGGAAAACCACCAGTGTTATTGCATAATTTTTGTGTTGTCTTGACTTTGTGGAAACTCAGAGTGGATCAGTGTCATCTGCTCATTCCTATCGTGACTGCTTTCTGTTGTTTACCCCTCACTCTGTATGTTTACTGTTCTTCTACTCGCACTCTGCTTTTACTCTCTGAAGTAACACCTCATTTCACACACACAATCATTTCCTCGTACTCTTTCCCAGCGCAGACTTACACACATGCCTACACGCACAAACACACACACCAGTGAATCATTCACTAGCGCGTTGTCATGTGTCACTGAGTGGGGTTAAGTGAAAGCAGCTTAGTGCACTAACAGAGAGCCTGTTAAAGCTAAACCTTCAACAGGAAACAGCACATGATCACTGGCCTTCTGTCAGGACTCTCCCACTGTCCAGACAGGGTTGTGAACAGGCCTGTCGCATCCCCTTCGATAGCTCAGTTGGTAGAGCGGAGGACTGTAGTGGTCAGTGCTGGTATCCTTAGGTCGCTGGTTCAAATCCGGCTCGAAGGAGGTTGTCTTTTGTTTAGACCCCCTCATAATCCCACTCACGCATTGGCAGCTGTTAGTTACCACATCTTCGATTGGACTGTTGGTGCTTCAACACATTTGAACACGATTATGTATAGTCATGTCATTACATCATACCCTTTACACAATTTACTCCTTTCTAAGATTAAAGCTCATATTTCTAAACAGATACACAGATTATTACCATCAAATACACTGGACTCTGTAAAATCCTGTCCAACTCGACGAAAACTGAGTCTGAGTCTGTATGTGGGAGACGTGTGTTTGTCAGTCAGATGATGATGATGATGATGAGGATGGGCTTTGTGATGCAGCAGGTAATCCCCAGCGAGCAGCTGTATGACGTCCGTCTCTTTGAGCTCAGTGAGCAGATGGAAACTCCGTGGATTAGCTCTCGTAAACACACACCGCCAGCCCGGCGTACTCATTCATATGCTCTCCAGCCAGCAAACAGAGTAGTAACGCTGTGAGAAAGAAGATACAAAGGGACAAGAAAACAAAAACATTTCTTTGTAACACATTTTTTTGTCACAAGGTTTTTTGGAAGTTGGACAGGGCACTAATTTATTCAGCTGACATAATTTGCCCGTTATCTTTTTTCATCTTTGCGTGAAGTTTTAGTCTTCTTGACTGTGACCTCTGACTGTAAGAATGACTGTCATCAGTTTTTCAAAGTGAGTTATCAGTTTGGTCGAGTTTTCCCAACCTGTAACGTCTGATCCGGAAGCCATTGTAGGAAATTTGAAAATCCACTTCACTAAAGAGTTTGTGTCTTGTATTGCAGTGTGCCCACCGTCCCAGTGAAGAACCTCAACGGATCCAGTCCTGTTCACCCTGCCCTTGCCGGTAAAAACACGCTCTGACTTACCAAGTGCTGTCACTGAGAGGAAAAGTCTCTAATTCGGGAAATAAAAATCATGGAATTTCACTCTTCTTACAACATTTTTTTTAATCTTATTTTTTTCTTGGGTATTTCAGGGATCACAGGAATCTTGATGAGTGCTGCCGCTCTGCCTGTGTGTCTGACTAGGCCTCCTAAACTCGTGCTGCATCCTCCACCTGTCAGCAAGAGTGACATCAAACCAGTGCCAAGCTTTGGCCACTGCTGCAGGAAGACCACCAAGAAACAAGCTCGCAAGGGTAAGAGTGAAAACAGCTGGAAATGCTATTATTTTTTAAATCAGCAAATCATCAGCCTGATAAGAGAGAAAGAATTTCGGTCTTTGTGTTTATCATCAGCCTTTCTGTCATGTGTGTCCATCAGCTGCCACACAGGTTTACAGCCTGGACTGTTTTTCTAGTCTGTCATCCACTCATCACTCCCCTCTGTTCCCTCTCCTCTTCATCTGCAGGTAAAACCCCAGAGGAGGTGGTAAAGAAGTACCTGCAGAAAGTAAAAAGTCCACCAGAGGAGGTATGACCTGTGTTTTGTGTCTGTGTGTTTCATAATGCTACTGTAACTTATGATAATGTTTTTATAATGAGTGTCTTTCACTTTTCTCATCTCCCCCAGGACTGTACCATTTGTATGGAGCCTTTGGGGGGTCCATCTGGGTACAAAGGTCCAGGGGTGGGGCCCGTTTCCAAGGCAGAGTCAGTTGGGCGTCTGGCACAGTGTGGACATCAGTACCATTTCCAGTGTCTAGTGGCCATGTATAACAACGGGAACAAGGACGGCAGGTAGGTCGGAGACTCAACACTCGTCTTCATTCCCTCAGAGGATTTAATGAAATCATCCCAATATTCAATCCATCTCCACCTTTTCTTTCAGTCTTCAGTGTCCCACATGTAAAACCATCTACGGCGTAAAGACAGGCAACCAACCGGCAGGCAAGATGGAGTACCACGTCATCCCTCACTCTCTACCAGGACACCCTGACTGCAAATCCATACGCATCATCTACAACATACCGCCAGGAATTCAGGTATTGCAAAGAACTGGACTGGACAGGGGTGTTTGTTTTATTATCAGATGTATTACATTGTCAGAGTCAGTCTGATCAGCACGAGGGTCCACTCTCCTTTCAGGGACCAGAACATCCCAACCCAGGGAAGCCCTTCACTGCCAGAGGCTTTCCCCGACACTGCTACCTCCCAGACAGCGAAAAAGGACGCAAGGTAAACCCAAACCACTGTCCTGTTACAGACACAATGTGCAACTGTTGTTAACAGAGATACATTTTTATAAGTGTTTCTCAAATGAACCTTTCATCCTGAACCTAAATCTGTTCGTCAGGTACTGAGACTGCTCCTGGTAGCGTGGGACCGCAGGTTGATCTTCTCAGTTGGTACTTCAAGCACTACAGGAGAGTCTGACACCGTCATCTGGAATGAGGTACATGTTCAACTAGAATGTCACCCAGCAGAGTGCATATCTCCACCAAGGGCCCTATCTCGCAATGTTAAACCAAGTGACGAGAAATTCCTGGATCTGCCCCTGAGATCAAATTTAAATCGAATCTTTTTATTTGTATCCGCACCAACTTAAAAACACTCATAGTTATCAGTCCCCAAAATATGCCAAAACATTTTTTTATCACGACCCAAAATGTAAAAAAAGAACACCTTCACAATATTAGAGAAAGTGAAAAAACAACCTGGATCTGTGCCTAAAGTTTCACTGAAATCCTTTCAGTAGTTTTTTGAGTTATCCGGCTGACAAAGCAATCATTAAACCAACTAACTAACCCTAACAAACAAACAGACAGGGTTGCAAGCATAACCTCCTTAGTGGTGGTAATAAATTACGTCTGTAACTCAGAGTGACTGTGGTTTGTGAACAGATTTATTATCACTGAAGCTGAATACAACCCTGTTGTTTGTCTTCAAGGTCCACCATAAGACAGAGTTTGGCTCCAATCTGACCGGCCACGGCTTCCCTGACCCTGGACACCTCGACAACGTCCTGGAAGAGCTCCGGGCTCAGGGCATCACAGAGGACGACGCACTGATGGAAAAGTGAACGGACAAACGAGCAGCAGAGAAGGAGGAGACATCAGTGAGAGAGCAGTGAAGGGTTAACGGGTGAATGGGGAGAGCAGTGGGCCTCACCGTGAAAATAACTGGAGGAAATAAGAGGAGGATCTGGACTGAGACTCTGCCAGCTCTTAAACGGGTGCAGGGGGACGTTTCGGGTTATGGAAGACATTGGGTTTGTTTTGCAGAGGTAACCACTTATCTAGATGTTGATGGAGTCACTGTTGGATTCGTTTGTCAGTGTGAGTCAGTTCAGACTTCACAGCTCTCGAGCAGGCACATCAACACAAGTCGGAGTTTGTGGGAGCAGCACCACAGAAAGAAAAGCAATGCAGAGGCACAGCAGGATTAGAAATAACGCCGAGAAACAAGGGCTCTCATGGTTTCAGCTACGCGACAGTGAGGTACTAATGTGAGAAAGTAAGAATGAACCAGAACTAATATTTAGGACAAAAACAAGTTGACTTTACTGAGAAAAAGAGTAACATAAAAAGATGGTGGGAAGTTAGAGCAGTTCAGTGAAAACTGGGAGGGAAAGGACAAAGGGAGGGAGACGTTGGAGCAGTGGGGGAGGTAACTGAAGTGAAGAGAACAGGAGTAATGTAGCAGAAAGAGACAAGATGGTGTATGAATGTGGCATTGGATAGGAGTAGAGCAAAATAACTTGTGTGGTACTGTTCAGGTACTCGAGCTTTTAATAAAAACGCATGGAAACCAAGAGCGATGGAAGAAGGTCAGATAAATCTGTGCTTTGTTCAAACCACCTGCCTGCTTGTGGCTGAAGTATAGAGCTGGTGCTCCCTCTGGCGGCGATCCTTGTGAACTACACCTCCGCCTGCAAGCTACTGTAACGAATCAAAACAATACTTTTTATTTTTTATCATTGCTATAATCCTCATGTAACATCATTCCATGCATTACCTCTTACTTATGAGTTGGGTTTATATGACGTAAGCTGAGTTGATGTACGTCTATGTTGAAAAACACAAGACCAAACCAAGGCCTCGTCATTTGGGCATATTTGGAGTCTTACTATCGAGCCACTGTGGTACAAGTTAACCCTAAATACACAGGTACCAGTATTTACATGTATATCTTTATTTTATTTTTGTCCCTTTTGATGCTTCCTGTGGTTTCACTGGATGTAGATGGTGCTGTGTCTTATCAACAGTGGGAAGCCAGTGAGGAAAAAGTGAGGATGTGATGAAGAGGGGTTGGGGGTTTTGCCCAGAATTAAGCACTGAAGATTTGCTTCAAAGCCTCAGTGTTTAGTTCTTGTTTAATGATCTTCACTGTCTTACAAATAAACTAAGAGCCTGATGCTGGTCTTACAGCCAGGAAGTCCCTCAGAGTGAGTGAGAGTTGGCGGCTGGAGAGGGTGGAGAGATCGAGAGAGGAGGAGCTGAAGCTGAAGCAAAGGTCTTGTGATGAAACACGGTGTTGATCAGGAGAAGAACGTTTCAGATGAATGTATCTTGGTCCTGGGTGATAGACAAATCAACAAATTACAAGCATATACACAGAAATCCCAGGACATCTGTGGTTTACGCTGACTAGCAAGAAATCACCATCCACCATCAAGTTATCACCCATGAAACTGGAGACCCACTGGTGGACCAGGACCTTGGCTCCTGTCAAATGATGTCACTTTTAAAGGTCCCATATTTACATGCTTTTCAATCCTCTCTTTATAATTAATCTAAGATATTTAGTGGAGACTTAAGTGGAGACATCTTGAGTTAACAAAACGTTCAGAGTTGTGAAGTGGGAGGAGTTTGTTTCAGCTGCTCCTGGTTCCTGAGTCTCTGATTTTTCCCATTGACAAAGTTACATGACTCACTCCTCTAGGACTCGGATGGGCACAGCGTTCTCCTGGTTTAATCATCAGTATGAGAGATTAAGATCTATGTTAGAAAATATCTGGTACTTTATTAAAAGTCAAAAGGTACAAGCTTGTTTACATAACAACAAGGTACGAGATCTAATCCCCGAAGTTCTATTTCAGTCAGGTGAGCTGCTACTGGCAATCCAAATCAGGCCCGTGTGCAGCGTCAGACCTAATTTGACTGCGATGAGTTGCTGATGTCAGCCAATAAGGGTTCAGTGTTGTGAGTCTGTAGAAGGTTTGATTTCTGTTAGGTTATTACTCTGGTGGCCAGTGGTTTTCAGGACAAAACAGGATGAAAAGCCTTATCTTGAGCCTGAGAAAAGATTTTAAATGTGGGGCCTTTAATTTGTGATTAATCAGAAAGGTGAGCGACTTTTCTTATCTCAGCAGCAACGATAACTCTCCTCTCATCTCCATGCTGCCCAGTCTGTATGTGTGTGTGTGGTGTGTGTGTGTGGAGGAGGATTTGTGTACTGTGTATACTACCAACATGCTCCCAGGTTAGAGTATTATTTGGGTACGTGGGAATCACATCCTCCTTAAACTGTTTTGATGATTTATGATGCTTTTCCCTGTACTGTAACTTCTTTATTGATTTTTAATATTAAATATAGTTACATGTTTAGCATTTTATTTACACTATTATAGATTATGTTGCCTTTTATTCATTTCCTACATTTATGTTATAGTAATAATAATGCTCTTTCATTTGTTACAATTGGTTTACAAAGACACTATTGTTCTTGATTTGAATTGTGTACAGAAGTTAAGCAGGTTTTAAGCTGAACTCTTCTTTTCTTTGGAAAAGGAATTTGATGGTAGACTTTTATCTGAGTGTGAAATATAATGATATCATGTCGTCTGTGAGGTAGAGAATACTTCTGTTACTCTACACATCATGTGTCCGGCTCCTGGTCTGCACTGAGCGTCTCTCTTACTGCAACTCCCAACAACAGTGACCCTGCTCTCATGTCCTCTCTTTTATCAGCAGTGATTCAAGTGCAGGTCACATGATGGAAATGATTATTTTAAGATCTCTAAATGAATGCCCTCTTGTTTTGTGGCAGTTTACTCTCTCTGTTGGCTCAAACACTGACTTTGTATAATCACATAGTCACTTGCATTGATTTCAATGTGACTTTGTGTTATAGAAATAAAGGGTTTGGTTTCCAAACAGTGTACAATGAATTGAATTCAATTGCATTGCTATATTTATTACATTTCATTCGATTTACTGAATCAGATGAACTGAATCTGATAACATCATGATTTTGTTATTGTGGAGTTAAAGGGAGATGTAGTCCCTCTTTAGCAGACCTTCATCCTGGTGCATGAATTACGACCATGAACTACAAATGATTTTGGAGGAGAATGAATGTTGGGTAAAGGCTCTGATCCGTGGTGTGCAGTGTCTGCAGCCATGGCAGCAATGTAGCAAACAGCTATGACCAGCGTAACTCACCATTTCAGTTTTTCTCCCTTCGGTTGTTGGTTTCTTTCCCATCGTTCCATCCCATCGCCACTAAAGGCAGCGTCTCCTCCAAACGTCTGCAGATAAGGGCCTGCTGTGACGTCGTCTTCTCATCTGTGGGGGGAGGCCAGGGAGGAGGGGATCATAGGTGCTGCACGGGAGAGAGAGCATCCAAACCTGTGATTAGAAAAACAAAGTGTAAATATTGCAAAAATAAATGCTGGAGTACGAATGATTAATACAAGAAAAGAAATAAAAGAACGAATGAAACAAATCTGTTGTATTGTTCTCATTTTTAGTATTCATATACAAGGCTGCATAAAACTATTGGAAAAAATCAACTGTTCAATTTTAACAGCATTTCCCACCATGTACAGACATTTCATTTGATTGTTTGTATCTATCTTTACTAATCTTCTATCTACTAATTAGCCTTTGTCCCCCAACACTGCCCTGCCATTTTCATATCGCTATAAATGATATCAATAATTGTATTCAATGAGAAAAGAACATTCTCATCCAATAAACGTAACAGTTGTATGTAGGTGTACATATTGATAGTTACAAATATTTCTTACATTGCTATATAAATAAAGTTTACAATCACAATTAAAAATCAAATTTCTAAGCCAGCATTAAAAGGTGTAAGTTGTACTATTTGGCAGTATGGCGTTGTCAATAAGCCGCTGTCCTATTGGAGTCAAACACTGGGGAGACATTTGAGAGATGCATAATACTGGAGAAGAGACATGTTCCAGTCAGGGTTCCACCTGTGGAGCCATGATTCTAGAGAGGTGTCATGATCCTCCACCTAACACAATCAGAGCTGCATCCTGTGACAGGCAGCTGCACCAATATTTATGATCAATTTACTTCGGTTTCACTCAGTTTCTCAACGTTTTCTCTCCGTAAACCTGCTCTGCAAAGTGCTTTCCCTCCGTTTTAGCGTCGGGAGAAGGCTCGTAATTTACGGTCGTACGTTCGAGCCCCTCATCAGACTTATGCAGTTTTCTTTTCAGCTCCGGAACTTATTTCGCATCGACCTGACAAAAGCGACCCCAGCTGTTCAAAGCTACGTTAGCTTTCCATGCTTTTAATGGAAAGTGCTCGTCAGCTCCGAATCTGCCTTGTGTTTACATGCCGATGTAAAAGTAAAACTATAAAGTACTTGTAAGTGGCAAATGTGCATAACGTGAAGACGCGTCGTCTAAAAATCTGCTTCTGTAAAGTGAGATGAAAAAAAATCGTCACTAGCAGAGGATGGTTTCGATCCATCGACCTCTGGGTTATGGGCCCAGCACGCTTCCGCTGCGCCACTCTGCTGATCGGTTCTCAACTCTGGCACATTCCCTATTTATATGATACTAGCGTATTTCAGGGTTCATAGCTTCTTATTTACCGAGTGTGAGTGTGACGCTGGACGCTAATGTGTGTTTTTTCCAACCTTCACACTCGGTGTTTGTCTGGATCTCCAATTCTCCATATTACATTTCACTATTATGCCGCCAGAGGACGCTGCAATCTGATGTCTTTCAGTGCTGTCGGTAAAAAACAAATGTTCTTCAGAGGCCTGTTGCAATACTACGGAAGCGTATTGAGATAACTAACTCGGAAATTCCGAGATAAGTTCTGTTTTTCTAATTAATTTTTGTTTCTGTTTTTCCGAGATAATTATCTCGGAAAAACAGGAAAAAGTTCCTGTATAGACGCGGACTTCCTGTTATGAATCTGTAACTTCACAAAGGAAAGGTTTGATGTTTTAGCGACCCTCCGAAGAGGCACAAGCTCTTACGGTGTTGTTTAGGGAAGTTTCAAATAAACCTGAAAACATCAGTTGAAAGTCTCGACCATCTTTCGGGGATATGCTGCAGATAGATAAAGGATAGTTTTCATTTTTGTCCATAATTCAAATATTTCGTTTGTTAGTGTAAGCTATTTTATTTAGTGGCTTTATTATGGAAGATTGATGTGTAGTTCCTGTTATAAGCAGGGTGTTGGTTGGGACTCTTGTTTTGAAAGGGGTTCTAACGGAGGAGGGTTCTGTTGATAGAGAACTTTTGAAGTGTGAAGGAAAGTAAACGGGTGTGATGTCCCGATTCAATAACCATGTCTCGTGTCCTCTTCCGGCTGAGGCCTGTGACAGTATAAGAGAACAACACGCTCGGCTACATTAGTCTTCTGTGGTTCACTGTTATTTATACAGAAGGAGAGTCTGACAGTTTGAAGCGACGCTATACGTCATAATACAAGAAATCGTGCCAAACAAAAGACAGTCTAAGAGCAGCAGCTACATGCAGCCCGCTGAACAAGGGCTCTGTGCGAAACGTCCATGCAAAATGTAACTTCATCAAAATACTAGATTACAACTATCTATTGCGTATTGCATTCAAGTGAATGCAATACGCTTCCGTATATTAGCGCCATGACGTATAGCGTCTATTCAGGAACTTCACTTTCAAAATAAAAGCATGTAAAAAAAGCTCTGTTTTTCTAATTAATTTTTTTTCCTGTTTTTTTTATTATTCAGAAAAACAGAACTTATCTCGGAATTTCCGAGTTAGTTATCTCAGAAAAACAGAACTTTTTTTTTTATTATTCAGAAAAACAGAACTTATCTCGGAATTTCAGAGTTAGTTATCTCAGAAAAACAGAACTTTTTTTTTTTCAAGTGAATGCAATACGCTTCCGTACAATCCAACTTTCACTGGATGTTTGGTGAAGATTTTATGATTGTTTGCCCACAGAAGAGCTTGTCTCTTTTACACAGTTACTGTGGTGGACAGCAACTCACAACATGTACCGAAGTACTGAGCTAAACTTGTACTGTAAGTTGACTTTATCCTACTCAATACTTCTACTGCATTACCCTAACACACACACACACACACTACCCTAGTGATGTGAATGATCCATCCTAATTTGAATTCTAATCAACAAAAGAATAATTTTCTACGTTCAATCACAATTGTTTTTCGAATGTTGTGTGGATTGTAAGGTTTTTCTAGTCTTGACAACCAGCCAAACTTTACCGTACATTCATCCATTCTCACACACATTCATAGAATTTATGTGCCTCTGATATATATCAGCCACTGCAGGAATCAAAGGGTTGACCTTCAGGTTAGTGGACCACCCGCTCTATCAACTGAGCCACTGAGCCAGTGTTCTGGTCAAAAATAACACAAAGCTTCTACACAGCGAAGCATATAAATACTAATGTCTGAATCTCTTTGTCATTGTGGATTCAAGAATATCAATTGCTGGTTATTAATATTTAACTGTAATCTTATCAACTTAACATTCATTTTACAATACGAGAGGTGATGACTTTGACACAGGATGAAAATAGCTATTCCACAAGAGTGCTTTTACTTTATGAGGACATTTTGCTAAAAATAATAACATGCTTTTAAAAAAAAAAGGATATCAAGCTGGTATCAAACATGGGTTTCTGGTAATGGAATATTTTGTTAGATTTTTTTGACAGTTAGACATTGTCTGGGGTCTAATTCATGTTTTATTGAATACTGTTTAACAGCTCCGCTTCATCAAACTTCTGTCATTACAAGTCAGGGGGAGCAGCTGTCCTTCAAAACGTTTATTTCATTTAAACACACAGATTTTAGACCAGATAAAGACAACAGACAAGATGACACATTAAGAAAAAAGAAGATTCAGGTTTGGATTTAAATAAGTAGTTTCAAAATACAAAGTCATTATTCAATGTGCTGTAAATACATAGTATATACACTGGATGGAATAAAGACATAAAAAGCTCTCAATTCACTGAGGTACAATTTGTCTGGAAATCTCATCTGCTTCAGAAGTTTTATTTTATTTAATAAGAGCAAATCATGTTCTGTCAACCTGCTTTCAAGTCCACTGATGTGTATAACCACACATCAACAACTGCACCATGGTTAGACTGATTGATTTGATAAATATCTGATTGACTGAGTAAAGATCCAATGGACTGAATAAAGCCTGGGTGCACTGATAGACAACTGCAACTATAACTATAAATTCTGTAGCATCAGCAGGACTATTACATGGAGCTCTTGTGCTCAATAGATGCAGTAGTAGTATTTACAGTCGCGCTATTGCCGTGCACATGTAAATGTACCCTTGACCACATTTTTAAACCTCATTGAAAGTGCGGCGACGGCTAAAGCCAACCCTGATTCACCAAACTGAAATTCTTTCAGAAGCATGGCTCAGTTTCAGCTGTCATGCTGTAAAATACTGTTAAAATTCGAGGTCTCTAAATAAGGACTGGGAAGACCTTGTTCTAAGTAGGTTTTCCTAAATCAGCCAGTTAGAAGCTAACTGATGGTGATGCTGTCCCCTTCTCAATTTGTACAAAGGTTTGCAAGGTGAAATGGTTATTTGCCCTGGTGCATCAGGAAAAATATAACAAATTGAACAAATCAAACAAACATCCATACTCAAAACTTAAAGTCACATAAACCAATGACAAAGGATGACAGTTATGCACAGTTAGACAAATAAAGCTGAATCTGAGTGAAATAGTGAAAAACAAGTGTGAGATGGATTCAAGAATCCAAACCAACAACCTTAGCTGTGAAATTAAATTTACACATTAGAGTGCAATATCACATTGTGTCACAAGTGACGCTACAAAACACCCCAAAAACAAAGTGATGTCACAGTTGCACTGGGGGTATGAGCGACCACAAACTGTAAATGGTGTATTGGAGTAATGCTGTGGCATTATATCCCATATCACATGGTTACTGGTACTTTCACTATCATGAATCTTCAGGGGGTTAGGGTTAGCGTTAAGGGGAGACAGGGACGACCCTCTTATATTCATCACACACGCTCTGGTGCTAGAGCCACTGCAGAGTTTAAAGCAAAAGTTTAAACTCTGAATAGCGCCCCAGAGTTTCAGTGAATTTCAGTCCTGACCCTCAGCAGTGAACAAAGTGTGGATGTATTTCTGTCCCTAGCTTGACATTTGGAGCAGTTAGACCTCCAAGAGGTTTTAAATGCAGCGTCATGTTCGTTGTTGCTTTTGTGTTAGAATGAGGACAGATTTGATTTGAAGCTCAGCCTGTGAATGTGTCAGCAAATGATCTCCACTTCTTTAATGTCCTCTCTATTGTTCTGGTCCTCCTCTTCCTGCTGCTGCTTCTGCTTTATCTCGTCTTCACCCTCTGTCTTCTTCCTCTTCCCTGCGTCAATGTCCTCTGCCTCTTCCTTCATCCTCTCCTCCTCCTCTTTTTCCTTTGTGCCACCCTCTAGTTCCCCTTCCATCCTCTCCTCAGCCGTTGCCCTCCTCCTGTCCCGCAGGGCACAGGGCAGACAGTTTGCCAAGAAGAGGACGGCAGAGAGACAGAGCAGAGAGAGGACGGCACCAACACCAACCTCCAGCTCTCGAGTTCCTTGCCCACCCTCCTCCCCCCTCTCTCCCTCTCTCTCATGGCTTGGAGAGAAGTACACAGAGCCCTCCTCCTGGCTTGGCATCAGAACAGCTCTTTCCAGATTGTTGCGACTGACCATCCCTCTGTTCCCCACCTTGTTCCAATTTCTATTAGTCACTCCCCCGCTTATCTTGTCATAGTAGTCGTTGCTCACATTCCCACTGTTGTCTTCATCAAAGTTTGATGTGTAAACATTGCTGTCTGACTCAACCAGCATGTCTGATATATCAAACTCAAACTCCTCCCCCTCCTCCCCCTTGTCCCCTGCTGGCTGCAGGAAGCCCAGGTCTAGGTTAACTCTTATCCAACCAGATCCCCTTGCTAGCCTCCTCATCCTGCCTCCTCCCCCTGTGTCTGTCCAATCCGTGTTGCCTTCACTTATCAAGTTGGAGGTGACTGGCTGGTCAGTGCAGGTTGAAACCAGAAGTTCTGCTCGCAGTAAAGGCCCACCTCCATCGCCCTGGGCAAAGATGCGTTGGTTGGGGCCCGGTGTCACCACAACCACAGTCTCAGCCAATGAGGAGAGACCCAGGAAATAGGGAAGGTCACTGAAGGAGGAGAGGAGGGAGGCGGCGTCATCGCTAAACTGAAGCCAAACGCTGATGGACGCCTCCTGTAGAGAAATGATATGCATGGAATTATCATTAGACCTCACAAGTCATTGTCCTCTGAACTGTCTCACATGTCTTTAACAGTAAACTATTGTCAAGTATCAGCCAGATAGTGGCATCACAGTGCTGAAAAAGAGCCAACCTCAGCTTCATTACAGCTGGAAACCCAACAGACAAGACCACAGCCAATGTAACACAGGCACACAGGAAGCTGAGCCCTCATTCAGAGGGACAATTTTTGTCAGCTTATTTTAAAGAACGATCACAGAGCAGAATACTAATATGATATATCTGTGAAGATTCTCCCCTTATATGTTCAGGACTTATACAGTATATTGTAGATTGGCATCTGGACTTGCTTATATTTCTTGAAGAGGTTTAGACCTCTTCAGGGTTTTTTAAGTGGTAAATGGTCTGTATTTATGTAACGCTTTTGTGTTGATGACCACTCAAAGCAATTTAGCTCTAACTGACAAGAGGGACTTTAACCTATGCTGAGAGTGGTTATATTAAACATGCAGGCCAACCCATTTGGATGAGAGGTGAATCATCTTCAAGAAACACAAGCATGTCTAGTTGCCTATGAACACTGAACCCCAACTTGCCCCTGTTGGCTGTGCCATGTAAATACAGAGCATTTACAGAAAATCCAAGGTTGGAAAGGTTTAGAGGGAGGGGGCCTTATGCAGATGTGGAGTGTAAATCCCACACACACATCAAAAATGGCTGCTCTCTTACCTGGTGGCGGTTGTACAGGATATTGTAGGCCGTCACTGTTGTTGTGATAATGGAGGGGTGTGTGGGGCTGCTCATGACTGACATGCCGAGGCCATTGACCACTTGTACTGACAGGTCTGCAGGGGTAACAGGATCGGAGGTCACAGTGATGTCACATCTGCCCAGCACGCCATCCCACTGCTCCGAGACAACCTGAGAGAGATAGAGAGAGATGATGATGACGATGATGATGATGATGATGATGATGATGATGATGATGATGATGATGATGATGATGATGATGATGATGATGATGATGATGGAGGAGAGAGATCCAACTGACATGATACACAACTATCACCTACATAGAGTGAAGTCTTTCCTGGCCGTAAACCAATCAGGTTGTTCTGGGTGCCGAGGGAAGCCACTGCAGGGTCCTCCACTCTCAGCCACTCACGGACCAGCTCTGTCACATCCACGAACCAATCAGACGAGTTTAAGAGGTGTACCGTTCTGCTGCGGGAGTCCTGAGCTGTGAACTGAGCCAGAACCTGAACCGTGGCGCGCTGATACACCGGCACACACCTGAGGAGACATGGGACACGTGAGGAACTAAAGTGTGTGTGTGTGTGTGTGTGTGTGTGTGTGTGTGTGTGTGTGTGTGTGTGTGTGTGTGTGTGTGTGTGTGTGTGTGGGAGAGGGACGCATGTGATCGTGCCTGTGTCACCCCTACAGAAGTTACATGTGTGACCTCAGACTACAGATAAGGGTTCGTGCTCAGCAGACCCTAAGAGCCTTTCACATTTTCACACTCAGCACTAAACTGTCTTAACCTCAGTCCAGTAGAGTGTGTCTGCACATCAGTGAGTGTAGATTATATTATTATGTTTTCACTCTTTGGTCACTAAGAAATGAGAAATCACAGCTGTGGTGACAGGAGGATTATTTCTGAACACTCATCACACAAAGAGATTTTGCACAGCTGGTCTGTTTTTTCTTTTACCCTCAATAAGTCAGACTGTTTTTCAAAAGCTCCCAAAGATATACCATTCTAAAATATTTTCAGATTTACTTCAGACTTTCGACACAAATGAAATTAAATGTAATTCATGTTGTATGAAACATCTAGGATGATGGGTTAAAGGTGTTGCAGGGACAAGTCCCACTATGTGCTGATTGAAAACCAGAGAATCGAGGGTACTATCAAAATAACAAAGGCCAGTGTATTTCCAAGAGGGTGAAAAGAAAAAAACATTTAAAGGATAAGAGTTTGAGAGTAATTTAAAGTTTGAGGTTCTCAAAATGTTGAGCTGAGGAGATCAAATAAACTGCGTCCCCTGAGGAAGAAATAAGCACAGAACTGAATGGATCTGTCATCACAGATGTGGTCCCAAAGGTGCAGCTGGAGGAGAACAACTGCAGCGCCTGATGAGAGGTTTTAATATCATTTGATGGCAAAGAATTCCAACCAGCATGCATTCCATTAAGTCAGCGCTGCGCTGCTTCGCATTAAGTTGAATGAGCCAAACCTCCCCTTCTCATAGAGAAAGTGCTGCACATAGATGCACTGTATGAATGGGTGTGAATGGGTGAATGGCAAAACCTTTACTGTGAAGTGCTTTGAGTGGTCATCAAGACTGGAAAAGTGCTATATAAATACAGGCCATTTCAAAATGTGTCTCAGTTCATATTTTGATCATCTTTTTGTAGAGAAACACACAAACACAGCCTATACATGAATTATATGGAAACCATGACCGCAAGGTGAGGACACATGCAGGCTGTCTTGTACCCATTCTCTGTGAAGTGGTTCCAGCCACTGATGGCGTTGAGAATGGGGTCTGACAAGGAAACTCGCAGGGGCACAGACGGAGCCCAGACCTCCAGACACACAGAGCCGCTGAGCGCGCCCAGTAGAAACTCCACCACTGCACACGTGTTGCCCAACCCTGATTCGCTGCCATCCACAAAGAGGGTGGAGCAATCACTAGACACCTGTAGTTAGGATGGAGTGGGAGAGAGGACAAGTGTAAGAAACACCAGGAAGCATACAGTAAAGGACATAGAGTAAGTCAGAGATGGGTTACAAAAGAATGTGTAAATATGGCATTAAATTAATGGTGCATTCATCAGTATATTTATAATAACAAAGGCTAAAACCTATTATATACCAGGAAAATCATGACTCTCCACAATCGTCAGTGCTGCTCGTTGTGGCAACTGCTGGGATTCTCTATTATATTGTAAGGTCTTACTATGTTAAGTGTCTTGACCCCACAGAACCATTGACATTCCTATAAACCAAACTGCTGATTAAAACTATCACAGGTTTTATGTAGTTCTCCAGGTAAAATAGCTAATTGTTACCTGCTGCTGAAAATCGAACACAGTATGGGACAGTGTGATAAGATTGCTTTTTGTCTAACATGTAGGAACATAGAGTAATTAAGCAGTGCGCCAGGCTGATGTCCATGATGTGTGTTGCACCTTGAGAGTGTTCTCGTTGGTAGAGTGACATGTGACTGCAGCGGTGACATCTGACAGCTTCCCATCATGGCTTATGGCCAGCACAATGACAGGAAGTGATACTGGCTGGTTGGTCAGTATGGCGGTGTTGATGATCTTGTTACTCTGAGGACAGACGATCAGATAATCGAAATTATCTTCAAACATATCATATTAGAGGGGCCTTAAGAAGATTTGAAAGATTTGGGAATGAATAAATACATTAAATATGAAAGCATAAATACATATAAAGTAATATATAAAAAGTACCTCTGTGATGGGAGCAATCCCAACAATGTGTCTGTCAGTGAATGAGAAGGTGCTAACTGTCCCCGCTCGTGGCGATGGCGGGTTACTGCGCCCAGAGTACTCCACCCACCAGTTAGCTGACACTGTCATGGCAACACCGAAGCTTCGCCTCAAACCGTCTACTGACAGACACACTACCTGCAGAAGAAGGGTGGAACTGCAGGACGACACAGAGACTGAGCTGTCAGTATGTCAGCACAGTACGTCTAATGAAACACAGTTACTGCAGAGGGAAGATCCCACCTTCATTACACAGGGGACTTGCTCTTAGACCATTGAAATAGTCCTTTAATGAAAGCCTTGAGGCTGGTCCCAAATACTGTGATCAGCATTACATGCTAAATTTCAAAGATGCCAAACTTAAATTTGGTCACAAGAGGTGGATTTTCCATCTCTTAGCTGTCACTGTGTTCTCATTTATACAGAACCTCACTCCGTGTTTCACTGACACACTAAATTGAGGTGCAATTAAACTCTGCCTACTTGTGCGAGTGCTTGAGTGTACTGTGTTTGTGGCAGAGGATGCACAACACATCATGTTTGGATCCTTGACTTTTCTCCAAGGTCACTGCCCACAGGTCAGAGGTCAGGGTTCTCTGTGCCACCATGGACACCAAGCCCTTCTTCACCTTCAGCCTGAAGACACACACAAACACACACACAAACACACATACAGATTTACAACGTAAAACTGCAAGAGGTTGTTGGCAGTATTTAAAAAAATGCTAACATATACCAGGACGCATCATTTGACTAGCACATAAAACAATTCTCTAGGACAGCCTTCTTCTACCCGCTCAATATTGTGAAAATATTCATTAACATCAGGATGTCCCAGTACATCTGTGAAAATCCTCCAGCTGGTCCAAAATGCTTCAGCACAAGTGCTGACAGGAACTAGAAGAAGACATCCTATTACTCATGTCTCTGCATTTGCTCTCTGTAAAAGTAGAATAGAATTCAAGATCATGTTCTTCACATACAAAGTCCCATCATATATTAAAGAGCTCATAGTGCTGTATGATCACTTAGCCCTAGAAGATGGCACATTGAGTCTGGTTCTAGAAATTTCCTCCAGTTAAAATTGAGTTATTTCTCTCCACAGTCATCAGTGCTGTTTGTTGTGGGAACTGCTGGGCTTCTCTATTATACTGTCAGGTCTGGACCTTCTATGTAAAGTGCCTCGAGATAATGTTGTGATTTGGCGTTAATACTAATTGAATTGAGAATTGAGAAAAACTGATATAATTTAGTGCTCACCTTATGACAACAAACTCGGCGCTGAAGTTGGATCTTAGATTCACAGACATCCTGATTGGCTGTCCTATTAGGACTGGTCCCCTGTGGTAGCGAATCACGACATGGGAGTCCAAACTAAGCTCCTCCCCTTCCTGCTTGTTCAAGCAGGCTTCTTCTTCTTTGGTCCTTCTCTGCCCTGTATGCTTCTGCCTCTCCTCCTCCCTCAGTGCCACTGCTCTGATATGGAAGAGCTGCCTCTGGGACTGAGCCCCTCGGTCCTCCACACATCTGGATGGACGTTCAGTGGGTACAAGTAGATCAGACAAACATTGTTGAGAGAAGAGAGTCAGAGAGAGAACCACACTCACTGCAACATACCCTGGTGGTGTCAGCTTCAGGTTGGCCACCGTGTCAAAAGTGGAGTAGTAGAGCTGTATTTGGTTTCTCGTAGGGCCCCTTGGGTATCTGAGGGCCTGTGGAACATCTGCGTGGGTGTCCCCATCAACACCTGGATGGTACCTGAACCAAGACATAAATTCATGTATCACACGTGTAACTGCTAAGGATCATCATCATCTTCAGCTCACAGAGGACAACTAGGATTCATGGCTTTAAACACACCTGTGATTGAATCTTGAAGCTTGAATGCCCACATGTTCATGATCCTGTTTCAAAGTCTCACTTTTTCCTATGTTCCAAGTTACATTTAGTAAACTCTCTCGCTTGTTTGTGATGTTTGTTCATTGGCTTAATTGATTGTTACTGATGAACACAAAGAATACAAATAATTTCACACTGCAAACAGTTCTCCAGCCCTGGTTCACACTGTGGTGTTGTAGAGAATAGAGTTTGGCCACTGGATGATACCAACAATCATCACAATGTTGAATCCAGCATCATGACCGTCAGCAGCTGTGCAATCCCTGCCACACACACACAGGCACTACAGTTCCAGTATCTCTGCTATAATGTAGAGGATCACTATTATATTATTTATTGTGAGTCATGTCCCAGTCCAGCTTTTTGGTCCCATTTTTAGTCTTTTACTGTTAACATCTGGCAATACCAATTTGAGTGTTAATGTTATTGTTAACATAATGATATATTCACCATGAAGTGGCTTTATACTACATTACTTTTCATTTAGCTGGCGCTTTTATCCAAAGTGACTCACAATAAGTGCATTCAACCATGAGGGTAAAACCCCAGAACAGCAAGAATCAATTAAGTACAATTTGCTTCAAAAAGCCAAACTACAAAGTGCTATATGTAGCAGCAACTAAACTGATATCTTTTAACAAAAATGAATTGACAGTAGTTTATTAGACATCATCTTCTTCACCAAGGTGTAGTCAGAAGAGATGTGTTTTTAGTTTTCCGGCGGAAGATGTGTAGACTTTCTGTTGTCCTCATGTCAATGGGGAGCTCGTTCCACCATTTAGGAGCCAGGACAGCAAACAGTCATGATTTTGTTGAGCGACTAGTGAGGGAGCAACAAGCCGATTGGATGCAAATGCAGAACGGAGTGGACGGGCTTGGGTGTAAAGTTTGACCAAGTCCTGGATGAAGGCTGGACCCGATTCGTTCACAGCACGGTACGTAAGTACTAGTGTCTTGAAGCGGATACGGGCAGCCACCGGTAACCAGTGAAGGGAGCAGAGGAGAATAGTGTGTAGTGTGATTTTGGCTTCCCAAAATAAATATGAGAACTTATTTAAGAAGAAATAACAAACTTTGGCACCTCACCTCAGTGAGTTGCTGTGATGATGTCCACTCCGCTGCCGTTCCCGCTTGTGGATGCGAATATGAGGGTGGATGCGACTTTGCCACTTGTGCAAATCCGGATGTGATCGATTTGTGTTTTGATCCTCGAACCAGTCACTGGGCAGCGTGAGAGTAGCTACACATAGCCCTAGAGGAGGCTGGGAGACAGGACAGATTGATGGACAGATCAAAACAAGTTGAGGGAGAAGGTGCAATGAATGACTGAGAAAGACGGAGAGAAAGGACTGCAGTTTTCACCTGTGTTATACAGGAGGCCTTGTGCTCCTCTGTATCCTTGAAGGCATGCAGGGTAATACAGGTCCTTCGGGTGCTCGTGTCACCCCACTTGTGGAACAGTGTCCTCACCCTGAACCTTTCCTGCCCTTGCTCATCCCTCCCTCTCTCGACATGCTCTGAGAGGAGGGAGGCAGACAAAGGGGGGGAGAGAGGGAGGACAGCCTCTGATATGAGCTGTGGAAAGACACAGAGGTAGTTAGCTTCCTGAGGTTGGAACAGAACTAGCATGCATTACCATCGACAGTTAACCCACCAACAGATCTCAGCTGTCCTTTTCGTCTTACCTGTGTAACTGAGTAAGGGCCAAATGAAGCCTGGAGGCCTGGTCTGGGGCCCCAGCTGGGTGGGGGCACCATGAAGAGGCTCTTTGAGAAAGAGAAGGGGCTGGAGTTGGAGAAAAGAGGGCCAAGCTCTGCCTGGGACAGAGGGAGTAACTGCCAAGGAGGAGGGATGACTGACATGTGGACTGGCAGGGAGAGAGGGAAAGGAGGCTGGAGGAGGGATGGACGGACTGAGGGAATAAACAAGAAAAAAGAAGGTAAAGTTGTGAAGCAAAATGTGAGAATGAGGCATGAAAGAAAGTCCACAATGAGGAAAATAATCCCACTCTTTGACATTAAAGGGCCAGAGTCTTCTTTCTTTTCCTCTTCTTCTTAAAAAAAAAAATCACATCATATTTTTTTTATGACTGTTTCTTTTACTACAACAACAGGAAGACAACAGGAAGTAAACCTAATTTGTCAATACTCATTTGTTTACATGGAATAGTCATGGTGTGGTCTATATATGATAGAGGCTAAAGCAACACAACACACAGGAAGTGATACAAAAATGATGATTTCTTAGAGAATAGTTGATGAAAAAAATGTTAAGGGGACTGATATTTATGTGTGTGTAATCTTGTGCAGATCCAAATTAACATTCAGATCTAGTAGCCTAAATTAAAATGTGGTTCCATAAGGGGACTGTTGGACCTTGGCAGACGTATGAGCTCTACTGAGTGACTTATCGTTTCTTGTCGAAGGTGGAACGTTCCTCTGAGCTCATAATAAAAACTCCACCTTTAACACCAGTAGAACCTTCGAGGGACTATACAACTTGAAGAATGGTCTTTTCAGTGAGGATGACACACTGTGCCCAGTAGTGAAACGTTTGAGATGAACTGTATTGTTGAAAGGAAAGTATTGGTAAATGTCTGGATGGGATATATTTGATGGGAACAATGTAAAAATAAGAAAACTATGTGAGAGAACATGGTTGAAAAGAACCGAACAAGAATGAAGCAGGAATAAACCAGAAAGTTCCACAAGCAGATATGCAGGCAGTATGACACGTATACATGAAGTCAAACTCAGTTAGACCCTACAGACAGAAAACTAATCCCCATAGTAAAGACTCACCTGCTGTGAAAATCCAAAAGAACAGCAGCATGCTACCTCCTCTTCTGTCCCACCACACACCAGACCCGCTGACACATGCCATCACCTGTGACCTGGTGCAACACAGTATTATGTGATCTGCTGCATTTAATCATTATGAAACTATTCTGCATTTGATAGATCTTATGCAATGATTGACACTTTAATTATTCAACCATATTTCCCCCAACCTCAGTCAGGTGCTTTTCGTATTTCTTATATTTCTAAACCACACTAATGCTGTTGTAATAATGAAGGAATGTCCCATCCCTGCATGTAAACAAAAGCAGTCTCATCTTCTTTATTTGCTTCCTCTGCAACTTCTGAGCAGATCCCAGTCTTCATCGGCAGATTACGTTTTTCACAATCTGTCGAGTTCAGCTCTTAAGACAACATGAACAAGAAGCCCTGAAAATGCTCAGGATAATGGTTTGAACACCTACTGTTGAAAATGAGCAAATCAGCTGTTGAGGAAAACCATTCGATACTGTCAAAAGCTCTAAAACATGCAGGTAAATGGTGTTTGACTGGAGATTGTTTTGAAAACCAGTGTTTGAAGGTGGAGGGTAAACTGTCAGGCTCAAGTCTCACTGCACACTCCAGCAATTAGCTGGAAACAGAAAGAGGTGAAAAGTGTGATCAGCTTTTAATTAGTCATGCTAATTTGGAGATAAGTTAGTTATGTCAGAGTCAGATGTTTAACAGTAAAGGGATGGATGATGACTACATAGAGTTAGATAGCTAACAGTTACTATAGTCAGGTGTCCTGGATGCAGAGGACACACATATGTGAAGCAGTGTCTTTTCTTCCTGACAGTCATTTTCACTGGTAAACGGAAAAACACTTTAAAACAAAAACAAGAGCTCTGGTGTATTGGTGGGTTCTACAAAGAGCAGCTCCATGTTGTGATTTGTGTGTCAATGTTAAAAACACAGAGGTTTTATAGGTTGTGCTCACAACTGGTATACAGCACCTGCAGGAGCACAGAATTTCACACCAACCAGAACCTCCGCAAGGCAAACTTATCATAGACAGATAAACATGAGCAGTATTAGTCCTGTGAACACACACACACACACACACACACACACACACACACACACACACACACACACACACACACACACACGTCAGCTGGTAGAAATGGGATTAAATTCAGACACCGTGTTCTGCAGCAGAACAAGTTAAATCAGTTGATTTAGTAAATATATCAGATGTGTGTGTTATTACATGTTCTCACATGGTAACACATGAGATAACAGTATACATAGTGCACTCCCCTCCCACACACACACCTGTTCTTTTACCTACCTATTTCACCTCCAGATTCCATCTTTTCCTCAAAGCATTTTTAAGCAGGCTGATCCACATCACAGCTCCCGCCAGGAAGCTAGAAAAATTTATTTTAAAAATTAAAATCAAAGTAAACAGTAATGTGCTCTTTACTCTCACTCTTCTTTGTTGCTCTGCTGCAGCTGTAAACCTCTCCCTCTCTGAGCCAGAGTCACACAATACAGATTTATGTGTTTAAATCGGTAAATAATCCCCCTCCCTCCCCCACATCCCGTCTCTCTTCCCTTCTTTACAATCTCATTTTTTCCTTTTTGCTTCTTTTTCTTCCCCCTTTCCTCACTCCTCCCTTCTTGGTTTCTTCTTTTACCCACCCTTCTCTTTCGTCTACTTTTTAAAGTTATTTTTACTAAAGAATAGTTCACACATTTTAGTGTGTGTGTGTGTGTGTGTGTGTGTGTGTGTGTGTGTGTGTGTGTGTGTGTGTGTGTGTGTGTGTGTGTGTGTGTGTAGGAGCATGTGTGTAGGAGCATGTATGGAGTGCAGTGGCAGTAAAATCAACAGTCTAAGTAAGCCTCAGACATTCTATGGAGGCTGTGCATGAGGATGATAATGTGTAATATTAGGCTCAGCAGTTAAAGCTGAGTGCTTGTCAAAGTAATGTACATGCTGTGGGATGTAAATCCCACTGAGAGCTGGACTCCACGAGCATGACAGCTCCACATTCATGCTGTGGTATGTCACATGTCACATGCATAATTGTGATGTCAGCATTGACATGGCAATTACCCCATTTTCTTTGTTCGTAAATGGAGATATAATAGTCCCCAGAATTATCTGAGCAAAAATTAACGAGAATGTGGCGTCTAGAATGGTCAAACATGATTTATAATAATGAATAAACATCTTCAAAAGTTG
Organism: Hippoglossus hippoglossus; assembly: GCF_009819705.1. Lineage (NCBI taxonomy): Eukaryota > Metazoa > Chordata > Actinopteri > Pleuronectiformes > Pleuronectidae > Hippoglossus > Hippoglossus hippoglossus. Next base: position 2,101,314 of record NC_047151.1, on the reverse strand, counting down.
ATATGACCTTTTTATATTTTATATAGTTATGAATTATGGAATGTTTTCTGTCAGGAGCAAGAAATATACTGACACTTTTATCAATGAAGATGTCAAGAAATAAAGAGTGTGACTCTGACGCTGGACACAGCTCTCCATTTTCCATTTACAACCAATGTTGTATTTTTATGGTTTGTTTTTTGGCCCAGAGCGTCTGTTTTAAACACCCATTAGTTTACAGGCCCTGATGTGCACTGTACTGTATGGTCACAGTGGGCTCTGCTGATTTCAGTGTTAACAAACAGTAAGAGAGAGAAGAGACTGTAACAATTCGCCTTGTTTAGGAAAAAGGGGAAAATTACTACGCTATTTTAAAAGGAGCACGGGCGGACCTGTCACGCTGTGTACGGGCGCCGTCGCCTGACCAATTTACAATAAACATGTCTCTGAATAATCCTTCATTTCAATGTCTAGTTCTTATTGTTGGAATATAAAGTATCTAACTAATGAGGGAAGTGGTCTGAGATAAGATAACTTCACTGTTCTCTGTCCTTTCACCCTCTGACTCCACAACATGACAGCTCATTTGACTAGATTTAAAGATAAAAAAATGCCAAATTCAATCAGACCTATAGAGGAACACATGGGACTCATGACGGAGGACGATACCTCACAGAACACGTCTTCATCTAAAACTCTATGGGCTCGAGGGCTCTTATCCACTTCTAAAGGAGCATTGAGTTACTATCTCCTTCTCTGCAAAGTTTTTTTAGCGCCATGACATCGGCACAAATTTGAACTTGAAGCATACCCCCAACATTTTAGTCATTAATTGCACTTGAACAAACATCAGTGTGATACGAACAACTGAAAATGACAGAAACCACATTTGAGAAAGTTTATTCAATGCGTACCTTTTCTTTTTGGTCCATGTCCCATCCACCGACATGGAGGAGGCAGAGTGTATGGCCTATACTGCAACCAGCCACCAGGGGGCGATCAAGATGATATCTGTATCTGATCACAGTCTCTCATGCTTCCCTCCTCAGCGCGGTCGTCCCCCCTCACTGTGCTCTGTGGTAGACAGTGAAAGTGAAAGTGCATCAGGGCGTTTTCAGCGACTGGAGGGAGTTTTCTTGATTCTGCAGCAGATTGTGGGGCCGACATGTCAGACGCGTCCACATCCAGAGACTATCAGTCCATTTCGTAAGTAGGCTTCTTACATTAAGGTGGTTGAAATAAGAGGCTGTTTATCAACCCGTCAGGTATTTACCACTCTGTGTCCCGGAGGAAAGCTCGAGCTGATGATGTTTTTATTTGACCTTTATGCAGCTTTGTTACGTTGTGTCGACTGAAAGTTTCTCTGTCTGTGTTTTTATTTCAGAGACATGCCGCAGATATATCCAGGTGAGAAAACACGTTCAATGTGTTTATACTGTGACAACATATGTTTCTACCGTTTATCAACCATTTGAGTATTTGAGTTTGTGGAGAATCAAAAGTGAAAGTGAATTTCTCCATTGTCACTGTGGCACTAATGACTATTTAATTTGATCTTATTCTTTGCTAGAAACTAGAATGTCTCTGAATAATCCTTCATTTCAATGTCTAGTTCTTATTGTTGGAATATAAAGTATCTAACTCAGGGGTGCCCAATACGTCGACCGTATAAGGTAGTGTGGGTCGATCGCCTCACGCATGCACGATTGGACATGAGGCAGTCACGTGGACGCTCCGGCTCTCTCACACCGGGTTCACACAGGATGCGTGGCGGCGGTGGATACCAACATTATTTGGTCGGTAGGTCTTGTTGAGCTGGTCATTTCAAGAGTAGCTCACAAGCCTATAAAGTGTGGGCACCCCTGATCTAACTAATGAGGGAAGTGGTCTGAGATAAGATAACTTCACTGTTTTCTGTCCTTTCACCCTCTGACTCCACAACATGACAGCTCATTTGACTAGATTTCAGTGTTTCTGATATATTAAACGAGAAATACATATTTAAAATAGAATAAATAATAATAAAAGTGTCATATGGGAAACCGACTCTAAATCAAGTCAGATATTATTGCTGCCATCACAAACAGGCCACTCCTCTTTTTTCAGATTTTAACATGTCCTCTATTTTATATGAGTATAATTTGATATAATCATAATATAATGTAATAATTACAAAAACGTTAAGTAACTTTCATGTCATGTGACCCACTGATTTCAAACCAATGCCGAATATTTGTTGTTACTCTTGATTAACAGGACACACCTCTTTTTTAGTAGATTTTAAATTTAGTCAGTTGCTAATTTAATGAATTTTGATGCGGTTCAGTGTAAGAACACACACGGGACATCGCTCAGGATGTGTTGTTGCACAAAATCCTGATGCAGATTAATGATCATGTTCTTCTCCTCTGTTTTGCCTTCAGAGTCCTGGAGTAAGTTCTTTCTGGTCCTGACTGGAAAAACGAACGACACTCATGGAGACTTTGTAAACATGATTAAAAACAACGGACACACTGAGGTCACCGCTCCTGAAGAATGTGACTACTGTCTGCTCTTCTGTCCCATCACTTCACAAGTTGGAACCGACGTGGGTTTGTCCCTCAGACACATTCCTGGTGAGAAATGAGTGGGTGGAGACCAAAACAGAGCAAACAGGAGAGTAAATACAACACTGAGGTTCATTAGGAGGCCAGAAACGATGCTAATGTTGGTCCATCTGCTAGATGTGTGTGATCGTTGCCATATCAACTTAAAGAAGTAGTTATAGCTTGGATTGAAAATACAGGAAAAGGTGAATAAAAAGAGCCACAGAAACCAAACGGATCTCGTTACTTTCCACTTGTGTCCGACTCAGTTGCTTGTTGTGTTTTTCTCTGTTCTTACAGAAAATAAGCCGACGATCCTGGTGGTGATGTATCACACCTTTGAGCTTAACCACGTCGTACCCGACAGCAGGAGGCTGACGGACGACCCGCACGTCCACCTCAAAGTGAACTGTCTGTTCTATGAGCAGAAACTGCTGAAGTCTAACTGCAACGATATCGCGCGGTTTGAGATCCAGAAGTTTCTTGGATTTCCCCAGGTGACGACTGGATTTACCGACATATTACTGTTACTGTTTAAAGATCACGATACCGTTTGATTATCATCACTCATGTTTTTCTCTCGTTTTCTTTATTGTAGAACTCCTTGTCCACCAGCAGGGGTAAGTGTGACTTCAGATTTCTTTGCAAACTCAAAGGGAGGGAGACGGTTGTTTTCTTCAGTTTAACAAGTCCACTTGTTCATTTCTGGCCAAAGACATGACATCATCGAAATAATCTCAGTATATCTGCTCTATTCCCACCTCCAGTATTAATACTAATACTATTGATCTGATATTAGATGAACCTAATAAACTGGCATCTGTGTACGACTCATAGACTTTGAATAAAGATGGAGGACGCGTCTCCGCCCAGAGTCAGTCTCAGCTGTCAATCATGATGTTTCTCCATATTTTAATAGCATCCAATATTTAAAACTGAAATATCTGGAAAAAATAATTGCACTTGAACAAACATCAGTGTGATACGAACGACCGAAAATGACAGAAACCACATTTGAGAAAGTTTATTCAATGCGTACTTTTTCTTTTTGGTCCATGTCCCATCCACCGACATGGAGGAGGCAGAGTGTATGGCCTATACTGCAACCAGCCACCAGGGGGCGATCAAGATGATATCTGTATCTGACCACGGTCTCTCATTCTTCCCTCCTCAGCGCGGGGTCATCCACCACCACCACCATGGTCAGCGACAGAAAACATTTCCAAGTCTCCAATCCCCGGCGTTCCCTGTGTTCTGTGTTAGTGATACTAAACAAACAGTGAACACGCATGACAACACAAAATCAAAATAAGGAATCTAAAATCTCTTTGAATCTCATTATCACAATTAATTATTCCTAAAGTGAGAAATCTAAAGTGTCATGTATGTTTAATTGTGAAGGTTCCGGGGCTGAAGATTGTCAGGAGAAATGTTATGACGTAGTTTTTCATTCAGGAGAGAAAAATGAAGAAAATGCATTGAAGTGGAATGAAGACAACTCCAGTTTGCCAGATCTGGGCCACAAGGAAGACTTAGCAATACCACATGTCAACCAAAAGTGGGAAACGTCAGGCTCACATCAGTTTTGTCCAGAAGAGCCGCATTAATGCCTGAAGTGGCCCTCATCTGTATCATGCACAGGGGAAAGTTATTGCAAATTGAAAAGTGAGCAGCTTGAAAAGGTTGAAACTATTGTCTTAAAACAATATGAGCTTCAAATCAAGGCGACAGACAATGAGCGAGGGAGAAGGAAACTAACTCACTATATCTAAATCAATGTAAAAGTTATCTCAAGTTATAATGGTCTTATAGTTATAATGGTTTTATAGTTTTAACGCCGATTTTAAGATGGACTTGAAAAAGCAAATTGTTTCATGCGGATTAAAGAGTAAATTGGTGTCAGCAGTAACTTATGCTTTTGAGAAATAGGTTTTCTGTCATGTTCAAAGTTGTGTCGACTAGAATCACACGTGCTCCGATCCGATGAGGTTTCCAATGAAGACTCACTTTTAAAAAAAATACTGATTGTTGCTGCTTTATGCTGCTTGAAATATTAAGATCACATTTATAATCGTCATGTTTGTGCCGCTTGTCTCTGTAAACGTTGTTTTCCACTTGAAAATTAATCAATAAAGGTCTCGTGAAACTTTTCTGTTTCGTCTGTTTCAGTTTTGTTTATGCGACTTTACAAATTTGACTTTAAGGTCAAGCGCATCTCCGGCAGACTCTCTGCACCGTGAAGAGAAGCGGCAGCGCCAACACCAGAAGGTTTCTGACCACAGAACCCGGCAGGACTGAAGTCGTGCTAAATCCATTCAAGTGAAGAAAGATGTGCCCTGAAAACAAAACTTCTTCGGTGGAGGTAAAGATAAAAAAATGCCAAATTCAATCAGACCTATAGAGGAACACATGGGACTCATGACGGAGGACGATACCTCACAGAACACGTCTTCATCTAAAACTCTATGGGCTCGAGGGCTCTTATCCACTTTTAAAGGAGCATTGAGTTACTATCTCCTTCTCTGCAAAGTTTTTTTAGCGCCATGACATCGGCACAAATTTGAACTTGAAGCATACCCCCAACATTTTAGTCATTAATTGCACTTGAACAAACATCAGTGTGATACGAACGACCGAAAATGACAGAAACCACATTTGAGAAAGTTTATTCAATACGTACCTTTTCTTTTTGGTCCATGTCCCATCCACCAACATGGAGGAGGCAGAGTGTATGGCCTATACTGCAACCAGCCACCAGGAGGCGATCAAGATGATATCTGTATCTGATCACGGTCTCTCATGCTTCCCTCCTCAGCGCGGGGTCGTCCACCACCACCACCATGGTCATCGACAGTAAACATTGCCACGTCTCCGACTTTTATTTCAGAGACATGCCGCAGATATATCCAGGTGAGAAAACACGTTCAATGTGTTTATACTGTGACAACATATGTTTCTACCGTTTATCAACCATTTGAGTATTTGAGTTTGTGGAGAATCAAAAGTGAAAGTGAATTTCTCCATTGTCACTGTGGCACTAATGACTATTTAATTAGGGCCCGAGCACCTCCGGTGGGTATTTCGAAGGATTTGTATTTCCCTTTTGGGCTTTTTCAGGGCCCAGACAGGCTCAAATTCATACCAAAGTTTGCCGGAAATTCAAAACTCTAAAAAGTAATTGTATTCTGGAGTAATTAGAAATGGGCATGGCAAAATGGCTCAACATCTAAGGAAAAGCCCCTCAGTTAGCTTTCACCGATCTTCACAAAAATCGTAGCCCAGGTGTATCATGACCAGACAAAAAAAAAAAGTCAGAGGTGCAATTGGAAAAACGCAACAGGAAGCCCGCCATTTTGGATTTAGTGGCCATTTTAGCCATTTTCTACATTTTTACTTTGACGTACTTGTCCCAGGGCTTTCATCAGATCAACTTCATATGGAGATGAGTGTCATCACAACAAGATGGAGATATAAACTACCTCGAATTTCGCGTTTTCATCACACGGTGTGACCGTGGCGTGGCGTCAAAGTTTGATTACACGCCATCAAAACACGAGGTTCTGTATCTCGGACATACATGGTCCAATCGAGTCCAAACTAGACATGTAAGGCAAGAGTCCCGGCCTGATGACATCTACACAGAAATTATGAATCGTGACTTTTCGTCAAACGCCATATTAGTGGCGTGATGTTAAAGTTCATCAACTCGCCGTGAAACACGAAATTGCTGTAACTTCAGTGTTCATGCTTCAGTCTCCCTCAAAATACATTTGTGTAACAACAGCCCCCCCATGAAGATATTTATATGGTTTTAAGGAATGGGCGTGGCAAAATAACTGACTAGCGCCCCCTAAAGTGCAGCCCCGGCACTACGATTGGCCGACAAAAATCGATAGGGACATGTGTCTTTTCATAACAAACAAATAAGTCTCTTGGATAGATATGCTAGACCAAACAGGAAGCCCGCCATTTTAACTTTAGTGTCCATTTTGGCCATATTCCACATTTTTACTTTGATGTACTTGTCCCAGGGCTTTTATCTGATCAACTTCATATTGAGGTGAGTGTCATCTAAACAAGATGGAGATGTAAACTACCTCGAATTTTGCTTTTTCGTCACACGGTGTGACCGTGGCGTGGCGTAGAATCTTGATGATTCGCCAAGAAAGAGGGATTTATTATAACTCCTCTGTGCATTGTTCCATCAGCCTCAAACCTCAGTCACACATTCACAGTCCCGCCCTGATCAGATCCATGTGTCAATATTAACGCGTCGTCAAAGCCCCCCCTGCTTGCGACAGGAAGTGACATGTTTTATACTTTGATGAACTGCTCTTGGCTGCTTTACAATATACAGCTCAAATGAGCTGAGAGAAGTCATTGGACCATGGTCAGAATTGTGACATTTCCTCAAACCTTGTAAACATTGAGGTGCGGCGAAGATTCATCCTTCGCCAAAGGAGACGATGTTGTCATAACTCCACTGTGCATTGTCCTATTACAACCTAACTTCTGTCTCATGATCAGAGTCCAAGCCTGAACATCTCTATGTGTCAATATTTCCTCAGGGTCATAGCGTCACCTACTGATTCGCCATGAGACAGGAAGTACTTTGATAAATCCACTCTGCATTATCCAACCGGCCCCGAACTACTGACCTATGATCACAATCCTGACCTGAACAGCTCCATATATTAATATTAGTGCAGGGTCATAGCGCCACCTACTGATCAGTGTGAAAATGAAGTTGTTGTAACATGGTCCAATTGACACAATATTGCTCACGCTACATCAGAGCCCCTACTTGAACAGATCTATTAGTCTGTATGTAATAATACTGATGGCGCCACCTACTGGCAACAGGAAATAAGCTTTGTTTTACAACTATCCTTCAATTTACATACAATTTTCACAGTGTGATGTGCAATTGATAGTGTGGACCGTAATGAGCAATTAGGAGGCAAGGATCGACATCGCGTGATGGACCCAGGAAGTGAAGCGTTTATCCTTGCCGCAGTGCGCAAAACACATGCAACACAGAGACGTGCGCTTGGTCATTGATCGCTCTCTCCACTAACTGCAACAGGCTTCAAAATGTGTGTGCTCGGGCCCGTCAGTGCTACAACGTAGCCCTTGTTCAATATTATTTCTTAATGTTTTATGTAAAAAAATTGTGTGAATGAATGATTCCAATCAAACTGTAGTAATAGTAAACATGTTGCTTTTTTTGACCATCTTCCACTATCACATCTGCATTAGCAAGTTTTATTCTCTGAAAGAAAGTGACCAGAAATTTGAGCTAAGGCTTGATAGATATTTATTAATTAATCAATCAAGCAATCTATACAATCGTATTTGTATAGCCCATAGGCATAAATCATAGTTTATCTTTTTAGGCTTAACAAGGTGTGATATCCTTTGTCCTTAATATTAGCAAGAGTATGGAAAAAAATACCCCCAAAAAACTATTGACAATGGATACAAAATGTAGAAACCTCAGAGAGAGTCACATGTGAGGGATCCCTCTCCTGGGACAGAGTACAATAGATGCCGCGTGTAACTGAACGCATCAACACAATAACAGTATTTATAACACTGATGACAAAAGGCAGCGTCTAACGTTAACAAAGAGGTGTGTCAATGATTGAAGCATGTGTTTGAAGCAAATGTCCAACAGAGATGGAGGGAGCAGTAATGGCAGTTGTAATGATTGCGGTGTTGTCAGTAATGGTGGTATACTTTGTTCTTTTTTCATATACAAGTACAGCTGGGGCTCATCTGCATAGTAGTATTTCATGGTCGTAGTAGTGTGTGTGTGTGTGTGTGTGTGTGTGTGTGTGTGTGTGTGTGTGTGTGTGTGTGTGTGTGTGTGTGTGTGTGTGTGTGTGTGTGTGTGTGTGTGTGTGTGTGGTGAGACTGGTAATATAGCAGAAGGGGCTTAAAGGACAATGGATCTGACACTGAGAGGAGATTAACAGACCAGAGAGAGAAAAAATGAAAAACAGCCTCTACATTTCCCCACATAGACCTCAATCTAGATCCACTGCACTCAGTTCTCATTCACTTAGCAGACTTCCGTCTTTGCATTACATTTATACATTTACATTCACAGATATGCAGAAGCAGATTGCATAAAGAAACATTGGTGTTATAACGTTGTATCAACATTTTAGTACAAGATTTCTCAGTTTTATAAGAGTGTAGGTAGTTTTATAGGGATTTATGACACTTGGATACCATTGGATAACATTTTCAAAAGCATTAGCTACCTATCTTTTTGTCTTGCTGGGAAATACAACAATAAACCTGTTTTTAATGTGGCCACTCCTCAGCTCCTCTCCAACTTTACCTCTTACTAGCTCAGTGTCTGTTGTAAATCTGCCTGGAATCTTCTGTTCTCTTGGCCTGTGTTAATACTCCAGAGCTACTTCAGAATTATTCCATGTCATTAGTGAGTTCTCCTCAAACAGTTCTACAATATAAAGTCACTTCTATTATTTGTGTGCTGGACGTTGTGTACAGAGCTTACGCAGAGTGAAGAGTGAGCTCTATGCAGAGTGAAGTTTGTGTTCATCTTACCTGCATGTTTTGATTTTAAAGTTGAATGGTACTGGATTTGCTTTCATACTGTTTCTATGGCTTATACGTACAGTTTTCTTTCATACATTACATGTCGACTATTTCAAGGTTTTCAGTCTGTTAAGCAACCAACACAAACTTCAGACCACAACTTTTCAAAGTAAAAGCTCTGTAATTCTGCTCATTATAAAGCAAAGCAGCAACAAAACAAACATTGTGCTTTTACTTTTAGGCCAAATTGCAAACAGAAAGTGATTCTGTGAATGTTACTGCCAATGACGGAGATCAGATCAGAAACCATGAATGTCTGTGTCAGTCTGACAACGAAATTATCAAAATGATCTGGCGGTGATTTTGATAATGGTTTGACCCAGTTACTGACCACTGCTGTGGTTTATTAGAGGACATAGAGGAAGACATGTTCAAGACAGTCCACAGACTGACTGTGAGCACGGCCACAGAGCACTGGTCGCCTGTTCATTCATTTTTTATTAATATTGAACATATTGTGACTCAAAATCGCAGTAAAGTCAGCACTGCACTTCCTCTGGCAATATACAATACCCATGCCAAGAGGGGAGCTGATTAGATGAGCAGTTCAGTCGTTTGTGGAATTAGTTGGACCATGCACTTCACTCTACTTTTGGATACAACCTGTATCCAGCTGCACCACAGTGTAACCTGTGGCATCTTCTGACTTTGTTGCTTTGGGCTTAATGTTCCTGTGCAGGCCCAATTTAGGTTATAATTTCATTTGCTTAGTGTCCATCTGCTGCATAAAACACTGTTCAACTGGTAATCCCCAAGAAACTAGCAGCTGGGTCAGCAGAGCAGACAGCAATACTGGTGATTTCTGTCCCACTGAGCCAGACACTCACAGCTAATCATCAATCTAATTTTTGATTATATTTGTTGTTGTCTTTCGCACGGCGCTGTCTGGAGATCTCCTGTCAATCACACCTTGACCAGCACTGTCAGCGTTTGGATGTATCAGGATATGAAATTGATGTGAACATATTCATTACATTCACTACGTTTTAGGATTCTTTTGGAGCTCTGTTGAACCCCTGTGAGGTTTAGGCAGTGACAAAGTGTGGAAATGATAAGAATATAAGGAAATCCAATGGATCTACCTGCTGCCCAAACTGCCCGCTTTTTGTCATGTCTTCATCTCCCTGTACATGTCACATGCTCTTCCATATTTCTCTCTTTCTTGTCCTCTTCTCCCTTTATTTCTGTCCCCCTGTGCCAATCCCCTTCTGGATAATCTGTAGCTGTAATCTGTCATCTGTCATTGTTTCTCTTCATGGGACATTTGCAATGAGGCCAGATTATCATCTCATACCATGACCTGACCAGGCAGGATGAGACAAAATACACCCACTCATACACAGATGGACACTCCCTCACTCACTTCCTCACTCGCTCACTCACAGAGAGAGAAACAGAGAGAGAGATGTGCTGTAGGCTACAAGCAGGTACAGAGAGGACAAGAGAACAGGATGAAATACAGATACAGCAAACATGTGTGTGTGTTTGTGTTTCACAGTTCTGGTCCCAGAACACAAACAACATGTGTCCTCTCTGTACCTGCTTGTAGCCTACAGCACATCTCTCTCTCTCTCTGTCACTCAGAACACAATGACCTAAAAAATACAGGCAGCATCACAATATGGATCACCGCTGCTTTTTGAGGCATTAGGATTTGAATAAAATTGTAGGTCATCCAGGTTTTTACATCCTTAAAACATGCTTGGGGTTAAATTAGCTGATGAGTTTTTTGTTTGTTTCATAGATAATTATATCTGGATAATGTGGTAATAGAGTAAATATAAGGTCAATGAAATTGGGCTGAGCACATAACCCTGAGGAACCCTGTGATTACCTTCAACTCTACTTCCAGCTACACCTCCTGTTATCTTTACAGGTAGGGAATCTCACTGTAGTGTGACTACTGTCTGGAATTCAACAGTGACAGTATCTATATATATATATATATATCTAAATATAGTTCCACGATCATTATCCACTACAGCTCTTAAGGTGGAATGTTTTCTTGCGTCTTTTGTGAATTACTCAATACACCTTAAATATCCGTAGGATAACTATGAGCATTCCATTTGTTTGTACTGCCTTTCTTGCGTGATAAAGGCTTAAGTTATGATTCAATTTTCAAGCACTTAAATACGCAGCTGCCTGTGACTGGAGAGGATGCCCATAAAAAAAAAAGAGTGTGAACCTAATCTTTAACGTTATTGTGTGCAAAACCAAAACAATGTGCTTTGTTCCTGTGGGGAGACACGGTGCAGAGTGAAGCCATGAATCTGTGTGTGTTCATCAGCTGATGTTGATGCCACAAATGACAAATCCACAGTCATCCTTATTTAAGTTGAGTCAAATAATAAACAGCCAGTACATTAGAGTGTTAGTTTAAATCTGGCCACCAGCACTGACAGACATGTGGCCAAACAAACAAGACTGTTCACTGTGTCGTGTGTGTTAGTAGTGTGTAGTGTGAGTCTCACTTCCACTTTTACAGAGTTACTGACGCAGTTTTCTCTTTAAACCCAGTCAGTGAAAGTTGAGATGATGATTAACAGAACAAATTAACCTCAGTCCTGACTTCACCACGCAGGAGAAGAGAAGAAAAAGTGTGAGGAAGAAAAGAACAGAGGCAGACAAAAGAGAGGAAGAGAAACAAATAAAAAGAATGAGGGTTTGAAAAACATGAGAGGACGGCAAGTAAGTGAAAGAGGAGAATAGGAGAGAGGGGGAAAGATATTCAGGTTACGACAGAAATAACACAAACAGGAAGTTTGTGTCAACGGCAGAGGAAACCACATCTCTGCACTAAGAAACCACCTTCGTCTCTTTCTTCCTCCTCCTCCTCCTCTCTGTCTGTCTGCCTTCTCCTAAATGTTCCATTCACCTACTTCAAACACAAGAAATAGGGTCAAACACATCTTATATTATTTTACTAAAAATAAAAAAGTTTACAGTATTTATTTCAAATCACAGACAACAAAAGAAACAATAACACTGATTCCATTATGTTACATCAGTCGAATAGGTGTTGATGATTCAGTATCTGAGTTTGTATCCTTTTAGCCTTTTTTATGAATGTTTTTCTGAATAAAGGAACATTTAATCTTGCATTGTTGTCACTGCTATCACAGTTTTTCCAATGCAGTGTCTAGCTCAGCACAAAGACTGGATGCAGGGGGAAACTGCTAGAGAAAAATACATCCAACTCAAAAAAAGTTCTTAGTTACAGCTCACCTGAGTAGCTGTGTGCACTCACTGTGTACAGCGGCTGTAATAACACGAAGCTCTAATCTCAACTGCTGCTAAAACCATAGTGTGATGGAAATTCATCTTGAGATTTGAAATAATGAAATTCTCAGACTGGAGTTGCCTTTGAGTCTTTTTAATAGTAAGCTCTGCAGAGGTTACCCAACAAGCACGGGTGCTCAAAATGGAACTGGCCGCAAGTTCACAAAAGCCAGAACTTATACAAAGAGGCGTTTCATAAAACATAATATGAAAAAAAGACATGAAAGACATAAGATCATCATCTGTGTCTATCTGCTGTGTCCGTCCACTGTAGCAGTTGGAAGAAAACATCACCAAATAAGGGCATACACCCTGTTTATCAAGGTCATAGCAGTGAGACACCGCCAAATAAGGGTTCCATCCTGTCAGGTAGACAGTATCACAGCAGTGAGACACCTGGTCAGTGGGACTTTCCATTACCTTAGACACTGGTCAGTGGAATTTTCCACTACAATAGTGTATGAGCACAGTGTATAGTGATGGCAAATAACTGTTTCCCAAAATATTGTAAGGTTCTATTAAAATATCTAACATCAGTCAACATGAAAAACCTTGATCTGGTGTCGTTTCTCACACACACAGGTAGAAGAACACTGCCTACTTGAGTTTACATACTGTACATCTATGGTGGTACAATAAGAGAGGCTTATAATAGAATTCATGTATGAATGATAAATTTTACACAATCTTAGAAAATGTCTTGGCAACTAACTCCTCAACAAACAGAGCTGATGTTTCTGCACAGAGATAAATACTGATGATGATGATGATGATGATGATGATGATGATGATGATGATGATGATGATTGAGGAAGATGCAGATCAGAAGTTGTAGCCGCTGCTCCTGTTGGATGAAGGTTCTCTGCTGTCGCTGACTGTCAGTCGCTCCAGTGCTGATTTGACATCACACAGAAAGAGAAGCCAGATTTGTTATATGACTCTGTTTGTGTGTGTGTGTGTGTGTGTGTGTGTGTGTGTGTGTGTGTGTGTGTGTGTGTGTGTGTGTGTGTGTGTGTGTGTGTGTGTGTGTGTGTCTGTGTGTGTGTGTGTGTGTGTGTGTGTGTGTGTGTCTGTGTGTGTGTGTTACCAGGGTAGGACAGTCTCTTCTCTCCGTCATTGTTACAAGTGTTCCCTCGATGGTGAGACACTGAGACAGAGACATACAACAAACGTTAAAATTCAAATGATACATCTGCTGTTTTTCTGTCTCAGAACAAAACCAACAGTGTATCAGTCCATATCTCAATACTGTCTGACTATTTTCTATTAAATAATGGAGAATTTGGTCTAATTGATTGACTGATTTATTTAACTGACTGACCATCACCATTCACCAGTGAGTTTAACCAAACTACAGCAGGCTACAACATGTTACCTTTGGTTGTATAACTTCATTCATCAGACTTTGATTCAAATAGTGGTACGGTGTTGCAGTGGTTAGCACTGTCACCTCACAGCAAGAAGGTTCCCAGTTTGAATCCCAGTTTGGCATGTGTGTACCCCCCCCCATGACCCTGAAAGTGTAGCATTACAGATTATGGATGGATGGATGATTCACCCAAGATACATCTTAGAATAAAAGAGTGGAAATCACCACGTGTGTGTGTGTGCGTGTGTGTGAGAGACTCACCACTGTGACTCTGTGTAGGTCCGACCCAGCGAGTCTGCGACCTGTCGGACACTGAAAACCAACAACACAGTGGCCAGTGAACATGCAAGTAAATACAGAGGTTATACTTTGCACCTGACAGTTGCAGACAGTAGTAGTGGACTCTAGGGGGCTCTGTTTTGGTGAAACATGGTGAGGCATACATTTTGCACCTTAGTGATTTGTAAATATGAATGACAACAACACTAACATGGTGTCTACACCGAAGGCAAAGCAGCAGCAGTATTCACTTGTAGGTCACCTGAATCTTACCATCAATCTGAGACCAGCAAACAGTCACTATAGTAACACATGTCAATTACAGGAAGGTATGTTTCTGTTTACAGACGTGTATACCGTGAGTGCTGGATGGTGAAAACACAGCTCAAATGCTTTCACTGCTTTGTAATTAATAGCAATCACACAGAGTCACCTCACCCTGGAGTCACTCCGTGATAATGTGCAACAGTCATAAGGAACATGTTCACCATGAATGAATTATTCTATTCTATTCTATTCTACTTTGCCTGTTTGGTGGAATCCTTTGATTTTCAGTCTTTCTTGGGCATAATCTTTAATCTGACAAGTCTTCTCTAATCTAAAAATATGAGTTCTCAGCTCAATAAGTACAGATTGTGTACAAACATGTGTGCAGATGCACATATAGGCACTGTGTGTGTGTGTGTGTGTGTGTGTGTGTGTGTGTGTGTGTGTGTGTGTGCGTGCGTGCGTGCGTGCGTGCGTGCGTGCGTGTGCGTGTGTGTGTGTGCGTGTGTGTGTTTGTGTACTCACGTCTCTTCTGCAGGGCTTTGACGGTGGGTCTGCAGAAGCGGATCAGAAAAAGGACCACCAGCACACAGCCGAGCAAAGCCGTCACCGTTTTGTAGACGTGCAGCTGCTCCTGAACATCTGGTTTGACCTCAACTGGCTCAGCTGGACACACACACACACACACACACACACACACACACACACACACACACACACACACACACACACAGCAGTGTAACTAAACAGGTCATGCACAGGCTTTGTTGTTTAACTGTGCTGTCTGTCATCAGTTGGTTTTAGGGCTGCTTTGAGAGGAGGATGGAAGCCATGAAAACATGATGAAACAATCCAAGGATTTTTTTAAGTGTTAAATGTTCAATTTGACAATATACAGTTCAAAAATCAGAAACAATGGCAAATGAGAGGCTGTGAGACGTGCATGTGTGTTAAGATTGTTTGTAATTTGTATCTTATATCAGTGTAGCTGTAAGAAGTGATGTAGGCTGCAGTAGTACTTGGCTCAGTTAAGCGGGGGGCACATACAAGTGAGCTGTATGTGATCATTCATAGTGCTGCTATGTGTTGTGTTGTGCTGTAGAAACAGGAGGTGAACTGACAGTGGATATGATGGGACCTGTGTGTGTGTGCGTTTGTGTGTGTTAGAAGTTTGTGTGTGTGTGTGTGAACATTTATAACAACAGACAACCACGCTGCCACTCATGTGCTTCAGTAAGAAGTCCATTTTTGCCTTATCTGTACTATTACAGTTTTCTTATTCACGGTGATAGCACTTTGTGTGCAATAGGAGCCTTAGTCTTGTAACTGATTTAAATCAGAATTTAGCTTTTTTTTTACAGAGGAGAAAACACACACTTGCACACAGAAACACAAATACACACACCCACCCACACACACAAACACACACAGTAGACTTACCTTTGCATTTGACCTTCAGTGCCACACAGCTGATCCTCTGCTCTGCTCTATCCTCTATGATGTGATAACCACTCGGCATGTCTTTGCCTTTCTTCCAGTCCAGTGGGTCTTTACAACCTTTCTTGTTCTCACACACGTTTGTCAAAAGACTCTGGATGGTTTTATTACTGTCATGACAGACATGTGAAGGAGTGGAGTTATGGTGGAGGATTAGTTGTCCCTCACAGTTACCTGTCCACTTGACAGTGAGGAAGCTGCGGACAGGTGAAGAGATGCTGGGGTTGGAGGTGGGGGCAGCATCGGTCGCTGGAACAGCACTGGATAGGTTGACTCCCTTACTGAAGTTCCCTGTGGGGAGGGCTGTTTGTACTGTTTGTACAGTTAGTTTGAAGGAGACAGACACAAACACAATGGTTCAAAACAAGTCAGAGAGCAGTAACGTTCTGGGACACATTGATGTAAAACATCCGGCATTTTCAGTTTCGGCCCTTGTCTCTGGAGCAGCCTCCCGCTCAGAGTTCTGCAGACTTGACTGCAGCTGTTCAGTCCCTCCTTTAATTTAATTTAATTTAGTTTAATTTAATTTAATTTAATTTAATTTAATTTAATTTAATTTAAAACAGTCAGTGCTGTTGGATATTTGTCAGTTTTATTATGTCCTAAGGGGGGTTTATTATTATTATTGTTATTATTTATTATTATTATTATTATTATTATTATGACAACAGGACAGTTTTTAAAGCAAAATCCCTTATTAATATTCATGATGTGTGTTGGTTTTATTGGTTTTACTTACAGTTTATTCTCTTTATTCTAAGTTTAATTGTATTTTAATTGTGTGAGGCATAAAAATCATAAATAACGGAGCTCTTGACAATTACATAAAAATGATCAAATAATCATACATAATACAGAACTCAAAAAGGGGAAGTCTTAGCTGCACAGTGTGACAGATTAAATACCTTTGACAGGTAGAACGAGAATCATGTCAGTACCAACCCACTGCTCTAATGTCAAATAAGTAAATATCAATACGTATTTTGTTCCTTCTGCTGTATAAGATAAGAAGAGAAAAACACATCCAGTATGCTTGTACTGAACCAACCCATAATGTTACATTACAATCCAGGTCTTTCTATTGAAAACCAGTGAAGTATTCATCTGTTTTATATATTAATTCATAGTTCAACTTACATTATCTAATTTTCTGATCCAATCACTCTTTATTCAGCTGGAACACTGTAAATGTTCTCACATGTGTTCATGATAATTTCTCGCTCATGTTTATGAAGCAGATCTCAGCAAGAAGAGTCAGACCTCTGTCACCTTTTTCAAATGACACGTTCTGATGCTCTTCACACCACAAACCGCTTTCTATTCAGCGCCGCTGTGTTGGGTTGGCGGAACAAGTTTCAGCAACATTGATTTCAAAGTCTATGCATACAGAAGTGAAACTATCTGCACGGCCAGATACAACTGTGGGCAAATATGTAAATTATTTTTTTGTTATTTGGGGCGAAGCAAGGTTTTATAAGTTCTATTAAAAAGTCTATTAAAAACAGATCGTTTGCTTTTACTGCCTCCAATGAGGTTGTGTTTTCATTGTCTGTCTGTTTGACATAATTACTCTGCTCACATGCTTGATTTATATCTCAATGCACTGAATGTGTTGCAGCAGTTAAAGAGAGGTTAAAATATAAACTATACGCATGTACAAACCAGACCTGTTTTCTGTAACCTAGTGTGACCTTAGCCTACAGGTAATGACTCTTTTAATATGTCAAGACTATTCTGTCGATCTCTATCTGTTCTTCAAACCAGTAAAAATGATTTTGTTAAACTTGACATAAGCAATAAAAGTTCAGTTTTGAGTTGAAGAGACTTCAGTTGTAAATATCTTTAATATAATTGTACTGTTCAAAGCAGGAAAGGTGCTCCCAGCGAGTGGAGAAGCACCAAGATACTTTACATCCGTTCAGCAAAAGTGTAAATGTTCATCAGCATTATCAGTAAGATACACCAAAACTAAGAAGAATAAAATCAGGCAGCACAATGGGCCCTATAACACTGTATAAAGTAATATTGGTTTGTATTGTTTGGACAATATAATAGTATATAAATATGAAGACACCAGACTTTATTTTCCTGCAGGCACAATAGGGCAAATACAGTTTTTATGCAATTATCCAAATTTGTTTGTGTTTGCGCCTGTTTGAATTTCCTGGCTCCAGACAATGATTTTAGTTTGGTGTCGATGTGGGACGAGCGCAGCCGAGCCTCTGTTCATGCTGATATATTAAAACCTGTTCCAACCTCAATAATTTAAATATTTACCCCTCAATCAAATATTTTCTTTCTGAAACACTGCCAACAGTGGGATCCTTTGCAGTGTAACCCTGTGACCCGGAGCTCTGCAGAAACTCAACATCGCTGTTCTACGCGATGAGTGAGGCGCCCACGGCAATTTGTGGAAAGTCAGAACGTTTTCGTGTAGTTGATTAAACCCCTGTCACGTTCCTCACACAGCTGCAGAAATTATACTGGAACGATCACAAAACATCAGACATATCACCTCTTGCCAGTCTATTTGCAATTGTGGCTCATACACAAAAAAACATCATCAGGCCAAGCACTGACGATACTTGATCTCAGACGTATCAAAGATATAACATTGTTTTCTAATAAAATAAAAAAAATCCCTGTCCACTGCTGTAGAGTTTGATTTCCATCAGCCGCTTCAAACATTCACTGGCCTGGATTTAATCTCTCACTGTCTCATTAGCCATTTAAGGTGAAAAAGGTCTGTTGCCTGAAACAAAGATTGAAATACCTTTATACTGTAATATAATGAATCACTTCTCTCATCCCAGCTCATATTATTAACACTGCGTTAGTGGGAGCTTTGTTTCCCGGAACACAAAATGAGGAATCTGACATAGGAGGTGGGTTTGACTCTAATAACACATCCAGACTCAAACCCACTGCACAGAGATTTACAGATGCTGTGACAGAGGATTGTCGATCTGTGGAAACTTGACAGTGTGTTACAAAGTCATCAAACCGAAGGGTGTTCTAGAATGAATTGGATTTGTCATTGCACACCTCACTGTGTCTAACAATACAACTCAGACCTGTGCAGAATGGAGGTAATGCAGCTTTTTAATGGCAGAGCTGCGGATGTGATCTTACTGGTGTAGACATCCGGCAGCCACAGCCCCAATCAGTCCAGCAGCCCCTGGACTGATTGTGAGCTCTCGTTTTATTTTGAAATTAATTTCTTTGAGTGTTAGGTGTGATTTGACTTTACATCTTTGTGTTTTCCTGTCCTGCACAGGTTGGTTTCACCTGTTACCTATTTCTCTTACCTGCCCCGTGTATTAAAGTCTTTGGTTGTGGTTGAAGAGTCTGTTTTTGCTTAGAAATGTTCCTGACTGAGTGAAATGACCTGGAGCTTTCGGTGGCAGCCATGACAGGAGCTGCTCGAATTCTTGAAATGTTGAGGAAAGGAGCTTTAATGATTCCTATCTCATCTCCTCTAGAATAGACCATAAACATAAGTTATATACGCAGAGACGCCATTGGCGGCTGGACCGTACCTCTATGTTACTGCCATATTAGACCAGACTGGCCCGTAAACAAATACAAGAAAACAGGGGAGCTGTTTATAAAGTTATAATGTTTTCAGTGAGTTATTAAATATATACAAAAACAAACAAATTGCATTAGTTAGGATATGCTAACTGCAGGGGGAGTGAGGAGTGTGTATTATGTCATAAAGAAATGTAAAAACTAGTGGCTCTGTTTTCAGTAAAGCACATTGCATGGCCTCTGTATGATACTTAGCTTAATACATTTGCCTTGTTATGCCTTGCCTTATGTATTTCATTGTTGTGAAAGAAAACAGATGTGGCCTACAACAAGACAATTACAGATACAAATGATTATTAAAAAAGAAAGAGCTTCAATGATTTGCAGAGGGGAAATTCAGTTGTTAACAGCAGTGGTAGAATATATTTCCATGATATGTATTTTATTATATAAAAATAAATATATTACTTTCCATACTTCTAATTATATTGCATGCTATAGAAATAGTATGGACTATAAGAGCAATACAGTAAAAAGTCAGATGTAATAGAAGTAAGTATTACTTATTATATTATTATTATTATTCTTAACCAGTAAATACAACAAGATTTAGAGTAGTATTAGAAAAATATGATATTATGTTACTAGGATATAATAATAATATTATATTATGTTGATAATATCAAATAGTACGTAGCACAGGTTACCACTTGATAACAGCAGTATAATTTGGAAATAACTAAATAACAATACGTATTTTTAATACAAGAAAAATGTATGAGTAGTGGATCAAATATAATATTAATAATATTGATAAAAGTAATAATAATGTTTGTTTTATTATTTTTAAGTTTTGGGCCGCTATGTTCCGCTCACTCTTCAGTGGTTCATCTGGTTTGTTCCTGGATGACTCCAAGCTGTTTTTGCCACATTACAGTAACTTGACAGTAAACTCTCCTTTACACACAGAGTTATCATTAAATTTGAGTTATAATAAAAATATGTTTATTACATTTGTTTTCATGTCATTTGCATCACTAATGCATCAAAATAATGTGGAGGGGCTCATTAGCATATATGAGCTAAATTTTATTATTCTTGTTTGGAAACCAACCGTCTCTGATTTGTTGTGAGGGAACTCAGTGACGTAGTAATAAAGAAATGAGGGAGTGTACTGATTATTATTATTTTACAATTTCAGTGAGTAGTTACTGCTCTGTGTTGCTTAGCTGCTGTTTCAGAGTCAACAACAAAACCTCTTAAGGAAAGTTGTTAAACTTATTAACAACTGATTCAGTATTGTAGTATCTGCCAGTCACTTTACCATAATCTGCTTTGATCCTGATGTCAGATTTATTGAGGAATTATATATTTATGATCTGAACAACCTTCCTGAGTCGCTCCTCACTCGGAACGAGTGTAAAATAAGTCTGCTGTTAGTTCTGCTAGCATGAAGACTTGAGTGCAGACCCTGTCTGAGGCAAACATACGTCAAACACCACAGAGAGACAACATCAGGAGTTCGAAACAGAAAGTTGTTGCTGTAAAAATGATTTTCTCACCCTGGTTTATATATCTGTTGTGTATCAAATGCATCAAGATACATTTCTGTGTATAACATATTTTGTTGCGTTTTTTGTCTTAGCTTCTTTCAGTTCAGTTCAGGCCTTGGAATGTCCCAGTATCTCAGTGGGTTAAGGTTAACACTGTTCCAAACCAGCTGCCTGGTTCTTCTTCAATATTCAGTCTGTGCCAAAGATGACGTCCACTTACCAGCAGTAATGAGTAAAAGAGCCGAGATGGTCACAACAGTCTTGAAATCCATAACAGTGCCAACAAACAACAAGTGGAAGAAGACAGACAACACGACGAGAGGCGACACAAGTCAGATCAGACACTAACAACAGAAAAAGTGATTAGAGAGGAAACAGAACAGAGGTGCAACTCCACCCCCCCCCCCCCCCCCCCCCCCCCCCCCCTCTTCTCTCTCTCTCTCCATTCAGTGAATCACTTCATCCACCTTCTGCTGCTGCTGCTTGTGCAAAAGTGCAGATTTCCTCCCTTCAAAGCAAGCGGCAGAGCGAGGAGGGGGAAGCAAGAAGCGATGATGAGAAGGGAGGAAGAGGTAAAGGGCAGAGTGATGTGACTCTAGCCTAATTTGACTTTTTCAACATGTTTGTGAGTCATGAACCTCTGCTCTATAGTAGAATACTGTACATGAGTGCTTTGACAGGGAAGGTTGAGGCCGGAAATGCAACATTATTAAAATGGCTCGGAAAATTTCCCTTTACTTACTGATTACATGTTAAGATACATCTCTTTTTTTTTCATTTTTTTTTTCACTTTGCATACCTTTCACACATTCAAGCACTGACTTCCATTTCCTACAGTAGTTAAGGTAAAGCTTACTATTAGTTCAATAAATGTAATTTACTTTAACCCCTGATTATGGCCCTGGTCTCCCTTATTTTGTCTTGAATTTGAGCTGGTTCATAACAGTGGTGTTGAACAAGATGTTGACAATTATATAGATTGTGTTTGTACCACTAATCAGTATAAATAGCTTTGTACAACATTTTTATTTTTATTTTATTGTTACAAAATTACATTATTAATTATAATATCTTAAAGTAGTTTGTAAAATGACTGATATCAACACTTCTTCTATCCCACAATGCACTGCACTGATTCCTGTGGACTATGAGGAAGATGTTGAGGAGGCCATGCAATCTTTTAGAGGAGTCTGAGTTCTCTCATGATTTCATACACCATATCTTTTTTATAGTATTATATGCAGTACTTGCACTGTTACGTATCTGTTACCAGTGCATGTGTAGTACAACATCACCACAGAGCGACCTCTCTTTCTGTCTTTGTATCATATTATGCTAATGCATGGATACTGCTGACAGGGCCATATCACCTGTTCTCTGTGTGTGTATAATACTATGTACAAACCTGTCTCTGTTCTCTGCCTTATAGCTGATTCCTGTGAAAACACTGTTCCTCACCACCTACAACTATATACTGTATATGCTCATTTAACAACATAGCTCTGTCCACTCAAATCGCCTCTTTTCCTCACCTCCTCCCTCCGTCTCATCTACAGGATGCTGTTGTTGTTTTCCAGCTGATCTACCTGCATACACCCTCGTCAGACTGTTATGGATAAATTCTTGATCCTGATCCATGTATGAACTAATCTGCCTGCCTTTGAATCGCTCTCCTCCCCACCACAGCCCCCATAAGCCAGGGTTCAGCTCGAGGTTTCTTCCTGTTTAAAGGGAGTTTTTCTTTCTATCTTTTTCTTATGAACAGCAATTAGGGATTCCTAAACTACAATTTTCTGATTGTCCATATTTTAGTTTTGTCTGTTATGGTTTCAAGGTCTGAAGTCTAGAGCACATAGATAAATCCACATCACCCACAACGCTAATGTTTACTACTGCCCTTTAGAGCCAGATTCTGTGTATACTTTATGTCACATTTGGATGAAACAGATATGGAGGTAGATGGTGATGACCTACGTGGGCCTCAATGAGAGTTCTTTCTTGTGAGGGCTACAAAGGCAGATAAATATCCAGAGAGGAAATTCAAATTTTCACATTTCACATTTTCACACGTAATTTCTATACACATCTGTGGGTTTGTAAGTAAATATTTTGTTCAAAGTGGATCACAGACTATCAGCAGAGGTTTGGTGATTATTATGTTGGAAAATTAGACTTTTCTGCTATTGCTACTAGCTTGAAATCAATTCAATTTGTGTAAGATACATAACAATTGATAAGTATCTGCATCTGAACTCAAATAGCCTTTGAAATCTTTACTTTATATATATATGTATATGTATATACTGTTGTGCAATTGATACATTAAACGTGACACCATTAAATGGGGTGCCTTTTGGCATTCAATAAATTTGGTTATCAAAACAAATATTGAATATTAATATTAAAAATATTAATATAAAATAATAACTTTAATTGATTAAAGTTACCTCGGGGCACCACCCTTCAAAGGAAGGGAAAAGATATCCAATTTATTGATTAAGTCTCATGAAAGTACTAACTATAAATTTGGAACTCTGATTAACAATTAAATGAATAACTATAACCAAAATTACCATATAGATAGTTAGCTAAGTTGAAGGATATGGAGTTCTTGACAGTGTAGAGGTTGGCAAAATTTACACTTATGCAACATTAATGAAAACAACATTTGTGAAAGAAAAACATTTATTATGAAGATAATAAAGTATAAAAACACAAATTACTAAAGGTGTACTTACTATAAAAATATGTGTATGTGAGTATGGCATGTGTGTGTGTGTGTGTGTGTGTGTGTGTGTGTGTGTGTGTGTGTGTGTGTGTGTGTGTGTGTGTGTTGGTGCCAGGTTAGAGATGGTTACAAATAACTTGTAACCAAAATATCACAGCAACACAAATCAAACTTATAAACATCACACGGAATCGAACAGTCTTTGCTTAGCCTTGTATAATTATTAAGCCCTTCGTGTTACCCGTCCATGAAAAGGGAAAAAAGGTTGATGTGCTGTTTGAAGTCCAGTGAAGTCGTCTTGCTGGTTTGTGGCTCCTGTTTTTGTGGTTCTGCTGTGCGATGCACCTCTTGTGCTGAAGGTCTTAGGCAGGCTCTCGCGTCGCTGCCTTTGGAAGGTTTTAGCAGTCTGCTCCAGGCAGGCCTGCTTGAAGGTTGGTCGAGCTTGGGCAGGGAAGATGTTTCCCTTGCTGGGTGAGTGGAAAGCTGCACCTGTCCTCCATGGAAGTTGAGCAGAAAGAGAGGTGAGCTGGTAGCTACACTTCTCCTCTTGGAGAGTTGAGTGGAAGAGATGAGTCGAAAAAAAAAGAAGAGAGGGGGGACTGGGCTTATATTGACCTGGTGACCTCATGGGTCATGGGGCCCAGAGTGACCAATAGTGGTTGAAACTTGTGTCGAGGGTCAGTTTTCACACCTCTGTGTGATGTTGAAGCCCCTGGGAGACTGAGTTCTGGAGGCTCTGCTTTGTCTCCAGAACAAAGAAACATGTGGTCAGGATTTGACTACACATGTAGGCCGAACTGTAGTTCACAAATACCAGGTCCCAACATATACACACACACACACTGAATCATTTAAGTTTTTATTTGTTTGTATGTTTGATCTTTGTGTATTTGTGACTATTTTTAATGCCGTGAATTACAAAAAACAGAAAACTTGATAGGGATAATGATTCTATAAAGCTCCTCTCTTTAATGATGACCTACAGAGTCACATTTCACTATATGTGAATGAAAATCTTTGACTGACTCTGTTCTGTGTCACGATGTGTGTTATTTTGCATTTCTGGACTTTTACCATAATTATTGCACATGGGAAAGGTTCTTTGTGTGAGAAGTGTTTCTTTCTCACAGCCACAGACGTGTTGTGTGGAACCTTGTTGATGTAGGTTGAGTTATACATCATCTCCTCCTTTAGTCACAGGTGAAATATTCTCTTCCTGACTCATCTCAGCTCTGACTTCACACAGCACTCTGCTCCATCACCGCCGTCACTCTCGTTTTCTCTCATCCTCCGCCCGTGGTTCACGGGGCCGTATAAACGACAAAAGCCCCACAAATGTTCACCTCCTCCTCTTCCTGCTCCTTTCTGCTCTGTGTCATGTGTCATCAGCGCTGACACATGTCATCCAGCTCTTCTCGGGAGTCAGATGCATTTGAATTGACACAACTTGAGAAAATGACGGTAGTGAATTGGAGTTTGAATTTCCCTCGACAGGGATGACCTTCACTTCACACGGTAACAGTCTGCTCATATGTCTACAATAATTAAACGTTAATATTACTCCACACAGACAGCACTTTGAAATGTTTTCGGTGTCAAACAGTTGGAAAGATGTTCATAATCACCAAAATCAGCACATGCAGGAACTAGGACGTTTATAACATGGAGACTAAACTTTGCAAGCTTTAAGAGCAGTGCATATATGACTCTATATCTCTGTACGGTAAAAACACACCTTGGAAACTTTAATTATTAGCATCTAAATTAAATATTGAACTATATGAATAAATCCAGTTCATCTCTTACTTTAAGAAGTGAGTCCTGATAACTCAGAATCTGTGATTCATTACAAAGAGAGAAATGTGTGTAGTGTTATTTAGCTGGTACACAGAGTGGTTTGTTTTATTTTGTACTTTGTAAAATCTCATAAGTTATAGCCAGTAAACTTTTCTTGTATTGTGAGAGTAATTTTACAGAAGTAAACATTCTGTGATAATAACATAAAATAATGTTTCCCTAATTTGGAATGAGTTAACAGAAATCCAGATTTTAAGTTAGATGAATTTGAAGCCTAAACTTGAGACATAGGTTTGGAGCCTATTGGTTTCAAGGTTTGCGTTTTCTGAGATAAAACATTTTTTTGAGCGTGTGAAGTAGCAAGAAAAAACCTACTTCTAGTTGTACAACTGCAGACCTGAAAAAACAAACAAATCAAAGGCAAACTTCTCTCTGATTCTTTGATTAAAGTTGTTACAGCTCAGTCTTGCATGTGTCATGATGGGGAACGATATGTCTTCATGAGTCTCTGGTAAAATGTTCCGGCCTCAGCAGGGCGTATAGATGATGTAGTATTTTCAGTAAATAGTGTTGTATTTAAAATAGGGTCTACTGTCTGTCCCTTGTTTGAAATCTTATATTAAAACATGTCAAGTAGAATTCTTCACCCATCCAACAGAAAGCTCCTCCTGCAGTACTACTTATCTTATTTCTTCTAACTGTTCATAGCTCATAAAATGATACATATAGTATTCTGTATGTAGCTAGGTGCAAAAATACAAATAATAATATTAAAGAAAAATAATCATAGATACAGTAACAACTTTGATTTATTAGTTGTAATTTCAGATGCCAAAAGTGGTTCCAGCATCTGCATGTTGATTATTCACTGTTGGTCTTTACTCTTCTAAACGGATTCTCTGGGTTTTGGACAATTTCAAGATGTGACTTTGAAATTAAAGACATTGTGAGGCACATTTTTTTTCATTTAGATTCTATGGACCAAAATATCTGGCATATATATATATATATATATATATATATATATATTATAATTACATATAAAATGTCCATGTAGCTTTCTTACATAAATTTAATGTAAAAGGTAAGTTTTATATCATGATGAGTTAGTGTGACTAAATCAAATAACTTGAGAAGGATTTAATCAAATAATGTTAAACCTTTACATAAATATACACATTAAACACACAATTTATTTAATGAAATCATCTTTAATTTAATTGATTTATTGACCCTAAATTCAATATGATAGAAAACACTTCATTAATGGGAACCTTTACATTTACCCTATGTAATAAAGTTACATGGAAATTTAATATGTTGTTGAGATACATAAAGTCAATAATAATTGTTTTGAGTGTGCCGTATGCGTCAGGGACACACTCAAAACAATTTAGTGTGAATCTAGATGGTGGATCCAGGATTTTTTTTTCACATTCGGTAACATTGTGAGATGGGGTATTTTTCAACATTCTCACATTTCCTCTGAGAAGTTCATGGATCTAGATGTGAAAAATACGGCACATTTTGGGAACTGATATCTATGAGTGTGTGTAATTTGGTGCTTATTGAGTTAAATTAAAGTCGTGTTAGGCTTCGGTGGAGGTTTGTACTCTACTGAATTTAGGGCTTTGTAAATAAAATCAGACTTTACTTGACTCAGTCTCCTAATGTGACCTCTGGCCCTTTAGTTAAGTCCAGAAAGACTGGCTTGGCTGACTCTGGTTTTGACCGTAGGTTCTCATCATGGAGCAGAAATGCTGTACTTGACTTTCTCTTTCCCTGAGCATGGCTGACGTGTCACTGCAGCACGTGTTGTGTCGGTCTGATCCCTGCATTTTGAGACGTGGAGCTCACAATCAAACCATTAATTAATGATTGAATTTATTTTCTGTGTAACATTAATTTGATTAAAAACAGACATAATTTGGTGAATATTAACATAAGTAATTTCACAAATCAAATCAAAATAAATAAAATAGCATCCTTGTAATGTGTCTTTGTAATTTTCTTATATTACCTTAATTTGTATATGCTTATAGTTTGCATAATATAGATCTGTAGTCATGTTCGAACTGGTGGACAGTTATTGCCTTTACTTCTAAATGTGCCGTTTGTGGTCTTTGCTGAATGAAATCCTCCAGTACGTAGAAATGAAGACTCAAAGCGTTTTAACTTAGATCAACTTCAGTTTAATTATTCACAACCCCCAAAAAATGAGAACAAAAAACAAATAGGCTCTTTAACAATCTACAGTCATCATAATCATCATATAATTCCTCAGTATCGGAACAGATACACCCATCTCAATGTTATTTCCCTCTGGATAATATTAATACTAGGCTATAATAGAACATCTCCCTTGTGCTTCTTCTAAAACACTGTAATACTATTATGACTGTCAGCGTCTCTGTGGGACACACTAAGTGCCTCAGTACAAACCCACTACATCATTCAGCTCTTAAAGACGGACATGAAGAGCTCGTCATGCTCAGAGTATTTCAGTATCTTCATATGGAGCGGAGTCGTCTTGTTGTGCAGATGCAAAGCCCAATGTAGCCAGCTGGGACAGTGCTGTTATGTGTGTGTGTCTGTGTGGTGAGTACACGGTAAGACTGGAATAAAACCGAGGAAGCAGAAGTAAAGAAAATGATGTGAGTAGTGGTCCAGTAACAGGACATCAACAGGTCTTATATTCTTCATGCACATAGTTTCCTGTGAGCAGATAAACACACAAGTGTCTTCACTGTGGGGAGGTGGGGGCTTCAGGTGGTGCATGCACATTCACATGCACTATGCTGCCAGATTATGTGTCGGACCTGCTGATAGATCTCATGTTTGTTTGTGTATTGTTGGTGAACAAAGTCTAGTAAGGCTGTTTATACCTGGTATCTAATGGCTTATTAATGGTTAACCAATCATTTACCAATTATTTGGGATTAGATAGAGCTGATCAGGAAGCATCTGAGTAAGAGCATAGGGGCTGTTCAATTTCCAACGTGTTCTAAGCAACTGACCAATCAACAGTGGGCCAACAGACCAACCACAGAAGACTGGGCTTTTTGGGAGGAGGACCAATAATTAAAACAGACATTTTGGACAGTTGCTGCAGTAGTTGACAGTATGAGACAATGAATGTGTATTTTGTACATTACAACATGTAAATCTATTCTAATGGAGCCCAGAATTAAATGTTATCGGCCAAAATATGGGCAGTTTCACCAGTTTGACCAGACAATTCAATTCTGATATGATCTGAGAAGATTTGAAATCACATTTTACAAATACAATGTACTGTAATATACGTCAATTTACTAAATATTATATTATACTATGTTAAATAGATCTTTCTAATCTGCATTATCACTGGGAACTCTGAAACACTCAGTTGTCACCATGTGTGCAGACAGGAATACAACAAAGACAGTTCAAGTTGAATTTTAATGTTTGGATCCAGGACATAGCGCTCAATGCTTCAGTGACTTCCTGTTTACACAAATTACCGCTCTTGATTGGACAGTGCTCTTTGCACACATGGCTAAAGTTTCTCCTTGTTAAGACAATGACTCCGTAAGTTTTAATGGTGCAACCTGATTTAATAAATGTCAAGTCTGAAAGGAGTCTGCAGACCTTCACATATAACTGAGTGATGGCTTCATGAAGAGCTGAAACTGTCAGCAGAGATTTTTGTTGTTTTTATTTTATAACCTCTAACTTATAAGGTTTCATAACAAAGTCATTTATGAAGCATTAGTATTATTATTAACCATAAATAGTGCTTTAGTTACAGCTCATTAATCTGTTATAAAGACTGGTTTGTGAATAAACTACAATTATTCTGAGGCAATAAGAGTCCTTCACCTTATGCTGTGTTCTCACAAAACGCCAGGCAATTTTTCACCTTGTATTACTGGCGCAAGTTTGGCTGCAGCATCACTTGTGTTTACAAGCGCTACTCACTCGAGCAATGCAGGTAAACACAACCCTTGAACATTCTCCTGTTCTGGGAGAAAAAGGAGACGAGAACGACTGGAGAAGCCAGCACCATCATGTGTGGAACCACACGACCACCAGGAGGCGCACACAGATCGGCAACTATCTCCACCAGTAGATGTCTGGATGACTGCTGTTTCCAGCGCTACCCTGAGGCTGACCAGTGGCCATTTTGATGACCTGTTGAGCTTTCATTCTCAATGCCGATTGGCATTTGCAACACCGCGTCACGCAAATTTGTGTTCAAATTTAAGTATTTTAACTCCAGGGCACGGTCACATATAACAAAGTATAAGCCCCTGTGAACCCAAACTGCAATTTGCCTTGCCACAGGAAACAAATGTTTATGTTTAATTCGCTGATTGGAATTGAACATTTGTGTACGCGTGCCCAGGCCTTGAAGAGAATCGCATGAATTTTGCCTCTTTGTGTTGCCCATCCCAAGTGATTTGAAATTGTCATCTATTTGGGTCTTGTCATGTAATCTCATTTTGTGAAAGTATAGCATCGCGTTTGGTGTGAACACAACATGCGTTGATCAGCAGGTGGCGGATTGGCCCAAACATCCACCCTTGTGTCACAGCCTTTCTGCTACAACACTGTGAGTGCAGCTAGTTTATCAGTGATCCACAAGGAAATCTAAACATCTGCCACATGAAGGCTTTTATAGTACCATCTTGTTTAGTGATCTGTAGGAAACGTCCACTGTCCTCTTCAAACTAAAGCTTTCATTTTTCACAGCAAACACTCAAGTGAAGCTCTGAATATGAAGAGACATAAAGTGGAGCCATGCGTCATGTTTTTATCAGACATAAATATGGGGACTTACACAGCTCTGACATCTGTTTCACTGGGACATTAAAAGAAATATCTATGAGCACGTTGAGGTTTTGTATCAATTATTATAAACTGATCTGTGGATATGGTCAATAAACTGGAACACAAGCAGACTCTGATTAACTTTAGTGACAGAAAAGACACTTTCATGAGCGTCTCACTGTTCCACCACTGGTGATACTGCAGCTGGGACATCTTAAGTACTCCAGCAGTTTAAAGTTGTTTCTGACAAAAGAATCTAAATTCTCTGGTAAACAATCTTTGACCTACATTGTCCTGATGGAAAAATGTACTTGCTGATAGAAGATGTGTTGCCAATAAGCCAATAACTATTGTGGCAATACTGCCGTTCAATTCTCTTTACCAGCTCATTTTAGCGCTCAGTTCCAGCTCCCTTCAATGATTCCCTTCTTCTGCTTTTGTAGACATAAAAGCACTAGTGTTAATAGAAGTGTTAATAGCAGTACAGTATTTTAGAGGCTGGGGCAAATTTAGATTCAATTCAATCACTTCAACATAAAACTTGTCTTATTCAAACAGAAGGAAAGTGTTATATTCAGAAACTGTTGCAGCAACCAGTGTGTATGGGATAATACAGCTGAGACGAGATGTAAAACATATCAAACATGATTAGTTTGATGGTCATTCAGAAATGTAATAGACTTTAGACAGGTGGTATCTTCTTCTAAAACGTCATTCAATGATCACTCATCCGTTACCTAGATTGCAGTTCCAGGGGATATTATTTGAGTTGATTCAATTGACACAGAACTGAACGCCAACCTTTACATTTTCTCTCCATTAAACTATACAAAACACATGTTTTGTTTGAATTTGTAGAAATAAAACATTTTTCTTCTGATAATCATTGTCAAGCATCAGTTCATGTTCAACAAGCAGGTGTGGGGAGGGGGAGAGTGATGGAGAGGAGGAGAGTGATGGAGAGGAGGAGACTGATGGAGAGGAGGAGACTGATGGAGAGGAGACTGATGGAGAGGAGACTGATGGAGAGGAGGAGACTGATGGAGAGGAGACGAGGACAGACGAAGTGGTGAGGCTGAGGGTGGGGGGGCGGCAGCAGGTATCATTGTCTCAGGTACTCTGTGACTCCCCCTACATATCAATCACACAATCTATATTTCACTAATAACACCTCAAATACACAGAATACTTTTTCATTTTTCTGGCTCTTAGCATTAAATGACACACTGTATCAGTGGGGATTGCACTGTTTAATTCACCTGTCCAATAAACAGTACTGTATATTGGAAAGGTGGACAACCTAATATGTAGCAAACATCTGTCTTCCACAGTATCACATTCTGTAAATGGTACAAACATGTGTCAGAGCTCCCTCTGTGCCTTGTTATTTTTATGGAATTAGCTAAATATATAGAAGATATGGCACCATAGACAGCTGAGGACTGAAAATGAAAAGCTCCCTTCATGTCCAGTTGCCATCTTTATCTGGGTAAAGGAAAGGAGACACACTGTAGAGAAGGCTCCAAATGTTTAACTCGCTGCCGACAGGAAGGAAAGGTTTGTTTAAAAACGCTGTATTTAGGTTTTGAACAAACCTTCCCTTACCTTAAACGGCAACAGTTATTTTTTCAACACTGACAGTGAATTAGCATTATTACTCTGCACAGCTAAGTCTTTCAAAAACCTCTTTTAGCATAATGTGTTTAGTCTTTAGTCTTTCCAACCAAACTCATCAGCCTTGTTTTGAGCAGCAGCAGCATTGAGAGAAAAGGGTCTGATAAAGCATCTATCCACTGCCTGCTCACCAGCACAAGTCACATAGATAGCACTGTGTGATCATGGTTTTTCTCAGAGGCCAGTAGAGCTCAAACAAAGACCTACAAGAGGGGGAACACTGCACACTTGAATGTAGGACTAGCATGCCCTGTGGAAAGCACATGGAGGCTTAGAATGTGTGGTTTAAAATAGACTTGGGGTCATTTCCAAACCTGCTGCTGAGGCTGCTCAGTAGCTCTAGTGTGAGACATTTATAGTAACTGTTAGTATCTCTCCTGCACAACATGAAAACAAGCTGCGCTGACACTCAGCGAGCTGCTGACACTGGAGCCACAGCACTATGTTATTGCCAGTCTGAGCTGTAGGAACAGCAGTATCAAGGCTCACAGTTCAACTGGGAAACACACATTTGCACCACTGACCAACAGCATCCTGTCTGAACAGAGTTTAGCTCTGATTAAACTGAGTTTAATTCAAGGTCCTCTGTCAGAGCATAAACTTCTCTACACAGAGACATGGTACACACACTGTCAGGACACATCAGTCAATGGTACAAATAAATCTTTTCCCCGCTACGATCTGATAGGTCCCTTTACATCTGAGAGGTTTTTTTCTCTCTTTTGTGAGATGATGATGGAAGAAAAAGAACCTACACAACTGTTGTTCTCTCCAGTGGTTCTGCTGTTCTATCCCCTGTGAGCAGTCACTATATCTCCACAGTCTCTCTGGGCCTTCACAGTGATGTTTGAGTTTGCTGCTTTAAACAGCCTCTGTCAACAAAAAAATCAAAGAGACAAAACAAAGCAAAGTCGTCGTCTTTGGTTAAAGAAAATAAAGGGTTACTGATGATTCTTGTGTCAGTGTGAATAATGAAATTCACCTGCCACATTTATGTTTGGAGTAGGTAAGTGTGTGGAAGAGCTGATAAATGAGGCAGCAAAAGCTGAGAAAATGATTCCCTCGAAACCCTGTCCTTAAATTAACCTATATGAGCCATACTGTGTGCCAGCCATTCACTTTCCCATTTTAACTGCTTTGTATGAGCCCTATGGAGGTGAAACTGGGACGCGAGCTTCCCATTGTGAGCTGCTTCTCAGTGCAGACTCTGCGTGAAGCAGACGGTTACTGGACACTGATGTATTGTTACAAAGACCGATTTCTGTCATGCATTTGTCTCAAGGGGGAGTGCACTTGTGTGTTTATAAGGTCTTTCTGATTGCCCGATAGCAACACACACACTTGACATGGAAGAGGAGGATGGGGGGGTGGGTGGAGAGAGGGAGTGTATGAAGGGACAGATACAAGTGTTTTAACATTTGAAGACAACGTAACAACCTGAGACTAGTGTGGGGGAGTGGGGGGGAAGTAAGGTGACAGAGAAAGGGAAGAGGAAAGAGAGAAAGACAGAGATCAACAGACTGATATTCAGAGAAAGAGAGAAATAGTGCAACAAAGATAAGTAAAGCGACACTTCTTGAATCTGGGAGCATGGGAGACAGGAAGGGGGGGGTAGAAAAGGTAAAAAGACAAGAAGGGGACAAGGACTTTGGGTAAGGGGAGAGAGAGCTCAGGGAGGGAGGGAAGAAAATAAGGGGGAGACAGTAAAGAAGGGAAGAATTGAGAAGAAAAATTTAGACACAGGAGCAGTAGTGCTTTCAGGAGTATGGCTGTGGAACTCCATATCCTGGTCTGTAGATGGGTCGCCCCGTTGGTGACTGAGAACTGGAATAGGGGGCCCCTGCAGGGTAGCTGTAGCCACCATAGCTGTAGGAGGCCGGGTAGGGGGCAGGGCCACTCTGGGGGTGGCTTGGGGTGTACTGGCCAAATGCTGAGCCTGGGTGTGGTGCAGGGAAGGAGGGCTGAGTAGGGTAAGGGCAGGTGGCTGATGCCGGAGGCCCAAAAGTGGACCTGGGGCCAGAGAAGCTACCTGGGGGGCCGAAAGGTGAGCCGGAACCTGGGTAAGGAGAGAATTGTGATGGTGGATTGGCTGGGCCAGAGGCTGCTGCCGCTGCTGCAGGGGGGGCATTGGGTGGGGAGACAGGATATGGACTGTAGGGTAGGCCGGGGCAGCACCCTGCAGATGAGGAGGCCGGCTGAGATGCGTTTTGGTAACTGGAGTTCGGCTGCTGCTGATTTGTTGTTGTTGTAGTTGTCGTCTGTTGATTCCACGGTGAGGGCGTGGCAGCAGGATCCTGGCTGATGCCTGCTGATGATGTCATGGTTGTGGGATTGCCCTCGCTCCTCTGCCGCAGGATCTCCTGCAGTTTCTCTATCCGTACTCGTCTTTTGTGAGCGAGGGAGCGCAGGGAGAGGAAACGGTCAAAGAAGGAGTCCAGCGGAAGAGAGCCCTCCAGAAACTCATCAGCTAGAGCCTGCAGAGAGACACATTTACCAAGTAACAGTGATGGTTACTAAACCAGCATCTTAAAGTAACTCCCCTAACCACAAACTGCTCAGATCAACCTCTGACTGTACAATGGTCTAATAGGCAGCTCTTCATTGTGAATAGGTCCTGGTATTGCAGCCCAGTGCAGCTCATATATAAATAATAATAATAAATGAATTACAGTGCTGTAAAAAACAATTTGCTCCCTTTCTGATTCCTTTTAGTTTTGTATATTTGTTTCAGATCAGACTAATTTCAGAATGAAGCAACAATGGACTATTATTTATGAGTGTGTGCAATTTGGTGCAAAACCAAATAAAATCTGGATCTAGTACATTTAAATGTGGTTTCATAAGGGAACTGTTGTGCCTTGGAAGAGGTATGCACTCCACTGGGTGCCCTTCTACTATTCAATAATTTACCTAAAATATTTAGATGTGACAAATAAGCAAAAACAGAACAAATCAGGACTCAATTCAAAGTAATTTTAAAATCATAAAAACAATGACATTAAAAATAATTGCAATACTTAGATGAATTGATTTTTTGGTCTCACTCCTAATGTCTATGCATAACAATTGTGCGTGTACAGTTGTTGACAGTTATGCACTCACCTCTGACTCTTCCTCTGTTTTGCCGCCCTCTGTCTGTAGTCTGGAGAACAACGCCTCTGGAGACACCTGACCCACTATACCATCTGAAGGGGGAGGACACAAGCAAAAGTAAGGAGGAGCGAAAGAGCAAGACAAAAATACATCCCATCAGGATACCGGAGAAACTGGTTCTGTTCACCCGGGTCCGGGTACAGGTTTACTAAATACAGACAATTAGAATCATGAGCCAGTATCATTGGCATCAACAGTTTGCAAAACAATAGGTGCGTTCAAGTTGTACTTGGCAGCTACAGGAGTGGAGTAAAAAAGAAGAACATCGCCCAACTCAAGTCTTTTCACAGCTCAGTAAAATCAGTGTTTCAGGAAAACATACAGGGTGATAGGTTCAGCTATGAAGGAAAAGTCATACATGTTCTATTTGTCAGAGCCACACTGTTAGAGAGAGACCATGTTTATTAATTTATGTTTCTTTGAGAACTGAAGACTTGAGAAAGCTGTCAACAAATAAAAAGAAATCTAACTCCATATTTCTTGTTTGCCGTTTTTGATTTATGCCTCTTCAGTCCTTTAAAAAAATCTTCTCTAATCCTCCCCCTCTAATGCCAAATGATTTCGAAATATATATGTGTATATACTACATATATTGATGCTTGTTGTTCTGGGTTTGTACCCTCATGGTTGAATGCACTTATTGTAAGTCGCTTTGGATAAAAGCGTCAACTAAATGAAATGTAATATACATACATGTACTTTCATAAAAAACCCTAGTCAGAAAAAATGAATGGATGAAAATACAACCTATAAAAGCATGGATTATTTTACAACAACAAACTCCTGGACTAAACAGTCTGAATATCATAGTGTAAAGGGGTAATGTATAAATACAACCTAACTGTCAGAAGAAAATCAAATAGGCTGCATCACATCCAGGGCTGGGCGATAAAACGATAAAGATAATTATCGCGAAATAACTTTTCTTCGATCGAAATATAAGACATGGTCGATACAAATTTGATCGAACTTATTCCATACATGTTTTGACAGACAACACGAACAGCCAATGATATTGAGAATAGCGCCGCACCGAACCAATCATTGGCTGGAATAGAGTTACAGCCACGTCAGGTTAGGTTGACACATACAGGGCAGAGCGTAGGAGTAGCAGCCGGCAGCAGCACACGTGCTAATGTTTGGGCTACAGCAGCCGTGAACATCAGTACGTCGGGAGTGAGATAAGAGAGAAAATGAAAATGATCTGTGATATGATTATATTCAATATCACCTAACCCTGAGTTAAAGAAAAATTCAGACCAGGGCCAAAAAAAATTCATCAGCCAAACCTTGATGACATCCACAGTAAAATGAATCCAACATAGTGCTAGAAATGACTATTAGAAAAAAATCATAATCACTACATCTATAAGAACAGCAAGACAGAATGGGTTTCTGTTCACATGTCTGTGATATCTGATTAACATGGCTTTGCTTTCTAGTGTACTGCTTTTGATTTGCTTAGTTTATTAATGGAACACAAAGGGGCATTTCACAAGGATATGGAGGATATGTTACAGGGAGAAGCTCAGTTACATCATATTTACTTGATTGGGAGAGTCTAACATGACAACTAAAGACTGTTTCGAGAGGATCTACATACAACATGATTTAGTATCTGTCCTCTCTTCTCTCTGCTGCTGCTTCACTGTCTGCTGTTGCCACTGGCAGAGAGGGAGAGGGTCTGGTTTGTCTCAGACATTAGATAAGTTTATAAAGCTGCTTTCAGACATGCACTGAACCCTGGCGAATCTCCTGACATTCTCAGGAAGGGCTTTACGTGAGAACACAACTGTCAAGTAGGAGGCTCTGGACTTTCTCTGCAGTTTCTCCGTCCAGGCCCCGTGTAAAAACTCTGGAGAAATTCCGAAGCGAGAGGCCGGGCTGATGACATGTCTAACGCGAAACGATGGGTGAGATGCAGTAAGGGCAACCGCTCAAAGTAGCTGATGATGCAATGGTAAGATTGGGACAAGCTAGTGATGCAATTATGAAATCCTCCGTAGACCAGACCATCTAATTTCTGCTTGGCTTCGGTAAAGTATTCCAAACTTAAACTGAGTGAGTGAGTGAGTGAGTAAGTGAGTGAGAGAGTGAGAGAGTGAGAGAGAGAGAGAGAGAGAGAGAGAGAGAGAGAGAGAGAGAGAGAGAGAGAGAGAGAGAGAGCGGGACGGCTGATGAAATGTTTTACAATAAATTTGAAAAAGTAGCGATCATTATGTGATGATCGGTGTTGATATTGTGGCGTCATTTCAAACAAATCAACATTTAAATTGTAGCGAATCAGAGACGTCAGCGGAGAGAGAGAGCAATCAGTGGGTGTGTGCACTGTTAGTTTGCCCTCAGGTTCTGGGACTATCATAAATAAGCTACACAATTATTTTAGATAATCAACCGCTCATAGTGATGAATTTGACCCGGGACAAACGTGATCACTAGAAGTTTCCACAGTAGAATTTGGTCAGGAGGAGGCGGAGCGAGATTTGACGGAGCCACCTCACAATTCTCCTTTTCTCTCCATTCTCTTCTTCCGACAATGATTCAATGAAGGAAAAAACCTGTCAATGATCTGAATACCTTCAATTTATTATCTAGGGCAGCAGGGCTCCCTCTGATTGGCCAAATATATTGA
Organism: Hippoglossus hippoglossus; assembly: GCF_009819705.1. Classification (NCBI taxonomy): domain Eukaryota; kingdom Metazoa; phylum Chordata; class Actinopteri; order Pleuronectiformes; family Pleuronectidae; genus Hippoglossus; species Hippoglossus hippoglossus. Next base: position 2,063,546 of record NC_047151.1, on the reverse strand, counting down.
CATGCAGAACTTGAATGCATTGCAAATGGAACAGAATTTATCGCAGTTCAAGCAGTCTTTTAGTTTTTTACGCAATACATAGATCGCGCATGTTTATTACCGCAATGATGATAGATTTAACATATATATTGTGCAGCCCTAAGTTACACCATGTTTTTAGCCTAAATGTCTGCTGTTATCCTCCTCCTAGTTACTGCTGATCTTGCTGACCTTGAACTTGCGAGCATTGCGAGAACTCGCAATAGCTGCAGTTACTACAGCAGTTACTAGGAGGAGTATAACAGTGCACATTTATGCTCAAAACATGGTTTAAATTATGCAGTTTCGAGTCAAATTTGAATGTCGGGGCTTACGGATACTTGGGTGACACCACAGGAGCAGTATGGACACAGTTTTTCTATTCGTTTAAAGAAGTGGTCACCATTTACTTCAATTGTATTGGATTTGGCTGCAACGCTGTTTACCCCTGAAACTCCAAAGGTGTTTTCTCCCACCCCTCCATCGGCGTTGCGGACCCTTTCACACCTAGATGTGAAATCCGCCCAGAGACAAATTAGCGTGAAAATTAGTGTATGTTCCTTTCAGATCAGGTACAATGTCTGTGTGCTTCTTTCTTTAGAGCCACATGCAGCATTCATGTTTTACATGAAGTCTCTGTTAAACAAATTGTTGTAAGATGTCCCACCTCTCAGGGAGCAGTGCTGTCTGTAGGTGTCTCTGACAGCCTCTAATTGAGAGTATCTCTCCACCAGCCCCTCCTTCTGTGACTCCAGACGAGGCCTCATGTCTAGGTTTTGCTCAGCAAGGCTGCGATTTGATGCCAGCGCCATTTCTCGCTCCAGCTGAATGTTCTGGATCTAAAGTGGAGAGAGATAAAAAGTTAACATTTGAAGCAGTTTGTGTAGAGGGATTATCATTTCATACAGTACAAATATTGTTCTATGGGGTGATGCTGGGTATCAAACCTCAATACTTCTCTCAGTATCACTGGTCAGATGAAACATCTTGCTCACTTATTTGATCAGACAGTTTCTGATTTAAATCTGCATATTTCAAGTTTTGGACAAATAGATTTCCAGGAGATATTAGATATTCAAGAGCTGGCTTTTTTATTCAATACAAGAGGGATGCTTTGTAAAAAAAATAGTTAGAGTATATTATGTGTCATAATGAGTACAGTTCTATCAAAAGTATATTTTTAGTGTCCCATGAATGCTAGTATCAACAAATCTTGAACAATCCCAGTCCTGGTGGGTAGAGAACAAAGTGAGGCCCTTAAGGATTTGAGGGTGGTGATTTCTCATGAGAAATACAATTTAAAAAACTGTAATCCTAATTTATGGTACTCTCTGCTTTGGGTCTCATCTTACACTATTAGCAGGGTTGCAGGGGTACACATGTCTAGGGAGCTTTTAGGCATAGGTTACATAACACTGCTGACTTCAGTTATTGACAGATGTTCTAGAAGGAGTCCAAAGGCTCTGTGACATGTGACACCTGGTGTTCAGAGGGAGTGTCACAGCAGCACTCAGTTGTGAAGGAATCATATGAAGGAGGAGCAGGAGAGGCTGCAGCCATGATGAACTTTAATGATGACTCCCATAAACACTTGGGCATTGTGAAACCATGTTTGCAACCCTACACAATGTAAACCAAAAATGTAAAATTTTATAACTATAACTGTACCCCAAACTTCCAGTGGATCAGCCTCTGTGGTTCGATCCTAATTCTTGGACAAGATACTGAACCCCAAATTGCCTGTGTGACTGTGAAATGACCAACATCTCGCATCACAACAGAGATAATTTCATATACATAAGGATACATATCATTACTCATATATTTTCTCCATATTGTGAAATGTGTCGATGTCTTTGGAGTTGTAACAACAGCTGTTGTCTCCTTCCATCTTCATGATTCTTCTAATGTGTTGTGTCACAGCTAAAAGCCTCTTTCAGTCTGAGTCTGAGCTTTGTTTTGAGCACTCGACTGTTCTCTTGTGGCTCTCACCCATAGACTCTCTCTGTACTGTCTCACACCAGTCTGAAGGATAATTTGTACCGTTTTTTGACTTTTCATACTGAAACCACATCTATGTTACAATGGGGGCTCCTTTTTATTGTCTTGCATGATTAGAGTCCTTATTCCTGTGTCATGTTTGCTCTCTTCAATGTTTGTTTGTGTTGCCTTCTACTGTGTGGAAGAATACAAAGCTAAGTTCAAATAATGAAACTTACTAACTGTAATTATACCTCGACTCAACAGTCAAAATGATGTGCATGCAACATGAGCTTTACTCTTGTGAATGCCCCACCGGCCTGCCACATCCAAACAGCTCGTTGTCCATAATTCCACACCAGGCATTTCAATCAGACAAGTTACAACCTCAAACATATTGCACTTTAACACCTACCATCTAATTACTTAACAAATTATAAACAAAGGGACTGAGTTTATCTAATGACACCATGATGACTCATTGAAAAATGTGATGACTTTGTATTGACTTCAGTATTTCATGAGTAGTTTGGTTCCAACACCAGTAATAAGCAGATACATAGTATGATAATCATTCATTTTGATACTGTGGTATATAGTTAAACCACCACTGCAATCTTAGTATATTGAGCAATGTATGAATTAGTAGTATGTAATAAATAGTGTATCTAGTTTTTAATTATCACTAAACAGTATTTGCTGGGATGAGATTTTAAAGGAAATTTTGTTTTACCTTTTCATACTCTGCGATTGTGATTCCATTGACAATTTTTTTCTGAGCTTGTATTCAATATACATAAATACTATTAAATACTTGTGCCATAACTTTAAGTGTACATAATCAATGTCTGTATTACTTACCTAAATGCACTCCGAGCACTTTAATCATTTAGTATTTATCTACGTTTTCACAGCCGTTATCCTGTTCACCGTCCTTTTACATTCATATACACTTCTCTTACTTTATAATTTAAGTATACTGCACTTATTTTTAACTGTCTGTGGACATTGCACTGATGTCATCGTTATTTTGACATGCTCTTTGTGCCTTAGAATTGCCCTCTGGGGACAAATAAAGGGTTTTGTATTTGAAAGAGTTCCCATTTAAATGTATTCCCTTAACCTACAGTATGTCATCAATGTTGGTGGAGATAGAAACAGAACACTTTGCTGGATATGGTATAAAACCAATATAGGTTTACATCACAGCAGTCAAGTCAGGATTAACAACTTCAATTTCCTCTCTGAGTAATCATGTTTTGCAATTTAAACCTTGGCTGTTTTTTGCTATGGAGAAGCAGATGTAAGAGGTGCAAATGTGGGTGCTGGTGTACACAAAACAATTAGCGAATGAAAACAAAAGATGTCGCCTTGGTTGCCAAATTCTATCAAAACTGACCCAGAATTTAAAAGTGATATGATATAAGCTGCTGACTTCCCATTTTCTCGACAGCATCCAGGAGACTTGCCCATTGATCCAAGCTGTAAGAAGAGCTCCAAATGTGAATCACTTAACATTGTCTGTGGGGAAAATCAATGGGACTTATGGACTGAAATTGCTCCTCACATTTCACAACTCCATTTGTTAAGTAATGTCCATGAGTATGTGGCTGGGTGTTGTACTGTTAGTATTCTTACTGTGAGCTTGGTATATATTATAATATTTGTTGTGATACAAACAAATGGTCAGTTTGGGATTTAGATGTATTAGTATGAGAAATTGGGTGTGCTAGTCATGTGATTTGAGAGGCTCAGCCAACTAAATGCCCTGCAGGGCTTCAGCACTGTAAAACACATAGCTGACTTATCAATGAGAGCTTTCATGTGAGAGCTCAGCCCATCTGAAGGCCAGACTGGAAAATGGGAGTCAAGTGGAAAGTGAAGCATCATTTTTACCTCGTCGGACTCCAGCGCCATAGACTCCACCCTCTCCGGGTTGTCCAGGAGCTCCTGTAGCTCTGATTGGCTCAGGTCCTGGAGCTTCTCCATTTGATTTGCCAGAGTGGCTGTCCGTCACAGAGGAACCAGGAAATAAAAGTTAAAAACAATGTTTGGAAACAGAAAGTGAACAGTCAGAGGCCTAACTACAGAATGTTACTGTCCCTAACCTTAAGTAGATGATTATTAATTATTAATCATTGACTTATCAGGCCATTCATGACAATCTTCAAAACACAGCACCTAGCTGCTCCTTCACAAAGTTCCCACTGTGCTGCTGCTCTCCGACGATTGTGAGCATTTTATACATAAACAAGTAGCAGTACGACGTGTATACAGTTGGCTAATGGCTAGCTAGCATGTTCAAACAATCCTGTGGAGAAACAGTGGGGGTGAGTGACAGCAGGCCACGGAGCAGAACAAGATGTTCGCCGGGAAGAGAAAAGGCTGTAAATTAGCTGACACTTACACGATGCTAGCAAACCAAATCCCGCCTGACACTGCACCGTCGTGACATCCAACAGCGCCTCGGTGTCCACTGACAGCTGACGTGACACGGCCTCAGGATCTTAGACCTGCCCTCACCCGCTCCGCCGGCCCGATAGGCTAGCTAGCTACACGGAGACGTCTCGTGTTCGCCGACGGTTCCGCGTTGAGCGATCCGATGACAACAACAGTCGGAATGATCGCAATGTCAGCCAGGCACTCAGCCGCCGTCAACTTCGAGGGAAGCCCGGCGGTTTGACGATCAAACACGGAGCCCAGGGTGACACCAGTCGGCCCGAACGACCTCAGCCACACGCCTCTGGGTCCCGGTAAATGTTATATCACTGAACACACGAGCCCAGTCGACAAAGGGAGCCTGAAAAGCGCCTAATATTCGCTAAAAATAAGAAAGTTTCACTCCACACTGACAGAAACCGCCGCCATTTTAGGAACCATCCACGCTCCCTGGTTTGTGGGGGTGTTCGATCAAAACAAAAAAAATACAAAACAGCACAAGTTAACTCAAATCATCTGCTGATTTATACATTTTAAATACTTCCTGTTTGTTGGCACATTTACGAGTACTTATTTGATCTGTGGAGGTTTTGTGTCAGCGTGTGCCCCCACACAACAGGGCGATGGTGCCGTCCTGTGTTCAGCTGATATAAGGGAAACCCCTACAGTATGTGACGGTAACGTTCCAGCTGCTGCTCAGTGTTAGTGGTAGAACATCTGTCACCAGCCAAGGCTCCAGGTATAAAGGCTCAATAAACTGTCATCAATCACTCTATGAATAGTTAATACTTTATTTAGCAATGATCAGTTACTACTGCAGACCTGGTAGATTGATGTAGAACACTGTAATGATGATGCTTTAACGAGGATAAATGATTTTACTATGTAATACCTATATCTGCAGACCTGACAACTTGTTATAAAGTATGAATCCCTTAGTGTTTTTCATTGGTTTTTACCCACATTTGTAACTCAATGAATAGAAACTCACAGACATCTTATTACCAACACATTCGTTTTAAGCAGGTGTAAATGCAAATAATCCGTTTTATAGATGGAGTTTGCTGCAGAGCAGAGGTTCTCAATTTTTTCTACAGCCAAGGCCCCCTTACAAGATGGAAAATATCCCGTGGACCCCCTAATGTGTCCCTTGACATAGCCTATATGTTTTTACACTTCTACTTACTCACGTGAAAGAACAACACATGAGAAATATCTTTAAAAGATTTAAGACATGTATTAAATTCTGCTAAAATTTAATAAATAAACCACCAACAGTCTCAGAATGGTGTAGGGTCATATCCAACCTCTTACCAATGGAATACTTGAGATATTGATTTAGAACTAAAATTTGTGTGTTTTATCATATGGGTTCCATACCTGGATCTTGTGGGACCCAGTTTAGCCAATATTCTGGAAGGGACTTCCTAAACCAAGGACTGATGGCGGAATGCTGAGGGGAAGCCTTGTTTTCTGTACGTTTATTCATTTATTATATCTTCGCACTGCTCCTTGTGTTAGGGAGAGGAATGTTCAGATGTTCAGATGTTCAGTGTGCCACAGACCCCCATTTTGAGAACCACTGCTCTAAAAGATCAGTGATGACAGATGTTTGAACCATTAATAAACTTGTTAATGGTAAACATGGCCGTTATAACAAATCGTTATAACTAGAGCCTTGTTAAAGCTTTGTCCTTGCGGTCTGCTTTATCTGTTAGTTTAGGCTTTTATACAGGAAGCTGAAATGATTCTAACTGGACAGCCAGCACTTTCCCGAAAATTCACCCAGTGTATATCTGCTAATATTAAATCCTGGATGTCCCACACTTTCCTTAAATTAAGTGATGATAAGTTTGAGGTCATTGTTTGGTCCACTTAATTCCACCAGCTCTGTTTGTGCCCTGGTGACAATCTTTCTGATCTGTTGAATAATATGAAGTAGGCTGCTAAAAATCTAGGGGTGATATTGGATTCTGACTAACAAGTCTAGAATGCTTAGTTTGTTTCTGTCACATCAAGATTATCTTTAAATTATTTATGAACAACTGCTGATTAACAAAAAGTTGTACATACTTTTATTTCTTCTCACCTTGATAACTGTAAAGCACTTTACTCTGGGATCTGCCAGGGCTCCCTCCACCATCTCTAGCTTCTGTGCAGCTAATCACAAGTAAAAAAAATGCATGACCACATCACCCCTGGTCTTGCTTCCCTACACTGGATCGCTGTTAGATTTTGAATTGATTTGAAAATGTTATTGTTTCTCCTCATGGCCTTAAAAATATCTCTCACATTTATTGATTTTTAGGGACCCTCTCGACCACTGAGATCCACAAAAACACAAATTCATTCAAAGCTACTGATTAAAACAGTTTCATATTGGTTTTCGCCTTTGGTCTCACAAACTGGAATAGAATATGATACTGGAAGAAATCTGGTTTGCTGCCAGGTATTGAATACAAAAGTCACATGAACACACCTGTCAATGAACAAATAGTTTACAATATATAAACTATAATGCAGTGTCAATATTAGCACCCAGTTTTCATTTAGTCATAGAGACAAATATTTTTCTGAACCAGAGATATTTTTCTTTTCTAAACTTGAGCTACAGTGTTTGTTTCCATAGACACATACAGGTTGTTGTGTAAAACTGCATATGTCCGTACTTTCCATTGTTGTTTAGTTTTATTATCTGACAAAAGATGATAAATGTTTATAGTTTAGTTTTTAGTTGTTTTTTGACAAAATAAATTCTACAATGTCACAATCGATATAAAATATCATCATTTTAAAAGATAACAACAGCAGATTGAGCCAAATATAAAGACTTTTACCATTTTGAATTAAAGTGGAAGATTTAGACCCAGGCCTCATAAAGAGCCAAATGATTACAATTCTAGGTAAGATACTGTAAAGAAAAAGTCATATAACACTGAGAGATTCAGCCTCAGTGGCAGGAGCAGCATTCAGGTGTCCTGTGAGAACACTGCTGACAGTATTTGATTCAAAGCGTAGTTTATTGATGACAATGTGAAAGCTTCATTTTCATTGTGACAGTTGAGTGAAAAATTTGATGATAATAGAAAGGGACCCTGAGATAATTAAAAGGTTCAATGTTTGAAGCTTTGATGACAATATTTGCAGAAAGTTGCCAATGATGCATCTGAGGGACGAATGTAAAATGTACATTAAGGATCAATGGTAACTATCAAGTGAAAAGTTCTGTAGATAAAGAGGAGGAAGCAGAGTAGAGGCTGCTCAGTGATTGGCTGCCCAGGCCCTGCCATAGAAACACTAGTAACAATTATGTCCTGTTTTAAATAAGCACAAGTCACAGGATGGAAAATCACCATCAGTCTTCGAGACGGTTTATTTCTTATAAACATCAAACACTAGTGGATTCAGAAATTTATTTTGGATATACAGTGAGGACAAATTTAGAGCAAAACCAGTATATAGTTCACTATACATGTAATCTATTGCAGCCTTCAGACATGCAGGAAATACATGTAATGTTTAGTGGGTTTGCCAAATTGTCCTCCCCCGACTTACATACCGAGGTTAAAAACACGAAGACCACATGATAATTAAGTTGAAAAATACAGAGGTGCACAGATGATCTATATTTTCTCAATGATATTTGATTTGTTATAAAATCATGAAAAACGTATAAAAAATTACAAAACAACAAACGAAAAGGGAATTGTAGAGTATGGGTAATCACAGTTATCAAAAGCCAATACAAGTATCTGCTATGTGTGAAAAACATGCACAGATTCAGGGTAAGTTTACTGATTTACAGTGTTCAACTTTATCTTTTTTGACACACATTCATATTTCCCCCCATGAAAAGGTTAACTTTGAGAGAGGTGCTTTACATGCAAGTACAGATACCACACAATAAGCTATTACGTCTCAGAATTTAGTATAAGCATTTCAGTTTCAGATAAGGAGATTGGAAATTCAGAGACACAGTTGAAATAAAAATACATTTTCCAAGTTCTTATCCTCGTCTTTATCTTAACATAAAGAATCTGGATAAACATTTTTTTGTCCCTGTCTTTTCCTGTTCATTGGCCTAATATTTTTGGAAGACTCAGTTTGCATGAAAAATCTGCAAGAAAATGCATCTGTGTGGGGCTACTAGCTAATCCTGCCCATCATGGATGTCATCTAGTAAACCCTCTGCCTACTGTACGCTTGTTGTTGAATCCATAAAGCAAGTGTATACAACCTGTGCAGTACCATATTTCAAAGGCACCTCTGTGATCACAGTGGAGGATTAAGCAGCTTAATAGGCAGGAAGTTGATAGAGACCAAAAACAGAGCTCAAAGATAGGGGGCATTGGGTTTAGATTTAAACATAAATGATCATGTTGCTTTTCTTATATGTATATTCTGAACCCAAGTGGCAGACATCCTACTTGGAGTTGGTGTTTTTTGTCTGGACAGAAACAGGCTAGCTGTTTCCTCCTGGTTCCAGTCTTCATGCTAAACTAACTTTCTAACATCTGCTCCATGCACATTAACAGGTAGAAACATGAGAGTTGTCTCCTCATCTCAGCAAGAAAGCAAGTAAGTGTAGGCTATGTTCCACGGTGTCAAACAATTCCTTTTAAATAGTGTGTGACTTCTGGTAAAAATGCTGTTACAGGTTTCTCTTGATCATTAGGTAAAGTCAGAGACCGACAGCAGACAAACAATTTAAGTGACATAATTGAAATAACCCAACGGATACTTGATTTTGACGGCTGATGCTATTATCCGCATTTCAAAATATTTGCTTCTCAAATATACAGTAAAACCTAAAAACCAAAATATAAAACCATCACCATCATATGATTTTGGTAAAGACTCCCTAGATTTGACATTTGTTTGTTAATAATGAACTAGAGACATACTTGGGCCATTTTACACAGCGCGAGAATCAACTCAGCAGTGCTATCCAGTGGAGGAATTCTGTGATGGAGGCTGTTTCTAAATGATCCCAGCCCTAGTTGGTATTTCTGTTTTGTTCTATTATGTATAAACCAGCATATACATCAATACTAATATATGTGCAATAAGTAGATATTTGTCAATATAAAGATGCTATGAAAATAATCTTATTTTCACCTAGTGTGTGGGTGTTATACCTCATTGGTCACTAACTCGGCAAATAAGGCCACAACATGAGAGTTATTGTTGGTGGTTAAACTGATGACCTAACCTTTCTCTCATAGGGCTTAATAAGGTCCGTCATTCTCTGTGAGAGAATGTGATGTGCTGTGTCAAATAGAATTTGAGATTTATTGTCTTTTATGCTGACAGTGCTAACAAGACGTTATTCTCTACCTGCTGCTGCTGTTACACTCTGTGTGTGTGTGTGTGTGTGTGTGTGTTAGTCTTTTTTTAGCGCTTTGAGGGCAGAAACAGACAGAAGGCAGTGCAGGACCACTGCCACTATGTCATAGAGTAACAAGAGAAAAATCAAACTCCAGCAGAAAGCCTGTAGGAGACAAGAAATACATCAAACATTTAAGCACTGTGATGTGACTTAAGTGACATGATCCACAGTACAGTATGACTAGTTTATTCATTTCATATCTATATGTATTGGGACAAATATGAACCGAGAAGCTCCTTTTCTTTCAAATCATAAGTATGACCAGGATGATTTTACTGTTTCCATGCATCAGTTTATTTCTCCTTATCATCATCACCACACCGATCTCTTCATCTAGTTTAAGTTTAGTTTACTGGTCAGCTTATCTGTCTGTCCTATTATCTGCTTATGATCTCTCCTTTCCCTCTCCTTTTATTTACAAGAAGAAAAAAGAAGACTCACCGACAGGAGTTCCCCAGGACATCGATAATATTCTAGTCCGTAGTAATTGTATGAGGAATCGATCACACACACATCTTCGTTTTTCTCAAGGCTGAGGCTGTAACAGTACAGGCAGAAGGCAAGCAGGGTCCCCAGCAGGCCGAGCACATTACTGTAGGCACAACCTCGAAGCTGTGGAAGATCCATCACTGTGAGCTTTTCAGTCATACTGTACACTGACTACACATACTGACACTAATGTTCTTCATCCATCCATTTTCTACCACTTCACTTTGGTTGATAACAGGAAGAGCTGGAGCCAATACAAGCTGACAGTGTGAAATTACAGAAATACAAAGTAAATTATTATTTTATTTTTTTCAGCCAAATCCAAGTGAAGTAAATTGTGACCACTTCTTCAAATGTATAAAAACAACAGAAAATAAAACAGAAAATGCCTCCGTACTGCTCCTGTGGTGTCATCCAAGTTGTTTTGGATTTGGCTGCAACACTGTTTACCCCTGAAACTCCAGCAGTGTTTTGTGGACTCAAACACTTCACCCACCCCTCCATCTGCTCAGTGGTTAGTAGACAATAAGTGAATTTTCATTATTGGGTGAACTATCCCTTTAAGTTATGATTTGGTTGTAATATCATAATTTTGTATTATTAAATGATATCCTTTGACACTTGGGCTTATGTGAGATTTTATGGTTCAATACAGTTCTTTCTATTATCGTCTTTCATTTGTCTGTACACTTATTTACTTCTTACACCATTGCACATTTAAACTTTTTATACAGTTTAAGTTGAAAAATAACTAAATAAACAAAGAAAGACCAAATTGATCGGCCCAGACAACAAAAGACAAAACAACAGGTTTGAGAGGAAAATGTTCCCTCCCCTCCAGGAACCTGTTTTTAGACTGGATATACAGAAGGTAGTGATAACTGAGACGTGAGATCAAAATCTCCCACGAACCCTTTACATCAGCTTGCTATGAGAACTTACCATTTGTCTGCTGGGGTTCTTCACATTGGCCACTGTGAATGATCCTCCTGTCACAATCTGCAGTGCATGCACACACACACACACACACACACAAACACTTTATCTTGGTAGAATACATTTTTACACAAAAATAACCCTCCTCCAAGCATGGATAGATTTTGTTCTTTAAGGAAGATGGGAATTATTTATATAGACTTTGATTCTTCAGGCTAACTATACCAGCAGTCAGACTATAATAATCATCATGTGTTACGTACGAGAAGTCCTAAGACAACCGGCAGTATGAAGAGTTTTGGCAGAACATGATCAGCATACGCGAGTGGGACTGACAGCACAACCTGGAAGAGCCCCAAGAGGATGGTCACCACCTACAGACACAGATATATCTGGCATTACACCCATACTGAATAATAATTTATGGTAAATATGACTTAAATTCAAATGATGTTAACTCCATCCAGTCGGAGTAGTGTCCTGATCTTACCCCGGCAGTTTCAGGGTCAAACCAGGTGGAGAGGCGATGTAACGTGGCTCCAACTGTTGGCACTACTCCCTCTGAAGACATTTTACTGCAAAACAAGAAACTTAAGTCAGATACAACAGTAGATCTTGGTGAAGAGTTGTTTTCCACAAAACAGACAAGTGAACTCTGACTTTTCAAGACTCCCTCAAACATGTGACTACAAACCTCACTTGATCCCATCATGAGCAGAATGAAACTGTGTGTGCAAACCCCATGTAGTTCTCTAGCAAGATGGCAGCAGAGCATAGAGGGGCCGAGTCACAGAGAGGATGACAGTGCACATATAGCGGAAAGGAGGAAAACTTAATCGGTAATCAGGTTATGTGTAAACTACGACAAAGCAGCTTAGTTTACAGCTGAAGCCAAAGGAAAAATGTACCATAAATGTACACATTCAATATATATTGGTTCCTTTCAAAGAGTCTCCAGTAAAAAACAAACAAAAAAAGATTCAAGATTCTATATTAGAATATACAATGACATTGTGAGGGCACAGCCTTAGATTTAGAAAATGATATGAAATATTAGGAAATATAAATAACAAGAATTCTATACAAACATAGAAATATGCAAATATATATATATATATATAATCAGGTGTGAGCAGTGTGACAGCAGCAGATAGTGAGCACAGCACTGACAGCTTAAATATAACACAGTGGTTAAAATGGTGCCTGAGATTTATGTTGCAGTGAGAGAGGGGGGTTGACACGTGAGTGTAGTCATGATGTCTTCTTCTAAAATCTAAATCTAGTTATTTAGTTTATCGTGACAACCACAAAGTGATTGATGAATGACTACACTGACTGTTACTGTCAGTCATCTTCCCAACATCCGAAAACATCCTGTCTGAATAAAATATGGTGTTTTAATGAAATAATAGAGGGGACATGTGTGATGTAATGATGTGGAGCTACTAATTGCTGTGAAATGGTTTTCTTCAACACCACCATGTGGTACACGCGACTAATTGCAGTATGCAATATGATGGATAGATAACTACGGAAAGGTTCATTTCAATGAGTTAAATGAGTGCATGAAGGTAAATGCTCATTATTTGAGAATAATGCCTTAAAACTGGTAACATAAACGATAATGAGCGAGAAAGAGGGGGAAAAGACATGAGTAGATGTGAAGAACAACAGAGACAGACCACATGATCATGAGACACAGCACCGCTGGAGAGGGCAGAAGACAGTGGGAAGCCAGTAAAACTAAGTGGCATGTGTGTGGTGTTTGCGCAAGTGGATTGAGAAATAGTGAATAAAATGAGGTAGTGAAAGAGAGAAAAAAGGAAGAGAGAGAGGGAAAGGGAGAGAGGGTTCATCAAATCCACATGTCTCAACCCTCTTAGGAAAGACAGGAATGCTGCAGGATGAGAAGCAGATGTGGAGAGGAGGAGGAGGAGGAGGAGGAGGAGGAGAGAAAGAAAAGAGTCGAGGAGAGTGGGGGGGGGGGTGCAGGTTGATGATGAAATAAACAACTGACAAGGCCCAGTAAAAGTGTCAGGAACGGTTTCGTTTGTATTAGTCGAAGAACAAAGTCACTTCCTTCAGCTTATGCACACACTTTTTACTTCCCATTTCAGAAGAAACAGGTTGTTTAATAAGAGCATTTGGGGTTTTACTTCTGGTTTTCATGTGGAGCACTATACGTTTAACTAAAATGACTATATCAGAAGTAACAATATGTTCCATATGAGTATAAACACAAGGCAAACTTTTGTGTCACACATTAGTCTTGTGCAATAATGACAAGAGATGATATTTGAATATTCAGTTTTGTATATAAGTGGACAATATTTTGCATTGTAGTCTTATATTGCACTGGCTCGTTCATGTTAATAAGATATTAATTGTTGCTAGTTGCGCCAGTTTGGGGACATGAATCAAATAATGACAGAAATATTTTTGGTCGAACAGTTTGTATCTTGTTTCTTAGGTATTCAAAAGTTGTCAGAAACCAATTACACTAAATTGTAGTGTCTATACCATCTATATCATTGGTAGATCTGTAGATAAACATCTGTTAATTGTAGCTACAAACAATAACCTAGATGACACTATCCTCCTCTAAAATTAATCTCTGCAAGCACATAGGTCGCACAGCAACATTTAGCAAAACCCAACAAAACACAAATGTGTTTTCTGAAATGTGGTCGTGTTTTATAGAATCTGTGTATAAATGTTGTGATTTCTACACTATTGTGTTTTTTATAAAATTAAGTTGAATTTTCTGAGATGTACGTGTTTTGTCAAAGGTTGTGTTTTGACCTCAGAGCCAATGTAAAAGACAGGGTACATACAGTACAGGGTAAATAAGTACAGGGTACATAAAGGTACAGGCAGAGAGGTACAGGGTCAATACAGGTACAGAGAGAGGGTATATAGGTACAAGGTATATACAGGTACAGAAAGGGGGTATGTAAGTATGGGGTACATACAGGCACAAGGTATACACAGATACTGACAGCTGAATGCACACAGGTACACGTAATGAGAGCTTGTAAAGATTTCATGACCTGACAGACCTGTCTATATATTTTATAGTTAAAAATCAACCATTTATAAATCTACAAAATGATTCAGCATGACAATTTCAAGGTTGTCAATGTAGAGCCAAGATTTGTATTTGTAAAAATAGAGATTGCATGAATAAAATCTGTGACAATATTGGTGATGCTATACAAAGACAGTGAAAAATGTGTGATCAGATACATAAAGCAGAAAAACTGCATGAAAGGTTCATTGTGAAGCTCAAGTTACAAATATGATTGACAATAAGTGATCTGAATGTAATGTCCTCTCATTGGATAGTGCTTTACGACTGGATTGTCATTGTCCAATCAGATTTGGGGGTAAACACATTGTTAACATTAGTACTTGTAACTTGAGCCTTACACAGGGAACTTTCACTGCTGAGTTTTACACAGGGTTTGTCTGTGATTGTAGATGTTGACAAGAGCACCTCTTTTTCCACAGTTTCTCTGTGTGACCTCACCACTCATTTCTATTATTCTGAGATTTTATTCACACAGTATCTTTTGTGTAATTGTATTTCTACATGTGCACATGCTTCATCAAATGCAAATCATTTCTACACACACTTTCTATATTCTATAAGAATACAAATCATTAACACACATTTGTTTATTTTTAAGATTCACAAATAGAGAAGTATGTATTAACATCACTTCATCCGCTCAAAACGTTGAGCCTAGACAACAGGCATCACCAGTGAGGATACGTTTTACCACTTTAATCTGTCAGCAGCAATATCACAACAATAGTAAATGTGCCACTGTTGTACTTTCTGTAGGCCATCAACTGTGAACTCATCATAACAGTGTCATGTGAAGCTGCCACTTACCTCGACTGCAGCTTCTCAGGGATATACTGTGATGTGTGGATGGCAGCAGGAGGGTGCGAGCATCACATCGAGCAGAAAAACCGTCTGGATTCTATGTCCTGAAGATGAACTTTTCACGGTGAAAAATTCCCGACAACAAAACGTTTGCTGTAAACCAGCAGAGGAAGAGAAGGAGGAGCTCAGCTGGATCTCATCCACGTACGGACAATGTCCCCCCCCCCCCCCCCCCCCCCCCTCTCTCTCTCTCTCTCTCTCTCTCTCTCTCTCTCTCTCTCTCTCTCTCGTAGGGAGGTGCATTAAAAAACAACGAGTGGTCGACAGGATCCTACGGACGAGGACAACTTTACGTACATTTCTGCAGAGAAGAAAAAAGGTAGGACTGAGACATTGTGTGTTTTCTAATGATAAAGTCTGTTACATGGATGTCCTGATACTGGTGGAAGAGGGGCTGGTTCACCCACACACACACACAGAGCAGGGGCGCACAGAGCTGCGTTATTTTTCAACAATCCAAAACAGATGAGCTGCAAATTTACGCAACACTGTCAATCTGTGCGTAACGGGTAGAGATGGAATTTCCGGTTGAGTGTGGGCTGGCGGCTCCGGTGGACCACCGATAAAACATCAACACTCATCTGCTCCAGTTGTGACTTCTTTATGAAGCAGTGGACTGTTGCCTCCAACTCTGCAACAACAGCTGCTGAACACACTGGAGGGTCACTTCGGGTAATCCGGGACATTTCTTTGCATTTTAGATTTCTGCTGGACACATTAGATCAGCATATTATACCTTTCTGTAATCCTTAGGATGTTTTCGAACCACACCAGAAGAAATAAATGAGATATCATACTCCGAGGACACATGACAAAGCTTTTAGTGTTCCTTGTGCCAAAAAATAAAATTCTGCCTGAATTTGACAATCAAACTTCAGGAGGTCCCTAAATGCATATTTTCCCCATTTAGAGAACTCAAATGACTGTCCCAGATTACCCAAAGCATGCTGTCCCACATTATAAACTATATTTGAGAATGTACTACATGATAGAATCAGCCACAGTCCTGACAGAATCGAACATTATAAGAGGAGGATTTATAGCAGTTGTACTCGGCTCTTTATTTGATATCACAAGAGTTCAACTTAATTCATTTCACATATGAAATGAAATGCCTCACACATATTATCAATCACAATCAGGACTAAGGAAGCCATGTTAAGCATTCTGCTTACTTCCATCAGACTCATTAATACGTAATCTATTCATTTTAATACTATTCCTTTTTACACAGTGGTTTCCAAGTTGAATAGCAGTTCAGCTGGGTTCTCTCTGTGTGGAGCTATATCAGTATCAATATATCAGCCAATCTGGTGAACAATGCAGATTTCATGTCACTGGTAATTGCCAGTATGTTATCTGATATGACACTTGACTCCTCAATAGTTTTAGCGTTGTCCCTATATACTGGCACAGTTTGAACTTTAAGGTTGGGGTTTCACAAATTATCTGGAGAAAATGTAATATGAACATCAGAGGCTTCTTTTACATGAACGTTATAATCAGGATACCAGCAGGTGGAGTAAACCAAATACACCACAAATGTTATCTTGTTTGTCTTATTCTGTTCACCCACACCAATGGCTCAAGACTGATGGCCTCCACAAATACAATTGAATAGAATTGAATTGTTGACAATGTGTTGCAGGAACTTTGGGATCACTGTGGGAGAAGAGGCGCTGCCTTTACTCCCAACTTTGGGCTTTTACTTTTCAGATCTTTTACACACGCAAAAACCTACATGACACACTCAGTGGGGTAGTGGTGCCTGGAGAAGTGGGTATATGCTACTCTTAATTTATGCCACAGATTATTTTAAAGAAACCCATCCAGCAAAGGACAACCCTAGTGTGTTAATAACAGTGACATGTAAGACTAGTCTTATATATTGAGTTCACCCAAAAATAGGCCAATAGTATTTGCACATTGTCACATTATTTCTGATGTAGATTTTGCATCAATGCTGAACCACAGACTTTTGACTTGAAACTTTCAGATTTGCAACAGACAGTGTAGTCTCAAAATAATTTATGTAAAAATGTCAAGTTATTTGATTTATAACTAATGTAACATGATAGAAAAACTCTTCATTAAATCTAACTCTTAACATTGAACTTATGTAATAAAGTTACTTGAAATTTTCATCTGTAATTCAAATACAAGTAAGCATTGTAGGCAAAAGAAGGTTTTGTGGGTGCATTTAAAAATTAACACTATGGGACAAATGTTACCATATTATACTATTTTATAAATTACTCAACTGTGTGCGATTAGCATAGTTTACAAGGTTCTGCTATTAAAAAATGCTCACGGTGGCTGACATCTTCACCTGAAGTTGAGGGTTAAAAAAGCACAGTATGAACACTTTAATGTTGTTGGCCACACCCGTGCTTTTTCTGTATGTGATGGAGAAAGGTCGGCAGCTTTTGCAGATCTCAACAGCTGCAACATAAAGCTTTGTGATGACCCTGCAGTGAACTCTGCTGTCATCTCCAGGTGATGGCAGTGGCAGTCTCTAGGGATCTGACGGTGCAGGTGCTTGAGGATGCGAATGCTGTCAAGCTCACTGACAGACAGCAAGTCCTGCGCGCTGCCGTCCAGAGAGGAGAGCCCAAATGTCTGGGGGTGAGTCTAAAACTGTGTGTGTGTGTGTGTGCGTAGGTGGGGGGGTGGGGGGTTGGGGTGTGGAAGCCTCACATAGATAATTGGGCAGAGTAGGGGTCTGAATTTTTCTCTTCTCACAATTGTTGATTGTTCTGCAAAATGTATAAACCATGATCAGTGAATAACTTTCTATACAACCTTTTTTCCAGATGCATATAAGGTCACCATGACTTTAACCTTTGACCTCTGAAATCCAATCACTGAACCAAAGTGGAAAAAATTCCCTAAAGGCGATCTTTACGATGTCACATTTAAACAAAAACAGTTCCATGCAAAGAAAACACAGAAGAAGGAAAAACACAGGAAGACGATTTATATGCAAATGAAAGCGACAGAAATTATTAGCAAGTTTACTTTTTTGTCAAGAATAAAAGTGATTCAGGTGTAAAATATAAAATGCTTCTCAAACTCGATTAGAATCAATATAAAAAAAACTGACCTGATGTTTCATGGCCTGTGGCTAATTGTCTTCAACATTCCTCTAAAGTGTTCATGTTCAGGCAATTATTATGATTTAATGTTGATTTTCCTGCAAGTGGTTAGGACTAACAGGCTTTATAGTTCTCACACAAAAATGATCAGCACAACTCAGACAGTAGTACCCAGCACAACACAAGTGTCTTTGCTATTTTCAGGCTGATGCACTTATTTTCATTTGCTGCCATGTGAGCACACGTGGTCGTGTTAGTGTTAAAATGAGGGTTGGTTGGTCAGGTGCATTGTTAGCACATTGATATCTTGATATCTTGAGGCAGTGGAAAACAATAGCGCTTGCCTGATGTTCTTTCTTCAGTCATGAGTTATAAGTACAGAATAAGTACAGGTAAAACAAGAAATTAAAAATATAATTGAATGAAAAATAGGATAGTATGGATAGGAGTACTCAAATGCCGAATGAGTAGAATGCCCTTCCAAAAGCCATGATCTATTAGCTGAAGCTTAAAGCATAATTATTCAGGAGAAAACTAGTCAACATCCATCTTATAATTCTTCTGTGCTCTCTGCTGTTGCTAGCTTTCAAATGCATCTCCAATATTTATCCATGTTTTACCCAGCTTTCATAAGAATGCTTTTTAGGTTGGGTAGAAAATGATATCCATGTGTTCAGGTCCCCCATCACTATGGCAGTTAAATACCAGTGAGGCCATGTATGAGATGAAATCTGATTAAAAGTTTAGAGCATGTACTTCCAAGCATGTAATCTATCTCTTCGTAATGATTTGTTGCTCAAGTTGTGTCAGTATGTGACAGTAGCTGTGTTTTTTACTGGGTATATGGTGCCATTTTGGTGGATAAAGCAAATTACTGCTGAAAAAGATTTGACCCATTATGTTCACTCTCTGGTGTTCACAACTTTTTACACGTTGGTAATAATATATATGCAAATTTGTCCTACAAAAAGTTTGTAGAATTATGTCACTATGGTGAATGTGTTTGGTGTTTCAAGGTATGCATTCACTTAATATAGAGCTAGGAAATGTTTGGAGCATGAGCTATAAGGACTGAGCAGGGTCATAGTGACTGAACCTGTAATAAGAGATAAACAATGCAATGCTTAATACTGTGCACACACAGTGTTTCTGTGTAATTACATAAAAGTGGGTCTTCCGGGACTTTGCTCACTGGCCTTTTATCTTTTATGTTAGATAACTAGCATTAGTATGCAGCAGTGTGAGTATGTAATCAACCCCCAATGACCCTACCCCAGCTGTTACAGAAGTCTGTATTTAAAATTAGCATATTTCCTTAAACTCGTTGTCATTCTTTGATATAGTACAGTAAATCTATCACATATTGAGTTAGGGGATTATAAATACTACAAATCTCCAGGAAATGAATGTAAGTCCGTTGAAACACAGCTGTGTGTGTGTGTGTGTGTGTGTGTGTGTGTGTGTGTGTGTGTGTGTGTGTGTGTGTGTGTGTGTGTGTGTGTGTGTGTGTGTGTTTGCGTGCCTGCGTGTTTGTTCTAGGTGAGTCAGGTTATGCTGGGGCTGATGGTCATGTCCTACTCCATTCCTCTGCACGTCACTGAATTCACTGAGGTTGTCACCCTGGGAGTTCCCTGGTGGAGCGGCCTAATCGTAAGTTTGTGTGTGTGTCAACAATAATAATAATATAATAATTCTGATTTCATTGTAACCTTTTTATTTCTTTTTGGGGGTGTGTGCTGCCAGTTCATCACAGCAGGAGTTGTTGCAATCTACTTGGACAAACACTGCACCATGAAGACTGTGAGTCCATTGACGAAACATACACACACATGCATGCCTGTACACAAACACAGCCTACACCCACATTAATACTTTTGTTTTAAAACGCATCACTTTTGCTACGTTTATATCTCTAAAACTGTTGGAAACAAAGACAGACGCCCACATTCAAATCCTGATTGGTTCTGACTGTTCAAGACTCGACTATCAACGGTGAATACAAAGTGTTGCAAACACTTACTCTCAGTTCCACCTCGTCGTCGGTCCAAGAAAAGACATCCCTGCTCTTTCTTTACACCATCCCTGTTAGTCGTATTTTATGCAACTAAGCAACAAACTGCAAAGCATACAATGTGTTTCCTGTTAATAGTGACTAAATGGTCACGTGTTATGTGTTGGTATGGATGAAGATTATTTCTGATGCAGAGTTAAAACACTTGTCTGGACAGAGATGATTTTTGTTTTCAAACAGTGTTCATGGTGGAATCATATTATTGTGGATGTAGCCACAGTCTCGAAATCACCTCCTTCCAATATCAATGATGCGTCCTGAGTCTGTAAACACTTAGGTTTTAGCCCATATCCAAGGGGTCCAGGAACAACATACATCTGGATAATAAACACAGAAAAAAAGATTCACGTTTGTGATGGAAATTTGACCTGGTGAGACTTCTGAAATAAAGAGATTCAAGAATAATAGTCTTTTAAGAGGATTTTATTCCTTGCAAGGAAGGTCAGACAGTCATACAGTGTGCGATGAGCATTCTGCAGAGGGAATGACAAAGAAACAGTTGCAGGCATATGCTTTTTATGCAGATACAATGAAGAAATGTGTGTGTGTGAAGAGTTGAACTGTGTGTGTGTGTGTGTGTGTGTCTCCTCGAGGTCTTGGTGGGGGAGACAAGCATTCTGCAGATATGTGGCATCCTAATAGTTTCACACGGAGAAATGGTATGCATAAGCAGAGATAATACAAGCATGGTATAATGGTAACATTTTCCATGACACAATCAAGTAACTTAACTTTGTCACAAAACAGAAACGGGACACATATTTTAATCAGCTACAACTACTAGTGATGTCGTGGGCCACAGCAGCTGGGTAAATACATGAAATAGGCAGCAGCCAACATACAAGGGTTATGATAAGTTCATGGAGAGATTCACACACTCTCCTCTGACATAATACCTGTGATTGGATACATGGGAAATAATTATTAGCTGATCAGTGTCTCATTTGTCTGAAGCTTTACATTGTTTATTTTGAATGTATGTGATTGATGTAAGATAGATGTTTCAGTGCAGATAACTGATTGACAGGTCAGGTCAAGTTTATTCATTAAGAGACCCAGCATTCCCACCATGAGCAAGCACTTGGCTACAGAAAAAGGTACATTGTTGTGTCTGTTCTTAAACTGACAACTATCTGTCATATAAGCAAGAACTTATATCCAAACAGGATTTTGACCTTCCTTTGCTGATCCAAATGAACACAGTCCTATATGTGATCTGATATGGACTTAATGACTGAGCAAATGAAGAGTTGTGACAGAAACTGAGAGCGGCTTGTTGAAAAGAAGAGAAAAGTTGCCAGTTGATGGGTGAACTTAACAGAGTTAGTTACCACAGTAACTAAGTAACTATGTCATCTCTGTTTCTGAAACTGCAAATCAAGAGTTTCCCCTCAACTCAGGATTAACAGGATGAACAAACTGATGAACAAACCTGCTTCCTGGAAGTGTTTACCCCTAATGCAGGGGTCGGCAACCCGCGGCTCTGGAGCCGCATGCGGCTCTTCAGCCCCTCTGCAGTGGCTCACTGTAAAGTGTTGTGCATGAATTATATTTTTCGCCAACAATGAACTGAACAAATCAGTTTTCATATGATGAACATGAGTGACGTTCACTCCAACAAGAGTGAACGTCACTCACGTTCATTTTTTAAATCATCGTGAATCAGGACATCATGTGAAACACCAGGAGCGAGAGACACACACACACACACACACACACACACACACACACACACACACACACACACACACACACACACACACACACACACACAGAGAGAGAGAGGCCCCGGGGGCTCCGCCCCCACTCACTCGCTCAGAGCCACAAGCAGTGAGATCAGAGCTCGTTGATGTGAAGCATCCGGTAAGTGACCTTGTTGAAGAACAGTGGAAACAGTGAAAACACAGAGTTTCTCTGGTCACAGCTGCTCAGTGATCAGAGCAGAAGCTGCAGTTGGTTTGTACCGAGCTGGAGTTCCTGTGTCCTCATCCACTCTGACCTGCTCTCACTATAACTAATAAACACTCATCACTAGTTATCAGGACCTGATCAGTACATGAAGTAACTTAGTGTTTGTTTGATTCGCTCTAGAGTTTATGAGACTGCATTTAAACATCGGGAAAAATGACAATGACATTTTGTGCTCAGTACAACACGAGTAGTGACGCTCACAGTCAGGACTCACTGTTATAATGAACGGAGCGACACGCAGACATGATCCGACACCATCGATTCATAACCAAACATATGACCGGACGTTTGTCACCTAAATCATCCCAATAAAAAATGGAACAAATGAACGTGAACTAGTTCATTTTAGGAACTGTGAAGTTAGTTCAAAATTTGAAAAATGTAACTATGAACGTGAACTACTTAATTTTAATCTGCATGAACTTAACTCTGAACTAGTTCATTTTAAGTGTGAACTTGCACAACACTGAGTATAACTATATATAAAACTTTATAAGATGTGTTATCAAATATGTTTTGCGGCTCTAGACAAATTGTATTTGGTGGAAGAGGGGGCGAAATGACTCTTTTGATGGTAAAGGTTGCCGACCACTGCCCTAGTCCTACTGCAGCTGCTGCTCAGCTTAGTACTGCTACTTTTCTGCCACTTCTAATGTTTTGTGTTTCAGCTGCATTTGTGTTTGATGGTGAGTGTGGTGTCCACTGTGCTGTCAGTGGCGGCTGTGATCATCTACTCTGTGGACATCGACAAGAGCCCTGTGGTGACCTGCGTCAAGGTGGCAAAAGAAAACTGCACTGAGAAAGACTTCGCCCTGGTTGGTGTCAGCTTCATTTCATGTCATCATGCCTTCACCCAAAACAACACAACACAACAACAACAACAACAACTGAAAGCTTAGAAGTGTGTGTGAGGATGAGAGTTGGTCTGGTGGAAAGTTTGAACTAATACTGGGCTCCTCTGTGGCCTATGAAAAAACCTGTAGATTAGTAAAAGTAGGTCACGGACACAATTTATTGGGAGAATTTAGACTCAAAACAATGATGTACAAATGAAAAATACACGTAAATAACTAACTGGACACATGTAAAAGAACTTAAAGGTACAGTGTGTAGAATTCAGTGACATCTAGTGGTGAAGTTGCATGTTGCAGCTGAATACCCCTCACCTCACCCTCCCATTTCAAACATGAAGGAGAAGCTGGTGTAGCCTTCAGTTGTCATAAAACTCAAAAGGTGTTTTGTTTGTCCAGTTTGGGCTACTGTAAACATGGCGGCCTGCGTAGAGAGGACCTGCTCCTGATGTAAATATAAAGTTTAAAGGGCCCATTCTAGGGTAAAGAAAACCACAATTCGTCCAATTTAGGTGATCACACACTAGTGAAAACATCACTAGGATTATTTTATATTCAATTTCTGCCAATAGATCCCTTTCACCTAAATATCACACACTGAACCTTTAATAAACAGTGTGTGACAAATCCACACATCACAGCCTTATTTAATAGCAGTGTTGGTATTGTTTGTGTTCTAACCGAGGGAGCCTCTTTGTATCAATGAGGCTCATGACACTACAGAGCACATGTATGCATGTATGCGTGTGTGTATAGCTGCTTCCCAGCAGTGGGTGTATGTGTGAACGAAAATGTCAGAGTGAGGGCCTCCAGACTTTCTCCAGTCAGTCCTCTTGTATAAAGTCCGACGTAGCAGATATGAGTGCACAGCAGGAGATCCTCCGCAGGATTCACAGTGAGCGAGTGGGCGTGTTGATGAGGATCTAACAGGCGACAGACGCACAAATGGAAATAACTAAAAGAAAACAACTATCTCCGAATGACGAAGATTTTAAGAGAGTTTGTGGTGATACGGGCAGACGCCAATGTTGATGTGATGTAAACAAAAACACGTGAGCTCTACAGCGGAATTTATACATTTCATCCTGTCTCCGCCTGCTGCACCTCACCTGAACTCTCCGGAAATGTCTATGTTGTTGTGAACGTGTCTGAGTGGAGAATCTCCTGCTGCGTTGTGCATTTGTGAAAGGCAAACTCTAGAGAAAGTCCCGACTCAATTACCTGCACATCCTCAGGAGGTCATATCTGAAAAAAGGCTTGAGTGTGTGTGTGTGTGTGTGTGTGTTGCAATTACAGAAGTGAATGTGATTGCTGTGTGTCCTTTACCACAGAGGCTGAGCAGAGGACTGAAGTCATCCCTTCTTCTCTTCACTCTGGCACAAACAGCCATCTCTGCGGTTCTCAGCTTCCTTCTCTTCAGACAGAGGCGCAGCTTTGGACAGTACACTGTAAGATTCAAAGACTTCTTCTTTATTAGCAAAGACCTGACTAATCTACTCTACACAAATTCCTATCACAGAATGACACAACCTCACTGTGCTGTTCACCCTGCTGACACAGCTCTTATTACTTCCACTTTTATTACCACTTCTGATGTGACAGAGGGTTCTTGCTGTATTCAACAGGTTCATGTTGTTTTAATCATATTTTTACATGGCAGCATGACATGACATATACTTTTATATATTTTTGTATTACCCTGAATTAGTTGCTGTGTGAACTTCCAAATAGTGAAAGCCCTAACAAACTACACCACATAGAGCTTTTATAGAGCTCATATGAAACATCTGCTTCACTGAATACAAACAGCTGAGCCTCCTACTCAATTCAAAGGAAAAGGACAATCAGTTCTCTGTGGGATTCAGTGTGAGCAACAAAAAACAAACTCCAAAACAAAACCCATTTGTCTCTGTCTGTTGTGACACAGCTCATCACCAGTTGTAATAATGGTGCAGACACTGGTCAAAATGCAAAATCAGTCAGTCAATCTGTGTCTGCTGAAATTACAGCTGTTGTTTGTCGACATGATGTGTTTACTTCATTCATTTCTTTTAGATTTTATCAGCTAGCATTAGAGCGGCAAGACCCCTGCACACTTGTCATCCAACTTTTTTTTACAGTCGCTGACACTGACATAGCAGCACAAGGTTACACAAGCTTAACCTGTAACCTAGGTTACAACCTTGACCTGTAACCTAGACAGGGTGAAGAGACTATTTAATTGGTCAACATCCAATTAATCTCAATCAATTACAGCTAGTGGGTCAGTGAAACATGCAAATGCAGCACACTATTTAACATATATGAAGTATAAATTTCCATAATATATGAATGATGAGCGAATATTTATTTTGATAGAACATATTTCTTATAATAAGTTTGAACTAACAATGCTCTTGTAGAAAATGATTAGGCAATTGCAGCCTAGGGAAACCTGCCAGTGTGCAGCAGTATTAGCCTTGACTTTTAATACTAATCGGTCAGCCACTGGAGATGTGTCACTGTTCAGAAAACCCCTGTCTTCTCCCAAGTCCTCATTGTCACTGTCCCTGTCAGTGTACCTGAATGCATTTTAGGAAACTTAACTTTATGATTATGAGAGGAAATGTAAGCCCACCAAGGGGCTGACTCTCTTTCTCTCTCTTTGTCTTCCATAGTCTCTCTCTCACGCTGCTCCATCCACCCCCGAATCACTCATACCCCCAAACCTGCACTGATCAGTAGAGGTGAGGGATGACGTCTCATCAGGGCGACTGATCAGCTTTCATCATGTTGGGATGTTGATTGAACCAGGGGTGATGGATTACCTCTTGTTCACATTGTGTTTGTCTACTTGTCTGCCTGTGACTTATCCACTCTGCTACCTGAAATGTTGTGGAGCTCAGGAGCTTCTCTTTTCAAATGTCTCTTGTTTTTATTATTGTCAAGGTATGTTAGTATCTGAATATTAGATTTTTTGTACTCTTAAGCCAAATGATTCCAAACTTCAATCAACAACAGAGCTGCATTATGAAAATAAGAAATTATGAATAATAAAACCTATAAACATTGGCAGAATGTTTCAAATATGAGCCTTTATCAAATGAATGGAAGGGAACAGAGGAAAGGCAGAAAACACGTAGTCTGATCAAGAGACTTTGCTCTTGTGTTGTAAATCTTTTGTGGCCATGAAATGTGAACATTTATCCTGTGAAGTGAAGCAAACTGTGTGAGTGGAACAGGAAGCAAAGGGCAGCCATGTGTACAGAGCATTACAGGGGACTATGGCAGTTCCAGGCAAAAGGGGCCGTGTGTACCCTACATTGAACCAAACCGAGCCTTCCCCCAAGAAACACATGATACATGATGGACACTCTTCAATAAAACCACTCCAATTAAAGAGCTTTTAGCAGAAATGTATTGATACTGTATTGGCGGATTGATATTATAATGGTAGTAAGAGAGCTCTTCTCTGCAGAGGAAACACTTCCACTTTGTATAAGAGTAGATCATCTGTGTGTGTAACAAGCAGGTGAATACTGTCTTTATAAAAAGCTTTAAAATAACAGTAAAATACTCCACCACTGAATTCAGACCTGTTTTTTGTCGGTCAGTTTCACAATTACTTTGAGATAAACAATGTTCCTCACATCTGAAATAGATGTGTGAATGGCACAAAGTATACAGTATCGTGTGCACTGTTTGTTTTTTTCTGTATTCTTCGTTAACACAATGTTGAAATATGTTTATTAATTGTGTTCTAACTCTGATAAAGTTTGCATTATTTTATATAAAATAAAATCATATATACATATGGATTAAACCCATGGTCCTCGGAGATTAATTTTGTTCTATACAACTACAGTAAATGTGTGTGTGTGTGTGTGCTCACTTTTGTTACCTCTGGACCCTTTCCAGCATAAACACTGACCTTGTCAGGACCAGTAAACCTCATGGGACCAAAGCTTGCTCCCAAAGGTCCTGGTTAAGGTTAGGGTGATGCATGGATTGCTAATGTTTAAAGGGATAGTTCACCAGAAAAAGAAAAGAAAATTCTGATGTCGACACGAGCGGACAAGGGTTAGGGTTAGGGTCCATTTTGTGGACTCAAACACTTCACCCACCCCTCCATCGGCATAGCGGTGAGTGAATTTTCATTTTTCGGTGAACTATCCCTTTAAGGTTGTGAATTAAGATTGTCATGGAAACGTGTTGCACACTCAGCCCAGCAGGTGGCAGACGTTTCTTTTCATTGACCACGAAGTTTTTCCACATCCTGTTGGAAAAAGTTAGTCGTTACTCGGCGGCTGTTTACTGATACATAAAGTAACTTGTGCTGTTCATTGTTCACAGACGTGTTCCACTGAGGAGTGTGTGTTGTCGTCATGTCCTCTCAGTCAAACCCGACATGTTTCGGCGGGCTGTGTGTGTGTGTGCTCGCCGTCCTGTCCGTGGCCGTTTCAGGGGAGAAAGTTTTGGAGAGTCGCTCCGGGATGATCCAGGAGCTCCGGGCAGCCCTGGCTGACCTGGCCGGCGAGGGAAGGACCTACCTCGGCAGACTGGCCGGGGAGCAGACGGTGCTGTCGGTACAGAAGGTCAGAGATGGAAACTATGTTGTTTAACGTCAGTATAGCTGAGTGCAACAGTGTGTGTGAGGGCTGCTGCTTACAAGAACAACTCAAGGGTCATGATAGAAGTACCAGCTTTCTTATTGCAACACCTTTTAACGTTCATGAATGTAAAATCACTTGTCAGCGACCACTTTTCATAGGGTTCTATATGTATCATGTGTTAATGTGTCATCAGTGTGTTGTCTGGAAAAAGCAAAGTGAGCAACAAAAACTTTATTTCCTGTTTCGAGTCTTCTCAGCTTTATTAATACAGAAGTTAATTCATGCATCAAAACACACCTTATATCAACATGTGGATTAATGCAGAACACTGTAGTAGTGATTTATTAATGCTTGTAATTGAATGTGACTACACTGTTATGCTTGCAACATGACGAGGGCGGTTCGACCCCATCCAAGTCTTCTCCAGGTTCAAACTTAAAAGGTGGAAAACGGACGGTCTTCCTCTTCAAAGCTCATCCCTGGACCACTGCTTGTCTTTGTCTGTTAAAGGCACATAGATCACCCCCATCAAGGGCTTCATTTTGGTGCTGCCATCCTCCATCTTGTCGTACTGCTCCAGCATCTGGTTTCCAGTGTTATAGTCATCAGTTCTTCAGTTACTTTGATATGAATAGCTATAAGTCATACAGTGATCTACCTAAGTGTGAAACCCTGAGTATTCTTCATGGAGGATTGGCCCCAACCTGGCAACCCAGATGCTGTTGTTGAGCTATGAAGCATTAGTATGAGATGTGTTTACAATTTATAAAGCCTCTTGTTTTCAGTGGAGCAGAACATATTGATGTTAATAGAGGTAAAGCAACTTCAGCCAACTGTCTTCACCAATAACTGTAAATAAAGATGGAAGACATGACAGCTCCCCTAAAGTGAAGCCAAAACACCCCCTATAGGTCATTAACCAACCTCCTTCATGTTAGTAGATGGGACATGGCCCAAACTAAAAACTCAAAGTACACGTCTAATAATATTTTCACAAAGATGGTTTGATTTATCAGATTGAGGCATGTTCAACTATGCATTGCTCACGAGTTCGGTTTTAAATGAAACTGCCCTTATTATCTATTCACCACTATGCCGATGGAGGGGTGAGTGAAGTGTTTGAGTCCACAAAACACCCTCGGAGTTTCAGGGGTAAACAGTGTTGCAGCTAAATCCAATACAACTGAAGTACTGGTAATACATTTTTCAAATGTAATAAAACAACAAGAAAAAATACATAACATGCCTCTATACTGCTTGTGTGGTGTCATCCAAGTGTCCGGAAGCCCCGACATTCATATTGGACTCAAAACGGCGTCATTTACACCAAGTTTTAAGCCTAAAAGTCAGCAACCGGAAGTGGCTAAGCTCGTGGATGTAGCGATGCTAACTTTCACCCTTCGTGTGCCCTTGGGCGAGAGCTTGTGTGCAGTGTGTGTGCAGTGTGTGTGCATTTCCGTTGTGTGCACGCGAACGCAGCTCCAAGGAGGATATCAGAGGACATTTAGGCTAGAGACGGTGTAATTGATGCGGTTTTGAGTTGACTATGAATCTCGGGGCTTGCGGACACTTGGATGACACCACATGAGCAGTATGGAGGCATGTTATGTTTTTTTCTGTTTTATTACGCTTGATCACCAGTTACTTCAATTGTATTGTATTTGGCTGCAACACTGTTTATCCCTGAGACTCCAAAAGTGTTTTGTGGACTCAAAGACTTCACCCACCGCTCCATCGGCATAGTGGGGAGTAGATAATTACTCAAGTTTAATTTTTTGGCGAACTATCCCTTTAATTTGTTATTTGATGCCATTAAAGGGGCTGGGACATCATGATTGACAGCTTAGATTGACTTCTGATTGGTCAGGTGATTTAATGGGTGGTGCCTCGTTACCGTGGCTTCATTACATGATCACCAAATGACATCACCAGTGCGAGATGTCAGCGCCCGTATCCAAGATATATTGGCTTCATTTTTACACAGTGAGGAAGTGGAAGTCTTCCATCTTTATCGACAATCATTGATCATCTTTATGTACAGTCATTAATCTTAACCCTCCTCTCCCCCTTCTCCAGGCTTTCTCTCAGGTTCTGAGTGTTGTTGCAGGGAGTTTGGCCAGTGGTCTTAACGTGCTCCTACAATATGTCTCACATTTCCTGCAGGCGTCTGGAATTCAAGGTAAGCATCCTTGACAACATCACATTCACAGGGTATTTTTTTTGTTACAATGCCACGCACCAATGGGCACATTATGAACAAGCAAAAACATTGTTTGGCAAAATTGCTGAAATTCCTTACATTTCTCTGGGGAGGTTTCAGCCGGCAGGCTGAGCGGGTACACCCTCCTCTGAATGTCTCATGAATGTAAGAGTTATCACCCTTTACAATAAATAACACTCAGCAGTAAAATAACCTACAGTGTGTGTATGTGTCCCTGCATGTGTTGAATAATCTATTTTCCAACCAGTCCAGTTTAGATAATATGCAGACAAAGAGACAGGCAGGTGTCCAAACATTTGAGCGCAGCAGGTATGACAAAGCAGTTCGTCGATCCAGAGGTTAAAACAGAGGTTAATATTCCGACACGGTAACAAATCTTCAGAACACAACAAAGGCAGAGAGGTGAACAGAAGAGTCTCTACCACAAACATTGAACAGCGATTTGACAGAGTCTCAGTGGAAGAGCAGGTGATGAAGCTCAGGGCTGTTGATGGATTGTCGGGAGAACAAGAATCCAGCAGCCACGCCCAGCAAACAGCTGCAGGATCATGAACAAAACCAGGACAAGTAAACATGCAGCAGGAAACAAACTAAGTGATGTGTTGTAATATCACATGGACTTGTGCTTGTCATGGCTATTTTTCATAAACTAAACAGTCAATCTTAAAAATAATCAGCTGATTGATCAGTAATAAAAATTATTGTTAGTTGTAGCTTGTTTTGTTTTATTATCATTGCCAAAAAAGACCTAATGAGCATGTTGAGACAAACCATGACAAAAGACATCTGGTCTCCAGTTGTCATATCAAAGGTGTTTCCAGTCAATGCTGACTAAAACCTCTATGCCGTCTGAGATAATGTTTAAAGTGTAACACTGTAAATCCTGAATTCAGCTTCGCTCAGTATTATTTAATCATGTCATAAATGCTGCGTCAGTCTATGATGTAGTTTAAGTGATTATTATTAATAATCAGTATTTGTTATCTATGAAGATATACTGTATATTATTACAGGTGTTTGTTCATTATCACTAACTAGTCTGTTAGCTACCAGTTAGTATATCTTTATAGACCGATTAAAATGTTTTGTTTTTATTCAGATTTACACTCATTTAGAGGACACCAGCTTCTAAGAGGAGACATTTGATACATTGCATCAACAAGCAGTGACAGAAACATTCAACTGATCTCTGATCTTTAGTATAAAAGGAACAAACAGGACACAACTGCATCCAAATAAAGATATTTAACTGACTAGCCTACTAAACCGGGATAAATGCAGTGTCTGATAATCAAGCCAAGATGCATAGTAGATTAAAGTTAATCCTTAAAATGTAGGACATGTCAGGACAGGTTTGTCCTCAACACTCATTCAGATGTTAAATAGGAAAATGTTACTACTCCGAGATTCTTTTTGTTTTTAGTTTTTAATATGAATATTGGTTTAGTTTAACACTAGCTAACAGTTTGACCTAATGTGAATCCTCTCGTTTTGAATAAGTTAAATTACTTTATCATCTTCAATGAACACACAGCCAGAGACAGTGAATTAAACTCAGATATTATTGCAGTTTAACTGAAGTGTTGTCATCGTATTCCTCTTCTCCACAGTCGTCTTCCCTGTCAACAAAGTGACTCCAGAGGGGCTGATCTTTTTTGCTCAGTGGCTTCTCGTGGCTCTCATTAGCTACTGGCTGGTCTCCCTTGCTCTCAGTTTAGTTGCCTCCACTCTGAGGCGGGCCCTTTGGCTACTGAAACTGGGTGTGGCCTTGGCCTGTTTTGGACTCATCCTGAGAGACCACAGCGTGGGCACAGAAACCATGGCCATCCGATTGGCTGTCCTTGTGTGCGTCTGCGTCCTATTGGGCGTCGGGACCTCGAAGGGCCCTGATGCGTCTGATAAAACTGTTCACCTGGAGGAGCAGGTGAAGATCCTGGAGACGCGACTGCGAGAGATGGAGAAGTGGACAAAGTTGGACTGAGCTGCACATGATGAAGCACTGTGGAACTTCAAGAGACAAACCTTTTTACACTTTACATGTTTTCTTTGTGTTAAAAAAAGAAATGCATTTCTCATGAGTTGTTACTGACACAATATACCTACTCAATCATTCCAGGCAGCAGATTACTGTAAAATGCTTACCAAGAACCTGATGTCACTCTTCTTATTTCACTCTCAGAAGGAAAGAAAATGAGCATATCTTTGGGAATTATTAAAAAAATGTTACCTCAACTCTTGAGAACAGTAATAATACATCCAGTCAGATGTTTTATCATGATGAGAAATGTTGTAGTCTCAGTTTTACACAGAGGTTATAGAGGGCTGCTCTGATTCAATGCGGTGCCTACTCCCATTTAAGTATTTCAATCCTTTTATACAGAGAATCTACCATACTGCTTTTACACTCTCCCACCCCACAAACACACTAACTGTAGTGTTGTTGTCACATCCCGCCAATCTGGCTCTGTCTTATACATGGACATGGACTGGGTCTGTGGCTGACTCCACTACTGACATAAAGATGTAACAATGCCCCCTCCCCATTCCATGATCATACCAAATAACATAATACTAATAACAGGCTGGATGTGTTGTGATCGGTCCTTGAGCACAGTCCATTTTATGGCAGACAGCAATACGCTCTCATGTACACCCAGAATGACAGGCTCAAATAGAGGGCTGGTAAAGAGTCAGGCAGGACCAGTTAAAAACTTAATGGATTTTTGCTGGTCTACCCGGCCACTGACGTTACGGCGTTTTTTTTAATGCCCCCAGTGGTCCAGGTATGTCCAGTGTGTTTGTGAGAGAGAAAAAGATGGAGCCTAAAAACCAGAACACTCAGTGAGCTCAGGTTTATTCCACTGTCGCTGTTATGCTGCAGTTCACGAGGCTTCATGCTGTCAACTCATGATAGTAATCGACGGAAACATTGTTTGTATCCATGTATCACATGCAGGTTCACAGATCTATTATGGTCCATAATATCAGATGTTTGTGTTGCTACATGTTTACTGGCCCAGGATACAGCAACCTTATTGGCCTTCCCAATCATTAACAACAAATCGTACATCAGAACAATGTGTTGAAGCATGTGAATGGTCTCTGCCCAAACAAGACACTCAGTTCCAGGCCTGAAAGGCTTGGAACTGAGTGTGTGTGCGTGTGAGAGTGAGATGCTCTACCCTGAGACGGCCAATCCGGCAGCACGACTTCAACTGTGTCAGTTGCCTCCAAGGCTTAACACGTTACCACACGGCCTATTCATTTTAATCGTACCATTTTCTTGTCTTGACTTGGCTGCTACAAAACACTTAATGCTGGGGATTTTGTTGTCTGCTTATTAGATACACAGACATAGATTATTTTTTACTGTTGGAGATGCTATTCTTCTCTGATCATTTTCTCTATATCTCATATATGTTGAACTGTTTGTTACTCACTGGAATCGGTGGTGTTTGCTCTCTGGGCAGAATAAATATACTCTAAATATATTCTAATCAAGAAAACTAACTGTATACAGCTATTTTTTTTTCATTCCCCTTCCTATCAAGACATCCCATTATCATATTTTTCTTGTGCCGCTATAGCTAATGAAACTGTCCCTCTGCCTCCGTGTACTTGGTGCAGTACAATATGTTGTTTTACCCTCTACTCTGTCTAGATCAGTGAAGTGCATTGGTCAAAGTAGGCCAGCTGTGCATGTCTTCCCATCAAGCAGTGGTGAGGAACTGGCTGCTGGGAGGTATACAGAGACAATTTGATCTGGTACATGTCATAATCCATACACTAAATAAGCTACTCTGAAATACAAATAATGACAGCAAATGTTTTTACTAGAGTTTCTACTCAGTTTTACACAAGCACTTCAGTTGAAGGATGCTGATGTCTAAGTACAGAATCGGAACAGTATCATAAATTCATTTGAGAGGAACTCCAGAATGCCACTTTATTCAGATGTTAAGTTGCACATAAATGTAAAGCATGAAGAGATACAAAATGAGAGGTAGGAGGACAATGTCAGAGTTCACTGGCAGAAAGTCCAAAAGTGGATGTGGGCCTCCAACTCTATTAACACCCACAACTATCAACTACAACTACACTTAGTGACTAACATTTGTTACATTTTACACACACACAAATATATGTATATCTTAAAAGGCATGTCAGAACATAAGGACTGGTCAAAAACACCCCATATGGTCCAATAGTTAAAGTGGTCCTCACATCACAAGATTTTCATTTAATGAAAACACAGTACGTCTTCCTGTTGCTACGTGTTAGGAACATCAGATCTAGGACAGAAAGCTAAAAACCAGAGTTTGTTTTGCTGTCCAAGAAAAAGTCCAACCAAAGTTATAGATGGAGGAGAAAAGAGGCCACGGTCACCTTCATGCTAAAAGCAGCACCACTGAAAAATCATTGTCCTTAGATGTTCTTAATCAAAAAGCTACATTGTCTTGAGTGTGATTTGTCTGGGACACAAGTATCAAAAGCTGTATATGGATGATGAGTAATATGTGTTGCTGTAATAGTAAGAAGGCATGAGGTCACACTGAAGGCAGTCGAAGTGGTTCGTCTGGTTGCATTCTTGTGATTAAGCTGTTATTGTTTACAACAGCCATACTTGGCAGCAAAACCAGTTCATTGGAATCACAGTGTTACTATCAGAGGATTTGGGGCTTTGTATTGACTTGTGTTGACTTAGTATTTGACTGTGACATACTGTACAAATCCAAAGCACTGACTAATACAAACTATTAGCATATCCTGAATGAGCTGACCTAATAGGCATAGAATCCAAAAATGAGGTAGCTATTGTTTTAGCAATTCCCTGTCATAATATAAGTATGTACCTGTAAGGCCAGAACAAGCTGGACCTAAGGGGTGCTGCTGAGGGCCCAGGCTTGATTTAAAGTCGGCCCCAAAACCCCCTGGTTCACTATTTACCAGTTGGATTGTGATTTGCCAGTTCAGAATATGGACCACAACATCACCTTGAACATCTAGTCATGTGGTAGCTAGGGCCTGTGCTTATAGAGTCGTGTAGGAAAAGTTTTACTAATTCAATCCGTAAGTTTCACGAAAACAGAAAACCTGACACCAGGTACAGTGCACCTGCGGGGCCGCTGGTCCTGTTCACACACTGATCTGTCCCGGACCTGGTTTATATTTTACCAACAACAAAAATCACTGACGGTCAGCCAATGTTAGCTGACCAGTCATTCAATGCACAAGTAAACTGCATTAGAAAAAGAAAAAAAAAAACTGACATCCTGCAACATAACAGACCCTGGAGAGAGGGGAGCAATTGTACTGCTCCCATTGTGTTACAACACATTCTTTGTGTTGTACGTCTGGTCCTTCAATGACCAGGTCATGGATGTGTGTTCAGACTGAATGTGGAGCGACACCACACAGAGCAGATGGAACAACAGACAGACTTTGTGTGACTCTGGGATACACACAACCCAGCTAGCCTGTTGCTAGCTTCTGGTCAGATCCACTGGGCTGTTTGTGGCTCATACAAACACTTCCTCAGTGTTAAGTGTGAACACACCTCAGGGTCCATATCTCTCAGTCAGTGAAACCTCTCATCTAAGATGTGTTAGCTGCTACTGCAGAGTGATTTTCAGCCTTTCAGTCTTTTTTGACACAGGGTCCTGGTTTCCTTTTGCTATTCCTAGCCTCTGACTTTTGAGTAAATCTCAATTGTGTTTTCTGGTTTCCTAACAAGTTAAATCAAAAGTCAACTCTCGCTAATCAGATATACAAAAAAAAGGAAGATATCTACATGACCAAACTCAGTACTCCCTGTTCACGCATGACACCAACACCATCGTTAAGTTTGCTGATGACACGACCGTCATATGCCGATCACCGGCGACGATGAGAAGGCCTACAGAGAGGAGGTCAGAGCCCTGACATGTTGGTGTCAGGACAACAGCCTCCATCTCAACGTCAGCAAAACAAAGGAGCTGATCGTGGACTACAGGAAGAGACAAGGAGTAGAACACGCCCCCCTCTCCATCAACGGGACTACGGTGGAGCGAGTCAGCAGCTTCAGGTTCCTCGGGGTCCACATCAGTGATGACCTGACCTGGACCCACCACACAGACTCCATCAGGAAGACGGCCAGACAGCGGCTCTTCTTCCTCCTTGTTTTTCTTTAGGTGTATATATATATTTTAGATATGTATATTTTATTTTAAATTTTAAATTTTGATTGAGCATTGTTATAAGAGAGCATGTGACCCAAGCATTTCATTGCAAGCAACTGCTTAATATTATCATTGTGCATATGACAATAAACTCTTGAATCTTGAATCTTGAAAATGTAGATAGAAAACATGTTAGTAATGTTAGTGACATCTCTTAAACTTTTGGTGAAGTGAAAACACTTTCTGTCTGGAACTCTGATCTCCGAATAACTAACTCCTACATGTTAAAAGCTGTAACACTGCTGGCTGAGACTCTTGCAGCAGATTTAATACTGCAGCCTAATAACTCTTCATTTTCACTCAGTTGGGGGAATTAATTCTGATCAAGGCAAGGAGGCAAAGAACAGAATCGATGCTTTCCTTTTGTTTCCAGCGGCACCATTTTGCATCCCTGATTTGAATGCTTTGACAGAGGGATGCAAAATGGTGAGGGGGCACTGTAACATCAAAGTAAGGAAGCTGCTTCAGGATTCAGCTTTCCTACAGGAAGTTGGTGGAGCTATCGGTTCCACTGATCTGGAACTTCTGGGCATCGGAGGAGCTGAGGGTGTTGGTGGAGGAGGGGTGCACAGGAGCCACAGGACAGGATGCTTCAGCCTGGGGGGTGGAAAAAAAAATACACGTTTCCACAATCATATCGGACATTTCAAACTTTCTCTTTCTAATAGATTTTTAGATAGGTCACAATAGAGCTAGGGACAAGAACTGATGAGGCACCCACTGACATTGAACCAGCTTATATTGTCTGTGTATTAACCACTAGATGAGGTGTTCCCCAAACTTTTCAGCCCCAGACCCACAAAAAAAAAACTGAAACGCACAAAGAATACTGATTTGAGCTAGATCAAATAAAAAAAGTAATGTCACAGTAATTTCCTGTGGTGCTGTTAACTGACATTTTGCAACTGATGCTGTCGCTAACCTGTCATAACCACCTTAGCAGTCATGTGGGAACAAAGAAAATCAGAAGGCTGATGAAGTATGTCAATTTTCATGAATTTATTTTAAATTTAACTGCTGTTTTTTATTTTTTTATAACAAATGTGTCTACATATGCTTGTTCTAATCTTTTTTATACTTAATACTACATATATTTCAGGACCCCTCTTGGTGTCTTACAACCCATCAGGGGGTCCTGGCCTTTCATTTGTCAACAAATGCACCAGCCCACCATGTGTTTGCTCTTTGATTGAAGACTAAACTAACTTTCCTGCCCTACCTCCAGATCACTGAAAGCTCTCCCCAGACACACTATACACTCGTGTGACGAATTGAGTCAGTGCGGAGAAATACACAGACATGACATACATGGTTAAGTTCTTTCACGTAGACAGTACAGATTTATGATCAGCTATCGTCTGACAACAAAATAAATATACTGTCTGTGAGTGACTAGTATCTTATCAGTTTGACAGTGTTGTTATATTAGAAGGAATTTATCATTAAAATTGATGCTTTATTTCTTTTTAACACAGGCAGAGCTGTGTCATCCTCAGTATCTCTTAGTTCTCGGGACATTCTGAACAGAGTTGGTTAAAGTTTTTTGGGGGGTCTGTGACTGACTGACACATTGAACAAGTTTGAGAAAAAAAAGTGATAAAAGGACTATAATAAAATACGTTAACAGTGTCCCCCAATATCAATGAGTTCAATCATTAGTGGAGATGGTGGCTTTTTTTTATACATGCGCAGTTGTACACAGAACACAGAAAAGCAGGACAACAGAATGTAAAGTAGAAAGTCAATGTCTGACAGATTGTTAATATTGTGGTTATGGCAACAAATAATTCACTGTATGTGAAACACTGAGAATTGTAAAAAATGCTTCTGGTTCATTATGAAACTGAAGCAGAGAAGGTGGTCCCTCAATGTGATGTGGCCCGGGACACATTCATGCCACTGATAAAAGAATGTGGCCACCTCCTAATGTGGTCTGAGTGATCGGACCTCAAATGTGTCCTCAATGTGTCTTAGGTGTGTTCTCACTTAGAGCTGTCCACTTGTGATCAGATCACTCAGGATGGACGTTAATATCAGGTCTGTGTGTGTGTCTGTGTCTACCCTACCGGTGGTAAAGTCAGCAGCGGTTCCGCAGGTGAGGAAGCCATATTCTCCATCTTGACCTCTTCTTTAAAAGGTTCACTGGCTGATGCTGGTGGAGCAGCGCTATACATGACTGGAGCTGGAGCATAGCCCTACATACACACCGCAAACACACACACACGCACACACACACACACACACACACACTGTTATCATATTCAGGGAATCACGCAGCAGTAGCAGGGTGAGCTGCTGGGTCATTTCCACACTGAGCTGCATTCACTGATGGACATATTCTTAAATCTGATTGTACACAAGTGATGTTTGCAGGTTTACAGGTCACAGATAAGCTGAAGGTTGTTTTCACACCTCTCTGTCCTGACCTAAGAGTGAAGACTGAAAACTGCATCACAATAATTGTTAAATTCATTCTCATTCTGAAACACAGCGGTGTGCAACCACTTGATGGCTGGATGTAGTAATAATTGACTAAAAACAGCATTTATCCCCAAAAACTCATAATTAGCTTCTAAAACCTGAGTATTGATACAGATTCAGATGGAATCTAGAAAGTCACTCAGTGGAGTTCATACCACCGCCAAGGTCAAACAGTCTCCTCATGAAACCACATTCAAATTCACTAGATCCAGATTTTTTGTTGAATCTGCACCAAATTGCAAACACTAAATAAATATCAGTCCCCTAAACAGGGGATCTGACTTTTTTCATCAAGATCCATGAATTATTCTCTGAGGTATCAAGACAAATGCAGAAAAACGTTCTATCTCACAACCTAAAAGAAATTGGAAAGAAAATAATTCTGGACCTGCCCTCTGATCTGGAATTGCAATTAATGAGTTTTTCCTTGGCCATGTCTCATCCTTCCACCAAGTTTTGGGGAAATTCATTCAGTTGTTTTTGTGTAATTTTGCTCACAAACAAATGATGAAAGATGACAACATATGAGGCAGAGGAAATAGTAGTTAATATACCTGCTCGTACTAGCATTATAGCTCCCTTTATTATAATGCAAATTAATGGGTACTGGGGCAATGTGTTTAATGCTACGGCTCAAGTTATTTAGGATATGTCCAAATCCACTTCTGATAGTTTAAAAAGGTCACTGTGCCAGGCGAATGGG
Source organism: Hippoglossus hippoglossus (assembly GCF_009819705.1). Classification (NCBI taxonomy): domain Eukaryota; kingdom Metazoa; phylum Chordata; class Actinopteri; order Pleuronectiformes; family Pleuronectidae; genus Hippoglossus; species Hippoglossus hippoglossus. The sequence continues at coordinate 2,024,140 of NC_047151.1, read as the reverse complement.
TCAAAAAGGTTCAGGTTATAATATCAGTCCACCAAGGTAAAAGCTCACCTGACTTTTAAAGGGAATGGGAGATAGCACTCTGGTTGGTTTATTGCATGTCAAACGTAGCAGTGCATTAAGATTTAAAGAAGTTAATGTCTGTTTATGCAGGGGTTGGATTCACTCATTTCATTTTGCTACAAATATTGTTTCTTCAGTTTGTTTGTTTTTCAGTAAAAAGATGGATGGAGACCCACAGTGGTCATAGAGAGAAAATGCTATGGAGCTTTGGAGAGGAATGTTGGTCTGTTTGTTGTCTGTGTATAAACACCTGAGCTCCAAAATTATTAAAAAACGTGGAAAGTAATAAATGGTTCTTAGCTTTACAAATTCTATGTTATATCAGCAATTCAAATCATTTGTATACTTCCTTATTGAGCAGGGAATGTAAATATGATCAATAATATCAGATCAGACTTGGCAGATATCTATTATAAAGGATCAAAAAACAGCTTTGGGACATCTCTGCTTATTATTCTCAACACTTATACTGACTCACACATAATTTAAAACCATTTGTGTGGTTCTACAAAAACACACAGAACTTTGTAAACTCCTGCAGTTTACGGTCAGCATAGGTGATGTAATGCAGCCAAAAGGTCAAATGTCAAGTAAGATGACATCCTCTGTGACATTCCACAAAGCTAAAGATTGTACCATTGGAGCTCCAGGTCCGGGGGGATACTGGCCTGGTGGTGGACCATTCCAATATGGAGGCTGGGCAGGGACGCCCATAACTGGACCAGCAGGATAGCCAGGGTTCTGGGGTGGGTAAGCTGGGTTAAAACCCTGTAGAGGGAGACACACAGGAAATAAGGAGTCCAGAGGAACACAGAGCACGAGCCTGGCCAGGCTGGGCCCATCAAGTCTACCGATGTTTAAGAAAGAACGCTTGGAGCATGATACTAACAGGTGAGGGTGGGGGGCCGTTCCACTGTCCTGGGCCAGCAACTGGAGGCGGAGGATAGACTGTAGGACCCTATTCAGGAGCACACAACCACACACACAGACGTGTACACAAGAACAGATGCATTACACAGTCAGTTCACCAGTAATTTTCCAGGTCATACTGAGGCTTGTTGACCATGAAGTTATTTATCACTACAGTGATGTAATAAATGCGTGTTATTTACCATGCTGGGGTTAGGGCCATGGTAGTACGCCTGCAAACACAGAAGAACACTTGTTAATTTAGTAACAAAGCACCAACAACTTACGACTTTATTGTTATTAACACTGGGCACAAGCCTGGACACATGACCAATCACAGAGCTCGTTCTTCTTCACTCTCCCCCCTCCCATTCAGACCCATTTCCACCTGTCCTGAGCCTGGTTGGGCCAATCACGACCATTTTGCTAAAATGGGACGGGTTCGATACAATGACTGATGGTGGAGTAGCCAATAGCAGCACTGCTAAAGAATTTCATTAACTAACGACATGGCTGACACTAATGTGCAGAGGTCTGTAATCCAGACAGTATTAAACAAACTGCACGCTGTGATCAGTTTGCATTGGTCGCTCTGCACTACATCGCACATTCAGCTCCTCAGATGGGTTGTAGCTCTGTTCTGCCACTGTTAATACCGCCCCCTTGGAAATCAACAATGAACTGATAGGATACAGACCCACCCCCAAATATGAACTGCTCGTCTGATGAACGGCTACATTATGACACACTGCAACATGTACATAAAGACATGTTTGTGCTGTAACAACATCCATGACCACATAAAAGTGATTTGAATCATCTCACCGGCCCTGGTTGTCCAGGAGCACTGTACGGAGGAGAAGGTCCAACAGGACCAGGAGGAGGATGGAATGTATCTGGGGTCATCTGGAAAAAAGGAGACACGGACAATGACGCAACTGATTGTGTCAGGACTAAGACTAATAATTACAATAAATAATAATTGATTGTCTTTCGATTATCCAATAAAATTACTCTCTTGTCTTTAAAGTGTAAAAAAGCCTTCAACCAAGAGTAGAAAACCCAAATATATTTGGTTGACACAGCAAATCCTCACATATGAAGTAGTGGACGTGTTTAATATTATTGCGCACAGTCTCATACATCTTAAATAAATTACAAATATATATATTGCATATATATATAAATCTAAAGTCTAAATGTTTACAGCTCTTTACATCCTGACTTTCACAGTGAAAGACAATGACACGACTGACACATAATTTTACTTTGATTTTGTGCTTTGTTTGATTTGATTACTATTTGATAGTTAATACCAATATTTTTTTGGGGGGAAAAAATCAATAGTTTAACTCACAGACACTGACCAAACCAGAGAAGATATTTATACGGACTGAAATTTCACTTTGCTGAGAATTCAGCTTTAATGTCTGTTGTTTTTTTTATCTCTGACCTCGTCAATCCCCACAAGGCAACACAGCAGAAAGTCATGATAATAAAATGATTGATGGTAAATTCAGGCAGATGGCAGCTTATGAAATGCTAAATGAGCATTCTAATTTCAGGTCAAACTAGTATCCCTACAAAATCCTGTTCTGTCACATTTAAATTGCCCCAGGGATTGACTTTATACATTGACTGAAAGTGCATAAAACCTGCAAAACGCTGTTACTCCAGACAGAGACCTACTTGTCTGAGTCGACTGTTAGTACCTGAAGAGTCCCAGCATTCGAGCCTTTCTTCTTGAAAATCTTCTTACGACAGCAGCAGCAAATCCCAGCCGGGATACCGAGCAGTAACAGCAGAGCCATAAGGGGGTTTCCTTCTGTGTGCTCATGGCGGTCTGCAGTGGAAAAGGAGCAGGTTGTTTGTCTCATATCTTTAATGATGCTGTGAAGGAAGTGAGGAGCAAATTAAAAGCATCACCTCCTTGGTGGAGGTAATAAAGCTTCTGTCACGTGTGATTATGTGGCATCATCACAGTGAAAAGCAGCATAGGGGACTTTCTATGTTTCAGTTCACTCATCAGAAACTGGTCTGCTTGTCGCACCACTATTCTCATTGCATTTTGATAACATGCTGCTGTTTTCAATATTGACAACAGGTTCTAGTTGTATCCACTCATTTTAGCAAGCTCCCCCTGTTTCTATTTCTACCAGAAGCATCCCCAAACACCAGTGTCCAGCTTACGTTGCCATTATTGGGGGTTTCAATGGCATTTTGTTATTGTTATATAAATAAACTTCCAATATCTGCTGCCACTCACCCTAACTAAAACTTACAACTGCCTCATCATTGACTCCCCCTCCCCTCCCCAGGAGAGAATCAGTAAAAACTCTGTCCTCCCAGGCCCAAGCAGTTATGGTCTTCCTGCAATTTTTCTGCACCATCTCACACAGTTGTCAATGAATGTATAACATCATTATAACATCATTACTGACTCTCTTCCTTCTCTCTCTAGCCACCCCCCTTTTCTACTGCATCAACAGCATTGTGACCTCACCTTCCATCCAACTCATCCACTTTACCACCCTGCCATTTTAGACCTTAACCTTTAGCAAAATAGCAGTGCTGCTCTTATCTTGCAAAACGACTAAACTCAACTCAGATCTACTTCCAGGTTTTGACTCAAGTTAAAGTCACAGGTAGCCTCGAGCTGACTGCACAAAATACCTCTCTGTCTGACCCACTGATCTGGACAGCGATAGTAGTCCTCCTTAGCCACAGCCACAGATTGTACTCACTCCTACATTATGTCTATGGAGACAGCACTGACATATCAACATGTGTATCTTTATGCTGAAACATGAAATTTGATGTGGCTGCAGATATTGATCCAGGACTGTTGGCTTGTTGTGTTTTTAATGCAGTGTTCCTTTTTTGCATCATTATCTGAAATGTCAGTCTAATAATCCCAGGAACAGATGTTCAGTGAATATGAACAGCGGAAAATGACACATTGACAAACTATCAAGGAACCCGATGCAACTAATTCAACTGTCTGTGACTGAATTTTTTTAAACAATGTTAATAAATAATGAATAGTTTGATCTGATGCCCGTTACTTTCCTATAGCGGCAGGTCTGAGCTGCTGCAATAAGAATTATGGATGAAAAAGAGCCGTTTTTAAAAATACATTGGAAGGCAGTTCTTAAAGCCTGGTTGGTCGTATTCTGTGTGCTTATAATTTTCTTCCCGCTCATGGTCAAATTCACTGACTGCAGACCAGTGAGGGGGCCCACCTGTCAAGTCCATCCTGGTAACAGACACCAGTCGGCTTTTGCGGTCTCTCAGAGAGTAATGTCCCTGATCACTGTAGTTCACATGTTTGATCTCGATGTTCATGGAGTGGGTCTGAACCCGGTCCCAGTAATCTGGAAGGTCACGGGACACCGGAGCACCATCACGCACCTGAGGGAGACAAACATCAGTCGGAGCATCACTCAAGATCACCAGCTCCAGTTTTGCACTAACAAAATGACACAAACATAAATATAATCCAAAAGTGCCACCTCCACTCCTGTATGAATTATTAATATTGTTCCTTGGGGTCAGTTAACAAACCTCACAATGGATGACTCATCCTCTTCATTTATTCCATTTTTCATTTGAGTTTGGCACTAAATTACTTTAGTGAAGAAATACAATCCACTTCCTGCAAAAGAGTCTGCAGGACTATCCCATTCAACACTTCAGCTCTGTGCAAATACCTAAATATGAATATTTCCAGTACATATGGAATATAGAGACAAGTGCAACCCCCTATTTCTTCACCTTTAAAAACCCATCCCCACATCCCATCCCTCTGCTCATCCATCCATCTTACCAGTGTAATGTTAGCATCCTCTCCAGAGAAGGCGAGATCAGCATCGGCCAAGTCGATGCCCTCCAGTGAGATGTAGAGACTCTCTCCCGCTACACACTTCAAATAGTTTTGTCTTTCTAGAATAGAGAGGAGAAGAATAAAGTGACAGAGAGGAAAGTAAAGGGAAGATTCTTTTTGTGTAATTTGTAATTCTGCTTTTAGCCTGAGACAAATTTAAAGAAAATGTAGAATTTCGAAACTGGGACTCATTTATAACTGTTGCACACAGACAAAATGAGATCTGAAAGATACTAACGCCACTTCACACGCAAAAGCTGAGCGCTATAAAAAGAAACACTTATAGAAGAATGTTCACGCTTGTAGTTTAACTCTGACCCATGTGTACGAACATTTTGGAGACGGGAGAGTGGCAATGCAGACGTGAGGTGGTGAATTGAAGCCAGTTTATTGATTCACTTTATAATGAACATTAAAACCAGCAGTGTTATTTGTACTTCCGCAGTATAACTGTTCCATAAGAACGTTCAATGATCAAAGATATAAAACTTAGAGTAAAGCTCCTCAATGTCAGAGAAAGAACAGTTGCGCTTCTTCTCGCTTGATCACATGATTCATAAGAAACCATTGATCAGCAGGATCATTAGACATTCATGAGGTGCTTTGCATTCACCATTTATGGTTGAATGTGGGCATGTAGAGGGCGGGACATGAGGCAGATCCTTGTACGCACGTTTCCAGGTGGACTGATTTATAAAGGGAACATTGCATGAACACAGCTATATAAATATGATTATCTTTTGGCGTATGTCATTTTTGGCTATTGTTTGCATTTTCACTTTTGGTATGAATATGTACTGTTGGATAAGTAAGGGCCCAGGACTCTTCTTAGAGCTGACTGTCAAACTGCGCAATATGAGGAGAAGGGCCTTAGTAACGAAGGAGACCAAGAAGCCTGTAGTCACTGTCAGTCCAGTGGCTGAGCTCCAGAGATTGTGTGTGGAGAGGGAAGAAACTTCCAGAAGAACCATCATCACTGAGGCACTCTTCTTAATCGGAGATTCACCTTCTGACTGACAATGACCCTACAAACAGCCAAGATGATACAAGAGTGGCTTAGGCAAAACTCTGTGAATGTACTTGCATGGCCCAGCAACAGCCCCAGCTTGAACCAAACTGAACATCTCTGGGGAGACCTGAAAACAGCTGCCCACCAACAGTCCCCTTCACACCTGACAGAGCTGAGCTTGAGAGGAGAATGGCAGAAATCCCTAAATCCAGGTGTCTAAAGCTTTTTTTATATCCACGAAGGCTGTAAATATACCCAGAGGTGCTACAACAAAAAAACGGAGAAAAGAACCAGAATAATACTGTCAAAGTGACAGTTTTTCTGTTGAATACAAATTTTAAAATATCTAATTCCGTTTTTGCTTTATCATTATGGGGTATTGAGTGTAGATTGATGAGGAAAACAATTAAAAAGTTTAAGCATAAGGCTGAAGTATAACAAACTGTAGTCTGATATTAGCGGACAATGAGTGAGTGAATATCAATTTGGAATAAGGGATGAAAATGATAAATGGATTTGTACACTTTTCTCCCCTTAACAACCACTCAAAGCAAATTACACTACAAGTATCATTCACCCATTCACACACACATTCATACAGTGGGCAATAAGGGGCAATTTAGGGTTCAGTGTCTTGGAGTGGAGGAGCTGGGGATTGAACTCGATCAGAAAAGTGAACAACTAGCTCTACCCCCTGAGCCACAACCACCTGAGATCATGTTTGACATCAGACAGACATTTAAGGAGGCATGGAGGAGTCTGGTTAACACAAATTATATCCTGGATGGAATAAAGAGTCACTTCACTCAAATAAGTGTAAAAAGTAATTATTTTACCACAGACACACCATTGTTGGTGGTGTAGGTGGTCCAGCAGCAGGTTTTTATGTCACGGCTCAATTACTGCAGGTCACTTTTACAGTTTCAGAAAGAAAGCAGCAGAACCAGCCCATTTCAAACAAGCAGGTTTAGTACAGACACTGTACTAGTTATTATTAAATGTCTGAAATGACCAGTAGCTCATGGTGGCTGACTCCTCTTGTGCTACTGTTTTTCTACATCTACCACTGTGACTTTTAGCTGGTGTCCAGTAAAACTTTTACACTGGCTTTAAATACTTTAAAGTTCTTAAAGAACAAATGGTTATTAGCATTCATGGATAATATAATGCTTGGGTAACTTACTTGTGACGGCCACTCTGAAAATGGAGATCTCTTTATGCCAAAAATCTCTCTGGACGAATGTCCCCTGGTCGTCATAAGTCACCTGATAAAACCATACAGACCATGTAAATACATTGTGAGCATCAAACATCTCAGGCTACACTCTAAGTGTCTTGTTTTTGACAACTTGTGAAAAAATAACTCTGCCTGATTTAAGAATCAGTTGTATTCCCAGAGAAATAAAACAAATGATCTTCTGTTACCTTGTCAAGGTACCAGCGTCGATCAGTCCCTGTGCCAGACACCTTGCCTTTGGTCGTCCTGTGAGGACATCAACAGCCACATGTAAATACATAAGTTACAACAATGGAAATGACTCAGTGTCACTCCATTCTGTCCATAAGTATCAGGTGTCCCTGACTGGCTCTGACCTGGATCTGCTTTTCTCCCAGTAGACCAAAGTCCTGCTGGGACCATCTGCTGGGGTGAACTCCAGCTTCTCACAACTCTTTGACAGGTAGATCTTCAGCTGGCGACCGTGGGCTAAACTCTCATGGTCATGGACACCATAGGACTCTAAATCAAAAGCAAGAGGAGAGAGACAATGAGGCACAATTTCTGAGTGCTAACATGATTTTTTTAAATGTGGGGTTAAGTCCTTTGTAGTGGTGAACTTGTGTCCTCCAGCTTTGTAATTCACATGTGTGACACAAAATTGCAATATGCAGTGCAATAACACCTATTAAAAAATAAATCCATAAAGTGCATCTTTTGTCATTTTTAGAGAACCACAGGTACAATTCATAACAATACTGATGGCACCATTTCAGCCTTAATAGTAATTATAATATCAAACCCTATCACTAGACAACACCTAAACATTTCCATTTATTTATTTGATAGAATTTTTTTTCCCAATGTAATATCCAAGCCACAGTAGATCAGGAGAAGTTTTCAAGAAAAAAGTGCCTCAACAGTCATGTTCCACGTAACATGGAGGCGAGTTCACAAGCCTTTTATAAGAAAGACCAGTGATGTCATAGTGTACAGACACACCTAACGTCTTCATCTCAGTTACTGGATGTCAAATAAACCATTGCAGAAGACTTTAGTATTAAACATGTGAATCAGCATATACAGAACCAGAGACAACATGTCTTAAGACTTTGTTAATCAATTTAGCACTTGGTATGTGCCGGTTTAAATGCTTCTCACATTTCTACTTTCATCACAGACTCTTGCATGATGTTCCTTTGTGTTTGTTATTGGTTTTGTTAAGATTATAAATCAAAGAGTAATCAAAACGCTTCATGTTCCATCTGACACAAGAGACAATAGGAGCATGAAGTAAATGAAATTTTCTTTGAGAAAGGGTAATGCAAGGATGGATAGATAAAGAGAGAATGTAGTAAACAGCAAATGTATCTGTTTGGCTTTATTTGTATTTTGAAATTTTGCAGCCCCAACAATCTAGCAGCTAGCCGAAGGTGTAACTGGGCAGAACTATGTCACAAATTCATATACCTGCATCCCTACCCTCACTGTCTGTGTTAATTTAGAAGTCTTTGCATGCAATGCAATGAGGACTGCTCAGTAGCTGACTTTGGTCTTGTAAGTAGAGGAATGATGAGACAGTACTCACCCACACTGAGGGCAGCGGCCAGCAGCATCACAACAGTCCACATCATCTGCAGGCACACACACAAGAGTTCATGAGATTCAATCTATAATGCTATCAGTGTAGACAGACAGACAGATGATTTCTTTTACAGATATGTCCTTAACATTTATTGAGACATTTCAATAAAACCAGAAATGTTATCCTCATAGTGGCACTAGATGAAATGTCAGAGGATGACCAGTCATTTGGAGCACACTTTCTGTCCCTGACGTCCCACTGCTAACATGGCTAAAAAAACTACTCATCAGGGCTTTAAGCTACAAATATTCTTTAGCCACAACTTATTAATCACCTACCTTGGTTGTAAACTGAAAATGGCTATAACATGGGCGCGATCGATAGTAACTATTGGTTATTGTCTTCGATTTCACTGAATCTAGATACATTGTTCTGAAATGGGTTGTGTTGATACACTTTATATATGTTGAAGAAGGAAATATTATTTGACTTCAAGATACCACTGATTAAAATGAAAATGCCTCAAGGATCCACTGGTGTCTTCTTTTCTTTGAAATTTAGTGTTTTATTAGCTAAAAGAGCGACTTAACAGCTTTTGGCAAATTCTTCAGCACTGTATACCAAATCCATTTAGCAAGTTTCTTGCGTTCATGTGTTTTTCTTCAGGAGAGACATTTAACTGCTTTAGAATCTTTGCCCCATTTAACCTGACTGTTGATCATTTAAAATGAAGGTTGTCAACTATCTACTCAGGCCCTGCTGGTGTGTGTGTATGGTGTGTGTGCATGTGTCTGTGTGTCCGTGTGAGAGGGAGAGAGTGGAGTCAGGAGGAGGCAGTGTCATTTGGACACAGTGTTAGTAATCTGTTTACTTACTCACAATCTACTCTGACATGGACCTCCATAGTAAAGGGGCGACTGATAAACTGCTCTGTTCAAACATTGACACGCGACACTCACAGAAGTGATGAGCGATCACATCTGTGTGAGGCTTCACTACACTGTCTGCTGTTTAATCTTAACAGCTGGACCTGTCAACCTGTAAAGGTTCGGTTTCATTCATCCAGTGCAGAAGGTCAAAGACATAGACCGCGCTCCTATGCAGTCAGTCACTGAAAACTGACAGAGGTTTTTTGGACACCACTGCTAATGGGATCTTTGACTTTTAGTACCAATATTTAAATGAGTGCATGAGGACACACCAACCCAGTGTAGGCTCCAAAATCGACCCTAATATATACAACACCATTTCCTCGTGAGTGTCATAAAAAGTTATTTTCCTTCACAACACACCACTGATGTTTTTAATGTCACAATATTACCTGGCCTTGTTCAACTTAAAAAGGAATCCATGTAGTTCACTTGTTTCTTATCACAACACAGTCTTCAAATTCTAATTAGGATTTAAATGAGGGAGTAAAGCAACAAAAGGCCGACAACATGTTTCATGGCAGGTTATGGTATTGACAGTATTTGACACTCAGTGCCACAGACACAATTTGGTACCATAAGTGTTGAGTTGGTTTGATGATGAAGACAGGAGAGACATGGTCTTCATTATACACAAAGTGTTGAGGTGAGCTGAATTCAGAACCAAAGAAAAGTCCCTGCTAACTAACCTGAGCCCTAACCACCAACTACTCACTTCTCAATAAGTTCCTGAACCAAAGAACGATCTGACTTTTTGAAGAGGTTTCCATCAGTCTGGTCTGTGTGCTCTCAGTCTGCACCTGTCAACGTTTCAGCTGCTCCGTTTCTATTCTGAGGGTTTGCTGCATCTTAATTTAGCAGAACTGCACCAATGACATTTCTCAAGCTATGCTGCCTCTGTATAGAGCTTTGCAATAATTAGACAATTCATCAATTGATCAGGTGACAAATTTAATGGCAGCTATTTTGATAATTGAATAGTCATTTTAACTATTTATTCATCTAAAACTCAAACGATTTACAGTTTCAGCCTCTCAAAATGAGGATTTGATAATCTCCTTTCTCATATAGAAAGGAGATTATCATATGCCAAAACACTATTTTAAGATATCACCTAAGTCTGTGGGAAAATTAAACTGGCTCTGCACATTATTTTCTGACCTTCACAGATCAACGTGTGTTGTATGTTTAACACCGTACACATCGGTCTGATTTTGTATATTCTCCACCTCTAAATGAAGCATTACATTTGACACTATGAAGAGCAGCAAACCATATAAAAGGTCGTGAATGAGAAATCAAACCAAAATATCACACACAATAACGCTGCCATCTTCCGCATCTTGAACCAGTCTGCACAGAAGCTATCAGGGGATGATGCAGCGGTATCAAGGTCCCACCAGTACACACGCTCAACCAATCATGAGTCAGTCTCAACTGTCAATCATCCAATTTTTATCATCATCAGCATCATAAACACGCCCACTGGACGTTCTCTAACTACAACATTTGCGTTCTAACATACTGCCCTACTCCAGAGGATTTCCGTAGCTCAGTGCATGTTTGAAAGCAACTCATGTTAGCCGACCAAACTAAAAACAATCAAACTACATGTTAAATAAATGCTGGTTTGATTGGTAGAGCATGTATATCTGTGGGACCTCGATACTGCAGCTCCATTACTGGGCACTCTTACTCAAAAATGCACTAGATGGCATCGGGACATTTTGGCTTCATTTCTGGATGATGGTGGAGATGCGTCGTCCATCTTTATTTAAAATCTATGTTGTGATTAAAGGTCCAGTTTGTAAGATTTAGGCGAAAGGGATCTATTAGCAGCAATGGAATATAAAATAATAATGATGTTTTTATTCGTTTATAATCATTACATTACATTACATTTCATTTAGCTGACGCTTTTATCCAAAGCAACTTACAATAAGTGCATTCAACCATGAGGGTACAAACCCAGAACAACAAGAATCAAGAAAGTACAATCTTCTTCAAGAAAGCCAAACTACAGAGTGCCATATAAGTGCTACTAAAGCGCTACTTTAATTTTTTCAAGGTATAGTTGGAAGAGATGTGTTTTTAGTTTGTGGCGGATGATGTATAGACTTTCTGCTGTCCTGATGTCATTGGGGAGCTCATTCCACCATTTAGGAGCCAGGACAGCAAATAATCGTGATTTGTTGAGTGTTTAGCTCACAGTGAGGGAGCAGCAAGCCGATTGGCAGAAGCAGAGCGGAGTGGACGGGCTGTGGTGTAAGCTTTGACCATGTCCTGGATGTAGACTGGACCCGATACATTCGCAGCACAGTACGCAAGTATTAGTGTTTTGAAACGGATGTGGGCAGCCACTGGTAACCAGTGAAGGGAGTGGAGGAGCGGTGTAGTGAGTGAGCTGCTGCATTCTGGATGAGCTGCAGAGGTCGTACAGCACAAGCAGGTAGACCAGCCAGGAAGGAGTTGCAGTAGTCTAGGCGTGAGATGACCAGACCCTGGACCAGAACCTGTGTGAGAAGAGGACGTCTTCTCCTGATGTTGTCCAGCATGTATCTACATCCAAATGTATGAACTGTTGTTCTCATTAGCCTAAAATGAGCCCTTTATATTTACATTGGGAGCAGTTCCTCTCTATGAAGGCCGCCGGACAGTAGTCCAAACTAGACACACTCAACACCTTTTCAGTTTTTAATGATAATCAAAGGCTGCCACAGGTTCTCCTTCATGCTTGGTAAGGGAGGGTGGGCTGACGGGTACACGCTGAGCCTTTAAATCACTGGACACAGATGATAATATGATGAACTGGGTCTTACACTACGCAGGATATTATGTGGAGACGCTCCCACTACTGCTGATATTTCGGACAGTACCTGAAAGCCGCCCCGCTTAGAGAGGGGACCGCTCAGTACTCCGACCCTCTGGTTTGATAAGAGAAAGACAGGGAATGGAGGTATGAGGACCCGGAGGACCCGCTGGAGCCTCTGGTCCGCTGCACCTTTGTCTCGTGTCGTGATGATGTGTGGACATGGTTCCACGGGCGCGCGCTGCTGCTGTGAGACAAACCGGAGAGGTGTGGCCGCGTGCACGGACAATAACACGTCAAAAAAAAAAATAACATTCCTCTATAATTAGAACCTAGCGGGAGCGCGCAGGTTGGTGGAGGACAGGCCGGGCCGAGCCCTCACTGGCGGCGGGACCCGGGGGTACGGCGGCGGCCGCTAAGGGCGTCTCCGCTCGGTCCATCAGGCTCATCGGTCCGCGGCGGATTGTTTGTGAACCGGTGGATGAGTGAAATGTCCCCGCAGCAGACACCCACTCTGCGTGGAAACGAGTCCAACCGGTTTGATACCGTGGACGTTTCGGAACAAAACATGTCTCCGTTGAAGTCGCGTTTTGTAAAGAAAACATTCAACGAAACCAACACACACACACACACACAAACACACAAACACACACACACACACACCCCGGGAAAGCCTTCAGCCTCTTACCTCCTCTGTAGTCCGTCCGTCTGTGCTGGGTGAGTGTGGGTTGTGTAGCAGTGATGCAGGTTCGTGTGTCTGGGTTGTGTAGCAGTGATGCAGGTTCGTGTGTCTGGGTTGTGTAGCAGTGATGCAGGTTAGTGTGTCAGTGAAGTGAAGACACGGCAGCGTCCTCACAATCCTCACAGACCGTAGTGACGAGAGGGTGGAGTGCTGCCTTCACGGAACTGTCGGAAAAATCACAGACCCCACATTGGAACTTGGTCGGTTGGTTGGACATTACTTGTGGAGGCCCACAGGGGTCAGTACTAGGGCCAAAATTGTGTGTATTATATATTAACGACATGTGCAAAGAATCAACAATATTGATGTTTGTTTTATTTGCAGACGATACATATATGTTCTGCTCTGGAGAAAATGTGCAGCACCTTTTGGAGGTGGTCATATCAGAAATGGGTAAACTAAAGAAGTGGTTCAAACAAATTATCATTAAATTAGAACAAAACCAAACTTATGATGTTTGGAAATCGTACAACAATTCAACAAGTTCAAATCATTATAGCTGATGTCAGTTATAATGATCACTCCGCTCTGCATCTGCCAATCAGCTTGTTGCTCCCTCACTGCGAGCTAAACACTCAACAAAATCACGACTGTTTGCTGTCCTGGCTCCTAAATGGTGGAGCGAGCTCCCCAAGGACAGCAGAAAGTCTACATATCTTCCGCCACAAACTAAAAACACATCTCTTCCGACTATACCTTGAATAAAACATTTAGAAAAACTCTAGCACTTTGTAGTTTGGCTTTCTTGAAGATAATTGTACTTTCTTGATTCTTGTTGTTCTGGGTTTGTACCCTCATGGTTGAATGCACTTATTGTAAGTCGCTTTGGATAAAAGCGTCAGCTAAATGAAATGTAATGTAATGTAATGTAATGTCATCATTGAAAGGGTGACTAAAAATACATTTCTGGGTGTGATAATTGACAACAAAGTCTGCTGGAAACTACATATCACATATAAATGAGCAAAGCCAGACATACTGGACCACAAAACATTGTATACTCTGTACTGTTCACTGGTATTACCATATTTGAATTATTGTGTAGAGGTATGGGGAAACACCTACAAAAGCGCCCTGCAACAATTATTCATACAGGAAAAAAGAGTCATGAGGATTGTACACAATGTTGGAAATCAGGAACACACTAACAACCTATTTAGAGGGGGGTCATAACTTAAGAGGGAAATTAAACTTTAAACAACACTGTTTTGGCACCACGCTTAAAAGCATGTGCATATCAATGTGTGGGCTGAATTTGTGGAATACACAACATAGTAAAAATATCACACACTTTAAAATGATGTAAAAGTATATATATATTTTTTGCGAGGTACAGTAATGAGAAAGGGGAATATAAAGCACGTTAAGCACGATACTGTTATTGGTTTCTTATTATTCACACTATAGGGGACAATGTAGTTGGTACATAAAGCACAATGGTGTAATTGGGGGGAGGATGACTGGGGAGGAGGGTGGATTTATGTGATGAATTGAATTATTGATGTAACTTAGGGGTAGGGCTGGACAGCATCGTTGCTTCTCTCTACTCCTTTTCGGACATCATTTGTTAATTTATGTTTCTCATTGAAAGCCTGTTTATTATTTATTGTTGTTTTGTTCTTTCTTTGTTTTTTTCTACATATATATATTCAATTCAAAATAAATAAACAAATCAAATTATCAAGCTCCTCTCCTGTGGAATCATCTCCCACTTTCAGTTCGGGAGGCAGACACCATCTGTACGTTTAAGACTAGGCTTAAAACCTTCCTTTACGATAAAGCTTATAGTTAGAGCCGGTCCAGGCTTGTCTTAGACCTGCATTCCAATGCTGGTCTGACTTCCTATACTCGTAATTGCCTTCTGCTTTGATCAATGTCCTCGATGCAAAGGCAATTGGTCTCTCTTCCCCTGATGGCATAATGTGTGAAACTACTGCACCCATACCATACGGTGAAGCGTCACATGCCAACTGAAGTGGTAATGTGGGGTCAAAGTGGGTGAGGGCCTCAGATTGAAAAAGGGCTGTCTTCACTTTTTTGAAAGCTGTCTCACATTTGTCCGTCCACTTCCATGTCTTGGTTTTTATTTAGAAGCTCATGCAGTGGTTTCAGCTTATTTGCCACGTTTGGCACGAACTTTGCATAGTATGTCAGCAAGCCAAGGAATGATCTCAACTGACTCACATTCTTTGGGGATGGAGCCTCCACAATAGCCCTCACTTTTGACAGTGCCTTGTGGAGTCCCGTGCTGTCGATTACGTGCCCCAGGTACTCGACAGGAGGCTGGAAAAACTCACATTTGTCTTTCAGGACTCTCAGACCATACACCTCCAGTCTTTGTGGCGTCGCATCCAGGTTCTTTAAGTGTGACTGCTCATCTGGTCCTGTAATAAAAGGGAGTCTCTGGTACCTGTACAGACCTTTGTGTGTCACTATGGTCAACAGTTCCTGTGACTCTGGATCAACATGCATCTGGAGATATGCCTGACATAAATCTATCTTACTAAACTTCTGTCCTCCATCCGGAATGATTTACAGCGGAAGAGACTTTTTCGGATTGTTGTGTTCACATCCACGACTCCTAACACTGGAACAGGCTTACCAGTGTAGGTTCTTAGTCACTCGAAGAGTAAGGTGCCACAGCTTCTCCTTTTAAACAGCTTTTGATATAATGGATACACGAGTACCGGTGTCCACCTGCATCCGCACTGTATTGTTCTCAAGCAGTGGGGTAACCCAGTATTCATCATCACTGTCCATAACAGATAAAACATGCACTGTATCTTCATCATCAGACTCCTTGTTCGTGCTCCATCTTAGTCACATGTTTTTTCTTGTTTCTGTAGGAACCACTTTTCTTCATTTCAGTTTGCTGTTTGTATGTCTGAGTCTTTTTATTTTTACAGGCACATTCAATATGGCCTTTCTTTTCACAGTTTACAGTCCTTACACCAACACTCGGATTCCTGGTGCCCCATTTTCCCGCAACGGTAGATCGCTGCTGCCTTATTCTTGGACTCAAAGGACAACTTATGGACTTGGGTTGATGCACTTAGCTGCTGTGCTTCTGGGGCAGCCATCTCCACTGACATACTAACCTCTATGGCCTTTTCCAGTTTCAGGCTAGCTTCAGAAAGTAAGCGTTTCTAAATAGCCTCACTGCGTAGACCACACACCAATCTGTCACGTATGGTGTCATCAGATAACTGTTTCAGTGCAGCTACGAACTGTGAAACAGATTCACCCTCTTCCTGGTTCCTTTTATGGAATCTGAACCTCTCAGCGATAATCAGTGGCTTAGGGGAGTAGTGATTTTTCTAATATTGTCACTATTTCATCATAAGACCCCTGGCTTGTCAGGTTGCACACGATTGCGTAATAGGTTGAATGTTTTTCCTCCGATAACACTTAAGAATGTTGGCACTATGACATCTCCTTTAATCTTGTTAGTGAGTACAAAATACTCAAACCTCTCAGTGTATGAAGTCCATTGTTCTGTCTTTTCCTCAAATGGTCCAATATTTGCAGCCATTAAGTGCAGCCATTTTAAAGCAATATTCGTTATTTTCCTAGTCTTATCCCTCCAGCGCTGTTCTCCGTGCAGGTGCCGTCTCGTCCACACTGTGTTCTGGTGTGACTAATGTATGTCTTTGTATAAAAATAGTCCTAAATATTCAAATAAATACCAATACTACACAGTATGAAGCCATGCATCTCCTGCAAATATTTCAGAATAAAAGCTTTTTAAAAACAAATGAATGGATTCAGTCAACAGAAACGTTGGAAAGCCATTATTTTGAAACGGGTACAGGAAGTGTTGCAAACATTTATGTTTGGCTTTTGAAATTCAAGTCATCGGCACAACAGCTGGGAGAAAAAAGTTAAGAAGCCAAAAATGTAAACAATGTAACTTAAGCAATCTTTAAAGGATAATGATAATAAAATAACACCCCATCGAAATTTGAATACCTTTACTAGCACGTTAAACTAACTACCCTTTGCTAGTTGTTATGCATCGATCTCCAGGCAGCATGTTATGACTGCTTTGTTGATGTAAAATTCACTATTGTGTTTAAAAAAACGTTTTTATATACAGTATATCAGTATATTGTCCATCTCTTTTGCACAACAAAGTCCATAAGTCACTTTGAAAATGTATATTTATTTGTGGAGTGGTTATCTATCTCATTTGGGGCTGTTGAAGAGTGTTAAATCAGACCATAATTTAATAACCTTCAATTTTTCATTATCAGAATATATGCCACTAATAAAAAACTCATTTTCTAGATGTTTACCTGATAGTGCTGTAGCTAAATTTAAGGAAATAATTCCGATTACATTTAAACCAGTATTATCCGTCGATATAAACAACAAATTCATTAAAAACCCTAGCTCCACTGAGATTGACCATCTCAACGATAGCTCTGTAGACTCATTACGATTAATATTAGACTCAATAGCGCCTCTAAAAAAGAAACATGTAAAACATAGAAAATTAGCTCCCTGGTATAATTCCAACACACGTGAATTAAAACAAGTATCAAGAAAACTAGAAAGGAAGGGGCGCTCCAGCAACCGTGTTGAATATCTCCTAGACTGGAAGAGTAGTGTTAAAGCATATAAGAAGGCCCTCCACAAAGCAAGAGCCGCCTACTACTCAAAACTAATAGAAGAGAATAAAAACAACCCCAGGTTTCTCTTCAGCACTGTAGCCAGGCTGACTGAGAGTCACACCTCCACCGAACCCAGTATTCCTCGATCCCTAAATAGCAATATCTTTATGAATTTCTTTAATGATAAAATTCTAACTATTAGAAATCAAATCAACCATCTCCTGCCCTCAATTGGCACTAATACCCTACCAAGAACAGAAATCTCAGAAACGGCTGAGAATCTTAACAATTATTTAGACAGCTTCTCTCTGATCAGCCTTGATCAGCTGACCAAACTAATCTCATGTTCTAAACCAATAACTTGTATCTTAGATCCCATTCCTACAAAATTACTTAAAGAAATTCTGCCCCTAATTGATAGTTTGTTACTGAACACAATCAATCTGTCATTATCATCAGGATATGTACCACGGTCCTTTAAAATAGGTGTAATCAAACCCCTTCTCAAAAAACCCACTCTAGACCCAGAGGTTTTAGCCAACTACAGACCAATATCCAACCTCCCCTTCATGTGTAAAATCCTAGAAAAAGTTGTAGCCAATCAGCTGTGTGAGTTTCTCCAGGAAAATAATATATATGAAGACTTTCAGTCGGGGTTTAGAGCCAATCATAGCACAGAGACAGCCTTGGCAAAAGTCACTAATGACCTTCTAATAGCTCCAGATCAGGGATTTGTGTCTGTCCTCGTTCTGTTAGATCTTAGTGCAGCATTTGACACAATTGACCATCAAATTTTATTACAGAGACTAGAACAGTTAATTAGCATTAAAGGAACCGCCCTAAACTGGTTTAAATCTTATTTTTCTGATCGCTTCCAATTCGTGCAAATTAATGATGAGTCATCTGCGCGCACCAAAGTTAACCATGGTGTTCCACAGGGCTCTGTGCTCAGCCCAATTTTATTCTCATTATATATGCTTCCACTAGGAAACATTATCAGGACACACTCGGTAAATTTCCACTGCTATGCGGATGACACCCAGTTATACTTGTCAATAAAACCTGAACAATGTAATCAATTAACTAAACTCCAAGCATGTCTCAAGGACATAAAAACCTGGATGACCTGCAATTTTCTCTTATTAAACTCAGATAAAACAGAGTTTCTAATACTTGGCCCTAAACACCTTAGAGATACATTATCTAATGATATAGCTGCGCTAGACGACATTGCCCTTGCTTCCAATGAAACAGTCAGGAACTTGGGAGTGATCTTCGATCCTGATTTGTCCTTTAATTCACACTTAAAACAAATTTCTAGGACCGCCTTTTTCCACTTGCGTGGAAAATCAGACATGTCCTTTCTCAAAAAGATGCAGAAAAACTAGTCCACGCCTTTGTTACATCCAGACTGGATTATTGTAATTCCTTATTATCAGGCTCCAGCAGTAAGTCGTTAAAGACTCTGCAGCTTGTCCAAAATGCTGCAGCACGTGTCCTGACAAGAACCAAGAAAAGAGACCACATTTCTCCAGTATTAGCTTCGCTACACTGACTTCCGGTTAAATCTAGAATAGAATTTAAAATTCTCCTCCTCACCTTCAAGGCCCTTAATAATATGGCACCATTATATCTTAAAGAGCTGATAGTACCTTATCAACCCACTAGAGCACTGACCTCCCAGAATTCAGGCTTACTTGTCGTCCCTAAAGTCTCTAAAAGTAGAGTAGGAGCCAGAGCTTTCAGCTATCAAGATCCTCTCCTGTGGAATCATCTCCCACTTTCAGTTCGGGAGGCAGACACCATCTGTACGTTTAAGAGTAGGCTTAAAACCTTCCTTTATGATAAAGCTTATAATTAGAGCCAGTCCAGGTTTGTCTTAGACCTGCTCTTAGTTATGCTGCTATAGGTCTAGATTCTAGACTCTAGAAGGTCAGGGGACACATGAAACACGGAGCTTCTCTTTCCAGCTTCTCCTTCCTCTTCTCAATCCTTATCACATCAAAGAAATTAATATCTCATCAATACATGTTACTGACTTGACTTCTTCCCCGGAGTCCCTTTGCCTTATCGCTCGCAGATCCAGGGCCCCAGCTGTGGCCACATCATGGATTAGGATCTGTGGATCGCGTATCAGAGATCGTAATGGTGGATCCAGTATGACGGATTCTGTATCGTGCTGGCTGATCGTGATAATAAAGGCGGATCCTTTATCGTGTTGGCATCTGATAGTGGGGGTGGACCACGATCGAGGTGGCAGCTGATGGTGGATCCTAATGGCGGCAGTGGACAATGACTGTGGACTATAGTGGCATCCGATCTTGATGGTGGATCATGATCTTGCTGGCTGCTGACCATAGACTATGATTGCAGCAGGACTGCTCGATACATAGTATTTCTCCTCAGACACTTGACCATTAATGACATTAATCCACCAATTCACTGACCTTCAGTTATGCTTCAAAATGTTTAACCATTATCAATGCTGCTAAAACCTTTATCTTGATGTTTTCCTTTACACTTGACATCTATTGCACTTCTGTCCGTCCTGGGAGAGGGATCCCTCACATGTGGCTCTCTCTGAGGTTTCTACCTTCTTTTTACCCTGTTAAAAGGGTTTTTTAGTAGTGTTTCCTTACTCTTGTTGAGGGTTAAGGGCAGAGGATGTCACACCCTGTTAAAGCCCTATGAGACAAATTGTGATTTGTGAATATGGGCTATACAAATACAATTTGATTGATTGATTGATTGATTAAAGAGAGGGGGGGGGGTGTCCAGTTTTTTGTTTTTTCATAGGGCCCAAAATTTCTAGCGGCACAACCACATGCTTCATAGACGCAGAGAGGAAATGCCTGGAGCCTCGACAAATCATACAAAGTGGTGAAGTGGAGTTTCAGTCCTCCAGCTCCTTCAAATCACGGTGGTGTATGGAAGCGAGAAATCTGCACAGGGAGAAGGATTTTAAATTCACTTCATACACAGCAGAGATTGAGCGATAATAGACTTTGTATGGTGTATATTCAAATTTATATACGTATACATGCAGTATATATATATATATTACATTTGTATTCTTTACATATTTCTCACTATTCACTTGATTGAACTCATTCTTTGTGAGTAATGCACTTGTTTTACACTCCCGTCTAGGGTTGTAGGAGCGCTGCACAAAAGGACAAAACCCGTTCCCTCCCCGGTCCCCAAACCAGAGTCAGAACACTGATATTCAGCAACGGGAGGTAATTTACTACTCACTCAAAGCAGTGAAAGGTGACAGTAAACTGAAGCGATTGTTATTCAGGTTGAACCAGGTCAAAACAACAAACCAAAGAATCTTTCTCCTCAAAGAAAAGTGCTGGTTAAACCTACTGAGATAAACAAATAAACCACAAGACATTTACTAAACCTAAAAGACAGCAAAACAGGAGAAAAATCACAAAGGAACAAAGGCAGCTCACCGGACAGTGAATTGAACTAGTTACACAATATACACAAATACTTACTAAATAAACTTAGAGTACGGGACATATGTAACTAACACTCACAAAGCAACCACACAAAGGTAAATCGATATAGCAAAGGTTTGGAAGCTGAGGACAGAACTGAGGCACTGCTGTCAAGTTGCTGTTATCGGATGGCTGGAAACCCAGGGCAATTTAAACTGCAGTATGTTGCGGAGGAACCAACCGGCTTCAGACAGCTCCCAGGACGAACCAGCCCAACCAGCCAATCAGGAGGAGAACTACATAGCTTCTCTCTCGAACAGAGTTCACACTCACAAGAAAAAACACAGACACACAGATCATGAAAAAAAAAACACTAAACACTCATCAAGAACAATGCGGCCAGGGCCGTAAGAACTTGTTCTGCCTAAAAGACATATATAAGTGTGTTCAGTTGAGTTAGTTGGACTCCAGTTCCTGGAGTAAATGAGAGCTCCATGGTACACATGTGCAGTACAGGAACCATCCAACGCTGGTAGTGTGTTGGAGGGAGATGATTGGAGCCTCCCAGTACATTCAATGTTGTAGACATAAGTGAAGTTGTGAACTAAGACATAGTAGATGTTACTTGGCACGTGGCGAGTAAACACAACTATTCAGGTAAGTCACACCCACTTTGGTTTTACTAAAACTGCTAAACTATTAATTAAAAGAAAAAGTAAGTGACTAATGGTTATATTTACTTGCTTACTTACTTACATACTTACTTACTTACTTCCCGAAAGGTTCAGGGTTTCTCTCAGAGCGAGTGAGTGAGTGGGGCTGGGGCAGGGCCCCAGGGCCTGTGTGTGTGCGCACGCCCCCTGCATTTGCATGTGAGAATTGAAATAAATAGTCCCATGAAATAAATGTGGCATTATGAAATAAAAGTGCCATGAAATAAATAAATGTCGTATTTTGAAGAACATCATTTTGAAATAATTAATTGTATTAATTTATTTATTTAAGTAAATGGATTCAGTTATATTTATATTATGCTATATTTATTGCCATATATTTTTATTTCAGGGTTTATTTCATAGCCATATTTATTTATTTACCTATTTATTTATTTAATTTTGACTCGGCAGTCCATAATATACAGCGTCTATGCAAGGTATCCATCAAATCTCTGATGCCTTTCATTATTGTTTGTATTTTGCAACTTCGGCTCAAACTACTGTGAGCCGGAATGAGCTAGAAACATGACAGGACATGCTGCCATGCCCCTCACACTGTTCATCTCAGTGACCTGAAATCAACAAATATTACGAGCTAAAAGTATATGATATACATTCAAATGTCACTGCAAAGCACATTGTACAGTGTTGGATTTAGACAAATGAACAAATGAATAAAAAATGAATTAAAGCAGCAAGCAGTGATGATCGGGCCCTCACATGGCTGTGTCTCAGGAGATAGAGCGTGTTGTCCTCTAACCAGAACATTTTTGTGTTTTGACCCCAGTCTCCCCCACTCTGCATGCAGAACTGTCCTGATACTGGACCCCAGATTGGCCCTGACGGCTGTGCCGACATGTGTGAGTGATGTGTGATAGAGAAAATTCTGCACATAGATGCATTGTATTAATGTGTGTGTGAATAGTAAAAACTGTACTGTAAAGCATTTTGAGTGCTCATCAAGACAAGAAAAGCGATATATGATTACAGATTATTTACTATTTACACCCCTGTGTGACTCTGATAGTCGGGGTAGAGCAGGTCGTCCTCTAATCCAGATAGTCGGTTCGATCCCAGTCTTTCCCATTCCTCATGGTATCCTTGGGCCAAATACTGAAGCCCAAATTGTCACTGACAGCAGTGCCATTCTCATAGAAAAAGTGCTGCCCATAGATGCACTGTATGAATAATTGTGCAAATGGGTCAATGGCAAAAATCCAATAAACCTGTACTTTAAAGCACTTTGAGTGGTCATCAAGAATAGAAAAGCGCAATACAAATGCAGATAATTTAACATTACCATAACCAAGTGCATTCAAAATACAAAAAACTTCCTGTTTATTGTGAAACATCAAGAAACATCAAAAAGAAAATATTATTTATGATTAATTAATATTAATATTAATTATTTTATCTTTATAGTAAAGCCCTGGAACTTAGATGTGTATGAGGTAATTATAAGAAAGCACATTATTAGTTAATCATTGTGGAAAAAAATAAGCTCCAACATAGTATCTTTCTTGTGTAGATTGAGCTTTACCTTTTGAACTAAGAACTGCAGTGGATTTAATAAATATACTTATTTCAGAGATTGAAGAGTGAACATTTATCAACACGATGTCACTTCCAGCATTTATGGGAATAGGCAATTATAAACTAATTAATTATGTTAGTCGGTCAAAACAACATATATGACAGTTAAAATGTAATGTAACATATTGTAAACTATAATAAAACCTATATGCTCCGTGCACAGTCTCCAGCTGTGGGAGGGGTGAGGGGAGAGGTTTATCGTCCTGAGTACTATTGTCCTAATCCGTTCTTAGAGGATAGAGGCTTACTGCAACCTCAGGTTGGGTTGACTACAAATATTAGCTCAGAGAGGACCATCCAAGCAACCGGGGCCTGCTGCTCAGCTCACTGTTATTTCTCTTATTTGAACTCTCTCTCTCACTCTCTCTCGCTGTATCTCTCTCTCTCTCTCGTTCCTCTCTCGTTCCTCTCTCTTTCTCTCTCTGGCTCTGACAGCTGATCCCTGGTCAGATCTCCTGGATTAATTGGATAGCTATTCATTCCCTCTGGGCTCATTCGGAAGCCATTTTATTAGCTGTTGTAGGCTAGAAGAAGAACCGTTGTCCTGTGACCTGTGAGCTTGTCTTTCAGAAAACAATCAATCAGTTTATTTTCTTTTTAATTTGAGCCACATACTTGTCAGAATGAAGGACCGTCTGGCGCAGCTGAAGGAGGTAGGCACAGATTGTGTCATCTTTACCTTGTGGACCACCTGTTGCCACCACAGGCCTTGTGTACTGTACACTCATGTCCTGTTTGGGTTGGAGGTTATTGTAGTTGTAGAGAGGCTGGATTACATGTTTCTAATGAAGTTTATTGTCAACAGTGACATAACAGTGATATAATTATCACCATATTTCTGCATTGTTCAATATAAGAATGTTGAAATATTTGAAATATAACAAGGAGCAGATTTGATAAAGAATTGTATTATTATTATTAATATAGCTC
Source organism: Hippoglossus hippoglossus (assembly GCF_009819705.1). Lineage (NCBI taxonomy): Eukaryota > Metazoa > Chordata > Actinopteri > Pleuronectiformes > Pleuronectidae > Hippoglossus > Hippoglossus hippoglossus. The sequence continues at coordinate 1,999,700 of NC_047151.1, read as the reverse complement.
TTGGCAGCTGTTTAGTCCTTGTGCCCTGCAGGTCATCCATAATATTCAGTGTTATTATTATTATTATGAATGTGTGGTATCGTGTGACACTAAGTAGTAGGATAAGATGAAGTGAGTTGGGATCGTGCGGTGGTGTGCCCTCATTTAACCTGCAGCAGCCGAAACCTCACGTGAGCTGCAGGAGATGTGAGGCTTCTCTTCAAACATCATCTGCTCAGTGGGGAGACGAGACCATGTGACACAACAAAACGTTCACTTTCTAATATAATCAGGAGATGCTGACTGCTTCTTACCGACTCACATCGAACAGGGAATCTCATATTTTAGGGGAAAGAAGTTAATTGGTTCTGCAGATCTTTTTTTTACTTATTTAACAAATTTAAATAATAATGGTCCTCATCAAACAGATTGAAGCCATAATTGCTCCACCTACAGTCAGTCACATAACTTTATTACTTAAATGTACATTGTTTTAGTTTTTCGTCCTTAGAGGACAATAGAACACTACCATAGCTGTGCATTTGACAAAGGTATGTCCGCACGATAAAGTAGAGGAAGTGATTATGACTTGAGGTTGTAGTCTTCCTTTAGCAGGCCCACGTGTGAAAATAACACTTCACGTGTAAAACTACAACGTGTATTTTATATTACACAGAACAAATGAACTGTGTGAGCTATTTTCTATTAGCTGTGGTGGCAGAAGTTTAAAGAAACACTGACAAAATAATTTTGTTACTCTCTTCCTCCTTTTGTTTATGAGGTAACAGTAATATCAATCAGTATTTTATAGGTACCTGATTCATACTCTTCAGTTTCACAGTAAATCAACAGGCCATGGTGATTAAGTTTTATCAAATTATCTTAAATTGGATGGTTGTATTACTGATATTGTATATGAGATACTATGGAGTATATTTAATGATTGTGTCTACATGTGTGTTTAACAGAAGAGTGACGCTGGAGGGGATGACATCGAGGTTCCTGTGGAGAATGAGGCTTTTATGGATGATTTCTTTGCTCAGGTCTGTTTGTGTCTGTGTCTGTTCCTCACATCTTTATACACATATATAGATGTATAACACAGTGTTGGCTGATGTGTGTGTGCATACTGTATGTATTTCAGATTGATGATATCCGTATCAGCGTTGACAAGGTTGATGAGAGCATCACAGAAATCAAAAAACTCTACTCCACCATCTTGTCGGCCCCCACATCTGACCAGAGTAACTGCTTCTGACACACACACACACACACACACACACACACACACACACACACACACGCACACTCATTATTTTCACACACATAAGCCCCTCTCTTCAATATTCAACTGTCGGATATAGAATTGATTTAAATGGTTTCTCTGCTGCCTTTTCCTGTGTCCAGTCTTTTGCCGTCAAGACCCCTCAGCTCTGCATGTCCCTCCCAGAGGAGCTGAATCGCACAACTTTTAAATCACTCATGAAAACATGTTCTATCTGGGGGGGGGGGGGGGTTGAACTATTATTATGGGTTGTATTCTGTATAATTTAATTCCCTCTCATTTACCTCCATCCTGAAACATTGTATCCCTGTTTATACCATGTAAAGGGCATTGTAACTTTGATTTAAAGCATGCTTGGTAATAAAGTTATTATACGTTAATTCATAGTTTGTGTTAACCATTGCTGTTAACAATCTCCTAACACTCACACTGTCTCTCAGAAACACAAGATGACGTTGAAGCTGTCACCAATGAGATCAAGAAGTCAGCCAACAACGCCAGAAACAAACTGAAGAGTCAGTATTTGGTCTTTTTTACGTTGTTCTACTTTCTCTTTTTAGAGGCAGATTGAAACAGAAACCATCAGCATACCACAAAACCATGTCAGCAATTCATTTAATGCTGACTAACATCACTAACAATAACAGTTGTTCATTATCATGTGTAGGTAGATGCACTGTATACTCAACAATACCTATCATCCAATGAGAAACATTTTTTGCTTATTTGCTTGTTTCTGTTATGTGTTGTTTACATGGTACGTCTTGAAAAGACAAACATTGAAGCTGTCTCATTTTCATTATCTGTCGAGAAGGACAACAGACAACATTAATGGTTATTTCCTGCCTTTGTGTGTGTGTGTGTGTGTGTGTGTGTGTGTGTGTGTGTGTGTGTGTGTGTGTGTGTGTGCACGCCAGGTATTGAGCGGCAGCTGGAGTCAAACACAGATGACAGGGCCTCTGCTGACCTCAGGATACGCAAGTCACAGGTCAGACAACACGACAATAAATGAAGTTTGTTTGAGCAGTATGTAGAACTGGAGGTGAAAGGTGAAGAGGTTAGAGTTTACACATCCTCACAGTTTTCTGTTGCAAACTGCCTTTTTCCTGTTACTTTCTTCTTTTACAGTGGTCTCTGTGAAAGAAGAGCTTTTTAACTTCAAATTAGCCTAAAACTAAAGTAGATGTAGTGCTAGAGTGAGAATAAGGGAAACCAATGGGGAGGAAACTGCTAATTTACTGAGACACAGCCTCTGCACAGCGCACACTGTCTCATACATAGTCTTCACCTTTCAAAAAGGGTCACATATGGTGTTAATGTTATGGCTGCTTGATGACCACTTAGAATGGCTTTGCTCTCACACTTTCACAAACACACATAAACACACATTCATACATAGAGAACTTCTCTATCATTTATACATCCCAATTACCTGCTGCTAATTTAACCATCACCAAAATGCTCTTCGACATTTTGACTGAAGAAGCCAGAGATTGAACCACCAACCTTCTGATTAGTGGTCGACCCACTGTAACTCCTGAGCCACAGGCGCCATTGTGTTTTGATGCGTATATGTTTATATGTTTATATGTTATAATTTTTTGGTTGATTTAGATTTTTTTTCTTACTTTACGACTCCAGGTCAATTTACAATACCCCTTGTGACCAAACATTTGTGAAGATTTTTTCTATTGTGAAATTATTTTTTTACGACACTACAAAAAATGTGGAATCTTTGAAGAAAATATGTATGTTAGCTGAACTGGGAGTTGTGTTTGTAAATTACATACAATCCTAAATTATTTTTGTATGATGATTGTTTCACTGACCCATTGTGGTTTGAATGTTGTTTCTGAGGCTCTCACACCTTGTCATGAATAAACATGGAACATGGAAAACAACATGGGACATTCAATAACTATACATGGGTTGTACAGCTGCCCTGATGGTCAAAACACAACATTTTACAAGACACAACATTTCAGGGAACACAATGACATTACAGTTATGTTGTATGTATATCTGTTCTGAAATGCCATTGTGAGATGCAGTAGATTTGAAATGCCAGCGTACAATATCATTCCTCAACCTCCTCAAACCAAAGTTAGAAGCTTTGTTTTATTGTAAACTGTAAACATAGAGATAGCCAAAAAAGTATGTCTTTTTTATTTTTCCCCAGCATGGTATCCTGGCCAAGAAATTTGTGGAGGTGATGACAAAGTACAACGAGGCTCAAGTTGACTTCAGAGATAAGAGCAAAGGAAGGATTGCACGACAGCTAGAGATCAGTGAGTTACAGTTGTTTATTTTCCTGATACTATCAGTCTAAACGATGATATGATTGTAGACAGCAAACCTTTGTATGAACAGTAGATTACATGCTTGCACTGTAAAAAAAAGAAAGAAGCTGTTTTAGAGAAGCTGTCAGCGTATACACACAGCAAACACTTAATATTATATTTGATAGTGGGACAATTCGTAAGATTTGACAACAAATTTGCTTCACAATTAAGTTGTAAGAGCAGCAGATATGTGATAGTACCTGTCCATGTGGTGTCCTCACTGCAGCATCAAACCCAACAGAGTAGCTGTTACTTCAGTCAGGTGTACTAAGACATTGGATGTTTATTTTAACGATTACTTGAACTGAACACAAAAATACCGGCTTCACTGTCACTTTGTCCTTTTTCTGTATTATCTCTACTTATCAGTGACAGTTGCTTTAAGATGCCATTGTTTTTGTTTTTCTGTCCGTCTTTTCCTTCTGAATTTAACATGCAGACTTGTCAGCTGTAACCAGATGTTTATGTAACATCTGTCCTTTCTGTCCATCACAGCGGGGAAAGCAACGACAGATGACGAGCTGGAGGAGATGCTGGAGGGAGGGAACTCGGCTGTGTTCTCTGCTGGGGTGAGATTGTCAAGGGGGCGAGGTGAAAATTAAACAACCAGACCTGAATCGATCAGACTTATCAATTAGTCTGACCACGATTTGGCAACTATTTTGATAATCAATGAATCTTATTAGTTTTCAAATATTTTACTAATTCTTGTCTCTCAAATATGGGACTTACTTGTCTCACCGTTTTCTGACATTTTATCGATCAAAAGAGCATTTTAGAAAATAAAGGGACGATTAGTTGATCATCAATAGGATTGTTAGCTGTAGCTCTAAACACAACTACAACCAGTCGAGCAAATGGATCGTGGTGACTGAATGATGGATGGTGTGCATCATGTGTTTTGTGTACATATGGTACTATGCCATACAAGCAGCTGAGGTCGCAGCTCTCGATAAGCTACAATATGTTTTGCAGGACTGTTTGACTGTGCTGGTGGTTCTTCTGCCCAACAGAGGTTCACAGATGCAGATGCCCAGTAGAGTGTATGAGTATATATAGTATGGTACTGTAATTGGAAGATAGGGTGCCACGATTGTACTATATTCTCTGATGATCTGCTTCTAGTCTTTTATAGATCAGTTTAAATATTTCTCATTGACCGGCTGACTTCACTTTGTCTGTCTGCTCCCTACCCCCAATACACGCCCCAACACCCAAGATTATGGAGTCGAAGATCAACCAGCAGGCCCTGAACGAGATCGAGGCTCGTCACAAAGACATCATGAGGCTGGAGAGCAGCATCAAAGAGCTCCATGACATGTTTGTGGACATCGCCATGATAGTTGAAAACCAGGTACTAAGAGGGCGTGCACTGACATTACCCAGAATTTGATACAGTTTGTATTGTGGCTATGTGGCTTTGATGATTTTTACTCTGCTGGTCTGGATTCTAAGGAGTCAATCTACACAGCCTGACACATTCCCACATCCTGGGTCAAGATCACATACACACACATGCCCCTTGCTGTCTGCCTGTCCCCCGGTGTTCCACTCTCTTACTTTATTCCATCATGTCCCGCCCACCTCCAGGGTGGCATGATTGACAGGATTGAGAGCAACATGGACCAGTCTGTGGGCTTTGTAGAGAGGGCGGTAGCAGACACCAAGAAAGCTGCCAAATTCCAGCAGGAGGCACGCAGGGTAAGTAGACTCAGCACTAAAATGGATGTAGTGACCTTTCTAGTGAGTTTTCTCTAAACCTTAGTTCACTCTGATCATAACTCACTGAATTATGACCTGTCATCCAAACATCAAACATACACGTAAAGATCATAAGTACAACCCCAGGAGCAAGAGTCAGCTAATGTATAATACAGTAAGTTCCTAGTCAGAATTACTTACTGTATGCGTGGAAGGCCACTTTGAAATGGTTAACTTGGTTAGCTAGAATAGAATTACCTTCCCCAAACTGGACTCCTGCTACTTCATGTGCTTTGTGCCTCAGGAGGAGGTTGTAGAAGGGTTTTACTCCATGTATCTGGGCTCATGTTGCCTTTTCTCTTGCCGGACGTCCTCTGAACTTACTACAGTTTCACAATGAGCCAAAATTATTTTACACTCCTCAATGTTTCAAATATATTAATTAATTATGGTAACCAACCAAATGTTAACCTGACCACCACATATTGATTTTATTTATTTTTGACTATGTCAAATAAGTAAAAATGTATTTCACTGTCGAGCATTGATTTGCTCTCTCTCTCCCTCTCGCTCTGTCTCTATAACACACACACACACACACAAACACACACACACACACACACACACACACACACACGCACACACACACACTCTCTCTCTCACACACACACACACACACACTTTTAATTATTTCAATTATGGACTATATGGTTTTAATACTAAATACAATGAATGATCTCATCTTTGAAATTCACATGTTATCTCAATCAAACACACCACCAGCTGTGTATTCAGACTCAGTTTAATGGTTTACATATTATTTTATAAACCTACCATTATTAATTCCATATCTGTACAAGTATGCATAGTGATTATGTATATACAGTTGTTTGTGTTGCATTCCTGTTATTACTTTAGTTTCATTTAGGTGGTGTCATCTAACACCATCTTCCTTTTCTCTCTGTGCAACCTTTCCTCCGTCCTCCAGAAACAAATGATGATCTTCTGCTGCTGTGTGATTCTGTCCCTCATCATCGGGTCGTTTCTCTACAGCTTCATCACATAGAAAACCTGAGGCCATCTGCCAGCGGAGTCCACACAGTAGAGGAGGAGGAGGCAGAGCCAAGTGTTTCTCAGATGGTCACAAAGAGCCGTTTGCCATTGTTTCAGCTCATTCAAAATGGAAGTCCAGGCCACAACTGTTTGCATTCATTTTCGGTTATTTCTGAATATGGTCACGGCAACGTTCTAAAACTTTTCAAGGTGCCCCACATTCATATTCCGTTTCAGTGTAGTTTCTGGGTGATTAGTAAGCTCAGCAGATGAGGATGGCGGAAGCAGCATGAAAAACAGGAATTAAACAAAATATTAGACACACCTTTTAATGTGCTTCAGTCAAATATCACGTCATATTGACCACAGTCGAACCAACAAACCTCTGGTTCCAAAAGAGACCGTGGACTTCATGTTTCATGAATATGAGAGGTGTTGTAGGACTGTTACATTGTGTAGCTGGACCTGGTAAAGTGAACAATCAGTTTATCTCCCTTAGAAACAGTCAAGATAGAAGATGAAAGAAAATGCTGTGTACACAATGAGCAGTCGGTTGTGTGAATGATCCTTCAAGTCCCATTTGGGCTCTGAGCTCAGTATTACCTTTACTGTTGCCGTGTTTCTATGAGTTGGAATGGTATTAGGTGCAGGATTTGTCAGTTATTGTTGGAGGAGTGTTGATGTTAGATTATTCCAATCTGGAGAGGGAAAAGAGGAAAAGGGGTCAGCAGGATTTTCCAAACATTTATTTTGTTTTCTGTCTTTTGTTTTTATTTACTTCTTCAACTTTTCACATAAGAAAAATGTCCTTATTTGTAGGCTGTGTGTGTCCCACCATACCTTTAACTCACAAAGCTGTCAAACCTGAAAGAATGTCTTGGATTAATTAGTATCTCAGATTATTCGAATACACTGAGCAGTTGTCAGGATCTGCCTCCACATGAGGCGTGAGGAAGGTTGTTCTATCTGACGTGTGTTATTATAAGTAAAGAATAAATATATAAGTAAAGAATAAAAAGCAGAGTCTGTTAACATTTGAGCGTCCGGCAGGCAGCATGACCACCACACTGCCTGACATTATGATGCATCTGTATGAAGTCACTATCGCAAGTATTGAGACAGTTGTCCCCCCCCCCCCTTTGTACATTTGTCTATTATTTGTGTTAGGATGTGAAAACAAACTACTGTGCCAATACTTATGCTATTGGCTGCATGTAATGATACAATTCACACCATGCTGTGGATAAGCACCTGCTATGAATCCATAGTGGGCCTTTCTTTAAATAATTTTTCATTAATGACAGAAGGAAGTCACCGTAGTTGATGTTGAACTGATTAAAAGATTATAGACGTAGATGGTGATTGAGCTGAGAATAGTATTCTGAAGGTGTCAGGCTAGAAATGGAAACAAACACAGTGAATTTGATTACACTGCCACTGCCTTGGGGGTGTTTTACTGCTTCACGTCTTTGTTTTTTGTGTATTTTCTACAAAGAGTTTTTTTAAGGACTTTAGCTATATTTCCAAAGAGGCTATTCTTGTTTATTGCCATGACTTGACTCTAATTGCTCATTGACATTTGCATTCTTCCTCTTTGCCCGTAATTTGCAGATGCAGTTGGCTCCACTGCATGTGTGAGCTGACATTGACACTGCAGCCCAGTCGTGTTGTAACATATTCACATTTTAGTTATTACAGTTTCGGCCTTTGGGAGACTAAACAAAACAAGGCTTGAAATAACAACAGCTTGATACCAGACAGTCCATATAGGGAAATTAGTTTTCCCAACATAAGATATTGTGATATGTTTACTACCACAACCTGGGTCGTTAATTTAACTGTAAATGTCATTTGACTTGAATAACCTGTTGTGTGTCCATATGACAGCATGAGAAAGCTGCTTTCTTATCCAGGTTTCCACAGGGCAAAATGGAAATGTAAAATCATAATGACCTTAAAATCATATTACTATTATTAATAATAATAATACTCTTGTTATGATGTGGATTCGAGGGGCAGTTTCGAAATTAGGAAGGACAGGTCATGGTCAACCATGGATCATCAGCAGTGGCCACTTACTGAAAACATGTGGTGTGATTGTATTCTTCTCTTTCTGCATTTACAGCCTTTGTAGCGGTACTTAGTGGAAGTTATTCTATTGTTAATTCTTTTTTAGCTCTGTCTACCTGTCTCCGAAAATAAACTGGACGTTTTATTTATTCTTCTTATGAAATTGATCATTCACATTTACTTGCGCTCGCAGTGCGCGTCAGTTCGTCTTTTTTCCTCTCGCTCGCCGTCTTCAAGCTGCGCTGCTGAGCGATAGCTCACTTCCACCAATCACAGAAGCCATGCAACATTTCTCAGCCAATCCAGAGCGGCTGACTGGAAGTGCGCCTCCATCTATGGAGCTCCGGGCACTTCCTCATTGAGGTGAAGGCAACAAAACGTGTCGCTGCGATGTGAGCCTGTCGTTTGGAAACTACGAGACCTAGAAGACTCTCACGCATCAGATCAGAGCCTGCGGGTGGAAGCGGAGGGACATCGTTAAAATGGGGGTAAGATATGATCATCGAGTTATTTTAAAGCAATTCAGCTTATTTCTGAGGGATGACTAGTTATAATGGTTGGTGGGTTGGTCTTTACTGTGTTGTATCATTGCCCGATTGGCTGCTTCTCTTGACTGATCGTGTGTTCGTCCACTGATTAACGTCCTTGGGACATATTAACCAATAAGCTGCGAGGTGATTTGTAACCGTGCTGTTATTGGTTGCTTGCCATCTCCTCTATACGCCTACTGGCTTCTTTTGTCCAATCAGAGTTTACAAGTCTTTCGCGTGAGTGACACTGGTACAGACCAATGAATGTGTCGCTTACCTATCTAGGATTGGTGCAAAGCACCTTTGTGGGAGGGACATGGTGATGTTTTGTGATGGGATGGAAAATGGCCGCTGTTCGGAGTCCGCTCTAACTTCACACTGTGCCAGTTGTACCAGCTGCCACAATGTCCGCCCTTTCTCACAGAATATAAGAAATATGTGAATGTGGGTATTTTAATATAACTCCAGGTCATGTTGAGTTGGCCTTTTATAAGCAGGACGCTAACAGAACGCTAACAGCAGCAGGACACGGTTTGGAGTGAAGAAGAGAGGGAACAAAGCTCGAGTATTCACACAGGCAGGATGCTATGAGAATAATAACTTTGTGCGAGTAGCCTTTTTAAATGAAACGGGGACTAATGGTAACCTCTCCTATTTAGTTCATCAAACATCCAGCCAGTGAGAGTAAAGACATGTTAGACTGGTAGCGATGAGTGTGAACTTCCATGTTCCTGCACAGACACAAGCAGAGAGTGTTGCCCTCTCGTATGATGTGAGTAAAACTAAGAGTTGGTCCTGTTTGTGTTGAAGTTAGTCTTGTTTCGTGTTGTAAGTCTCTCTCACTGGATACACACACACACACACGCCTTCCTGCCGCTTGTTTACTATCCACCGGAGCCATGTGGCGCGCAGCCACGGCTCGATGTTAGACCGATGGCTCTGCTTTAATGCTCCTCGTTTAAAAAGCTCAGTTTGGTTGGACACAGTTTTCCAGTGATGATGGATGACTCCAAGCAGCGGCACAGCAAAAGACTGGTGAGTTTAAAGAGCCTCCCTCTGCTTGCGCGGGCGAGGTCACCAACAAAGATAATGTTGTATACAAGACAGGGTCGCTGTGTGTATGTTTACCTCTTTACCGTGTGTACGATTATAGATCTGTTACATACAACATACATAAACAATGACAGGCTCTGATGTACAGATATATCTTATATATCGCCCCTTTCTTGCAAGATATTTTTATATATCTGGATTAGTATCTTTTAATACAACTTCATGTCATGTTATGAGCAGGGCGCCTTCATGAGGTAGGTACAGAGTAGAGACAAGTATATTTGTTACTGTCAAATTTGGGTCTGTACATTTCTTTGTCAGAATTATTCCCCCCAAAAAACACATTTACTTGATATTAAATCGATTATAATTAATATGTTTCAAAAACTTGTTTTTAAAGCATGTATCAGGTTTGCTAATATATCCATTTTGTATTATATTTGTTTCATGAAATTTGGAATGAAATTTGCACTTTTGTTTTTTACAGAAGGTAAGCTTTAAAGCCTTAACATGTCAAGTGGTGTAACAACAAAAGAATGAGGGAATATTTGGTCCACCATGATTTTATGAAAGTATACTCATAAAATAAATTAATTTTCACACGAAAATATGAAAATAGATGGTTTTGTTTCTTTCTCATGATTAACATTGTATGTGTTTTCGATATATAGAGCAGGGTTTTACAAACTGCACAAAAAACATGTTATTATTATTTTACATTTTTATTGTCATCACATCACTCCATGCATCTCACCCATGTATGTATGTGTATAAATACACACGGACACACACAAACACCCAATGCCTTACTTTAGGTAAGGTAGTGCTCCCCTAAATTACCATCATGGAGCATCATAATCCAGAAATTCCAATTCATTGTAAACCATTTCATAGTAGATAGACCACTTACACCATCTCTTTTCAAACAGGTTTAAGTTCCCGCTCATTTTATGAGTTAGATATTACATTTGATATGTTTGTTGAAATGTGTCTCTCCATTTCTCTGTTTGGGGACATATTTTCTGGAGCCAATGTGCTGATATATTATTTTAATTTTGAATATAGATAGATTTCTATGGATAAATATAGCATCTGACAATAAGAGATGGGTGAACCTGTGTCTTTATAGTGTGAATTAAGAAAAAACATCAGACAACACTGAATCGGTGTATAAACATCTCTTAAATAAATAGGTGTTACAGACACATAGGTATCTGTGTTTACCAATATGAGATTTGAAAACTTCACATTTAACATGAAAAAAAAGTAAATGTCTTAAGTCATATATTCTATATTCTTTTATATATTTGGTTGTATTTGTTTTATTTTTATTTAGTTATGTATGTTTATGCAAATGTATGGTCAGACTATAAGGTATAACGCCTTCATTACATGCTTTGTCTTAGGGTTTAACAACAATATCTTAGGATGTGTTGCTGTTTTTTTAAATATAAATATGGGTCGATATATCATCATTCTTTTACTGCCCAATATCAGTATCTGCATCAGTCGGGCTCTGATCTGAATAGGGCCTTTGTGTCACCTGCCATGATGTGGAAGCTCGCACATGATGCACTTTTCTCTCTGCCAGTTAATGCCAATGTTTGAAAGTAATGTGAAGATATCTTTCTACAAGTCAGTTTAAAGGATAATATGTTATATAATGGAAAAGAAGAAGTAATCTGCTGATATGAGCTACATGTGTGTTCTGGTTTTGTCCACAAATGTTCAACTCTGGTCCTTTTTTTAAGCTTTTTGATGGTCAAAGCTGAACACATGGTTTACATTTCTTATCTGGTTTTTCCCATTTCTCCCTTGTTGTTTATTATGCAGTGATTATTTTGAAATGACTGCTGTCTGAGTGTTCTCAGGATCAGAGGAATATCCAGTTAGGCATAAAATCCAACTGTAATCTCCATGTTGTTTTGGGAAGTAGAGTTGGTTTAATTGACATTCTGGTCCTGGTGTTTGAGAGTTTTTTTTATTTTCTTTCTTTCCTCTCTCTTCTTACTGTGCTTCTTAATGTTTTCTTACCCATCCACCCTTTTTTTCCCCTTCTTAGCGAGCTGGTACCCGGCGACGTTACCATGATGATGGTATTTCAGATGAGGAGATTGATGGAAGGAGGATGTTTGACTTGGAGGACAAAGTCAGCAGTCAGAGGTTCACCTCTGACAGGATCATTCGCATGGAGGGAAAAGGTGGGCGAGCAGTTAGCTTTGTATTTGTGTATGGTACATGGCTTCTTAAGTTGGAAAAGAAAGACTTTTACCTTTTTAAAGAGATGTTTTTTATTAATTAATATGTGACAGAGTTTAACATCATCAGTGGCCTGACAACAGGAGTAAGACCAGTGAATTTATCTATCCACTAATTCCAGAAATCTCTGTCTGTCTGTGGCTCACATATCTCGAGAACCGCTCCTCTTATTGACTTCACATTTAGCTTGTGTATTTTTGAGAGCCCAAGGAATTGCAGTGTCGAGTTTGGTGCTATTTGAACATTTGATAAAACCAATATTAATTAAATTGCATAAACAGGCTACAGCAGTGGCAGCTAGGACTCCTCAACGTAAGAGATGCTGTGGAATTTCACTGAACTTTGAATAAGTAGGTGAACAGCTCTTCATGCAGCAGTGGTTCAGGGTCTCGTAGAGTATCATTGTTGAGTCTTCCAGCAAGTCTTTATTTGCAGCAGTTAAATTACTGCAGGTCACTTTTACAGTTTCATAGAGAAAGCTGCAAACAGCATCACCACAGGCCAAGTGAACAGCCCATTCCAAACGGACACTGCACTTGTAAAGATGGATGGTGCGTCTCCACTTCCTTCCACTGTACAAAAAATGGAGCCTAAATATCTTGGATAAGGGTTCTGCCATCTTGCACTGGTGATGTCATTGACACATACATGTGCTAGACCACAGCAGTCAGTGATGGCGTTTCCCTCACATTTTATATCCCATCAGAAACATGAACACTTGAACATACACACATAGGTGATAACAACCACCTAAAATATTTGACGTGTACTTTGATTTTTTTAGTTTGGTCCATGTCCCATCTATTAACATGGAGGTGGCAGTGTTTATGTCCGACTTCATATACAGTAATTGAGTAAGACGTGATGACTCTATGACATCGCTGGTTCTTGCTTCCCTTTGACTGACACACGTATCACTGAAGTCAGAAATGTGTCATGTACTGTAGCATCATGTGTGCAGTGTTAGTCTGTCACCACCACCAGATTGAGTTTCTGCATATAATCAGAACTAGTGAAGTATTAAAGTCAGCATTGAATGATAAAATAACAAATATAAACTGGGTGTTTTGTTTATGCATTTCTTAGACTTGTCATACGAGTTCGTCCAGAGATGTGGCCTTAGGGACCCAATCATCTTTGAGAAGCCTGATGGACTGGGAATCATGTAGGAATTTTTCTCCTCCTTTTTACTCATCTACATCCATCCCACTACTTAACCATATGATCCCCGTGATATGTTGAATATCATCTTGTTGTTCTGTAGGATGCCTGATCCTGACTTCAGTGTCAATGACGTCAAGCTGTTTGTTGGTAAGACTTCCCACACAACGTTTCTGTCCTTTTAATCAATCAGATGCTACTTCAAGTCTCAGGTTCAGTGTTTGAATGAGACATTTACTTGAGCAGAGAGACTGTAACTTGACATTTCACTACAGTATTATATATCGTAGTATTTTCTTGATGAGTAATTTGATCGTGATGAATGTAACGATAAGAATTATTTTAAATTTGTCAAACCAACAGTCAGTATATCCAAAACTAAAAGAGTTCAGTTTTTCATGGATATGAACATTTCCAGTGGAAATTCATTGGGAAGTTCATTTCATTTCCACAAGTTCAACAACATTTACTTTGTTTAATTTCAGTATCAAATTGATCTGACATGGACATGACAAAACTGACTAACTGTAACTAACCACTAAACCCCATCTCAGGTAGCAGACGTATGATTGACGTGATGGACGTGAGCACTCAGAAGGGGACAGAGATGTCCATGGCCCAGTGGGCACGTTACTATGAGACCCCTCCGTGTCAGAGAGAGAAGCTCTATAATGTCATCAGCCTGGAGTTCAGCCACACCAAGCTGGAGAACCTGGTCAAGAGACCGACCACAGTACGTCCACATACTTCATGAAGAAACCCATGCAAACAGAAGCATGTCAGCACTCCAGTGAATATGTCTATGTGTGTTTGTAGGTGGATCTGATTGACTGGGTGGACAAGATGTGGCCTCGTCACCTGAAGGAGAGACAGAGGGAGTCCACGAACTCTATCAATGACATGCAGTACCCCAAAGTACAAAAGTAAGTCCTCCCTCTTCAGTCAAATCTATCTGGATGTAGCTGGATAAATTCCTTACTACATTACTTAATACAAGAAACTTAATCTCCCTAAATAAAATAACTAATTTAATGGCCTGGACATGTGAATGTTAATTTCCTGTTGTTCTTGTGTCTGTGCAGATACTGTCTGATGAGTGTGGAGGGCTGCTACACAGACTTTCACATTGACTTTGGAGGGACTTCAGTGTGGTATCACATACTGAGAGGAAGCAAGGTGTGCCCTGTGGGCCCTAAGGCTCTGTCTGTATTTGTGAAGCACTGTCCCCTCTTTTACAGCCTCATAGTTTCTGATTCAAGCTTTGCTAACTGAAAACATGCATTACAACATGTGTTGTACACGTTTGAATAAATGTGCAGTCAACAATGAGAGGGGATAAATGTTTCTGTTCTTCTAAATAAAAGAACTGAAATGTTCCATCATGGGAACTGGTGTACAGAGTGTGTATATAACTGCAAATGTGTTTGAATGTGTGTTTAGGTGTTCTGGCTCTTCCCCCCCACCCCTCCGAACCTGGAGCTCTATGAGAACTGGGTGCTGTCAGGGAAACAGGGAGACATTTTTCTGGGTGACCGGGCGTCTGACTGCCAAAGGATTGAACTCACACAGGGCTGCACCTTCATCATACCCTCAGGTCTCGCGCGCACACACACACACACACACACACACACACACACACACACACACACACACACACACACACACACACACACACACACACACACACACACACACACACACACACACACACACACACACACACACACACACACACACACACACACACACACACACACACACACACATACATACATACATACATACATACATACATACATACATACATACATACATACATACATACATACATACATACATACATATATACATATATATATACACACACAGTGAACTCACTTCATGCTGAATGAATACAGGAATGTGACAGAAACTTATGTGCATGTTGTACTCAGGTTGGATTCATGCTGTCTACACCCCTGTGGACTCTATGGTGTTTGGAGGAAACTTCCTGCACAGCTTCAACATCCCTACGCAACTTAACATCTGTAACATAGAGGACCGAACGCGGGTAGGTGCAGAAAGCCTGTAAGGTGTAAACGACAGCAAGTGGCTGATGATTAATGGTCCTCTTTAATCTCCTGCAGGTTCCAGGGAAGTTCCGTTACCCCTTCTTCTATGAGATGTGCTGGTATGTGTTGGAGCGTTACGTTTTCAGCCTGACCAGGACCTCCTACCTCACACCAGAGTTTCAGAAACACTCGTTGGGCATTGGTATGAACCCATCCTACATACTGGGCCCATGCACTGTATGGAGAAGTTTTTCTTTTTTGTGGTGGGTTGTTTGTGTAGATTGGTTGTAAATGGAATGTGTACCTCCTTCCTTTCATCAGGTCTGATGAAGCCGTCAAGCCCAGATCTGGCTGTTGAGCAGGTGAAGGAGGAGGAGGTGGTGGGAGGGGACAGTGATGAAGAGCCTTCAGAGCAGCAGTCTGACAAACCTGCAGCTAAAATTCATCTGACTCCCTTTGAACTGGAGGGGCTCTGGAACCTGCTGGGTAAACTGGAGTCTCTGCCCTCCAACAAAAAGTGTGTCCCAGCTGGGATACACAATGCCCCTGCACTCATTACACACATTAAGGTATGACTGTACTGTTAGTGTGTAATAAAATTCATTTCTTCTTGATTTTAATCCTGTTAACAATGATTCTCCACTGCTCCCTCTCTTGTCTCTGCTGTCCTGCAGGCACTTCTGAAAGAACATGCCAATGATAATTCCAAACTGTCCTACACAGGAAAACCCATTGTCAAGTGGCCAAAGCGGGTAAGCAGTACTCACTTTTAGACAAGCAGCATATTTGTAGTGATGATCATAATCAATGTAGAAGTGCTATGTCATGGGCAATTGGACTTTTTTGTGTGTTTTTAAAAATGACTAATTTCGTTCCCCTTTTTTCATCAATGAAAATGTGTTATGTATTATTTTGTTTTAAACTGCATTTGTATCATAATTACTTGTCAACAATATTCCTGATATCATTGCAGTTAGTGTGCAATGACACAATTGTCTTGACAAACATATTTAGTCATAATTTTCCATTGGCGACAGCAAAATAAACATTCACATAATCTTGCTATATAGTACAATTACTTTACCTGTTCATTGAGGGGGGGTGCTAATAAAAAGCCAACACAACCGTTATTTTGGGGAAAACCCATTTTTGTTTACTTGCAGAGTTTTATCATTTATCAAATAAACCTTATCTTGAGAATAACTGGTTCTTGTACTTGTGTTTTCTTTGACCTTAGCCATTGTTTCTTTACTTTTCTCCACCAGCCATCATGGTACCAGCCGCCGCCTCCTCCTCCAACACCTCCGCCTCGTCCTAAACTGGCCTCCACACCCATCATCCCACGACCACAGAAACCAGCCTCCTCAATGTCTGTGCTGAGACGGCGCAGGGTCAGGTAGGTAACAAGATGTGTGTGTGCTTGTGTGTCTGTGAAACCCATTATAGCCGTTTTTAGACATGAATTCCTCAGAATGTCCGCTGAATTGGGTCTGGACTTTCTCCAGAGTTTTTCTTTGACACATAAACAACACAGCAGATTCTCGGATCCGACACGTTCACAACAAAACGGACATCTCTGGAGCGTTCAGGTCAGGGGTGGTGCAGAAGGCAGGGCCTTTATAGCACATTGACACCGGCATTGGCCCTTATCAACAAAAGATCTTCAACCTCGTTGGCTTTCTTTCCTCTTCCTCCTGTTCATCCTTAGATATTTGTTTTGTTTTTGTAGTTTTCAGTTTTGCGTCTATCGCATGCTAAATGTCATCAACACGCCCACTCACTCAAGGTAAATCATCTGGAGGATCTCCTGCTGTATTCTTAAATAAGCTCACTCCGACATTATCCAAAGTTTTTACTATGGGACTGGCAGGTGAAACTCCAGAGATAGCTCAGAGCCTCTGACTCAGACCTTTGTGATTTCACATACAGCCCCTACAGAGCATGTCAGAAGGGTGTAATTTTAATATTAACTTATTTTATTTAACTCAGCAAATAGCTTTTTTATTTGTTTATCTGGTGATCATCCATTTGATGTGGATGTTTTTCTGTATCTGCAGGTGTAAGCGCTGTGAGGCCTGTATGAGACCAGAATGTGGAGACTGTAACTTCTGCAGAGATATGAAGAAGTTTGGAGGACCAGGGAAACTCAAGCAGACCTGTGTGCTACGACAGTGTCTTTCTGTAAGTAACAGTGATTTCTCTATTTCTTCATTTATACATGTGCTTTTGTAACTTTACGTCTTTTATCTCCAGCCGGGCCTCCCCCTGTCTGCAGTGTGTGAGATCTGCAAGGAACCCAATCAAGAGGAAAGTGGAGACCCCTCTCTCATCCTGATGGAGTGTTCCAATTGTGCCCAGATCGTCCATCCTGCCTGTCTCTCGGTACAACACAACACAACAACACAACACTCACAAACATCCAATATCAGCCCCTATTTCCTATTTAAAAGACAAATGGGAAAACACAATGGCAAATTACAAAACATGACTAAAGACACACTGCACAGACTCGTACTTGCAATTTAGGATGTATTTATGATGGCTACTAAACACAGTATTGTCCATGTTGGTGACTGATAGTTTATTAATGTTTGTTCCTTCCTGTTGTGCATGGGAAATGTTTTACTGGTTGAAAGCCAACAGCCATTCCCTACTTAAAATGGCTTCTCTTTGTCAGAAACTATTTGCCTGTTGAAGGTTTAGCACCAAAGCATCACAAATAAATACATCACTGTAAGTAAGGCAGTATGTCTTTTCAATAGGTTTGGTCCATTTACTTTTCTACAAAGTATCTGTCACTCACTAGATGTGCAAAGGATTTTTCTTTGGTGTTATGTGCTTTCCGTGGTTTCCAGGAAGAAAATGCTGCTTTGTTTTCCACAATGAGGGAAATTCCACTTAATATTTTTTGATTTCTTTCTGGTACCTGGTTTCTATACTGTTTCCAAATGAAGGCTAATGTCACATTTCCTTCTCGCTAAAGAGAGCAGTCAACACAACAGTCCCTGCTGACTGGAGTGTGTCCATATTAGAAATAATCTCTGTCCATACTAACACACCTGTCACATGACCATTCACGTACATTACTCATTTACAAACAGGAAGCAGGTTGTCTACTTACAGTTTGTTGCATAGTTAGAGGAAATACCAAAACTGAGGAACAGCAATGGTGAAATGTAAGAGCAGGGATTTATATTTTCTTGGAGTGACGACGGGGTGGAACTGACAGCAAGTGTTACCAGCTCTTCACATTTACTGCCAGTAGTTGATTCTGATGAGCGCCAATCCCTAGCATACAAATGGGGGATAACAGCACTTGATCTGATCTGTAGTGGGTACTGGGGTATGTTTCTTCCTCTTGTCTGATCTTCTGTTTCATCTGCCTCTTAAGGTTCAGGGGGAAGGACTGGTGAACAAAGACCTGCCCAGTTGTTGGGAGTGCCCAAAGTGTGTCCAAGGAATCACTGACCCAGAGGTACATGGTGTCTCTCTCTCTCTCTTTCTCACACAAACACACAAACACACACACACACACACACACACACACACACACACATACCCACCCTTGTATCTTAAACACTCAACTGCAGTCAGTCTTCTGAGTGTGTTTGCAAACACTTGCGGTCTATCAACCCAGCATTCTCACACTCAGTCGTGGTGTGTCAAAGCTAATGGGTATTGTGTCTCTTGTCTGTTTGTTTCCATTATTTCTTTGTTTTTTTTATTTTTATTTTTATTTTTTTGTGGTTACTTTGATTTTGTTTTTCTTAAAATTTGATTTAACTCCATCAGTCATCAGGCAGCGATGAATCGTTGGCTGCCAGCCACCAGCAGCACATCCGCCCCCATGGCCCCCTGGTCCTCAGGCTGGGCCCCGGGCCCTCTGCTACCATAGGGGGTCCTGTGGGTTCTCAGCAGGACGGGGAGGTGGTTCGCTGTGGCTTCTTCCCTCCTCCTCTTCCTTCCTGCTCTTCCTCCTCCTCAGCATCACTTCTATTGGTGGCGGCCCCTCTGCCTTCTCAGCCATTCAGCTCGAGACTGGTGAGAGGTGCCGCCTACTCTTTGTATGTCCACACCCCTTTTTTTCTTTCCATCTTTTTCAAGAGAAGAGACACAACTCTTGATGTAATTTTGACTGTGATCTTGAAATAATCACAGTAAGAGAAATATGTTCTGTTTTTATAAGCTGCTTTCACACATGCACTGAGCTCCGGAGAACCTCCAGACATTCTCTTGAGGGGCTGTGTGTGAGAACACAAATGTCCAGGTGAGAGCCTGTGGACTTTCTGCAGAGTTTCTCTGGCCAGCCTCCTAGTAAGAAATCGCAACAGACGCAAAAATGAAAGAAGAAAACAAATTTATCAGGATGAAAAAGTGGCACCAACCCTCACCTGAATTCTCAGGAGATTTCTTTGTTGGTGAGAGAGAAACTCCGGCTGTGTTGTTCAGTGTGAGAGGCAAACTCAGGAGAAAGCTCAGACCCAATTCTGCTGACATCCTCCAGAGTTCATGTCTGAAAAGGGCTATAGTCTACACAGGGGTAGTGGCTCTTCTCTCAGACTGTCAGCTTTTTTCATTGTGAAGCTGCCTTCAGCTCAGGTTGTCATTTTAACACAGCATGCAGTCCAGACCACAAATATGTAGTCACTTACACTTTCTTTGTTCTTGAGGATCTGTGCCTCAGTAGATCAAGTTTGTAAAACAAATACACATGTAGTGTAGTAATGATGGATACTACAGTAAACTGCTCTGTAGTAGTTTGACACCATAGTAAGAAGTGATAAGAGATACAGATAGTGCCCAATTTTTACAACAGCACCGAAATCTCCAGAGCGGTCAGGTGAGGGGTGGTGCAGCAGGCTTAGGCAGGAGCTAACGTTTAATTCCACATGTTTTTGTTGACATTAACACAGGTGTCGACCTGTATGACCAAAAGCTCTCTTGACAGCTTTTTTTTAAATCTCATTTTTTCATCTGTCGCATCTTGTGTCATCAACACACCCACTCGCTCGAGTTGGAT
Source organism: Hippoglossus hippoglossus (assembly GCF_009819705.1). NCBI lineage: Eukaryota > Metazoa > Chordata > Actinopteri > Pleuronectiformes > Pleuronectidae > Hippoglossus > Hippoglossus hippoglossus. The sequence goes on along the minus strand of NC_047151.1, from coordinate 1,979,196 downwards.
CCTGCTCAAAATCTCCTGCTATGTTCTCCCATAGGCTCCTTTGAACATGAGTTCATTGCATGTCTGAAAGCAGCTCTCGTCAGTTATCAAGAGAAGATTTCATGACTGGAACCTCAGATTTTCAGCAAAGTTGCAAACGCCTGGTAAACCTCAGTTCTCGAACAAAGTTCTATGGACTGATGAAGCAAAAACCAATCTCTGTCAAAGTGATAGAAAGTCGAAGTAAAAAAGCAACCGCTCCAGACCAAAGTCAGTTCCTCCTATGGCTTCACTGAAATTGGATTTATTGGTGGTGTCCAATGCTGATGGAAGCAGCTGGATGCAGATTGTCAAATACATGAAAACTCAGTGGATGAGTACAAAACATCTGTCTAAATTCTTAGAATCTGGACGGTGTATGCTGTAAAGTTTTGTGCAGATTTTTCAGTTTGGTTACTTGACTTACAGTAAGTGGTTTTCAGTACATCTGATAAGTTTGCTCATAAGAATTTAAAAGTCACATCAGTTGTTCAGTGTCAAAAAGGGTGTTGAGAAGCTGGTGTTCAGTGTCCCTCTTCATTCACTTTAAAATCTGAGTTTTTTTGGTCTGTTGGCACAACACTTGAACTCTTTTCTGCTCTCCACAGTTGCAAAGAGTGGTTATCTGAGTTACCGCAGCGTATTCTCCTCTGACCTCTCTCATCAACACAGATCTGCTGCTCACTGGGTGTTTTTGTTTTTGTCTCCATTCTAAGTAAAAAACTCCCAGAACAGAGGTTTCAACTGCCACATGATGAACAAGCATGATGTTAGACTTTTCTGTGACAGGCATGTTCAGAAGCAAAATGTCTAATTCTGACCTTATCAGCATTGTCTTGCTGGACAACTTCAATTTTAGGGTCCATGTTATACATTGTACATAAAAAAGGACCTAAATATGTTGTGATGTGTGCTGAAGACTGAAGATGAATATTGTGTTTTTTTGTTGATCAACTTGATTTCAATTCAGAACACTTAAATCTGTAGTCAGTTAGTTGCTCTTTGCCACCATACTATGGTTACGTTACAAGTGATGACGTGTTTCGATTTACATTTGCAGCAGAGTCAGACCAGTTTATTTACAGACCACACACAGCACTGTGCAAGCTCCACTAAATCTCCATCCATTGAGTCGCACTTTTTATACATCAGCTATTTCCCATTGGAAAATGGCTTCTTGAAATTCAGTTTCTGATATTTTCGTTCCTCTTCCTCCAGCAGTCTAAAGGTGACAGAGGTGAAGGCAATCCATTGGTAAGTTTGTCATGTTGGTTTTCTACTAAACATTTTGAGTTTGTTTCAGAGTACCCTTTTGATTGAAGGTCTAAAATCTTATTTTTGTGTCCGTTTTTCTCTATACAATCCTTCCAACACAGCATCTTTTACTTTTTCCCTCTTTCCTTGTATCTCCAGAAGCGCAAATCTTCCTCTCTCCTGGACGCTCGAATGGCCAAGATTTACCGACGACAGAGACACAGCCACGATGGAGACGACTCTGCCAGTGATGACGACGATGAAGGTTTGTCTGTCTTAAAAAATGAAGCTGAAACACCTTTTCACTGACTATCACTTGGTGTTAGTGACATATCACAGATAGAAATGAAACGGTTCATTCCAAAGTTAGCACGTTTATCAGTATTATTGCAGTATTGTTAAAATTTGCTGGAAATATTCAAAGATTAATGATTCACAAACTATAGTTATGTCACCAAGTTTTATATTGACATAAATAAATCCATACATCAATAAAAATGCTGATCATATTTTTATTATTTAGTGAAGGTCGACGACTTGTAACCAAAATGCCAGAGTTGGGACAAAATATCTGCATTTGTTAAACGCACAAAATTTGGTGACGGTGGATCTCAGCATTTGTTAGCTATGGCCAGAGATTACTATCAGTTCTCTTGCTCTCACAGCCCCCACCTGCCTGCCACTCTTTCCGCCATTGTCTTTACAACAAACGCTGCGCTTGCAGCTTTTGCTGCGCCTGCATCTTGGAGACATGGGGGGGTAAGCCGTCACTTTATACAAAATGTAAGCACTGCGTTGCATCGTAATCTGCGGGAAGAAGTTCTCTCGTGTGTGTGTGTGTGTGTGTGTGTGTGTGTGCGTGTGCGTGCGTGCGTGCGTGCGTGCGCATCTCTGTCGCTCTTAACACACAAGCTGAGGATCACATTTATTTAGTTGTTAATCGATGATGTTGGATCATGAATCCGGTCACGTGTCCTGGCTGTGTGCGTAACGTCTTGTATCGTATTGTGTGTGGCAGGTGAACTGAGTGGGCACAAAATGTTGGAACTTTTTTAATGTGTTTAAACACATGTCTCATAGACTCTAAGTAAACTTCACACATGCACATAACAAACCCACGTTGCAGGCTGCGCCAGCGTGTGTGGGACACCGTTGCTCACTGTGATTGATGCTGGACAATTTTTACCATGACCTTAATGCTAACCGTAAGAATTTGTAACCATGGATAATCGTGAACCGTTTCATCCCTTATCACAGAAAAACTAAATAAAATAATATCTCTACGATAAAACAACAATATTTAAACTTCAATTTGAGTCAAGATATATGTTGTTGTGATTGTGGTAAATAACATAATACTGACCTTATCATCCGTCCCACCCATCTCGCTGTCTCTGTAGCCTCTCAGAGGAGAAAAATGATGCTCCATGCTCGAGGGGGGGGCCACTCTTCCAGGAGGGGGTTTGTCCCCAACAGGAGAGGTCTGTTGAGAGGAGGCTCAGCCCAAAGAGGAAGCAGAGGCCTTGTAACTTCTGGCTCCTCCCTCCTCAAGCTAAAGCGAGGCATGAACATGAAGGAGAGTGGGCGGAGGGGACGAGGGGTGAGGCTGCGGGGAGGCTCCAGGATGCAGCGAAGAGGAGATGATTCGGAGGACTCAGACGATGACGACGACGATGATGACGACGACGACGATGATGATGATGACGATGATGATGATGATGATGAAGAAGAGGAGGAAGAGGAGGACAGTGAAGATGGAGTGAAAGAACAACAACTTCGCAGACGTAGGAGGAGGCGCAGGACTGACTACGATGAAGATGAGATTGAGGACAGTGAGGGGCAGGAGTTTGACCCTGAAGAGGAGGATATGGACACGCTGGAAGATGACGAGGAAGATGACGATGGGGATGAGGATGGGCGCTGGGATTCAGACCCAGAACCCCCGGTCCTCCTGGTGTCTGATCTCAATGATGACCTGCTGAGTGGTTCCTACTTGACTGTCACCCTACAGCGCCCCCACAAGGCCAAGAGACAATCTGGTAAGACTTCAAAATCCCAACATTTACAGTGTGATCAATTTAGATTATAATAAATACCATATAAGGTGAAGTATATATTCATGTTCCATAACTAAACTGTCAAAATGCTCAGGCTCGATAGTTCCGAAGCTTGAAGCAGCCATGGGTCCGAGGACGGCTGCGATGGGTGCTGGTGGTCAGCAGGGCTTCATCCAGAGAAAGACGGCTCTGTCCAAACCCTCACGATTCAAGGGCACTGACACTACAGCTGACAGCGTAACACTAAGAGGACCTGGCAGGTAGAGCTTAACACTGGATCGCATTCTTCTACTCATGTTACAAGATGTTAGTTAGTGACAGTCAAATGTGAGTTAAGACACAATTTTGATTATTATAATTTTTTTTCATAATGCAATAGTGTTGGTTTTAGTGGGAACAAACGTTTCCTTATGTCTGGGGGATATAGCTGGGGTATCATAGCACCACAATGCTTCATATATAAGTTTGTTGTCACATGTGTGAATTTGGATATTGCACCTGACCATATGTTTACTTTAATATTATTTGTATTAATTGTTCAGCTCGACAGACAACAGCTTCTTTGAATGTACAGTCCGGAAATGAGACCAGTAATTCTGTGACTAATGACCAACTGCACTGAACATCATGTACTTCGAAACCTTTGTCTTTTTTAAAGTGTTGATAATATTTCCACGTTTTCCACTTCCCGTCTTGTGTGCATGTGCGATATGTGACATTATTAATCAAAACCCCATTTGATATTTTGTTATCCGTTAGGCAACGTATGCGGGGTAACCATGGCGACAGAGGGACTAGAGATTGCTCAGCATCGTCTTCAGAGGATCAGGAAGCTGCTGCATCCTCCTTCCAGTCTCCTCCGTCCCTGCTGTCCGTGCTGTCCTTTAAGGACGAGGGTAATGAGAGAGGCGGGGAGAAGGAGGTTTGGGTGTCTGTGTTTAGATACTTGACCAGAGCCGAGCTGCTGGCCTGCATGACTGTGTGTAAGGCCTGGTACAAGTGGTAAGTCACACTTCTCTCCTGCAGAAGAAACACATCAACATGCACTATGTGTGGATGTCTCTGACCTTGTCCTCCCCTGGAAGACAAGAATCTGAGCTGTGACACAGTCTTGTCTCGTTGTCCTGTGCAGGAGCTGTGACAAGCGTCTGTGGAGCCACTTGGATGTGAGCCGCTGCAGCCCGGTCAGTAATCAGGCCCTGGCAGGTATCGTCAAACGCCAGCCCACCTCTCTTGACCTGTCCTGGACCCCCCTGGCCAAAAGACAGCTCAACTGTCTGCTCACCAGGCTCCCAGGTACACACACACACACACACACACACACACACACACACACACACACACACACACACACACACACACACACATAGATCATGCAGTTTCTACATGTCTTTTCACACCTTATCCTCCAATCTGTTTTAAAAATGTTCCAGGTCTGAGGGAGTTGAGGGTGACTGGTCTGTCGTGGTCCTGTCTCTCAGCGTTGGTCTCTCCCACTCTGCCTTACCTGCGGCTGCTGGACCTGCGGTGGTGTGAAGGCCTTAAAGACGCCCAGATTAAAGAGATCGTCTTGCCACCTGGTCAGTAGCAAACTTTCAGTGCACCATGACAGACGGAGATCTGTGTTTACAGGGAATGAAAGGAATGATTTACCATGTGTGTCACAATCTAACACAACCCCCCGCACAGTCGATTTGGGAAGTATCCAGACCTTTTCACTCTTCATATTTTATGTTGCAGCCGTATGCTCAAGATATAATCAATCTATACTTTATAATGGTCTGTATTTATATAGCTTTGTAGTCTTAATGACCACTCAAAGCGCTTTACAGTACAGCTCATCATTCATTCATGCATTCACACACATTCATACAGTGCAGCACTTTCTCTATGACGAGGGTCAATTTTAGGGTTCAGTATCTTGCCCAAGGACATTTCCGCATTTGGAATGGGGAAGACTGCGATCAAACCGCCAGCCTTCTGGTTAGCAACAGCCACCCCAATATTTCAAAATCAAAATTGATCGATTGATTCAATTTTGATTTTTTATTTTTTTTTGGCCAAATAATACAAGGAAATACTGCACACAGGATTTCTAGAGCCACGGTGACCATTGTGTGCTTTAACACCTCACCTTATTTTTGTACTTTAATGCATAATGATGTATTCTTCATGAGCCCACCCTGTCCCCAAGTGTACCACACAGACACCAGACCAGAGCCCGGCCACCAAAATATCAAAAGTGTGATGTGACTGTGCCAAAGTGCCTCAGAACACGCTGTAACCTCCATATTGACCCTGTCCTCGTCTTCGTCTCTCCTCCTGGTTCAGAATCCTCTCGCAGCAGACTACGGAACATGGTGACACTGCGTCTGTCGGGTCTGGACATCAGTGACTCTACTCTGAGGCTGCTGCAGCGCCACATGCCTCAACTGGAGAGGTTGGACCTGGCTCACTGCAAAGACATCACAGACTCGTCCATTGCTCTGCTGGCAGCATCCGGGACACACACACGCAACAACCTCACTGAGCTCACACTGGCAGGTGGGTGTTTGAGCTCACGCTCCCAATGATTGATCATGTGGTCTTTTATCCAATGACTGATCACATTATGTAGTTGGTTCCTTGGTAGAACACTAGGTGCTTCACCCTCCCCTCACGCTTCCTTATGTAAATTACATACTTACATTACTTAACTGAAGACATTATTCAAAACAAAGCTTTAAGGTGGAGTCAGCGGCAAACAGAGAAACAATACACCCTCAAAAGTGGCTTCTAGCAATGATTTTTTTATCCATCTATTGATTTTTTTTCTTAATATCATCTCTTGTCTCACTCATGTAAAATTGAACTCTCTAGATTGAAAATAAAGTGAGGAGTCGAGTACAGTAGAGAAACTCAGCTGCAGTAGCTTTATATAATTTGCCTGTCAAGTCATTTACTTTGAGGTAATCCAAATTCACAAGCATTACAAATACACAAAGAAGGCACAGTTCTGACTGTCAGTCAAATGTAACACTTAATGTGAACATAGTGTAAAAAGGTTCTATGAATCAGTTTGATGAAGAGACATGAGGAAATCATCTATGAACAATAGATTTATATACAATTCTACCATGTTTATTAACAGGTCTTAAATCATTAGGAGCTCTTAATGGTGCTCATGGGTTCCACTGGACCAGTCAGTGTCCAACACTTCTGAATGTCTGCTTCAATGATCAGAGCACTCCCTGACTGTGTGTGTGTTTCTCTCTTTCTCTCCAGGCTGTAGCGAGTTGACAGACGGCTGTCTGTCCTACCTGAAGCGTCTCACCTCTCTGAATCTGCTCGATCTCAGAGGTTGTAAGAGTGTCAGCAGACGAGTGTGTGACGCCTTTATCTCCGATCTGTCTCACATCGCCCTCTACTGTATGATGGAGGAGAAGCTCATCCAGCGCCTGGACTAAAGCAAACACACGGACACAAGTTTCCACTGGAGCGGAGTGTAGAAAAAGTGCTTCTTCAAATCATTTTTTTAATATTCTCAGTTTTTAGTGTTTTGTTCTTCAGACTGTGAAGACCATCAAAGCTGCTGTTTGATGACAGAAACATCGGACCTGACATGACAGATGATTAAGAACCAAAACTAAATTGCTCCTAAAATCAGGATTTTCTGGAGCAGCCTATAAACAACCTCTTGAGAGTTGTGTTTTTTACTGTTTACCCTTTGCGTCTATTCTTTGTGCGAAGCTAGGCTCAAACTGAACCAATCTTCTGAACTGACAAAACTACAAACACCTAATTTTTTTTTTTAATATTCCTTTAGAACGTCTTGAATCACTGAAAAGATTTTTGTGACTCTTCGAAGGTCCACATGCTCCTCACATCTTCTATAATTTCTAGAATGTACTGTACAACGGAGGGAGCGCTGCTTGTGTTGACTATTTTTGGAAGTAAAAAAATATTGGAAAATAGAAAAGTGAATCTATTTTTGTTGACTGGAATGAACCAAAGTGGCAGTTGTGGTACATAACCTGTGTGCATACAGTGAAGTCATGTATATATTATGTTTATTTGTTTCAGTAATTTTTCTGTATCAATCAGGCATTTGATATTGTACATTTTTTTTCTAACACTGTGTGAAAACTTATTAAAATGTCCAACCATCCAACATCTATATGACTTATACTTTGAGAGAGAAGGGAGCCAATCCCGACTGATGTTGCGCGAGAGGCGGGGTTCACCCTGGACAGGTCGTCAGTCTATCACAGTGCTGAGAAAAACAACCGTCACACTCAAGTTAGGATGTACAAGCGGGACAGTGCTGTATCCAGTTCTTTATGCATCAATGCAGCTGCAGCACAGCAGTGACTCACAGGCCGGTCAGAGCATGAATCCAGCTCCACAGCTCAGAGCACTTTGACACTCAGCACAGATTCAGTGTGCAGGTTGTTTTAAAGGGTCTGAATCAAACCAATTAAAAGTTAGAATTCTTGGTAGAAATCATGACAGAGCTGCCTTTCCCCTCAGATGCCCTCTATATCCCTGATGTGAAGCATGAAGGTGTTAAGAAAAAGCAGACATCTGTGTCGATGGAAAGATCAAATCCTGAACAGAGCTGCTGACGTCAGTCCAATCATCAGAGATTCTGGACACGTCACATGTTCCAACCTTTACACTGACTATTAAAGCATCTTGAACCTGCTCCGTAGGACTGAATTTGGTTTTAACATGAGTATAAACAGGAGTTCTACTCATTCTATCACAGCTGAATTCAGACATGTCTGCGTGTAGGTAAGTGAGAACATCTGCTTTTTATTTTAGATGAAATTACCCTTTATCAACATTTTACTTGCATTTGTTATTTAAAAAATCCTCAGAAAGACAGTCATGTTCCAATCTCAACTTTTATTACAAACCAAACATTAATTTACATGTTTTAAGAAAAACCAGTGTATTGTGTGTTAGTCATCAGTCTGCTCCTGATTGCTCTTGTTTCATCTGTGTGTGTGTGTGTGTGTGTGTGTGTGTGTACGTATGTGTGGATGTGGATGGATGTGTGTGGATGGATGTGTTTGGATGGATGTGTTTGGATGTGTGTGTGTGTCTAATAGCTCCTGGTGGTCTCGTATGTCTCTGGGAAGGGGATGCTGACGTGTCCACTTCCAGCGACAAGAGGCAGGATTCCAGCATTGGGAACAACATTCCATGACAGCGTCAGAGTGATGTTCTTGTTGGCTCTGGAGACGAGACAGACATGAGCACCAGGTTTTAATCATTAAGAAAAGCTGTGAAGTGCTGAAGGGTTATTACTTATTAATCATGGTGCGTGAAATAGCAAAACCTAATGGGTTACTAGCTTGCCATTAACAATACACTTACAGAGGTGTGTGTGTACATGAGTGCGAGCGTATTTCTAACCTGAGTCCGTTCCCATCGTCAAAGAAGAAGTATTTAGACTTCATGTCTCTGAGGTTCAGCTTGGTGTTTTCACCTCGAAGGACGATCTTATCCCAAAGCACCACCTGATTCAGAGACTGACACACACACACACACACACACAGATAAGTGTCTTTCAGGTTACATGACAGCCCACTGACATTGACAGTGTCTGTTAATAGACTGATCGAACCACTAATGTTTGACAAGTTGTGTTCGTTATGTGTTTTTTGGGGAGCAGACAAGTGGAAGTCTCATCCTGCCACAATTTTAAAAGGATCCAAAATAATATGAAAATCTCTAACGTAGTGTTTTGTCTTGCTATCTAATATTTATCTCTTTAAAATCTTGACATGGCCTGGAGCCAAGCAATGTAGAGATATTTTCATTTAACAGTAAGTGTCAGTATATGTATGATGTATTCAGGGTTCCAGGAATATAAGAACTATTTCAATGGTTTACTCTTGAGCCTTAATAATGTCTCGAATATACTGATTGTTTTCTTATTGCACCTTTCCCCCCACAGCCTGTAACCATCTCTCCATAAATCCACTTTTATAAAGATGTACATTTATATTTATGGTTAACGTTTTTAGTTCTTCAGGGCTTAATGCCGCTTTCGTTTACTCTCTTGCTTTTTATTGTTGTAGATATATTTTTTACTTTAAATTTCGAACTTGCTGGACAAATAAAATGTATTAATGATGAATTATTCAGTATTTTTCCAGATAATCGTTTGAAAAACACTACAACATGCCCATCACATTACAACATAAGTCATTATTTTGTACGCTTGGATAGTTTTGTCTATCCAAGCGTACAAAACTATCAAAATTAATTTTCATTTAAAATATTATTCAACTAATCATTTCAGCCCTAATCTGAAGAACATCTGCTCATAACTCCACTTCTGTCTCTCTCTGTGTGTGCGTGTGTGTGCGTGCGCACGTGCGCGTGTGTGTTAAATAGCACTTACATTACTCTTTGAGGCATACTCGGCAGACAGATAAAGAAATAGCTGTTTCACGTTCCAGTCAAAAATTGGCTGCAGATGTAGCAAAGTTAAGAAAAACATGACACCACCACAGACACCATCACCACACCAACAGGACCTGGGACTGACATGGTCATTACACAACACACAGATGTATTTACTTGTTATGGACCTCAGTGAAATAGTTCAAATGAAAAATGTCACTCAGTCTGGATATTCTGGATGTTTTTTTCTTCTGTTTTGGACTTTTTGTCAACAGGTTGACTTAGTTCACACAGTAAATATCAGTATATGGATGGACAGAGAGAATGTCAGTGTTTCAAGAATATAAGAATCATGCCGATGGAACATTCTGAGCCTTAACAACGATACTTATCACAGTCCAAACATCTCTGAGGAGTCTAAAGGATATTAGCTGAGAGGTCAAAGGTGAGGAAACCCAGATCACTGCGCTCTCTGGGTCCTGTGAAGTCATCAACGTTCTTCCTGTTCAAAAGAGAGAGAGAGAAGGGAGATAAGGATGAGGGATGATGGAGGAAACAGCCCCAAACATTCTGAAAGCAGACTGATGGCAGAGAGCTGTGGAGAACACGTGACATGAAATCACTGGGATTAGAGAAACTGATCAATGTGTGTGACATCAGTTCTGAAGCGGTCACTATACACAGCAGCTCACGGGCTCTCTGAAGATCAGAAACTGGGAGTGACAGAAATACTTAGTACATATTAATATCTGTGTCAGGTCATCACGAGCGGACAGCACTGAGTTCAGGTGTGAACCATCTGAGACGTGTATGGCCACGCTCCTTTAGCTGTGTGAACATGAACATTTTAGAAACCAAAAGCACGTCTCAATGTTTCAATTTTGTGAGTCTACAGTCACTGCTGCACCCCTTAGGATTGTTGAGGTTGGAGTTAAAGGCTTGACACAGTTTGAAACCACGTTTACATCCTTCAAAGCTGAGCGAGATTTGCATTTAAATCACAAATGTAGTGAAAAGGTTTTGAAATGCTGATTCTATTTGTGTAAACAGGGCAGTTTGTTTGAGCCCTTATCTCACAAATCCAAATCGGACAAGTGTAAATGTGGCGTCTTGAACGAGACCTGATCTCTCTGTGTTTCACTGAGTAAAGGTTTCACATGTTTAAAGGTGGTTTTCAAACCGTGTTCAGTCTCAAACTACGATGCCTACCACTGCCACAACAGGGAGAGGAGCACTGTCCAATCAGACACTGACTTCTGGCATAAGAGACAATTAGAATGGCAGCTCTCTCTCTGTGGCTGATTCTCTCTCACACTTCCTGTAATTCTCCTTCCTGTGTGTCGTGACTCCACCAGCAGCTGTGCGATTGAGATGTTCAATGTACTCCATTCCTGTGTGAGCTGCCCTGAGGTTGCACAGGTTCACACTGGGACAGGCTGCTACCGCGTCGCGTCCCACGAGCAGAGCATCAGCCCCCGAACACGAAGTAAACACGTCTGTGAGCTGGTCACTGTCCGTGTGCACACACACAACCTCCGTAAACACCAGTCAGTGTTGTGCTAACAGCTTCATGCTAACGGCTGCCGCTCTTACAGCATGACTTTGGAGACGTGGATGTCCACAGGAACTCTTCTGTCTTTGAAGGCAGTGGTGACGAAACAGCCGAACGTTAGAGCCGCCATGACGCTCAGAGAGAAGGCGAACAGAGAGTTCGCTCTGGACAGAACCGTATTCATGATGGAGAGACGAGAGCTACACCGATTCAGACACTGTGCGGGGCTAAGCTAGCAGCTGAGTACAAACAGGAAGTGTCAAGCGGTGGGCCACAATGACGTACCTCCTGTTCCGTTGTTTCAAAATAAAAGTACCAGCATAACAGGATCTGTGACCAAAATAAATATACAGTTGGAGCCACACTGATCGATTATTCAGTCAACAGAAATTAATCGGACACTATTTTGACAGGTGAATAATTATTTTTGCCCAAAAATATAGAATTGGCAGATTGAAAGTTGACCACAGAGGATCTTTATTTATAGTGTTTTCAGCAGACGCACAACAAATATCAAACATTATTCACAAATAACAGTTTTGGACAAATAACAAAGAATCTGTTGTGACAACTCTGCAATGACATATCAATTTTCTTTACAGGTTGTATCCAAAATCCCCCACTCACTTGCTACTCACTATATAGTGTGGACTAGTTTGAGGACTAGTTAGTCCATTATATAGTGGATTATATAATAGTGGACTATATAGTCTATTATATAATGGATTATATAATAGTGGACTATAATGCCAGCTACTATCTACGTAAAGGGTAATATATATACTTCCGGGTTTGTGTGTATTACCGTTAACTTGATGCAGCAGGAAACAGGAAATCCTTTTGAATGGGAGTGATGAGTAGGCGGAAGTAGTCAATTAAAAGAAAACTTTATTAACACCACAGAGATATTACAATACAACAAAAAACAGTACACGAAAACAAAATAATGTCCAACAACAACACAACTGAAACTGTATGAAGTGAAAGTGTGGATACAGATACACTACATGCAAATATTAAGAAGGAAGGAACAGTTAAATTCATTTTACAATGTTTTTCGTAAAGCTTTTTGTTTTTCAATATTTTAAATACAGTGATAGAATGATTGATGTTCAATAAAAACAAGTTTTCATCAGGATGTAATCAGGCTTTGTGAATGTGATATACAATATAACAATAAGACCACAGCTTCTATAACAGGGACCATGATCTTATCCCAGATTAATCATGAGATTTGAAGGTTACTTGAATAAGTACAGGTTTAAATGAATGAGAACATGACTAGGCCTGCTCTTTACAGAAGCAACATAGATGGGAAACATTGGATCTAAAGTTGTGATAGAATACATTGCATGGATAGTATCTTTGTTTTTTTAAAAGTGAATAAATCACTCTATTATTATTATTATTATTATTATTATTATTATTATCATTACTGTTGTTATTATTATTGTTACTGTTATTCTTATTAAGGCAGAACCGCTCTGCTGGACGGGATGCATCCTGTTCATAAATAAGTAGACAATAATTATATGTTGTGCTTTATAAAACTTTTGCATTGACTCACTCAAGTCACATTTGTCATTCCACTTTTTGTCTTTATGTCAGGTTTGCACAGTTCAATCAAAGCTATAGTTCTAAATCAGATGAAGCTGTCAGATCAAGATATGGTTCATATTGAGTTAACAGTTTGAAAGTTCATCCAAACTATCAATCAGCAACCTGTTACATGTATCATCCCTCTGGCACATCTGGAACCTCTGGGCTGGCTGCAGGTAAATGTAATCTAAAAATCTCACAGAGTAAGGCTGCCAAAGTTTGACCTACTTTAAAAAGCTGCAGTCAGTAGCGCCAGTCTATACATAGCAGCTGCTCCTTAGGTTACACGGCTATGTTGTGTATGCTTGTGGTGGCACTACCTGAAGACTTGCTGTGAAAGAGGCTGTTTAAAGTTAGACTGATATATAGGACCAACATTGGTTATTTGGTGTTACTTGTCAAGTCAGTTAGTGTGGTCCACCTCAGGGAAGAAATGGAGGCTCTCTCCTCTGACCCACAACAATCCACTTGTACTTTTAAATCATATGAGAAGTTAGATAAGACATGTGATCTAGTCTAATAATAAAAACCATTATCATGTTCATGGAGAGTAGGTCGAGGTGGTGGAGTGATATCATGTAAACGTTTTTAGGACACTTGGATGTGTGATTAAAGATGTCGCCGATCTTTTACCAGTCTGTAGCGGACAGTCCAATATTCTTTGCTGCAGTCTGCATGGCTCTTTGGTGGGGCCTGCTCAGGAGCCCAGAGAGTTGGGTGTGGAGAGGAGGGTTCAGCAGAGACTGTTAAATGGGGAGTGAGCCTCACCCCTACAACAGCAGAGCACTTTCACTAGGAGAATGATTCAGTTCCGCTCTGCCAAAAACCTTAGAGGAAGTCCCTCCTGCCAGCTGTCATTACACAGCACAAGTCTCCTCGTGGGCACTCCTGCATCCTTATATGTGATGGTACCGATTTTGAAATGTCACATAATTTGTACATTGCAGGAGAATCCAGACATAGATATGTGCATGAGTGAGTGACTCTTCCTCTGGATACTTTTCACCTTCTCCCACTAAAGAAGTACTTCTGTCCCTACCTGATTTATTATAATACATGGTCAACTTATCTAAAGCAAGCAGGGCTCATTCTGACCCTAACCAGTAACTGATGATCTCATTCTTTTCATATGGCACTCTATACTGATGTGTATATTTATGCTTACAGCTGACTGACCTGTCACATGACTTCTTTTGCATATATTTTTGCAATTGCATGGTTTTAAGACACTTAATTTGTGTGTTTTACAGCATATTTACTGTAAGTCAACCCTTCATTCCCGGTTGCAAAACTAGTAGCATATCATTTTGGTGTGTGACCTTGGCATGTTCACTCAGGATCATAACATTACCCCTATCAGTATTAATGAGCAGCATTGCATCCATGTCAGCAATAATTAACTCTGTATCTGATCAACACTCAACATGGCCCTTATCGTTCAAGCCTCACATTGCTCATGCAACCTCTCAGCTGGACTGAATTATAACGTTCATTTGTACACACTCAAAAAAACGATTTATGTCTAAAACAGTGACTTTATATATCTCAATTACATATTACTTTTCCATGAAACTTTAAAAAAAAAAAATTCAATGTAAAGATTCACTTTTAATGAAGTTTTTTCTATCATGTTGAGTTAGTGTGACTAAATCAAATAACTTGAGAATGATTAATGATTAAATCATGTTAAACTTTTACATAAATATACACATTAAACACACAATTTATTTAATTATATCACTCTCTCTGATTTATTCACACTACCTTAACATGATAGAGAACTCTCCATTAATGTGATCCTTTACATTGACCTTATGTAATACAGTAACATGGACATTTAATATGTAATGAAATACATAAAGTCAATAAAAAATATTTTGAGTACAGTGACATGGATCCTATTACTGATCCACATGATCAATAGATGATAGATAGATTAGATAGAACTGTATTTATCCACACATCGGGGAAATTCACTTGTTACAGCAGGCAGGTCAGAATGAGGCAGAAAAGAGAATAAAGAAATATAAACAGGACAATAGATTGAATATAAATAATTTAAAAGTTAAAATAAAAAAATAAAAAACAATAATAACTAGGGCTACGTTGTAGCACTAACGGGCCCGAGCACAGGCATTTTGAAGCCTGTTGCGGTTAGTGGAGAGAGCGATCAATGACCAAGCGCACGTCTCTGTGTTGCATGCGTTTTCCGCACTGCGGCAAGGACAAACACTTCACTTCCTGCGTCCGTCACGCGATGTCGATCCTTGCCTGCTAATTGCTCATTACGGTCCACGCTATCAATTGCACATCACACTGTGAACATTTTATGTAAATCGAATGATAGTTGTAAAACAAAGCTTACTTCCTGTTGCCAGTAGGTGGCGCCATCACAATTATTACATACAGATATATAGATCTGTTCAAGTAGGGGCTCTGCTGTAGCGTGAGCAATTTTGTGTCAATTGGACAATGTTACCACAACTTCATTTTCACACTGATCAGTAGGTGGCGCTATAACCCTGAACTAATATTAATATATGGATGTGTTCAGGTCAGGATTGTGATCATAGGTCAGTAGTTTGGAGCCGGTTGGATAATGCAGAGTGGATTCACAAAGTACTTCCTGTTTCATGGCGAATCAGTATGTGGCGCTATGACACTGAGGAAATATTGACACATAGAGATGTTCAGGCTTGGACTCTGATCATGAGACAGAAGTTTGGCGGTGATAGGACAATGCACAGCTGAGTTATGACAACATCGTGTCCTTTGGCGAAGGATGATCCTTCGCCGCACCTCAATGTTTACACGGTTTGAGGAAATGTCACAATTCTGACCATGGTCCAATGACTTGACTGAGCTCATTTGAGCTGTATATTGTTAAGCAGCCAGGAGCAGTTCATCAAAGTATAAAACATGTCACTTCCTGTAGCCAGCAGGTGGCGCTGTGATTTTAAGTCATGATTTCAGTGTAGATGTCATCAGGCCGGGACTCTTGTCTTACATGTCTAGTTTGGACTCGATTGGACCAAATATATCCGAGATACAGAACCTCATGTGTTGATGGCGTGTAATCAAAATTCTACGCCACGCCACGGTCACACCGTGTGATGAAATCAAATATACCGAGGTAGTTTATATCTCCATCTTGTTGAGATGACATTCCCAGAAGTTGAAGTTGATCTGATGAAAGCCCTACGACAAGTTCGTCAAAGTAAAAATGTGAAAAATGGCCACTAAATGCAAAATGGCGGGCTTCCTGTGGCGTTTTTCAAATTGCACCTATAGACTTTTTTGTTTGTCTGGTCATGATACATCGATTGTATCAATTTTTGTGAAGATCGGTCAATGTGAACGGGGGGCGCTGTTGAGCCATTTTGCCACGCCCATTTAAAATTACTCCAGAATACGTAAATTGTCACCACTTTCTAATTTTCTGCAAACTTTGGTAACAATTTGAGCATGTTAAAGCCCTCAAAAAGCCAACTCATTTGCCTGAAAAAAAAGAACAATAAATACTAAATTATTATTATTATATAATAATAATAACTAGGGCTACGTTGTAGCACTAACGGGCCCGAGCACAGGCATTTTCAAGCCTGTTGCAGTTAGTGGAGAGAGAAAAGTAATTGTATATTGTATATCCTCTTTATAGATGGTTTTTTTTCATTATAAATTCATTATTAATCTTTCCTCCCTCCTCTTTTATAACGTGCTTTCGTAACGCAACGCAGCGCAACGCAACGTAACGTAACGCAACATAACGTAAAGTAACGTAACGTTTGCTCTGTGTGCAAAACAATGCGACCCCCGCGGGCCGGACACTGTCGAACCTGTGTCAAGCG
Organism: Hippoglossus hippoglossus; assembly: GCF_009819705.1. Lineage (NCBI taxonomy): Eukaryota > Metazoa > Chordata > Actinopteri > Pleuronectiformes > Pleuronectidae > Hippoglossus > Hippoglossus hippoglossus. Next base: position 1,962,472 of record NC_047151.1, on the reverse strand, counting down.
TCTGGACCACCACTGTGTCTGGTGGGTTGGATTTGATATTATACTTTATACTTCTTTGAATTGTACATTCACACCACATCATGAAAGTGAATATTGAATTATGACAGATTAGATAACTGCCCTGTAATTACACAACAACGTTCATGTCTTAAGCAAAGACTCCTACTGTACCCACTGGTTTCCTCAGGGCCGTGCACAGACATTTTGGGGAGCGGGGGCTCAAGTGAAAAACTCTTTGCATCCAAAGATTGATTTTTAAATGGAAACTGCTCCCAGCAAAAATGTCTTGAAATGTAAACTTGAACTAGAAAACTGGTAAACTGGGATCTGTCTCAGGCCAACCAGGAAGACAGGGTGTCTATTTGTTTGTGAGCTTTATCAGACACTTTCCTGAACTGCACACTGCCAAGAACATTAAAGATGATGATGTCAGTTTTATAAATCTCTTTATACCTCATGCACAGTTTCTGAATTGTTTCATTGTCTGCAATAGACTTACAACCTCAAAGACAAAAGAATAAAATGTATATATGATGTTAATCTTCCTGTTTATTATTCACATTTACTATATAGATAGAAACTCCAGAACCAACCATGATATACTGTGAGTATACTGAATCTATTACCACCAAACTAGAATAACCCACATGATAGTCTGACCAGGAAATATTCAATAGTCTTTTAAATGTAAACTTCAAATACTACATCTGCTGAGTTGTTTTAAATACAGCAGGTATATGGAGCCAACATATCCAGGTCAGCTTGGGTCACACAGATCTTTGTCTTGTGGGTCTGTGTTGTGTTTGTGTGTTTGTGTTGAGGTGTTGCAGGATAAACAGCTGTGTCAGACAGGCAAACCACCGCAGTTTCCTGCTGACCCTCTTGGTGTTCGTGCTGACCTCTCTGTATGGGATCAGTTTGGTGCTTTGCAGCATCTGTCCTCGGCAGTATGTCATGACGGCTCTCTTCTACTGCCCCGGTGTCTACAGCCAGTCCAGGTACAGCACTCTATATATCATAAATACATGTTTATGTATCATATCTTCTGTCTCATCCCAACAACTACATCAGAAGTCCACATTGAAAAAGTTCACCAAATTAATATAAACACAAAAATTGGCTTTACTTGTTGCTATTAGATAATAGGTATGATATGATGATATTAGTAGAATTTGTAAAGACATATATTCTACGCCTTTGATACATTGATGTATTAGAGTCATCAGTATTTGATTGTGGGAAACAGTTAAAAGAACATTCTATTTGGACATTTTTGACTACTTATTTAAATGTAAACGTAAAGTTACATAAGTAACGTAAAGTAACGTAATTTGCGTAAAGTTAATGGAGCAGTGTGAGGGGAGAATGATGGATGGAGGAGAAAGGGAAAGAGGGAAGAGGGAAGTTGGGTGAGAGGTCGGAGTGAAGATGGTGATGAATGAAGAGAAGTGAGTAAAACATCTCAGCTCAGTCGGAGGCAGCGATCTGATTCTTGGTGAAGCAGTTTGCATAATGTTCATCACTTATTCATTTGGATTTAATGGGTTTCAAATGAAGATTATATCCACTACAGTATGTTGGGAAAGCTGAGTCTGTGTGCTCCCTTAATGAGATTCTTTTTATGGATCCCTCAAACTAACAAAATTCTATAAATTCTATCAGTTAAACGTATGATTCTAATGCTTGAATGAATGATATAGTTTCGTCAATAGTAAAATTAAATGTTAAAGGAAAAGAGTGATATTATAACTAATATTTTCCCTTTAATGTCAAACTGGCAAATGAAGATTCCACCCTCAGATACACGCACATGGCCACACCCAATTGATTCACATCACCGTAAGGGAATTGGAGAATGTGCTGAAGAAAATGGGAAATGTTGCGTGTAAAGAAAAGATTGAATGAGCTACAAACAAAGAAAAACATCAGGAAAACGAGGATGACGTTCAGTAGAATGCACCAAGGACAAATAGTCCTTTTCATTTTAATCAAACTGCACCAAATTAAAAACACTCACAGATATCACTCCCCTAAATATGACAATTTAATGGGTTCTTCCCTGACGCATAACAAGTCCTTTCACCAAGAATCGTGGAAATCTGTCCTGTATTTTTTGTGTATTTTTGTTCATAAACAGACAAACCATCAGACACGGGTGAGCACATACCTTTCTTGGCAGAGGTAAACATCAGGAAAACTAGAATGTCCATTAGTAAATGCTTCAAGGCCAAACTGTTCTTTTAATATCTTCGAGGTTTACCAAATTGGTCACTTTCATGTATCAGTTCCCTGAATATCCCTGATTATTTTTCATCAAACCCATGAATTATTCACTGGGAAATTGGAGAAAATAATAAAAGAACAAACACCTTATGTGACAACGTTATAGAAAGTAACAAAATAATTCCTGGATCCACCCCAAAATTCAATAGGTTCTTTCTTGGCTTATGTCCCGTTCCTTCCATGACCTTTGTCAAACAAACAACGAACATACAACAAGTAAATTGATTAGAAATGTGAAGAAAATCCTTGTCAGGGACCATATTGTCTACATCTCTATAATTTGATTAAGTTCAGTCAAATGAGTGTGTGTCTGTAGCCACCTGGTGCCAAGAGCTCAGTCTGGATCATTCCTGCGATCACAGCAGCCTCGACGCATGTATATATATTATATACATGTAAATCAGTCAGTGATGTAAACCCCGATAGCAAGTGCATCCCTCAGCCTCTGAAACCTGGTGTCCAAGGTTACCGTTTCCCTGGTAACCAAGAAGCGGGATGCTGCTGTGAGAGTGCTGGGTGTAAAAGGAATAAAGTTTGACTGGGGGAAGGAGGAGATGTGAGGGAGTTGACACAGACAAGTTTGGGTGAAAGAAGAATTTGACGGTGAAGATAGAAAAGAAAGACAGAGGCGGTGGGAAGACGCTGAGAGAGAAAGAACTGACGGGGGCGAGCTTAGGAAAAGAGAAATGAAGGAAGTGTAGTGATGGGATACGAGTCTGATATCAGTCAATAGGTCAGACGCAGTAACACAGAGTTGACGGGGGTCAGAGCCGCTTGACATCTTTCTCACGGCTGACATTACAGTCAGGAATTACTGATTACATGGTTTCATTTCATCATCCTGCTCCTGCCGACTCAGGGCTCCAGACTAACGTTTTTTACAAGCAGCCCATATACTCTTACTTAAAATATTAGGGGCACAAGCAGAAAATGTAGGGACACACCTTAAATCGACCTACAATGCAGTTATTAACATTTCCCCCCCATAAATAGACAACTAAAGTTTTTTCTACATTGTAATTTCTTTGTCAGTTTACACGGTGGAGATGGTAGTGATTGCAGCAGAATTACAGCAGGTAGAAGAGTTACAAATCAGGAAGGCCGTGGTCAGATCCATGCTCAGTAATCATGTCGTTAAAGTTATTTTCATCAAAAGTAGGCAAGATTTAGTTAATGAGATATCTGAGACTCTGTACAGATTTCAAAATATGAATATTGTGGCTACTTTTATGAAGTTACCGGCACACAGAGGAATAAAGCGGAATGAAGGGGTGGATTTATTGGCTAAGCACTAAATCATGAAGAAGTCATGGACATTTCACTTGGCAAATCAGAAGGAAAAACAATAACCAAAGGAAACAGTATTATACAATGGCAGCTGGGATGTAGCTCACACAGGGAGACATCTTTATGCAGTACAGCAGGAAGTGAGCACAGTGTGGACAGCTATGGGAGCAACAATGAGGAGAACATCTTGACCGGGCCGATAGGACAAACTGAACTCAGTAACACACTGCACGTAATAAACTGACATCCTACAGGATTATGTGATTACTGCCAAATCATCAGTGGAGCATGTCACTAATGTAACAAGTATGTTGGAGAACGAGAAAAGCTAAAGTAGGAAATTGCGATGCATGGAGTGGAAGAACTGAACTTGGAAATAGTGTTTACCATTGGAATAGGGAGTATGCTTCATTATCGGAGGGAGACAATAATTCAATATGACCTAGATAACTCTGATTCACACACTCTCAAAACAGTAGGTTGCCATCCGCTAATAAACTAAACAAAGAAGAAGATTGGTGGGTGGCAAACAACATCAAAGTACATTACAGGCAGTATGTTTCAATATCCTACTTCCTCTCCTTCCAACTTCCTCTTTCCCCATTATGTATACTTTAACCTTTTAACTTCAAAGGGTTAGGTGAGTTTCCTCTCCTTATGATCTCACCTTTGATCAAAGGCTAGAGAACATATATGTAAGGCCCTATCCTGATGTTGGCTGAACAAAGCAGAAGATGCAGAAGAAAACAGAGACCTGTTAAGATTTTGAGAGATTGGTACACAACTGGTTACTAAAGCACACAGTCACCATGGACCCATCCAAACTCAATCTGATTGCCTGCATGAATTTCCCTCCAGTGACCTTGTCCCAAATAGTGTTGGACATGAACTGCTTGGCTGAGTCTCATGACCACGATGAGATCAACAGGTCCACTGCGAAGAGTTTATGCAAACAGGTTCTTAAACTGTCCACCAGGGAAATCCGAAAAAGCATCAAGTCAATCATTTTAGATTGGAAAGAGAAATCCCCAAGGATATATTCACTTGTACGACCGGATCAGTGTTACTTTGGAATAGATGAGGACTTCGTCCTGAAGAACATGAAAGAGTCCTTCCACAGTTTTTCTGTCACATTTTATCGAATGACTCAAGAATTTACTGTGAGAGCTTATGTGAATTCAGCCGGTTAATTGCTCGAGGGATAGTGAGCAAAATAAACAATCGCATAGGCATGATGCTTTCAGACACTTCTGAGGGAAGGTGTGATATTCCAGAAACTTTAAACGCAATGATCGTTCTAATTGGCAATATAACAAATTGCTTGCGCCTGAAAATGTGCCAGTGCGTGGTGCAGCAAGGAGAAGGCAACACAACTCCCCTCCTACTGGACAGCCAGGAGGGGAAAACACAAATGGTCATAAGCAAAGACAGCTGTGACATAGTTTACTCTACATCACAGAAAGCAGTGATGGATATCCTGGTGGACACTTCATCCATCACCAGCAGTCAAGCAGAAGACCAGGACCTTCATGAGGACAGGGGTGACCAAGTCAGACGTGTCTCACATCTGAGAAACTCAGAGCAGAGAGGGAAATCTGATGATGGAAATTCTGATGATAGAAATGTTGAAGATGGAAATTCTAGAGATGAAGAGGATTCAGATGTTATTACACATAGCCTTCGTTTTGGCAGAACCGCTGTCCCTTGTCTTTCTGAGCCAGCAAAACTATCAGATTATCACAAAAGTCCCACACTGGTCGCCACTTCATCCATCAACCAGTGTGATGAAGAAGACCAGGACCCTCAAGAGGACATGGATGAAGAATTCAGGGTCATCTCACATCTCAGGGATTCAGAGGAGAGTTTGAATGCTGATGATGGAAATTCAGGAGATGAATCTGCAGATGATGGAAATGCTGATGATGGAAATTCTGGAGATGATTCTTCAGATGATGGAAATGCTGATGATGAATTTTCAGATGACGGAAGTGGTGATGATGGAAATTGTGATGCTAAGGAGGATTCAGATCATATTACACAAAGCTCTCGTTTGGGCAAAACCACTGTCAAGCCAAGGCTGGCTTCTGAAGTCCGGCATCCTTGTGAGCCAAGAGGGATGTCAACGCAGAACTTAGCTCACATACAGATGGGCTTGGTTATTGTGGGGCTTGTATTCTATACCATAAAGAAGGCCAAAGTATCAATGACTCTGATAGATTCGAACATTATTATCAAAAATCTTTTAGAGAAGGCAAAGCAGCAGATCAATCCCAATAAAACGAGCGTAACCACAGTTAAAAATGTTGACAAGATGCACAAGGCTGTGTTCAAAGAACTGGTTAAGAAAATTGGCACTGCGAAGGAGATTCTAAAAGTCATGGAGACACAGCTGGCTGACTCCGTCTTCATTGACGTCTTGAGGATTCAATTGACGTCACCTAAAAAGAAAGGACCTTTCCGCAGGTTCTTCTCATCCATGGGCAAATTCTTGAGGAAGAGATTTAGGGACCTGATCGACTCAAATCCCAAATAAAGAGTGCTACCTTGCATGTGTATTATAACAGATTGCACGTTTGGTTGGTGGGCGTTTTGCTGGTGATCTAGTAACAATACGTGTAAATGTGTAAATGATTACAGGTGCAAACATGGTGGAGGCAGTAGTATTTAAATGAGAAATTTATTTATTTATTAAGGAAAATGTCAAATTCAATGGATTTTCAAAAGCAGCACTGTTTACGTTGTTAATGCTATGTTGTTGTGTGTCGCACTGTCACTGAAATAAAGAAGATAAAGTTCGATATGAAAATGAATACAATTTGGTTTTTTCATGATGTTTAAATGCAGCATCGTAAACTCTGGAGCGTGTGTGTGTGTGTGTGTGTGTGTGTGTGTGTGTGTGTGTGTGTGTGTGTGTGTGTGTGTGTGTGTGTGTGTGTGTGTGTGTGTTTGATGTACTTGTCCCAGGGCTTTCATCAGATCAACTTCAAATTGAGATGAGTGTCATCACAACAAGATGGAGATATAAACTAACTCAAAGATACATTTTTTGTCACACGGTGTTACCGTGGCGTGGCGTCAAAGTTTGATTACACGCCATCAAAACACGAGGTTCTGTATCTCAGACATATTTGGTCCAATCGAGTCCAAACTAGACATGTAAGACAAAAGTCCCGGCCTGATGACATCTACACAGAAATCATGACTTAAAATCACAACGCCCCCTGGTGACAACAGGAAATGTCTTGTTTTTTGCATGTCTTACACTTGGAAGTATTCCTCCTCATTCACTGACCGCAACCATGTCAACCTGTGTCAAAAGGGTCTCAAGACATTGATAATGTAGGCATAAGATTACTGTGACTTTTCGTCAAACGCCATAATAGTGGCGTGGCGCCAAAGTTCATCGCCGCGACACACGAAATTGCTGTAACTTCAGTGTCAATGCTTCAGTCTCCCTCAAACTACATTTGTGTATCAACACCCCCCCCCCCCCCTGAAAATATTCATATGGTTTTAAGGAATGGGCATGGCAAAATAACTGACTAGCGCCCCCTAAAGGACAGCCCCGGCACCACGAGTGGCGGACATGTACAAAAATCGTTAGGGACATGTGTCTTTTCATAACAAACAATAAAGTCTCTTGGATCGAAAAGGTAGAACAAACAGAAAGCCCGCCATTTTGACTTTAGTGGCCATATTGGCCATTTTCCACATTTTTACTTTGACGAACTTGTCGTAGGGCTTTCATCAGATCAACTTCATATTGAGACTAGGGCTACGTTGTAGCACTAACGGCCCGAGCACAGGCATTTTGAAGCCTGTTGCGGTTAGTGGAGAGAGCGATCAATGACCAAGCGCACGTCTCCGCGTTACATGATTTTTGCGCACTGCGGCAAGGATAAATGCTTCACTTCAAGCGTCCGTCACGCGATGTCGATCCTTGCCTGCTAATTGCTCATTACAGTCCACACTATCAATTTCACATCACACTGTGAAAATGTTATGTAAATCGAATGATAGTTGTAAAACAAAGCTTACTTCCTGTTGCCAGTAGGTGGCGCCATCAGTATTATTACATACAGACATATAGATCTGTTCAAGTAGGGGCTGTGATGTAGCGTGAGCAATTTTGTGTCAATTGGACAATGTTACAACAACTTCATTTTCACACTGATCAGTAGGTGGCGCTATGACCCTGCACTAATATTAATATATGGAGCTGGTCAGGTCAGGATTGTGATCATAGGTCAGTAGTTTGGGGCCGGTTGGATAATGCAGAGTGGATTTACAAAGTATTTCCTGTTTCATGGCTAATCAGTAGGTGGCGCTATGACACTGAGGAATTATTGACACATAGAGCTGTTCAGGCTTGGACTCTGATCATTTGACAGAAGTTTGGCGGTGATAGGACAATGTACATTGGAGTTATGACAACATCGTCTCCTTTGGCGAAGGATGAACCTTCGCCGCACCTCAATGTTTACAAGGTTTGAGGAAATGTCACAATTCTGACCATGCTCCTATAACTTGTCTCAGCTCATTTGAGCTGCATATTGTAAAGCAGCCAGGAGCAGTTCATCAAAGTATAAAACATGTCACTTCCTGTAGCCAGCAGGTGGCGCTGTGATTTTAAGTCATGATTTCTGTGTAGATGTCATCAGGCCAGGACTCTTGTCTTACATGTCTAGTTTGGACTCAATTGGACCAAATATGTCCGAGATACAGAACCTCGTGTTTTGATGGCGTGTAATCAAAATTTTATGCCACGCCACGGTCACACCGTGTGATGAAATCAAATATACCAAGGTAGTTTATATCTCCATCTTGTTGAGATGACATTCCCAGAAGTTGAAGCTGATCTGATGAAAGCCCTACGACAAGTTCGTCAAAGTAAAAATGTGGAAAATGTGGAAAATGGCCATTAAAGTCAAAATGGCGGGCTTCCTGTTTGGTCTAGCATATCTATCGAGACTTATTTGTTTGTCATGAAAAGACACATGTCCCTATCGATTTTTGTAGATGTCGGCCAATCGTAGTGCCGGGGCTGCCCTTTAGGGAGTGCTAGTCAGTTATTTTGCCACGCCCATTCCTTAAAACCATCTGGATGTCTGCAGGGGGGGGGGGGGGGGGGGGGGGGGGGGGGGGGGGCTGTTGCTACACAAATGTAGTTTGAGGGAGGTTGAACCTCGAACGCCGAAGTTATAGCAATTTCGTGTGTCACAGCGAGTTGATGAATTTTGACGCCATGCCACTATTATGGCGTTTGAAGAAAGGTCACAGTAATCTTATGCCTACATTATCAATGTCTTGAGACCCATTTGACACAGTTTGACATGGTTGTGGTCAGTGGTTGAGGAAAAACAAGACATTTCCTGTTGCCACCAGGGGGCGCTGTGATTTCAATTCATAATTTCTGTGTAGATGTCATCAGGCCGGGTATCTTGTCTTACATGTCTAGTTTGGACTCGATTGGACCATGTATGTCCAAGATACAGAACCTCGTGTTTTGATGGCGTGTAATCAAACTTTGACGCCACGCCACGGTCATACCGTGTGACGATACGGGCTTCCTGTTGCTTTTTTCCAATTGCACCTCTGACCTTTTTTGTTGGTCTGCTCATGATACACCTGGGCTACGATTTTTGTGAAGATCGGTGAAAGCTAACTGAGGGGCTTTTCCTTAGATGGCGCTGTTGAGCCATTTTTCCACGCCCATTTCAAATTATTCCAGAATACAATTACTTTTTGGGGTTTTGAATTCCCTGCAAACTTTGGTAACAATTTGAGCATGTCTAGACCCTGAAAAAGCCCAAAAGGGAAATACAAATCCTTCGAAATACAATAGGGCCTCCCACCAGAGGTGCTCGGGCCCTAATAACAAAAAATAAAATAAAAAAATAAAAATATGTAACCCTTATCTGTCTCCTGTTCTCCTGGGCTTTTCCGACCCTGGATAACCATCTGCTTACAGGGCTTTATATGCATGGTGATGTTGTCTTAACTTGACATGTTACATAACAGACCTCTGCCTCCTCCGTGGGTTGATACATCCAATGTCATGTTAATATAAAGCCATGTTTGCAGGGAGCTGGGCCACCAGAGAAAGCCCTGAAAGGTTCACTTTGTGTCAACAGCTTACACTGTTTCGGAGGTTTATTCAGTGAAGTGAAGCTAAGACTGACCCTCTCATGTTTTGGTCCTGATCCCAAAGACCCAATGTTGTAAATGTATTTATTTCTAGCAGTTATCATATCAGACACATTCATTTTTTTCTTTGTACCTCTAAATACAAATGTCACACAGAGAACCAAAGCCTTTTTGTATGAGGGTTGCAAACAACAGTATTTAGTATTTGTATTCTCATGATTTGTTTTATTAGTCGGGCGATTACCTAATCATTCTTTGTATTAATCATTTGTTATAAAAAAAAATATTCTTGAACATATATTTCCCTGAAAATAGAAAACAAGCTCATCGCCATTCTGTTAAAAACCAAGATGATATTTTCATGTCTTGTTTAGTCAGGCATTTTTATTTTACACTGTGAGGACAAAAATATCCTCAGCCGTCGACACGTGGGCGCACACGTGAGGCGGTCATGTGGGTTGAACACAACAACAAACCCGTCCAGCCAATCACATCGCCCCCCCGCGCTCAGGCGGTCTCGCGCTGGGCTGCTGCAGTCAGTGGACGATGAGCGGTGAGCGCGTGAGGACCAACATGCCCGAGGTCCCGTCCGGAGCTCCGGAGGTGTCCCGGAAAAGAGCCGCCGAGTCCGGACCGCTCTCCGAACATAGACCGAAGTGGAAGAAAGTCTGCTGGGGCATCCTGACCAGCCAAGGTCGGTGCATGCTGAGCTGTGGTGGTTGAAATCTCAGGCTGATGCTGCTGAAAACAAGCAGATCTGTATGGAAAATGATACAGTGTGGTGAAGTGACAGGCCGTCTGTTCTGTGCTTGACTTTTGATGCTGAGGCCTCAAGATATGTACAGCTCAGGCTCATCCTGACCAGCTCCACAGCAAACTTAACAATTAGAAATGATATCAACATATCATCTCTCGACCAAAACTCAAAAATCCACTTATTAGACATCCAGGCTGATAGAGAGTAGCCTACATTAGGGTTAGTTTTAAAAATGGTGGTGTCACATGCAGTATTTAGAGAATACCAAAATTCTAGAGTACTGAACGCATATTTTGTGCTTGTTGTGCAACCCATTTGTTTGTTGTTGGCATTTAAACTATTGTTTGTGATTCCAACCTTTGCTGGTTTTAATTTAGTTTTTCAATAGTGTATTTTTATTCATCTAATACACTTTGTGTTTCCATACTGAGAGGTGCTATTGAAATAGTTACTACATCACACTAACCTCTCTAATGTGATGGCTGGAACTGCTTCTCTTTGGGCATCTGATGTCAGATGGTCCTGATGATGATGATGATGATGATGATGATGATGATGATGATGATGTCCTCACATGTGGTAGAGCCATATTTGGCTTGTAGAAGCAGTTATTCCTCCCTGGTGTCAAACTGAAGGAGGATCATGGATCCTGATGGTGGATCCTGATCATGGTGGCAGCTGATCGTGAATTATGATTACAACTAGATTGCTTAGATATACAATATTTCTACTCACATATACTATTATTGTATAATACCTCCATCATTACAATTGTCATTGCTGCTCCTTCATCTCCGTCAGACTTTTGCTTTTGTATAAATACTTGAAACATTGATACATTGATACATTTATGTTAGACGCTGTCTTTTCACATGAATGGTGTAAAGACTGTTATTTTGTTTATGTGCTCTGTAACACGCAGCATCTATTGCACCTCTGTCTGTCCTGGGAGAGGGATCCCTACCATGTGGCTCTCTCTGAGGTTTCTACGTTTTGTTTCCCTGTTAATAGGGTTTTACCCTTGCTGGGGGTTAAGGGCAGAGCATGTCACACCTTCTTTAGCCCTATGAGACACATTTTGATTGGTGATGGGCTATTGAAATAAATATTTATTGATTGATTGATTAAACTCAGCAGTGATCCGACAAACGAGAAATGTATAGCTGGACAGGTTATGTTATGACTGTCTCAGGAGAACGACAGAAATGTTCTTGCAGTGTTGGTATTAATAAACGCATTGCTTGTTTGGTGGGTTGTCAATAAACTGTCTGTGAGGTGAAGCTGGAGGTCTTCACAGGTCTTCATCTGTTGACCAGTAGAGTGACTGAGAAGGAAAAGTTGAAATACTCCCTAGAATGATTAAATTGAATTGCTGCACCAGTTTGATTTGAGCTATTTAGAATCAAAGTGTATAGTTTGGCTTAAGACTGCTATTATAAACCAGAATGCTACCACATTAATATCACAACTGAACATTTCCGTTCGTGCTAACCCCTCAATATTAAAACTACAATAAAGTAGGATTTGGTTTGATTAAAATATGATCACAATGACAGGATCATGTGTTCCATTCCATCAGTCTATGTGCTGTACCTTTCTGCTGGTGTTTTCTCCATCAGTGCTGTGAAGGCCTCCGGCTCGCATGCTCAAATTATTCATGAACAGCAGAGAAGTGATGTGGGGGTGAGCAGGGACAGAGGAGTGCATCGTATTGTAGTATCCATGTTGCAGTAGTCTGTTCCTTTAAAAAGGTACTCCATTATAATATTTACAGACACAACCAACGCCAAATCAGGTGACATCAATTCTAAATGCATTAGTACAATAGTACAAAAACGTAAACTAAGGTGGACAATCAGCAGAGTTTAACCTTTAATACTGCTGACTGTATCAGTCCACTGTAGATGGTGAAATTAAACTAATGAGCAGGACTGTTGTCTTGTAGAAAATCAGATTTCTCATAGATTTAGTTGATATGTTTTTGGTTTTAAGATCAAAGAGCATGTCTTATATCACCCCACTTCAATCCATATCTGTACCACATGTTCAAACCTTCTTAAATACTTAATAGATGTTTTCTTCAGTATATAATGAGTTTTGAAATTCTAAATTCAATGTTTTTATTTAGTCACTCACACTAAGTGCTTCACAATGAATGTCTCGTTCAGCGATTCACATGCTGATGATGCAGCAGTGGAGGAGGGATTGATACCTCTTCTCACCGCTCTACACCCTGAGCCATGCAGCGCCCTAGCTTCTATAGGGATGATCATTTAATGCATTACACTTTAATCAAAGATTTAAGATTCATATTCAGTCATCTAAAACAAAAATAATTCAGATCGCTGAAACTAGCTAAATTACATTTCAGTCAAAAGGTTCTGACTGAAACTCAATCCAAATTGACTGTCAAAATGAACACTGCTAGCTAGCTGTTATTTTTAGGACTCTACATAAGGACAAGGACATTTGTGGAGGTTCTTTCACTTCTGTTTCATTCGAGATGTCGTACACGTACCAGTGGCTGGATGTGCCATGGGGAGACGGAGATATTGGTATGTTGTAGTTTGGACTGTGTGTGCATTCTGAGTGGAGTCACTGCTGCCACAGCTGTTGAGAAACAGATCTAAATATAACTAGAGAGAGCAATGCTACATATTCTGTTAACACATATTTTCCCTTCATTTAAAATGGCATTCATTTAGATATTCCTATTCAAAGCTACTATATGTACAATGTATCATCACAAAATAAAAATCTGAAAATCATGGTGAAAATGAATGTGTTTCTGTCACCACACCACACTGTCTGCCACGTAAAATCCAGCCTGTAAAAGTCAGGAATGTTATTCTACCTTATTGGTAGCAGTAGCTGCAGCAATGTTTTTTAAAATTATTGTAAGTATTATTTTGCTGTTGTTCATCTCTATGAATTGCACGAGAAAGGCAGTGAAATGCACCAAACTTAAACTTAAACACTCCTTTAGACTCTTTATATGATTGTTATGTCTTCATAGTGACTCTGACTGCATGAATTTGTAGTCAAATGAGAGTTAGCTACCTGCATACTTTGCCCTCTATATCTGTTGAGGTACTACCATTGGGAGTCATTCAAGTCAAGTGGAGGTGAACACTGACAGTTTTATGAATACAGCTCAATATTTCACTTAAATTAAAAATGTCCCTATTTCTTGTCTCTATGTTCTCTGCGTGTCCAGGATCCTGGGCAGATTGCTCCCCTCTCCATGAAGCAGCTTGTCAGGGTCGACTGCTCGCTCTGCGCACTCTGCTGGCCCAGGTGACAAACACAGACGCACACACACACACACACACACACACACACACACACACACACACACACACACACACACACACACACACACACACACACACACACACACACACACACACACACACACACACACACACACACACACACACACACACACACACACACACACACACAATTTGGTATGTTTATATGTTTCTATTTATAAGCTAGAAACAATATTTACTGTGTTCAGCTTTATTCAGTTTAAAAAGTTTGAAAACAGAATGACATGGAATAGGATACAGCACAATAAAATTTGAAACAAGCTGAAGCGCGGCCATGTCCACAGAACCTCCGTGCCAAACAGCAACAGAAGCAATAAAATGCATTCCTTACACCACATCCAGTTAGTCAACTCTGTTTCTCATAAAAAGAGCGGAAGAAGCCCTTGGTGTAAGATCGTCCTCATCACCTGCTGCTGAATCTGTAAATCGGGTCGGTCCTTTATCCTCCTTTTTTCTTTTTGGGGTGTTTTTGTAAAAAAATCACTGGATTTTCCGCAGTTCCACTTGAACTCGCCATAACTTTGCCGGTCAGCTCACATCTGAGGTAACTCTGGAGCCTTAACACAGGATGAGAGAAGAATTAATTTCAACGGACACTGACCTAGTACCGTTATGATATTAAAAATGACTTATCCATATAACAAGACTGAACTGGCTTATATTGATAGCTGAAGTCTGTTTGTGTGGTGATTGATTCAAGTAATCTGTTCATTTGACATTTGGTATTTTGAGGGAGAGATTTGCTTTGTTGCATGTTGTTTGCAAACTAAAAGTGTCATTTTGGACAGTGCTCATCTGTCCAGCCTGAAAGCCCGATGTCAAATTGGACAAATGTGGTTAGGAAAATGAGTAAAAGGGGAAGTGGGCCCACTGATCCCATACTGCTAATGTATGGGATCTATACTGTTGTATTATATTCATTATATTCAAGTGGCTGAGAAATTCATGCTGTAAAGACAGGAGGCTGTAGATGTGAGAAACGTGCAAATCAGAAAGAATAACTGAATGAAGTTAAACAGACAGATAGATGATAAACAAGGCAGCTTGCGTCTGCGCATACGGTCATAATGCTTTTATGTTTTAGGGATATCACGCCAACATTATCACTTTTGATCATGTGACCCCTCTCCATGAAGCCTGCCTATCTGGACACGTAGCCTGTGTCAGAGCATTAATAAATGCTGGAGCTAATGTAAGTATTCTTCTTTTCACCACCACCATTATTCTATGTGTGATGTGTGATACAGTGAATTAGCATTACTCATATTTATGCATGTCTCCAGGTAAATGCTGCTACCATCAATGGCGCCACTCCTCTGTACAACTGTTGTGTTTCTGGAAGTGTCGGCTGTATGGAACTACTGCTGCAGAATGGAGCACACACACACACGTTACACACACACTTCCCGTCAGCTCTGCACGAAGCCTGCAAGAGAGGTAAATACATGGGAACAGGAACCTTGTATGCAGGATGTGACTGAACAGTTTTGTACCCAGCAGACATGTGTAGCTACAGTTGGATTTGCACAATATCCCATCAGCAGATTTTGGTTGAATTTGGTTGAACCCCATGACTAATGTTCTTTCCTCATGGTAGCATTTTCAAACTGAAACTGATCAGCTAATGGCTGCAACATTTATAAGGTTGTAATAATGTTCAATAAGGTTTCCAGCAGGGGGCAGTGTAATCTGTAAACCTCAATTCAAATACACTACTTAATCCCTGAATGTTTGTGAATGTTACATCATTGTAACATTGTGTGTGTGTGTGTGTGTGTGTGTGTGTGTGTGTGTGTGTGTGTGTGTGTGTGTGTGTGTGTGTGTGTGTGTGTGTGTGTGTGTGTGTGTGTGTGTGTGTGTGCGCGCGCGCGTGTGTATGTGTCTTCACAGGTAGCAGCCAGTGTGTAGAGTCCCTGCTGACTCATGGGGCAGATCCAGACTATGAGGTGTCCCACCTGGGCTCTCCTCTCTACATGAGCTGTCTGCACCAACACACAGCTTGCTCCAAGATTCTGCTGCACAGAGGTGTGTATCATCTACTTCAGCTTGTTGCCATTTCAGTCTGTGGCACGCCTGTGTTCGCTCGGCACGCTCTTGTACTGTGGATAGGTTCTCACCGTTCTTTATCCTGTGTGCAGCACTGATAAGGTTGTTTTTTTCTGAAGTGGATATTTTGATTACCTGTTAGTGTTGAAAGTATTGCTCATGCAACTTTAACATTGGTCACAGTGTTGTACGAAGATACACTTGTTAAGTCCCATCAGATAAATACTAACGTGGCAGTTTTAATCTCTAGATTCTTCTGGGTCTGTTGTTCTTCCAGAGGATTGTTATGATTCCAATGCTCAGACAGCCTATTTGTGTGATTATTGTGAGCATTAACTGAGTAGTTCCACCAAAGAGCAACTTCTCCCTTTGTGTTTGTTTCATTTAAAGGGTTTTCAAATGTCTGAATGCAGAAGTGAAACAAAGTCATTGACACTTTGTGACCCCCCCCCCCCTTGTGACCACTGGAGCCTCTCTGTGAAGATGCAATGTTTCACTACTAGACTTTTGAAGGATCCAGTCCCACTCTGTTCCACTGCAGAGGTTAAGCTCTGTCTATTTTCTCCTCCCCTCTTGTCCTCTCCAGGAGCCAATGTTAATGTAGGCAGAGGAGGAGACAGTCCTCTTCATGCAGCTGTCAGACAGGACGATGCTGATCAGGTGTCACTGCTGCTCGACTATGGAGCTGATGTCAACCTCAGAGACAGCAACAATCAGCGACCTGTGGAGTTAGCACCTCAGGGTGGAAAAACACAGCAGCTGCTACAAGCATTTGAAGGTACCACAACAACAACAGTCGACTGATGTGATTTTCAATACTGATGTGTACAAAATGTTGAAATTAAGGAGGACTCTGTCTCTCTCCAGTTTCTCCGAGGAGTCTCTACCAGTTGTGTCGTATCCAGATCAGGAATCTGATTGGTCGATCCAGACTGAAGGATCTCCCCTCCCTTCCTCTGCCCTCCCTGCTCACCCACTATCTGGAGCACACATAGAGGGCACACACACACACACACACACACACACACACACACACACACACACACACACACACACACACACAAAGCAACTGCTGCTTTTTCAGATTTAAAATTTTGATGTGCCACGCTTCCTAATTAACTACAATACATGTCAACATATCATCTCTAGGGAGTTTACCATGAGTTTGGCTGCTGCAACATCATTACTATCATCACACATTTAAATACACTGAAGTTTTGATCTAGTTCACACTGTACTCTGATACATCTTACATTGCCTCTGTGTTGCCATAACTACCACAGTCTTTCTTTTTTATGTTTATTTGGTAGGACTTCATAATCCCCGGTCAGATGATAGTCTGACAGCTGTTCCAGATGTTTTGCTCTTTATATTGGCTAAACAGAAGATGTCATTTTGGGAATACGGGAGTATTTTTTCCAGTGACAAGTGCTGGCCTACAATTATCTGTAATTACATGTAAATACCAATAAATTATCCATGACCTCATGACCGTCATAAAGCTCTTTGTGTACTGTGTCAACATTGTCAAATAAATATTTATCAAGGATGTCATTGTTAGTGGAGGGAGTATTCAGGTATTTTACTTTGTGTAAAAAGTGTACTCCTTTACATGCAAGGAAAGTGTAAGTAAATGTATGATATTATAATCAGTAAAATGTTCTGAAAGTATTACAAATACACTTTGCACAAGTAAGATCAATGTGACTGGTACCCATCATTAGTATATTGCTTCATTAGATTAGCACTGCCCCTACATGAATGTGTAAGCAGCACTAACTGTATTGGTTCATTCATTGTTTGGTGTTTAAAAATTAAACTAGTGGAAATTCCCAAAGTGCCACCTCCATAATGGTTTGTTTTGTCCAAGTTGGAAACGAATTAAAATTTAACCTAATCCAACCTAATCTCTGAAATGAATAAAACACATTTATATTTAATCAGACTGCATCTTTCTTGTTTTATCTCACAATTGAATGTTGAATCTAACCTGGAACGCCTTGGTACGTGCAGTTGCGTTTTCTAAAGTGCAAATAAAACTGCACAACTTGTGAAATATGCACAAATCAATCAGGAATGGAGTAAACACACAGCAAACATAATATTAACTCACAGTGAGTGGCAAGACTCTCTTTCTCATATAACATGGTGCAGAACTTTTTACACACACTAACTCACGACTCACAAAGACAACTTAAACATGCCGTTTTTACAGGCTGTAAGGCATTAAGACCCATGACACTTATGGAACGATTTTACTGTACACACCTATTTTTTAATTGCAAACTTGATATACATACGTCAAGGCATTGAAGTCAAATATTAACCCAATATCAAGACACGCTATGCAAAAAAATAATGTAATTAAGAAAATAAAAATGTAATTATAAAATCACAGTAATACGTCTGTTCTTCTTATTTTTAGGTCTTCATAAGGTCTGAGAAGAGACTTTGCAGGTTTACTATCCATTATTAGTTGTATGGTAGTGAGATGATCAAAGTGAGAAATACAGATCAAAGGGGTTTCGTTGTCCTCCAGTTGGATGTGTGGATGAAGAGTGTTGCCTGGAGTAACAGGTTGTTCATATCAGGTCACTCCCTGTACACACCTATGATCCAATTCTGCACATGCTTTATGTAAAGTCTATGGTTTTCACTCAGGGCTGAAAAAAGATGACAGCAGAATATAGATAAATAATGTATTTGTTCTAATACTTTAAATAAAAATCACTGCCTGTTGACACTTTTATTATATGTTAGATCCCTGGATCACTTCAGACTTGTCGTACCCGCATTCCTTCTGAATGTCAGATGGGTCACAGACCAAAGAAATAAGTGACCCGCATGCCAGCTCCCAGGTGTGGGCTGAGGAACCAGACAAACCACGTCTCTCAGCACCGAGTAAAACCTGTTCCTATCTCCTCGACGCGCTGTCAGAAGCACAGGGACACAAGTCGGGTGTTTCGAGTTTAAATGGGAAGCAATATACTGAGCACGTGATAGAGTGTGGAGGCACAGCGGCCAGAGTAGAGCTATTCAACCCGGCCTCAGGAGTGTGTGTGCGGGCTGGGCAGAGCGGAAGAGCAGGGGCAGCTCCACCGGAGCCGTGTCAGCAGGAAGGTTAGCGGGGCAGGAGCACCACTTCCAACGCGGGGACACAGGAGCGCTCCCCCCGGCCTGCAGGAACACGACACTTCAGGGTGAAGCCGCACCCTCTACCTGTCAGCGAGCAAGTGCCAACATCAGCAGCTACTCACTTCTTAGCTGCCTTTACCTGGCTAGCTACAGTACCAGCCGGTTAGCCCTAGCTCGAAGCAGTATCGGCTAACCGAACCTAGCTTAGCTATCCGCAGCCCGTCTCCTCGGGAAGACCTTCCAACATGAGGCTGAAAGTGGGATTCGTTTTACGGAGTTTGCTTTTCATTGGGATCTTTCTCGGTTTGGTGGTGCTCTGGTCGTCTCTATCGCCGAAACCCAGGGATGAAAGCTCATTTGGAAAACGGGTGAGTCAACAGCAAATCAGTTCTCTCTAAGTGTCCAACAGAAGGAAGTGCGCATAGCGTCAAGTGCTACCAGTGTTAGCATAACTCAAGCACAACGTGTTAAAATACATTATCACATTAGCTGTGTGAAAGCAGCGTGTGGACGGAGACTGATAATGGTGGAAGGTGTCATCACTCCTAAAATTACACGCACGAGATCACGCTTTCATTCAGCTAGCCATACTACGCTGGTTGTCATGGAGATTGGCCCCTGGCTGCTTTGATATTTGTCATGAATAGACACGTTTGGACCAGCAGTCACATTAGTACTAGTTCCTATATTGGGTTGCAGATAACAAGTAAAGGCTTCACTCCAGGATGCATGTCCGCATATGTCACCATGTCGGTGTCATTGGCTCCTTAGGCGGAACTGAGTTGTTAGTTAAGAGTTGGCAGGAGTTCAGCTCAGTCATGCCGTTCGTATCAATGGGTATCAACGAGAATCTGTCCGGATTCAAGTGCAGTTGGCTGGAGCTCGTATCAGCATATCCTTCTTTCAAGTGATGATGATCATATAAACTCACACACCCTCACGGTTGAACTTATTGTAAATCGCTTTGATAAAGGCGACAGCTAAGTGACATGTGATATGTAATCTAATTTAATGATGATGGATTTGATTGATGATAGATTATCATATCCTGTAAAACTGGAATGAGAGAAACTCTCTTTAGATCAGTGAAGTTAGGCCTGTAGTTTAGGATATTGTTATTGACTAATCAGCAGATTATTTTCTCGATGACTGGATTAAATGTCTTTTGTAAATAATAATAATAATAAAAAGTCCAGATACAGTGAGAAATAGTAATATAATTTAAAATATAACTTTTTAAATACATGCTTTGTTATTCAGTTTAATATAAAGCATTACAGAAACAAAACAAATGTTGTGCTTTTACTTTGAAGTACTTCCGATATAGTGAAATAATAGTAGTAGTAATAATAATAATGAACGTATCACAATAATCTGGAGCTGAATTTGACTTGTGGTTTGACCTAGTTGTTTCTGAATGATGTTTGTGAATTAGTAGGTAGGTAGGGCAGTCTATGCTGCTTCCAAGTGATGATGATGATGATGATGATGATGATGATGATGATGAATAAATATTCTGTAAAACTGGAATGAGAGAAACTTTTTTAAGATCAGTGAAATTAGGGCTGTAGCTAACAATTACATTTGTTAATAACTAATTAGCAGATATGTTTAATGATTATTTGATCAACTGTGAGAAATGCTGATATAATTTCCCACAGTATTTATTTCCCCGTATTTTAGTCATACAGTTGTCTCACAAAACTTAGGTTTACAGTTGATGACAGTTTGAACATTTGAACTCGACAGATATGTAAACGGTTGTCATGATCCCTAATATTCCCTACTTTTAGGAATATTACAATGAACTCCAATTCAGCTGCTAAATGGAATCATTGTAAACTATTTTCAGTCTTTCACTTAAATATTTGCGGCCTCTCTAAATGTTATGATCAGGTGATACATTATTTATCCTTGAATCATGAATGTATCCTCCTGTATTCACTCTTACTGAACAATGAGAATTCATTGCTTAAGGAGAAGGCCTTAATATATAACTCTACTCACTTATTCACAGTCTTTGAATTTGTTAATGACCCCTCTCTAAATTATGGAATCAGTGTTCTTTGAAATCTTGTCCTACAAAAATAACAAAGGGTCATGGGTGGTATCTATTGACCACCAGTTACTGACATTACTTGTTTTATTGATATTCTGACTAACACATTCAAGCATAAAATTGAAGAAAACTAACCCTGTTATTAAATAATTTACATGCAAATTATAAAGCACATTTATTTCCTCCCTATTAGCACACTAACCAGGGTTTAAGACAAATTTTGCAATGCTTTGTTCCAACATGTTCAACCACTGTTAATATCTGATGTAATGTTAAAAATGCATATGTGTAATACATACTGGCCTCTGTCACATCCCTTAATGCAGGATGACAATTTGCTGCCTAAAGGAGAGCTAGCAGATCATTTTAAGCCTGTGGTGCCCTGGCCTCATGTGGAGGGGGTGGAAGTTGACCTCAACGCCATCAGAGTCAAACATGGTGAGTTTCATTTTTAAACATCTCATAATACAGATAGCTATGCATCCAGCATGAGTAAAACATGCAGCTGTGGTCAGGCTCTGAGATGTCATCTTCTGCCTTCTACTCTGAAGTGATGAATTTGCAGCTTACTGTAAAACATGTTGTCAGTGTAGTCATCATTCATTAGATTGGATGGATAACCTGGCTTGTTTACTACGTTATGTACATAGTAATATATATTTCCATATGAAAACAATGTCAGGAGTTATCATCAGATTACTTTTTGTGTCCAGTGTTTTTTCAGTATCTCGTTCATCTCAGTGATCTGCTCTGTTATGCTTCTTTAAAACAAACTGACTTTGGAACAATTATTCTTGTTCCTTTTATTAATTCTCATTCTGAATGAGGATTCAACTTCTTAGCCTTCTGTTCACTCAGCTCAAAACATGCCTGTGTAACATTATCTCCGTCAGAATGTGCTGTTGTGAAAACTGCTTGTTGGGTTTCCTGCTGTAAGGATGCTGTAATTGGCCACTTTTTTAAAATCAGTGGAAGCGCATCCCTGCAAACGTGGTACACTGGCTTCACTTTTACTTCAGAAAAAAAAAAAAAAAGATTATTTATCCATTTCTCTGTTTAAGTGTGACAATCAATATCTATTGTTGTCCCCACAAACAGTCTGAGGGGACCACCCTCAAGGACATCTTAGTCTATCTTATGTTATTTTCTTTTACTGCAGAAAAAATTGTCATGGGTTTTTGTGTCATCCATTGAGTACTGTTTTTTGTGTCTAGGAGAAGCTAATCATCCTCCGAACCCTGACCAACAGCCCAACCAGAAGCAGGTGATCCAGCAGCAGTATGTGACATTCAGGCCCCACTCACATTCCTACGACAACCCTGTCCTAAAGAAAGGTGTTCTGGGAAACTTGGAGCCAAAGGAACCAGAGCCTCAAGGGGTCTCCGATGGTCCTGGTGAGGGAGCTAAGCCATTTGTTCTGGGTCCAGAGTATAAAGACTCTGTCCAGGCTTCCATCAAAGAATTTGGCTTCAACATGGTGGCTAGTGACATGATCTCACTGGACAGAACCATCAGTGATATACGCCATGAAGAGTGAGTTTCTCTTCATACCTTCTTTACACATTATACTGTTTGTTTTAACTGATAGCCCTACCACTGTACCACACTACTATGAAAGGCTCTCCTAATATGGCATGTCTGTGTTAATTGACCACTACACTTGGCAGGTGATTTAAAATCCCTCCCTGGATAAAATAACTGAAGTACAGGCCAAGTTTCAAAAGTCAAATAATGTAAGAATAAATCAAAATCCCTGTGGACTGTCTCCTTGTTAAGTTTAAGTAAAGCAAAGTGAGTTGGGCCAGATATAAAATTTGACAAATGAGTGTCTGGACTTGTGGAAATTGTTGATGCGCATGCATGCACGCACGCAGGCAGGCTATTTGTATGCACCTTCCTGATTGTCTAGTATGTAAATATTAAGCTGTTGATCAACTTGTCTCTCAAGCAAACACAGGGAGAAGGCAGTAAGGAATAACCTTTACACACCCTGCTGAACACACTTACAGGTCAGGACGGATGAGCCGGTTCTTCACAATAGCACATCATAAATGCACCATTATTGGCATCACTTCACCTCTGTGTCCCACTAAGTTTCTTCAGTAGCTCTTTCACAAGATGATCACTCAGTCTTCAAATAATCCAATGTTTTTTTTTTCCAGCATGTTTTATTAATTTAAAGGGGACATAGCATGCCCATTTTACCACAAGTTGATATGGTTCCTTGGGGTCTTAATGAAATGTCTGTAACATACTTTGGTCAAAATACCACAAGGATCATTTAAAACAGCACCCTTTTTACCCTGTATAAAACAGCCCTCCACAGAGTGACCTGTTTTGAGTGCCTGTTCCTTTAAATGCTAATGAGCCAGCTCCCCCCTCCCCCCTCTCCCCCCATGATTTTAAACGATATAAATTACATATTTTATATGATATAAATTATCAAATATGCATCCCATACTTTGTATTCCCCTTCTGTTGTCCTGGAGTTTTAATTTTCCCAATCACATAATTAAATGTCCCCCTCTGCCCATCCACTACAAGCACACTAGCAGATAGACAGAGAGAGAAAGAGAGGGGTGGGGGGGGGGCTATGAAGACCATGAAGACCACCAAGGCCATGTAGGGAGACTTCCAGTGCCTTGTTACGACACAAAACCCAGGAAGCTCAATCGAGTCACTCAAGCATGACGTTTCTGACTTAGAGGAACCATAACAAAATGCGCGAGTGTTTTTTTCCTAGAGTTTTTGGGTTGGTAGACATGCCAGATACCCACATTAACGTGTAGAAGCACTAACAAAGTGGAATTTGCATGCTATGTCCCCTTTAAGACCCAGCAATAAAGAGAAAACTGTACTCACACCCAGCTAAGACAGGAACACACCAGAAAACCCATGTCTTCAAGACCACTGATGTTCATGAGATTGTTGTTACTTTAGATTTGTCCACATACAAACAGCAGTGTTTGTTTAAAAAAAATGAATGCTAAGAATCCACAAGTAAACGAGAAACATGAGTCTGGACTGTAATATACAGCACTTGCAGTTATATAAATATTCATTATCATTGTACAAGATCAGATGTGTGTTTAAGGGTGTGTCCATATGCACCTTACAACATTGTATGTTTGTGTCTGTGTTTGCGTAGGTTGAAAACTGAAATTTATACACCTACAGTGCAACTATTTTGAAGGTTCTCAGCTGTATTTGTTACCTTACAATAACTCAATAAAGATCACCAAGAGATTATTATCCCGATCCGCACCAAATTCAATCTGTTCATTATATATACCAGATTTTTTCATTAAGATCTCTGCATTAATTCTAGAGAAATCTACAAATTTTAAACAATTTGCTCACAATGAGAAAGAAATTCTTAATCCGCCTTTTAATCAAATCCGCTCCAAAAGTGAATGGATTGTTCCCTGGCCCAAACCCTTCCAAGTTTCAATAAAATAAGCAATTTTTGTCAGACCAACAAACAGACAGACGGCAGTGTAAAACATAACCTCCTTGGCGGTAACACCCTCAACCCTGAGCTCCCCAATGATATCAGGACAGCAGAAAGTCTACACATCTTCCGCCGCAAACTAAAAACACATCTCTTCCGACTATACCTTGAATAAAAAAATTCAATAATAAGTAGCGATTTAGTAGCACTTATATGGCACTTTGTAGTTTAGCTTTCTTGAAGAAAATTGTACTTTCTTGGTTCATGTTGTTCTGGGTTTGTACCCTCATGGTTTAATGCACTTATTGTAAGTCGCTTTGGGTAAAAGCCTCAGCTAAATTAAATGTAATAATAATGTAATAACAGTGTTGCATTTTAATAAAATATTTAAAATGAGTTTAACTGACAAGTGTTTCTTGTGCAGACTAGTGAGGATGGCAACATTCAATTATTTTGCCGTCTGATGATGCACATTTTAAGTCGGTATCCATTTCTTTCCTGGGAGATCTATCCAACACATCTCGTCTAACAATCCTCAGACCCTTTTGCTTGGAGACTTAGCCATTGCAAAAAAGACCAGACTACTGAACTGAAGGAATATTGGATTCATATGAAGCAGCAGCATTCCTAATGGGAACCTGTAACATTTCTGAATTCATCTAACTGATCTGTCCCTCCTCCCCAGGTGTAAATACTGGAATTATGATGACAGACTGCTAACCTCTAGTGTGGTGATCGTCTTCCATAATGAAGGCTGGTCTACACTGATGAGAACCATCCACAGTATCATCAAGAGGACTCCCAGGAGATACCTGGCAGAGATAGTCATGATAGATGACTTCAGCAACAAAGGTGGGTTGCTTCTCTCACATGAATGGTTGGAAAAATTTGACTCTTGCATTAAATGTGATTATTCCTCGAAAAATTCAGCAACAATTGCACAAAAATAAGCTGTGTATGTGCGTGTGTGCGTGCGTGCATGTAGTCCATCTGAAGGAGCGTTTGGAGGAGTACATCAAGCAATGGAATGGTCTTGTCAAACTCTTCAGAAATGAGAAGAGAGAAGGACTGATCCAAGCTAGGAGTATAGGAGCAGAGAAGGCCAATAAAGGACAGGTATCATCTGCTCTTACTGCTCTACTAGAGCTACTGTTGTTGACCTACTGTGTGTAAATATTTATAATAATTTTTTTATAAATGTCTTATTATTACAAAAGTCTACATCCGGTTTATAAGTTTGGTCCCTCAGCTTAAAGGTGTTCATCATCACAGACATCCAAGTGTTAGGCCCAATCCCATTCGCCCCTTGGCCCTACCCCTTGGTTTTGCGTGTTCACGTGTAGGGGAGATTTTTCTGACCCTTACTTCAAACCTCGGGATACCCAGAATGCCTTGCGAATCACCGGCAAGCTGGGAGAGAGACCCACAAATGTAGTATTTTCTCCATTAATAAGGATTTAAAAATTACAATAATGATTGTAATATCTTAGTTTAATATCATTTCATTGTATTAAAAATGTTTTCACAACAAACTTTTTTTTTAAATATCGAGCACGCTAGCGATCTTTTTTTTTTGCATGCTAATCCCGTATTTTCACATAACGTCATGTCGCAAGGGGTGAAATGGGATTGGGCCTTAGTGTGTGTTTGTTTTCTAGGTACTGATCTACCTGGATGCTCATTGTGAGGTGGGAATCAACTGGTATGCTCCACTGGTTGCTCCCATTTCAAAAGACAGGTAGCACACATGCGCACACATGCACCAGTACTCACACGTTATCATAGCTGCCCATATAAAGAATGGTCATCATCCAGCAGACACTGTTTACAGACTAGTTTATTACTTAATTGCAGTCAGATGATTACATTGCGATTTTCCTTTTCAGCACATCTCCTCTTTTACACATTTGGTACTTTCTGTGTGTTTGATGCAGTATGAAAAAATACAACAACCTGCAGTTGGTACATGCAGGCAGGCACTTCATCAATAATGGTATCCAGTTGTATATCTGTCATTTACCTTATTCATTGTAAAGGTTGATCAAAGACACAATCATCACTATTTTTCTTACAGGTTATACTGTCTGTCCCGATGAAGTGACACTTTTATCACTTATTAGCTCTGAAACCTCACATATATCAGTCAGTTGAGGGTTAAAGACAGTAAATCACACAGGGTGGATGATTTTAGTTTCATGCATAGAGTTTTCACTGATGAGCCAGAACATTATGACCACCCCATCTAATAGGCTGTTGGTCCTTTGCGTGCTGCCACAACTCGTCCGACCCAACAAGGCATGGACTCTGCAAGACCTCTGAAGGTGCCCTGTGGTATCTGGCTCAAGACATTAGCAGCAGATCCTTTTAGTGCTGAAAGTTGTGAGGTGGAGCTGCCACAGATCACACTCGTTTCAGCCCATCCCAAAATACCCTGCTGCCAGTTTATACGTTTGGTCCCTCAGCTGAAAGGTGTTCATCATCACAGACATCCAAGTGTTAGGCCCAATCCCATTTCACCCCTTGGCCCTACCCCTTAGCCCTTCCCCTTGGTTTCAAACCAAACACTTCAAGGGGTACCCAGAATGCCTTGCGAATCACCGGCAAGCTGGGAGAGAAACCCACAAATGTAGTATTTACAGTCCATATAGCCCATCCCACAACACCCTGCTGCTGGTTCGTGGTTGATCCCCCCTTAGACTGCTGTCAGGCACTCACTGCTGCTGACTAGGAGCACCCTATAAGCCTTGCGGGACCCAGTTGTTTGGCCATAAAAATTTGTCCCACATAAAAGTATCTTCAGGGTTTACATTACAACTGTCAATTTCTCCTACATGTTGACTACGAGAACAGACTGTTTGCTAACTGTTCAATACATCCTAGACCTGACGTGTAGCTGTTATAAGAATATCCACATTATTTGTGTCATCCATTTTTCATCATGCAATCATTCAAGATAAGCTAGGACTGCATAGAATTGATGAATGGTAGTTGCTGAATATTGGAACCAGTTGGATTTCTGTCCGACTTGATCCCAACCTGCTCTGGCGGCATGCATCATGTAGCCAAGATAATTACAGCACCTTGATCTCATGAGAGCCACAGCTGCTCTCTATGGACTGGAAGTGAAGATACTTAAAATAACTGTGCAGATGTAAGGCCTCAAAGTGTAATTATCTGAGATGTTGCCTGCTCTCAAGATGAATTTGAAAAAGCCTAATGTTCTGGCTCACTGGTGTGCATAAGAAGGGTCTTTTTTAACATTACCAACACCACACCATTGAGTACTGTATCTTCCAATACTGGCTCACTGTACACTATATACAGGCTGTATATTGTATATGCATCTGAAGCCATCCTGTAATAAGAGATGCAAATTCCCTATGTGTGAGCTACTCGGAGTGGAGTAATCATGTTTGAGGTCCACATTAATTCAATTTATTGGTCTCATGCACACACTACTGGAAATTTTGTGTGTGTGTGTGTGTGTGTGTGTGTGTGTGTGTGTGTGTGTGTGTGTGTGTGTGTGTGTGTGTGTGTGTGTGTGTGTGTGTGTGTGTGTGTGTGTGTGTGTGTGTGTGTGTGTGTGTGTGTGTGTGTGTGTGTGTGTAGGACAGTATGTACAGTGCCCCTGATAGACTATATAGATGGGAATGAGTACACTATCGAGCCTCAGCAGGGTGGAGATGAGGACGGCCTGGCTAGAGGAGCATGGGACTGGAGCCTTCTCTGGAAGAGAGTCCCACTTAGCCAGAGAGAGAGGGACAATCGAAAGCATACCACCCAACCCTACCGGTACACGATCCTGAGCCAGCATTCTAACAGTCATCCCTGTTCTGTTTGTGTCTCCATCTCCCATCCCTCCATCCCAACTGTCCTATCCTCTGCTCTGTCTCACTCTTTCTTGGTCTCTTGACACCCCTCCCCATGTCTTTTTGTTTTGCTGGCACTGCTGTCTGTATTTGCTTGTTTTCTTTCCCTTCTTGTACACCTCCCCCCATGTATCTTGTATGAATGGCCCCACCCCCATTCCATCAGAACGGTGTGCACGGTGCCTCTGATCGACTCCATCCATGGCCAGAAGTTCACCATCGAGGCCCAGGGTGGCGGGGACAAGGATGGCTTTGCTAGAGGAGCCTGGGATTGGAGCATGCTCTGGAAGCGAGTTCCTCTGGGAGAAAGAGAAAAATCACTCAGAAAAACTCAGACTGAGCCATATAGGTACAGAAAACAATGCCTCCTGACTAATGTGAGGACAAGGGCTAGCAACAATGACTTTCAGTCCTCTACTGCATCACTAACTTGTGAAAAAAGCTGATCCTACACCAACTCATGTCAGCACAACTGCCTAGATTAATCTCAGAAACAAAAATACAATGACCAGGGCGTACATGTACCAATAGCTGATGTTTAATACACACACTTAGTATATTTAATTTAGGATAACTAACCAACTAAACTATACCTATTTCTCCCCTGATGGGGGTTACCTTACAACTCTTCTGTGCATTGGCTGTTTGTCTTCTTATGTCTCTACTACTGGGAATTAATTGGTATTTCCCCATGATGTGTTGTGGGCCCTGTCTCTTAATTTAATGTGATTTATTCTCATACATCATCTCTCAGTCTGATTCTCGGTTGGCTTTTGTGTAATTAAGTGCAATTTAGCAAATCCCTTCTGTTATGGGAGTTTACTGGAAGCTGGTGAAAGGAGAACTCAGGCAGCAGCTGATGTCTTATGCACAATATTTTGATGTAGACTTGATGCATCAAGGAGACCAGAAGTTGGAACAATATAACACTAACAACACTAACAGAGTAACATGAACAATTGTCACCCTCAAGTCTGAAGATGTCTTCCACAGCATCCGCATATATCTTCCTCTACTTACGTCACCCATTCTAACAGCACATCCAGGAAAGGCTAGAATGGCTGTCACTCTCTATGTTACATATAGGTGTTCACATCCTATTGGATAGTTAAGCCTAAAGTATGCATTCCTAGATCACATTGTGTCCTTGCGTCTTGCCAATGATAAAATACGTAAAAAAGAGTTAGAGTTAGTTAGAGTTAAAGTTGGTGCCTCTCTGTCTGGTGCATCTGAGTTAGATACAAAAGTCCCTAAAAGTAGACACTACAATGTAGTGTTGTTAGGCCCTTTATCTATAACCTGACCTTGGGTACTGCTTGGAGAGAGAAGGGAGTATGCGTGGATGGCTAAAATTCCTCAACACCTTCCTCTTTTTGGGGGGTCCAACTTACATTTTGTTTTCAGCCCACTGAAATTACAGGGCCTTTTAAAGGGCTATGACTTCAGTAAAACATTAGTCCCAATCTAAAAGCTGTGGAAATGATGAGATCATGTTAACAGGTCAAAAGGGGAACTTCTGGTGTGAATTGGGTTCGGACTGGGGCACACTTAACCCCACCTTTCCCCAATCCCCTTTTCATCCATCATCTTTTTCTGTCTGTCTTTTTTTCCACTAATTTCTTATTTTGCTTGATTCTCTGTCAGTCTGCTCTTGTTTTTTCTGTGTTGTCACCATTGTTAATAATACACTGACACTGCTTTAAGTAATGTTGGACAGAAAATAATAGATTTTCAGACCAAGCTAAATAAAGAAGATGATGTGATCATTTAATACAGAACCTGGTAAACCCAGTAGCCTTGTAAGTGAACACGCTGATGCACGTGTATGAATATGTCTGTCTGTGGATGTGTGTGTCTCTCTATATACCCACAGGTCTCCAGCTATGGCAGGTGGTCTCTTTGCTATAGAGAGAGACTTCTTCTTTGAGCTGGGTCTATATGATCCAGGACTGCAGATATGGGGAGGAGAGAATTTTGAAATATCATACAAGGTAAACAGTCCAGTTCAACTACAGAATTTCTAAACACAGATGATTTCAAGTCTTCAGAGGAATGTTCAATGTTTATGAATATTTCTGTAGATCTGGCAGTGTGGCGGCCAGCTGCTCTTTGTACCGTGTTCTCGTGTCGGACATATCTACAGACTTCAGGGATGGCAAGGCAACCCTCCGCCTGCACACGTTGGATCCTCACCCACTCTGAAGGTAGAATTGCTTTGTGTAGATTCAAGACATAAACAAAAAAAATGTAAATATTCTGTTGCTTTTTCTTTTTATCACATTTGTAAAGCTGTGTTTAAGCATGGTTTCTCTCTCTCTTTCTCTCTCTCACTCTCTCTCCATTTCACACTTACTGCCCTATCAATAAAAAATGCCCGAAACCATCAGTGTCTCATTTATTCATCTGCTGACCAGTGTGCAGTTTTAGAACTAGTGCGTTCTAGATCTAATCAGATGTTGTTGCATGTTGTCTGTTCCTCCCAATACTTACTGTATATTATAAAAGCACATCTGTGTGTGTGTGTGTGTGTACAGAACTATGTTCGTGTGGTGGAGGTATGGTGGGATGATTATAAGGACTACTTCTACGCCAGTCGTCCTGAAACTCTCACTCTAGCCTACGGAGACATCAGTGAGCTTAAACGCTTCAGGTATAACATATATTACTACCAGATATACTTTTTCTGTATTTCTAATGAATATTCTGACTTAAATGTCTCCATTCTTTTGTCTTACTTGATCATACTCCTCTTCATCTCTAAATGTCTCACTTAACTCCCACTTACCCACCTAAAGGCCCCTGTACATCATGTACAGGTAGCTGCTTTCACAATTGCACTGCAACCCTGAACTTTTGCCGACAATACCCAGAGGAGCTGAATGTGTGGATGCAAATGTCTGAATCAGTTGAACAGAGCATTAAACAGACGAGTGGCTGTCGCTCAAAAGCAGAGGGTCTGTGGTTCGATCCCTGGTTTACCCAGTCTGCGTGCCAAAGTGTCCTTGGGCCACACATTGAACCCCAAACTGTCCCTGACAGCTGTGCCAGCAGTGTGAGAATAATGTTGGATAGAAAAGGAGCTGTGAATAGAAGCACTCTATGAATGTGACTTGTAGTGTCGAGTCATCAATAAGACTTGAAAAGCCCTACATAAATACAGTCCATTACCATCTACGTTACTCTGCCTGCTCCTCAGTGATTGTCAACAGAGCAAGTAATTGAGTATTGGTGCAGGACTTTTTCTACCACACATCACTCACACTTTGGCAAAGCCGTCAGGGGTAATTGTGGTTCAGTATCTTACCAAGAGACACTTGAGACTGGGATCAAACCTCCTTCCTTTACTTTTAGAAGTTGTTATGAAATAAATATATAATTGTTGTCTATAAATTGTTTGTTGTTTGTTGGCTGAACCTTTTGTTAGGGAGGAACATCGATGCAAGAGCTTCAAATGGTTCATGGAGGAAATAGCGTACGACATTCCACTGCACTACCCTCTGCCTCCTAAAAATGTAGAATGGGGGGAGGTAGGTACACACTGACACACGTATAGTTACTGTCTCTGTCATGGTTTTTAAATTAGATAGATTGTTTAATCATATTGTGTGTGTGTGTGTGTGTGTGTGTGTGTGTATGTATAGATTCGGGGTTTCGAGACAAGCTACTGTATTGACAGTATGGGACACACTAATGGAGGAAATTTGGAAATAGGACCATGCCACAGAATGGGGGGTAACCAGGTAATCAAACAATTAATGTGGTGTGTTGCTTTGTCAGCTTGTGGTCAAGTTTTCGACATGAAGGTTTTAACTGCTTCATGCCATTTAGTATTTTACTCTGGAGTCAGTGATTATTTTATGTGTGTGTGTCTGTCTTGTGTAGTTGTTCCGTATCAATGAAGCCAACCAGCTGATGCAATACGACCAGTGCCTGACCAGAGGAGAAGATAATTCCGCTGTCATTATCACACACTGTGAATCGAAAGAACACAATGAGTGGAAGTTCTTCAAGGTGAAAACACACACACTGGTCACTTTTGGAGACATTTATTAGACATAAATTGTCCTAAATTGGACAAGTAGTCCACAATTGGCAGTTATTTGGTCTGAAACTTGTCCTTAGAGGCAGCCTGTGACATACATGCACGCATTCAAAAGATGAGAGCACAATGATTCACTATGGAAAATGAATAAGAGCACTGTTTCTCTCCCTATCTTTCCAGGATCTCCATCGGTTCACTCATGTACCAACAGGTAAATATCTAAACTAGTTGTTTTGGTTTTTTTTTTACAAAAAACACTGTTTTCATGTGTTTTTCACAATCAACATTTTACCAGTGGAAGGAGGATTAAGCTGTTAGTGCTATAGTACTATTGCCCTTAAGATAACACTGTTGGAAGAGAAAAACACTAACGTGTGATCAGTTATTTGTAGGCGATGCAGATTGTGATGTGCTGCTTTGCTCACATTACACATATTTTAGCGCCACAACTCCCAAATATGTCTCGCGCTTGTCGTCTTGAGGAAACCAAACTATATATATCTATATAGATATATAGATATACACCCCTTCCTGTAGAAACAATGCATGGCACAATTTCAGTATACTTTCTCATTTAGTCTGTCGGCTGTTTGTCATTCAACGCGAAAGCAATCCATGATGGTAATTATTATTTGGGTGCTGACTAATGGTTGTAAGCTACTTTTCAAAATGCATTGTGGGATACATCATAAATTGGCGAACTCCCTATATAGTAGTGAGTGATTTTGGTCACAGCCTATGCTAATGATTTTAAAATAAGATCAATAAACAGTCAACGCAGGGACACAGGATTAAACCTGGGAACATGTATTTTTCATTTTATGGGACACATTGCGTTGTGTATGCGTGCGTTTTTACCTGTAATGTCATGTGATCGGGTTTTATCTGCAGTTTGATCACACAAAATGCATTTTAACGCAGGTGTAAATAAAGTAAGTGTAACTGCTTCAAACATCAGGAGTTATAGAGGCCGTGTTTGACAGGTAACTGTTGTGGAAAACTTAAACAAGCATCGGAGCTCCACTTTCACTTTTGCTTAAAGTAGATCAAATTAAATTTTCCTATCTGAGGGCCCCTTAATAGATCCATATTTGACCAAACCCCCCCTACTGGATACAGGAACCCACATGGATCAAATATACCTCTTGTTGCTGGGGTTTTCTAGTAATATTCATCTGTATTCTCCTAACAGGGAAGTGTCTCGACCGCTCCGACCTGCTCCACAAATTGTTCATATCAGACTGTGACAACAATAAAACCACTCAGAAATGGGAAATGAACAATATATTGGCCGTATGAGGACTACACAACCTGACCTACACATAGAGGACTATTGGGAGCTTGGAGAGGCCTGTATGAGGACATACACACACACACACAAATTAACCCATGCCAAGAAACACATTCATATTATACGTTTACAGTCTACTGTTTACAGTTTACTGTCCTTCTGAAGAAAAGATGTTCCTTTTATGAGCCAGTCATTGTCAGCGTACCTCCACCATGATGGAGTGAAAGTGGTCAGAGTTGGAGATACTGAGTATCCACAATTAACTGCTTCAGCCCGAAACCACTGGCACCAGCCAAGTCCTGCCTCCATCTAACTTTAGTCCTTGTAGTCAACTCTTACACAGACACACACACACTCCAGGTGGCAGATGAATTGGTTGATGTGGAGGCTGAAGCTCCTGGTCCTCAGAAAGACAAACACTGAACTTGAAACATGGTGGCCCCATCTCTGTCTGTTCTCTTGGGCTCTCAGGTCTTTTCTAAACCACTACATTAATTATATGAAGTGACTCACATTCATTCTAACTATTCAACAGTCATGCTCTAATTAGACTTTTTCAATCAACTAAACTAATTAGCCACTTACCAAAGATGGTAACATCATCAGTGTGTTTGTACATAACACAGGCTGCTGTCTGCAGGTCAGGTTCAGGTGAGCTTTAGGCTGGAAAAATATTTATTGGAAATATCAAAGATGATTCGGGTGAGTGAATGGGAACCAGCAGCCAGGTCCATATTTTTGAAAGTTTATCATTTGAATTTTGAATTTGTTGATGTCATGTGGATGTTTGTATTACATAAGCTGCTGGTTTTTTTTATATGAACAATCAACATGTGAAAATGTCAGCTGCTTCTTGTAGAGCCAACAGCCCAGTGTCAGTTGAACTACATCAGCCTTCGTCTGAGGCCACAGCAGAGAACAGGTGGAGAGGATGTCCTCACTTAACACACATGGAATCAAACTTCACGCCTATACTGAACAGTTCCTGTAGCTTTAGGCCCCATTCATATCTGGCATCAACATGCGTGTCCAGTAATCTGATCACAAGTGAACAGCTCTGACCCCCACCATTAGAATGTGTCTTTACATGTGACCACTTGTGATTGGATCTCACTTCCCCGCAAATAAGCATGTACATCATTTGTGTTCACAACAAAAACAAAATGTGCTGTTAGCAGCAATAAAATACCAATGTCTCGTCTGACCGACATTAAGAAAAGAATAAACAGTACAGCCTGAGTCTATTCCCCTGGTGTGTTCCTGACAAATCA
Organism: Hippoglossus hippoglossus; assembly: GCF_009819705.1. Classification (NCBI taxonomy): domain Eukaryota; kingdom Metazoa; phylum Chordata; class Actinopteri; order Pleuronectiformes; family Pleuronectidae; genus Hippoglossus; species Hippoglossus hippoglossus. The sequence continues at coordinate 1,927,499 of NC_047151.1, read as the reverse complement.
AGTCACCCAAGATATTTGATACACTTGCAAAGTAATCTCTAAGGGTGTTTTTACCAGTCATGGACAAAGCCAGTTTACATGATTACGACTTGTATTTGTTTGAGAATGAGTACGTAAACCCACTGGGGCAGAGTACGTCAGCTAAGTAGGTGGTCCTTCAATGTCATCCAGGACACATTCACACTGATAAAAGAATGTGGCCACACGTGTCTCAGAGCATCTCTGAACGTGGTCTGAGTGAGCGGATCAAAAATGTGTTGTCTATTCGTCTTGAGTATGTTCAAATCTGATCTTAGTGCTGTCCACTTGTGATCAAGCCACTCAGATGGTCATGCAGATGGGAACAGGGTCTCTTACACACATGCACTCCCCAATGTATGAGAGACATTCTTGGCTGCCCTTGTCAAAGTACGACTTTTAGCTTGAAGCTATACAGTATTATGACAGGCTGAGTTTAGTTAACGAGTAAGCATAATGATTTAGCACATGGTATCAACACTGACCAGGACAAAAGTAAAATTTCTAAGTTGAAAACAAAGTGATGCTAATGTCCTCCTACATACAGCATCACCTGAAGGTCCCTTCTCCTTGTGCCATGTCTGAACCAGCAGTGCTCCATCCCTCAGAGAAAATGCTTTCTGATGCACCCTAGTAAAAGAAACTCATACACTGTATTTGTTTAGGAAAACTTGATTGGTTTCCATTTACTTGTGTTGATTTATATTGGCTTGAATGACTTTACAGACACTTAGATGGTTTAGAAGAGAGCGCAGTGATCTGACTGGCTGAGGACTCAGGACCTTCCTGCCTTACTGACAGTCTTGAGTAATTCAGTAGCTGACCCATTGACTGTGACTTAGTAACTGCCTGTCTAAAAATGAAAACACATTCAAAAAGGTCAAAGCAGAGGTGTTTGGTTGGGGAATGAAGTAATTGAGAAATGCACAACTTATGGTGGGGAAAAAGCAAAATGAAAAAATTTGACTTTTTTTTTTTTTTTTTGCTTTTGCAAGGGAAGAGGGTTTGGTGTACGGATTATCATGTATGCAATGTTTTGTACAATGTATATAGATTTCTTTTTAAAGACGATCATGATGCATTTTGTGAAGGGCCTTGAATGATCTTGTAAATATCTAACTTATAGCAGAAATTTAATAATATGGGCTAAACAGTGGGTGATGGAGGAAATAAAAGAGCTGATTTGTACTACAACCACTGCCTTCTGTTTTTTGTTGTTGTAATTTCAGGGAAACAAGTGTCTGCCCCTTTTTAGATGGTGCTGGAGTCGGGTTATGTTGGACCCAGGAAAATGTTAAACTATAACCAAAATCCTAAAACTTTATTTGGTTACTAAACCCTTGTATTATAAAGTAGTGCTGCTAATCTTGTTTTGTTTTATGTTTTTTTTATTATTATTCCTTGGCCCTGCTCTTTTGAGGTTTCTTACACAGGTCAGATTGATTATAAAAATGTAGAATTTCTCAACCTCCACTGTTTAGTGATTTAGATAAACAGACTTTGACTGTTAAAAGAAGCAATTGCCATTGGATTGCATACTCTTACATAATCCGCTCTGTGATTGGTTGAAGTGGCCATCGTGCTCGTTCCCCATTGGTTTACTACAGTAAAAACATGAGGCAACACGGAAGTTGAAGTGAGTTGTTGTGCCGTATTAAGGCAGACAGAGAAGTGTTTGAGTGTTCGAGTGTTCGAGGAGTCGAGGAGTCGTACAGCCTCACAGCGGGACATGGAGCGCCTCACTGCGGCTCTCTTACAGCTGCTGATGCTGGGACTCGTTCAGAGCTGGAATGACGGTACGTTCCTCTTCTCCTCTGCTTCAGTGGTACAGCAGCTGCCATGTTTAGGAACAATTACCAACGGTTCCTCCAACAGACCTCACACCTGAATCAGCAAACAGTTCCGTGTCTAGTGTCATTTAATTCAATTTAATCGACGGCACCGCTGTACGTTAAGGATATAAAGGCTTAATCAACGGTTATTAACTACTTTATTAATGCGTAATACGTTATCTGCAAATACTCACTGATCAGTTCTCGGGCGTTAGTCAGAACTTCCGGGCTGCCAGGGTTGTCTCGGTTTAATACGAGACACTACAGTGCTATTTATGTAAATAACATTTACATAAATACATTTCCTTTTTCGTAACCTGAACATCGGATAAAACCAGTCAAACAATGTAGTTTTAAAAATATATATATATATATATCGTAGCTAAAGGTTTTTATTCTGGGGGAGTTTTTATATCTGTTTTTATTTCTCCATACCTAGGAAAACAGCGTCAGCAGCCATAAAAAGTCTGTAAATGATACATGAACCAACCCCTCTGTAAAACACCTAAATACATAAGACCATACACTACACAGTTTGATAAAACTATTTGAACAAACAGCCTTTATAATGCTATGAAATCTAAAGATACAAACAGACAAAATAAAACCCCATTTGTCTGAAATAAAGAATTGTATTGAAGCAAAAGAGTCCGAAATCTCAAAATGGACCAGTACAGCGTCTTCAGCACTCATCTTCTGGAGAAGGGCTGCAGAAGGTCTTTACCAGAATCCATGCATTACTGTGCATGTTTTCTCCTCACTGCAGACAGCGTGCTGCTGCGGGACGTCCAGGTGTTGACTCTGTACAAGGATCGCTACACCAGAGCACAGCGCTCCAAGTCCATCCCTCAGCTCCAGTGTGTTGGCGGCTCGGCAGGCTGCCAGGCCTTCGTCCCGGATGTGGTCCAGTGTCAGAACAAAGGCTGGGATGGAGTGGATGTCCAGGTGAGGACAGAGTGTAACATTTGCTCTGAGCAGGGCTGCAGCTGTTGATTCATCTTCAGATTCTTTTCTTGATGATTAATTGATCTACTATACTCTAATGTCAGCAAAAATGGCCATCCCATCATCAAAAAGTCCAAGCTGATGTTTTCAGGTTGCTAATCTTATCGAACCAACTGTCTGAAACCCAAACATCTTCTGAGTAGTATCACAGAAGAGGAAGAACAATCACAACCTGGGGTGTTTATGTTTAGTCAAGTATTACAATAGGTGACTTTTGATTTTCTGATTATCAATGAATGATTTTGGCCGTAGTACCACTGGTTATATTATTGCTCATGAAGCTTTCCAGATTGTCAAACTTTGGTGACATTTCACCTGGTACCTTGTAAGTAGGTAACGGTCATGCAGAAGATCTCCCATCCATCACCAAACAAACCTGGGCTTTGATTCCCATTAGCATTACCTTCAATGCTGCCCAACCAGAGCTCAAGTTCTAACCCAGGCACTTCTATGGACCTCTGTGTACTGATGTCAGTGTATGCATCAATCTATAAGTAGCAACTGTCAGCGGAGACATTACACAGATATGTTTGAGCTTATTTAGACGTACTGTCTCTGTTATCCAAAGATAATTTGATTCTGTAGAACATCCTGGTGACAACTCTTTAATGTTTATATTATATGTTATTGTTAAACACTTGTGGTTTACTCAGCAGGGCTGCGTATTAAAACCTGGGCGCTGAACAAAATTTACTTCATGTGGATGCAGAAAATAAACATCAGTCGCACCAGTGTGACCAAAGAGAACAGATGTGATTTTAACCCCTGCTGCCTTCCACAGTGGGAGTGCAAGACTGATATGGAACACGCATACCGGTTTGGTCGCATCGAGGTGAGCTGTGAGGGCTACAGCCACCCTGCTGATGCCTACATACTGAAGGGCTCCTGTGGGCTAGAGTACTCACTGGAACTTACTGAAGAGGGCAGAAGGAAGACTCAAGGCAGCCGGGGCTCTCACAGTGGATTCAATGGGTTTGGAGGTGGGAAGATAGAGATTTAAATTGACAGAGCTTCATCTTCACGCACATAAATATTTAGACTTTTTTATTTCTATTTGTTTGTCTCAGGTCTCGGGGGCTTTGCCTCCAGTTTCTTCAGTGGCTTCTCAGGACACAAGGAGCAGCCTCAGCAGCACAGCCATCAGAGCTCCCACACCTCACACAGCGAGGACTCCGGAGGCTTGCTGGTGGTTGCTGTGCTTCTGCTCTTAGCTTACGGCGTCTACAAGTTGTTCCTCAGTGGGAACACAGCCCAGGGGGGGCAGGACGGAGGGCAGACTGGGTACCCCAGAGACAATCACCATGACTCCACTGCAGGACCACCACCCCCAGGATTTAAGCCTGACTTCACAGGTACTGTACGCAGAGGGATGTAGTGTGAATAAAGCAATAGTTTGTCTGGGTTGTGCTACAGATTCAGTATAAATGTGTGTGTGGTCCTGTTGGGGAGGACATGATTGACATTTTATTTTATTTTGTACAAACAGCTGAATTCATGTCCAGTTTGAAAGGAGATTTCAAACAGCTACTTTGCTGAAATCTAGAATCTGTTCTTTCTGTTCAGGCTATACTGGGGCCAACCCAGGATACGGTTTTCATAGTGACTACACTCAGAGACAACAGTTCCCAGGTGGCCGAGCTTCTACCGGCACAGGTGGAGGCTTCTGGACTGGAATGGGGACAGGAGGGGTCCTGGGATATCTCTTTGGTCGTCAGAGGTTAGTAATGAGATGGAGAGAGAGCTGAGAGAAGATCTTTTCTCTTCCACTTCACTCGCAGCCTTATTTGTGTGTGTTTATGTTTGTTTTACAGAAATCAGCCGCGCAACTACTCCAATTACACTGACAGCAGACCTCCTACCACACACTCCTCTTCCTCTGGGACACGCACTGCTTCAGGTGTGTTAGCATGTCAAATAACAGGACTGAAAATGCAAATGTATTAAAAAGGAAAAACTGAAATACCAGACGAACAGAAGAATTCAAACCCTTTGCTGTGACACTTGAAGTTTAGCTCAGGTTTCTCCCAATTCTCTTTATCGTCTCTGAATTGTTTCTACATCTTCTCCAACTCTGGTTAAATCTTTTGATTGGAAGTGATTCTGAAAGACAAACACCACCTGTCTGTATAAGGTCTCACAGCTGACAATGTACATCAGAGCAAAAACCATGACACGAGGTGGAAGGATCTGTCTGCAGAACTCAGATACAGGATTGTGTCGAGGCACAGATCTAGAGATGGCTACAGAAACATTCAAAGTTCCTTTAGGGGCCACAGTTTCCTCCATGTTTCTTAAAGGAAGAGGTTTGGAACAACCTGGATACTTTTTCGAACTGACTCTCAAACTGAGCAATCTGTGAGAAGGGCCGTTGTTACAGAGGTGCCCAAGAAGCCATTAATCACTGTCAGTCAAGTGGCTGAGTTCCAGAGATTGTGTGTGGAGAAGGAAAAAACTTCCAGAAGAACCACAAATTCTAAACGTCATGTCTGATTTCTTTTAGACATGACACATAGAGTTGAGTTCAATCTTGGTCTCATCAGACCAGAGAGTCTAGTTTCTCACAGTCTGAGGGTCCTTCAGGTGCCATGAACCCCAGATCAGTCCAGGCCTGGTTGCACAACACAGCACTTAAGTAAAGGCTTGTTTGTTAAAGGCCCAGCATAAAGCATAGCATTTGTACCATTTATATCTTTAATCTATTGGAGACCCACAATAGGGTGGAAAAACATAGTTGTCACAAACAAAAAAGGAGGCCTCGTAATGGCTCCTCTTTTTCATCCTGATACTGAACTTTTTAAAGTTTTGTGTCTGTCATGTGTTAGAAACGTAATCAAAACACTCGCTGTGAATTCTCCGCACAATATCCTGCTATATTCTCACATGGGCTCACTCCGATATTCCCTGGTGGTTTTACTAGGGGGCCGGTAGGAAAAACATCAGAGATTGCAATTATGAGACAAGGCCTCCATGTATTTCCTCATGGTCTCAGCTGTTCAATAGCATCTAGATAGTCGCTGTAGATCGACCTGACTGACTAACGTCTTTGATTGTTTGTCAGGCTTCGGAGGAACCAAGAGAAGATAGAAGCTGTGGAAGTGAACAGCTTCTCTACAGTGAATGGCAGAGCTCTCTGTGATTTAAGTGATTTAGTTTATATATTTTATTTTGGAAACTTATTTTGAGGAAATGATGTGATATTTTGGTAAGTAATAAATAATTGTTTGGATCCTGTTATTATTTTTCTTCCCCCAGTTCAAAAGCACTCACTGTAGGTTTGTTGGCCTTTAACACTTGTTATCATCTTGTGAGTGGAGCAGAGTAAAGAGCAGCTCTGTCTTGATTCTCACTTTTGTTTCTGGTTTTATTTGGTGTTAATCCAACTCCAATTTAAAGGTCCAGTGTGTAAGATTTAGGTGAAAGGGATCTATCGGCAGAAATTGGATATAAAATAATCCTAGTGATGTTTTCACTGGTAGGTCTGTCTAAATTGTATGAATTGTTGTTTTCTTTACCCTATAATGAGCCCTTTATATTTAAATACTTTATATTTACACCAGGGTGGTCCTCTGTACCGCCATGTTTTTTTTACAGTGCTCCAAACTGGACAAACTAAACACTTTTGGAGTTTTTATTAAAACTGAAGGCTCCACCAGATTCTCATTCATGTTTTGAAGGGGGGGAGGTGAGGGGTATTCAATTGCATTATGCAACTTCACCACTAGATGGCACTAAATTCTACACACTGAACCTTAAACAGAGTGGTTGGCTGAGAGCTGCCACTTGTTCCACCAGGGTCTGATGTTATACCTGCTTCCACCTCATCCACTGAGGGTCTCCTGAGTAGGAGTGTACTCTTGTGTAAGACTGCCTCCTCCGATCTTCTTCTGGTCCATGTTTATTCCTGTTGGCTGGAGCAATGTCAAATTTCAATTTGTTTTTGTTATACTGATATAATTTTGCAATAGATAGGTTTATTCTCACCTCAAAATAAACATGTCATACACACCAAGAGTATACATGTAAACAACACATTTATTTATTGGAATCACATGTAACTAGTCAGATCTAGTCTTTTTTAGTTTCAAAAACAGATCTAAAAATTAAGATCTTTTCCCTGTCTTCTCTTTTCTCATTGATTTAACTGAGCTCAATTTAACATCAATTTGAGACTAAGATCTCCTCTTATCTCTCATACTTCTGGTCTCAGCCTGATGCTTTTTTTTAAATCTTAAAATGCTCCAATTTCTGTCTCCCTCCATTAATCTTTACTAGTGTCAAATAATGAGATTCTTGAGATAAAATTACAATCCAAAAGAAAACTTCATTGGCATACATGAGCCTACACAATATTTTTACTGTCTTGGTGATCACATTCAAGTCTGGAAAACTTTGAGAAGCCAAGAGCACAGCAGAGAAACTGGTAAGGATCACTTATCTCGGATGTTGTCTATTATTATTTCCCCTTACGAAACAAACCCGAATTTAGTAAACTCTTAAAATAGATGATTTATTTCTAATGAGACAAAGAATGCACAATTGTAAGTAGCACAGTATTTTTTCTTGGCTGGGTCCAAGTCCAGAAGCACTGTGAAGCCCGATAATAGAAACTTATCTGGGATATGTTGATCTTTGTAGTACAGGCCACAGATCACTGGAGCAAGGTCCAGATCTTTTACCTACCATGATTTTTGTGTTTCACTTTTCACCAACCAGCTAAAGTGACATTACAGTTAGATTAACAGTAAAAAATGGTACATGCATACATGTCAAATAATTATGCATAAACTAGAGAAAAGAAAGAGGGGGTTCTTATTGCCCATTGAAAAGTTCACTGTACATTTGGACAATGAATTTGGTTTTGTTACATTTGTAGTGTCAATGAGTTATAGAGTCATAGAGACACATTCTTTAAATTCACATATAAATCCTGTGTAATTAGGGGCATTGTTTGCCATTCTGCATTTATGGATGTGTGATTTACAGTATAGTCCCCATCATTAAGTTTATGATGAAGTCAATGTCATAATTCTAATCTTTAAAATGTGTAAAAACATTTTCACAGTCAAATTTCACACAAACCATATATTTACCCAATACATAATCCTTCAATTGAGTCTAAAAAGAAACTGAATGGATACAGCGGTAAAATAAATTCGTCTGCTGCTGCATGTCACTGGGAAAACTACTTCCACAGAAATGTGGGCGGGGCGAGTAAGAAGGAAGCCAATCTAAACCCTCCATTTTCTACCATGTGACTTTGAACCCGGAATCACAACAACCGCTCCCACTTGTTGAGCTCGTTGACAGTCGGAGGCAAACAGCTGGAGTGTGGAGCTGTTCTCTGACACCAGCCATGATGTCGGCTCTGCTCCACGTGTTGCTGCCCTTCCTCTTCTGTGTGATGGTGGCCAACACCAGCCTGTTTGACGGAGCGGCGGTGGACTTGTCCTACGATCACTACGCGGAGAGGCGGGTGGAGTCTCTGCCGCTCTTCCTGGCGATGCCCTGTAACTGTGCGGTGAACGTGCTTTACATCTTCATGGGTGTGTACTGGCTGAGGAACAGAGCAGGGGAGGGGCAGCAGAGCCGCTACCTGAGGCAGGTGTTCGCCCTCATGGCCATCCTGTACGCGCCTGTGCAGTGGACGCGCTTGGCGGTGCTGCGGCGCGCCCCCGCCGTGCTCGACCAGTGGTTCACGCTCCCGATCTTCGCGTGGGTTCCGGTGTGGATCAGCTTCATCGAGCGCGGCCCGGCCAAGTGGCGCGCGTCTCACGCGGCCGCGGTGGAAGCGTGCTCGCTCCTCAGCTACGGCCTGTCGCTGGTGCACGAGCGCGGCTTCGAGGTGGCGCTGGGCTGTCACGTGGCCCTCGCCGTGTTCCGGGGAGTGCGCGTGCAGCGGACGCACGGGGACGGTCGCACGCGCGCGTACCTGCAGCTGGCGGTGCTGTCGTGCGCGGGCTTCGTGCTGCTGAAGGTGCTGGACCACTGGCTCGCCCAGTACCGACTGTTCCAGCGCTTCACCGGACACTTCTGGTCCAAAGTGTGCGACGTGCTGCAGTTCCACTTCAGCTTCTGCTTCCTGAGCACACTGACGCACAGGGCGCAGGAGAGGAGCGCAGCGCGGCACCGCTGACATCACTGACCCTAGAACCACCTCACTTCACTTCATTGTCCGTCTATCCATCTATCCATCTATCCATCTATCTATCTATCCATTCATCTATCCATCTATCTATCTATCCATTCATCTATCCATCTATCCATCCATCTATCCATCTATCCATCTATCTATCTATTCCATTCATCTATCCATCTATCCATCTATCCATCCATCTATCCATCTATCTATCTATTCCATTCCATTCCATTAGGATCAATATCTATCCATCTGTCGTTCTATCTGTCACATTTTTCATAGATCAGTTATAAACCAGTAATCAGAACAATGGGTTGACGGGTTGTGTAACATCCACCACCATAAATGCACAGTGGTATATTGTTGGATGTGGATGTGGAGGTGTGAGTCTCCTCCAAGTCACTACAACACGTGTTGTCTTAAAACCAATAATAACTGCAGAGGAGAAACTAGGAGCCCTGGATTCAAGACACTCAAACCCTTGCACTTGTTAATATTGTAAATCCATACTTTGTTAAAAATGTCATAATCAAATCATATTGTGAACAATTTATTTTTATAATTGTGGATGATTGTTACTTTTGTTATTGCTGCTAATGATTACATTTTATTGAATCTTCCCTGTTCCTGTATTATTATTATTATGTAAACTCTCTGCTCTAAAAATGTGATAAATATTTGGAAAGAATAAATCAAATGAAAAAAAGAAAAAGTCCTCCAGCATTCATTAGGGAGACCACTTCTAAAGGTCCACTGGAATAGGCCTGCAGGACAAACTGACCAAGATCTGTGTGGAAACTATAATCTCTGAAGATTTCTCAGTAATTGTTCAAAAAACAACTGTATGGTTTTCACCAGTATGAAAGTGTTCAGCTTTTTGTATGTCTTTGTCAGAAAAATACTAACACCAATTAATTAATTAATTACCATCTCTCAGTCTAATTGGAGTTGTTGAGTCATCGCTGGAGGAGAGGTACAGGAAGGAACTTGTTTATGCATACTTGTATACTTAGGTTTTATTACTTAATTTGAGATAATACTTGGAATTGAGCTTCTACTTTGACAATTACTTGCACGTCTACTTGAGTATGGAGATTGTGATCACCGGGGAGTCAGTCAAGAGCGAGTCAGGACACTGGTCCATGGCACTTACTACTCACCTTTGTAGATTTTGGGGATTGGTAAATAGGTGTGAATATTTACATGGACTGCAAGGTGGGGTGTACTGATAAATGATGCTTGATCAAGTTTGGTGAGCCACCTGAGCCAAAAGATACCAGGGGCGATTGCCAGGGCCAGTCCAGCCATGTTCACAGATGTCTCGAATAATATGGGGACTGAGAAAAGCACTGCCTCCTGTGTTTACATGCTAATGGCTGCCACGTCATTGGTTTAAAACAGTCACGTATGATTATTATTTCCATCCATATATTCTTTTTATGAAGATTGACGATGCCTCTGCATTTACACCTGTACTGTCCCGTGGTCTAGCTCTGTCTGTTTTCAATCCAATCACATCACGTGCATTTTAATGCAGGTGTAAAGGGGAACCTGTTGAAAACGTTACAGGTATAGAAAAGCTCTATGGTCTCAACAGGGTCTCGCTGTGAAGACTTCATGACTTCTGGTAAAATGAACATTTCAGGTGGCAAATGGGATCATTCACAAAATGTAGCCACAAGAATATATTTTTCTTAACTATTAATATGTTAAACAGTGAAAAACAGAAAAGATACTATGATATATCATAAGGATAACATGCAAGTTTTTATGAAATGTCCTTGTTGGGTTCTCCTCTTGAAATATACAAACCCCTGTTTACAGCTCATGTTTAGTGATGGCAGTGAGCACAGGCTCTGACAGGGGTTTTCTTTTGGTCCACAAAAGGGCCAGGCCCGCCTCCCTGAAGTCCTGGTGGGAGCAGTAGATCAGAGGGTTCAGACCACAGTCCAGGTATGACATCACTGATGACAATGTCCTTAACCAATCGGGTGCCGGCGACAGGTCCTGTCTTCCCAACAGGATCAGCTGATTGGTCAATGGAAAGAAAAAAAGAACTATGAGTGGAGGAGTGTTCAGTCTGTGGCTTTACCACATGTGCACCTGCAGATACAGCAGCTCCTGACATGTTTCACCATGAGTGAGTGTAATTGTCACCTCAGACACAACAAAGGGAGTGTAGCAGAGCACGTAGGAGGCCACCAGCAGAGGAGTGACTGCAGACAGGTCTGCTTCATCATCACTGAGAGACAGAGGAGACAAGATGGCTTTACTCACACACACACACAAACACACACAGCCTGCCTATTATAGCATAACATTATAAAGTGTCTTCACATAACATACTGTATGACTGGTATTACCAAACAGGCATACAGAGCGTAAGCCCACCAAGCCACAATTACTATTGATTGTTTGAAAGTCATAAAGCTCAGTGTAGAAACACAAATTGACAACATAGAGAATGTAATTAACCACAAAAAGACTAAGAATGACCAAAAAGGGCACAAGATGACCATAAATGACTGCTGCCCACAAGGACCCCAAAATACTAAAAGAAACTAAAAATATAACCACAGACTATAAAAAGATGCATATTGGGCAGAAAAAATAAATTAACAAAGAACAGTCAAAAGACAACCCCAAAAATGCTTATTGAGTACACAGAAACACAACCGGACCGAGAACAGACACAAAACAAACATGTAGAGACTCAAAACAACAACAAAATGAGGTATACTGGTTACAGAGAGACACTAAGGAGTGTACGGTGCCCACAAAGAAACACAAAATGAGTACTAACTACAAGGACCTGAAAAACTACCAAAAAGAGATGCAAAACTACCATAAAGAGACATTAATCGACCATAAAGACAACCACAGGGATGCAATAAAATCATGTTATTTTTTGGAAGTTATGGGAGGTTTGCACTGCTGGACCAGATATCTTTGAATCTGTTGAATCTCTTTAAGGGAGGTGGAGTGAGTAAAGGCAACATGACCCAAAGAGCCATAATCACCCATTTATGGTACATACACCAGGTTGATATAAACAGGAATTATCCTTTACCATCTGTCCACTTTAGGTTGCAAGGCATTAACAACATCAATTACAGTTTGTGACTAAAATGTCATCGGAGCAGTTTCCAGCTTGTGTCACTGGAAACGATCTTAAGTCAGGTGGTTCACCTGTTTGAGTTGGAGCCGCAGCCGATGGCACTCAGCAGGGAGCAGAACATGATGAGGAGGAAGGGGAGGAAGATACAGACGGAGAAAGCACAGAGAATGTAGACCAACATGTCTGAGTAGCTGCTCTCCCAGAAAACGGCACATAGCATCTCTGCACTGTCATACCTGGAGGAGAAAGAAGCCATTGGGTGGAGATGAACAGAGCAGAAAGCAGGAGGCGTTATAAGACAAGGCGGTATTAGACAGAGTGGTATCTGACTAATCTGAGTCTTTAGCATTTGGCTTCTTATTTTAATTCCATTTTTTAAGTTAATTTGCAGCACACCTCTGGAACAAAATGGGAAACGTGTATAATTCTCACATCCCCGAGCAAAGTCTCTTACTTTAACCTTGTGGAATTTCCTCTTCTGCTGTCACTTCAGACACCACCAGCTGAACGAACCACTGTTTCATCTCACATCAATAAAGTACTTTAATAATGATCCTGACAAATGTTTTGAGCACTATGAGAAAACAGCAAACCACATACTTGATCCAGGCATAGATGACCGGGATGCTCCCAAACACCAGCCCTGTCACCCAACAAGCTGAGCACGCTGCCACCATGACAACAAAGAGAGCACTTCCTGTGGAGGCCCTGCCGATCAGCCGCTGCACACAGAGGATAGCTAGAAATGAGAATAGAAAACCTTACAGCGACTGCATCAAGGCAAACAAGGGACTGTTGTCAACTGTTGTAGTTGCTCTACTACACTGCTACATCAAGTATAAATTAGAGGTACTTAAAACTTAATTGAACATTTATTTCTGTGGCTTTATACTCCTGCAATAAATTATTCTCAATCATATCTTAATTGGTGCAGTCTTTGTCAGTGAATACTATTTTTCTTTTCATTGCATAGTTTATTTTTGGCCATGCATTAACAGATATGTTTAACATCTGAATTAAAAAATCTAAACTTCTGAATGGAGAACATAATCAAGTGGTCTCTATGAGTGTGTGCGTAGAGCTTTGTGGTACCTAGGCTCCCTATGGACGAGGTGATGAAGGCAAACTTCAGCAGGCTGACGACCTCGCACCATGGTGACCTCTGACCTCCTGTCAGCATGGCCAGCAGGGCGCCGGAGATGATGAGAAGGGAGCAGCCTTCACAACACAGTAATTCATTATCAGAAATGTCAACTTCCTGAGATGTAAATCCCTGTGATTAATCTGCTACAATACTAGCATCAGTTGAAGTAACGAGGTATAGATACACCAAGGAAGAAAGTGACAACATATATTCCTGTACCACACGTGTGTTGGTGTCAGTGTGAGTTGTACCTAAATCTGACAAAGTGAGACTGATGAAAGGAAGCCAATAACGGCAGCAGAACTGACCCTTGCACTGAAAAAGAAAGAGTTAGAATGAATGAGTTCACACTAACATGAGTGATCACCCAAAAACAAAACCTTCATGTTGTTAGTTCTCTATGGTCTTTGAACTAACATTAATAAACAGCCTTACCATAAATTTAACAAGCAGAACAAGACAGTTTCCCACAATTCCCATGACCATCTCCAGTCCCAGCAAGGCCACCAGCAGCCACTTCTCTTCCTCTGGCCACAGATATTCCATGAACAGAGTCCCATTCAACCTTTCAGCCACTGAGAGACAGAACGTGCAGAACAAAGCAGGGTTTATGATCAAGGAATTCTGCGTAAACCTGGGAGCTGTTCATGTTGACTGAGGGTTTAACAAGATGCTCCTTATGGTCTGTGATGCCAGGAATAGAAATAGGGAACTGTTCACACATTGATGATAATAAGTATACAATACATTTTAAATAGAATGATTAATAGTCTCTTTTAGGAGGTGTAAAGTTACTCTTCTAGTTCTAATACATTTCTAATTTTTAACTGTTTTTGGATGTTTAATAATAAAGCCAGGGGGCTTTAGTCTTGTTTCATTTTATTTAGACATCCATCACATTTTATGGTTGCATGTCATTTAATGTCTTCCATTCTCATAATGTCATCCAAAACAAGAATAAAAATAGAAAACAATTAGATCTAAGTACTCAAAACAATATAACTGACAATACAAATAAATGGAACACATTTGAAAATGGAAAGTGTGAACAAAAATCAATCACTTCTTCGAGTGTATTCCAAAGACAGCAGGGGAACAACAAAAGATTAAATAATGTGAAAAATGTACATCTATGCAGTCTAAAATACTGTTAGTTAAACAGTAGAAAAAATATAAAGCAAACACACAACTGTACAGTAATGGATGGTGTGACACAAGTACAGAGCTGTGTTTTAGTTAACATTGGTGCAGTATATGATGTCACCACCTTATGATATCACACCTTGTCTTACAGTATAAAGACTGAAGGCAAGGGCAGTTTACTTGTGCATAGAAAGATTCAAGTCAATCTGACAAGATTTGATCAACAGTTTGTTTGAAAGAGCGACACTTACTTGTATGGTGAGGTGACAGTCCTCAGCCTCCAACTGTGTGAAGGTGCCAGGTGTCTGTAGTGGAGAGCTCAGAGGGGAGTGTCATCAAATCCATTTTCAATTAAAAAACACATGCTTCATTACCCTAACTCCAATGGCCCTGACGCACACTGTGTGTGTGTGTGCCTGTATTTTAGCTCCTACTATACCACCACTTCCACCATATGATGACTGAACTACAACTGGAAAAATAAGCCCCTCTAACGAATCAAATTCAAAAGGTTATTTCTCTTTTTCAGCTCTGTCAGTTCTATTTTAACAAAGTTATACCACTTTGACTGGGCAGCTTTACACTGACGACCTGGTAAAATGTTTCTCAGTAAATGTATAATTAATAAACCTAGTTAGTCAAACTCAACCCGTTACCTACATTCATTGGAGAAGCGAATATTATGAAGGATAATTTCTGAAATTGATACTTCAGAAATATCTTAAGATGTAACTCTGTCACCAGGGAGAACTTTGGGTAAATGTATGGCGAATTTGTGATAGCATTTGTTTTTAGCAATAAGGTAAAATGATTTCCTTTAGAATTACTGAGCAAACAATCCAGTTAAGTCAAACACTTTTTTATTTGTTTTGAAGGCAACAAGATGTTGTTGTTTTTTTGTGCAAAAACTATAAATAGATAGAATGACTCCAAACCAAGTCCTGAGCATGTTTTCAAGAACGGCTTCAATATGGCACTGTGATCAGTGTTAAAAATAAGATGGCTCTGAAAACCAAGAGCTTTTGTTCATTACAATGTAGACACACATTTAATGTGTTGATATGTTTGTTCATAATTAAGGTAGTTTTTGTGTTGTTGTTTTGATGTGGTGGCTGTAGCACTGATCTAAACCTGAACAATTTTAATTGGTTTTCTTTTTTTGTTTGTCAATAAGGATGCAATACATACACGTATAGTTTTGTTAATTAAAAGGAAACTCACACACACACGCACACGCACGCACGCGCACGCGCACACACACACACACACACACACACACACACACACACACACACACACACACACACACACCGGGGATGTAATACACATTATATAAAATATTTATATGTATTAATAAAATATGTATAATTGTAGGTATATACAGACTAATTTGCATATTATTATTATTGTTTGTTAATACAATTTAGAAATAAATAAAATAAAAAACAGGCAAACATAATAAGGTTCGTCACTCGGCTCGACCGTCCACTGACGTAACACGTTTTGTCACTTCCGGTTTATGCACGGTCCGTCCCTCAAATCGTCCGCTGTTCTGGTTAAGAAGGCCAAATAGCGACATTTCGGTGAGTTTAAACCCATTTTAATGTTTTAAATCTCTTCTGTTGCACCTTTCCTTCACATCGCAGTTAATACTCAATTCTGTATCGTTCGTAACTGACCTCGTAGTGTTTGCAGTTACCCACAATTCACCTCAAGCGACCTTTATGTAAAAGTCCTTGACAGTGTGTCAACTAACCCGGCTGCTAGTCAGTGCTAGCTTAGCTTCGCAGCAAACCCTGACACTTCACCCTGTAAACACAGAGCCACCGGTTGTGTGGTACGTGTGTGCTGGTGTCCAGTGGTTACCGGAGTGTTCGGTGTGTTTGGGTCTTGTAACACGTTGTTGTGTAGCAATGTCATTCAGCTGAAGCAGCGCTGGGAGTCTTCACCTCGGGGTTAGCTGAGGTGGACAGTTCCATTAGAGTTTCTCTCCTGGGTCTCAGCATGTGACTGTTACAACGAGGTTAATGTTAGCAGCTCAGAAACAGTAAAGTTCTCACCCTCCATGTTTTTCATTCACGGTGTTAATCAGTGACTGTGTTGACTGACAGAGAGAAGCTACACACACGTTACCATCAGTGACAGGGGGTTTGTTATTACATGTGTATGTGGCTATGTATGTATAGAGTATATAAACACACACGTATATACACACAGGGTGGAAAACTAAAAACAGTAGAATCAAAAGTTGACACGTTGCTATGTCAGTATTGTGCATTTGACAGAATCACATCATTATGCAAGACAACAGGGATCAGTGAGGATTTATTTAATTTGATATGTGTGGTTCATTTCTTCTTCAAATAATAATTATAAAAGGTAATAACAAGGCGTTGATGCTGTCACTGAATGGTTCCTCTTTGTTATCGTGTGTCTGGTTTCAGCTGCAAAGACGTCATGGCTGCAACACTGCGCTTACTTTACAGTGTGTCGAGGCCAGGTAAGATCTCTAAGTGTATTTGCTTACAGTGAGAACAGTTTGAGGCATTTGAGTATAAACAAATCAAAGAGAGTAATCTCATCAAGCTACTGTGACTTTAAAAAACATTTAAACAAGCAATAATGAATCACAATTATATTTCACATCAGTTTTTCCAGTTATTGTGATCAATACATCTTAACGGCCCGTTAGTACTTTTGTATCGTCAACAGATGGTCAAAAACAAATAAGTTTTGTTTTTGTGGTAACAACGCATATTATTAAGCTCAGATCATATTCCTACGCAGTATATTTGATGTATAGTGAAGTGTTGTATACTATGTGCTACAGCAATATCTAATGAATGTTTCTACCATAATGATCTTCATGTTGATACAGTTTATTTTTACTTTCAGGCACTTTTGTGACCAGCCAGGGTCTCGTGAGGCCCTTCAGTGTTTCTGCACAAAGGGCAGGATTCAGTAAGTAGCACTACGACACACACGCAGCTCATTGTGTTGGATTGTTGTCATCGATGTGTCTCCTTCTGAAAGGCTCTCTGGTATCTGGTATTCTGCTATCACAAAGCTATCTCACTTTCTACCAGGTTAGCAGGGTTTCAGTTGTGTTTCTCAAATTTAAGACCTTTCTAGTACAAGTTAATACAGTGTTCATTGTTATACCATCCAGTTATTTAAGTATGATGGAAAACTAATACAGTAAACATGGCCCAGAATGATTATGAATATCGTCACATTTTAGAGTAATTCCTATATATAACTAATCAAATGAATCTATGCCTCTTTCTTTCTGTCTTGGTGAGGTCATATTCATGAGCAGCACAACTCTGTTTTTCACATGTGGACCTGTCATGTCAACAGGGAACATGTAGCATTTATATTATATAATTACAAAACCGACTGCTGAAGATGGTTGTAAAAACATGTCAAGCAGGAAAACTGTGGTTTTGGAACCTCATCAAAAGAAGGTTGAGCAGCCCTAAAGGGTTATGGTTGTGTGTGGGTTAATACGTACTCTTCTAAATTAGTACCACGAGTTGCACAAACACATGAGACCTCTGTGGACCCTGAACAAGTGAAAAAGAGTAAAGACAGATTTATGAAAGTGATGTAATTTTTGCCATCAATGTAAATGTTTTGATATTTCTTAAATGCTTATGTTTAGTATCTGAACACCACCACCTTCACTTGATTGTGTGTGCAGAGTATGTGAATGCCCAGGAGATTCCTACAGACATGAAGTCCATCACAGACCGAGCTGCTCAGACGCTGCTGTGGACAGAGCTGTTCAGAGGTCAGATGACACACTCGCACACAATAACAAATGGGATAAAAACATTTGTTAGAATTGCTGTTTTACAGTCCTCAGTCACAGAGGGACTTGAACACTTGGTGAAGCTGAAGCTCATTTGATCAGAAATTGTGAACTGATGATACAGTTCTGTCAGACATTTGTCTTTGCTCCTTGTCTTTCCTCTCTATGTGATTTCAGGATTATGACAATGTATTTTGCTGTTGCATGCTCTTGTTATTTCATGAGGAGATTGTTATGTGTGTCGGCTCTTTTCATTAAAACACAGCTAAGATGTAGCAGGACAGAGATGGAACAGTTTACATATTGGATGATAAAACATCACAGCACAGTCATAACGCAGCACTCACTCGTACATGTTGCTTTATAGCTTGGGGTTGGACATAACAACTGATCGCAGGTTCCCTCTATGGAACACAACATAGCCAGCTTTCAGACAAAGCTACCAGAGCGCTGTCTGTCATGGCTGACTTCATAGTGAGTTGAGCTCAGTTTATCAGCTGCCTCCTGTCTTCAGGTTTCTCTGGTTTGTGTTGCTGTAAGTAAATAACATGTTGTCATAGGGAACAGGGGGATTCAACACTACAATAATTAACATCTCCTCCATTTTAACGTATGAAGTCAGTCAGGACCTGTATTGGTATAAAGGTGATTTGATTGGCTGGTGCCTGTGCTGCTGCTTGAGAAGTTTAACTTTTTTCTACAGAACCACAATGCAGTTCAGATACACATGATGACACCACATTCAAATTGAAAGGGCAGCGATTCTGTTGAAGTCTCCAACGCACGTGTGATTGCTCCTGAAGTGGAAGTGTCATGTTGATAACCTGCTGTTTCATCACTGTCTGCGATGTAGAGGAGTCAGAGACACATGCTGCAGAGACAAACCGTTACCTGATAACTCATACTGGGATATTTAGAACCAGGTTATGTTTTGACAGGGACTAGTGTGAATGGAAATTTACTGATACAGAGCAGAAGTTGATTGAAGCTAAATATTTTCACATTTAAAGTAATAAAGTAATAAAAAATTAGTCCCTGCTGCTGTACATGTGTCTCATCTAGGGCACAAAACCTGTACAAACAGCCGGGCTGCTGCATCCATCAGTTTTCTGTCATTTTTGCCTAAATGGTTGTGTTGTGTTGTCAGGTCTGGGCATGACAATGAGCTACCTGTTCAGAGAGCCTGCCACCATCAACTACCCGTTTGAGAAGGGTCCTCTGTCGCCTCGCTTCAGAGGAGAGCACGCGCTGCGCAGGTGAGAGTGACGCCAAACAGCCACCCTGTGTAACGTGTGTAGTCTGACAGACTTTATCAATGGAATACATTGTGTTGTCAATCAAATGGAGTAAAAACTAACAACCACAAACAATAGGAGCAACTGATCACACAGGGTTACTTGTTTTTAACAGTATATAAGATCATTTTTTATTTCTACTGTATTTTTAATGCCAGTGCGACCCAGGACAAAGCATTAACATAACTATGTTTAGACGACCTTTTCATTCCACTGCTGATTCTGCTACGAAGTCCAGACTTTGCTCTTTCTCAATCTCAGGACTTCAATCTCTGAACGCTTAAAGTTCTTCTTTTTAATCTTTGATGTCTTTTTTATGATTAACAATTCTGCCATTGGGTAGGAAGCATAGCCTTATGTGGTGTTATATGGGTGAGATATACATGTATAAACCTGCTGCTGCCCATTCAAAGTACAATATACTGATATTGACCGGTGGCAGCCGCATCACTAACCACTTCCTGTCTTAGAGCACCTTTAATCCTACATTTGGATTAAACTGACATTTTATTGTTAGAGAATCTCTGAGGTGCAATAAAGCTTAACTAAGTCTTTGTAATGATCTTACACCAGGTATCCTTCAGGAGAGGAGCGCTGCATCGCCTGCAAGCTGTGTGAAGCTATCTGCCCGGCCCAGGTACACACACAGAGATAGACTTTAAAACGAAAGTCAACTAGTTGTCCTGATTGCAGCATGGCCTACATTTTATGTCCGTTGTGAATAAATATAGACATTTATTATTAATCTAAATACCAGCATGTGAAGCAATAGAGCACTGTAGAGTCTCTATTTATCCCTAACGTTGTATGTATGTATGTGTGTGTGTGTGTGTGTGTGTGTGTGTGTGTGTGTGTGTCCAGGCTATCACAATCGAAGCTGAGTCTCGCACTGACGGCAGCAGGAGGACGACTCGCTATGACATCGACATGACCAAATGCATCTATTGTGGCTTTTGTCAGGAGGCGTGTCCTGTGGACGCCATCGTAGAGGTGCGTGTTTGATCCTGTGTTACAGCACAATACAAACTTATCTCCTCAGCCTATTCAGACATACTGTCAGTGTTTTACTCCCTTAAAGGACATTTTGGAGCCTCTGTTGGAGGAGTCAGTAGATGAACCTACATGTGTGACGAGCCATTTTGATTTCAGTGCTCGAACTGAATCACAGTCAAATTGACAAAGTTGTCAATCCCTAATATGTATGTTTCAATCACCGTGCAACACTCTCAACTAAAAGACACTGTCCCCTGCACCCAGGGTCTGTCAAGTGCTAAATGCAGCTGTATTTTTTGTTG
Source organism: Hippoglossus hippoglossus (assembly GCF_009819705.1). Classification (NCBI taxonomy): domain Eukaryota; kingdom Metazoa; phylum Chordata; class Actinopteri; order Pleuronectiformes; family Pleuronectidae; genus Hippoglossus; species Hippoglossus hippoglossus. The sequence continues at coordinate 1,906,699 of NC_047151.1, read as the reverse complement.
TCTCTGAGGAAAAGGAGCATGAAGCACCTGCAATAGGAAGTCCTGTGAGAACTAGAGATTTTGAGATAACAGAGCTCTACAAAACACTGGCTGTGCAGATGATTCTGTGTTCCCATTGGAAGGATGACTTGTGTAATGAATTGCTGCAGGTTTTCACGACAGTTTACTGGTGCTCGTCTTCTTTCTTACCTTTCTCTCTTTCTGTTTTGTGCAGGGCCCTAACTTTGAGTTTTCCACTGAAACCCACGAAGAGCTGCTCTACAACAAGGAGAAGCTCCTCAACAATGGAGACAAGTGGGAAGCAGAGATAGCCGCCAACATAAAAGCAGACTACCTTTATCGATAGTAACCAGAGTTACCCTACACAGTGTACAGATGCCACTTAACCTCTCTGACACACACACACACACCCAGTACGTCCATACTGTACATATTGTAAGAAGACAGACTCAGCTGTAGTGGATGTGCTTCAGGGTTGGATTTGTATTTGATGATGGATCCTTCGTTTCAAACATCCCATTCTGACATGATGATCATACTTTGACATGTTTTAGATTTTTTTTCCACGGCATCGCATATTTATTATAGAATGGCAGGTACCCACCGGCTCTCAGTGTGGCAGCATGGACCAGTCTGTGTGAACATCAGTGCGGACCCTGTGGTTTTGTCTTTATTGTCCCACTGGCCTAACAGACGTAAACACTGAGACATGCTGTGACACTGATGGCAGACTTCATCCTGGTTTGATTCTAATGTCCCACATAAGTGTACATGGATTATTGTTATTCTCTCGGGTCTCAGTGATTAGTTTTATGGTCTTCATACTGTATCAACCCTGACTAAAATAAAATTCTGGGAAAAACGATAAATGATATTTCTGAATTTTTTCCTGAATTCTCAGCTCAACCTTTAGCCTCTTATACCTAATTTAAACCAAACTTAGCAGAAACATGAACACTTGAACGTACATCAGTGTGATAAGATTGAAGAAATCACAGATGTGTGCTTGGTAGACAAAGGTTGTGGTAGATGAATGAGTCAAGAATAAGACTTTTACCCAAGAGACAAGGTTATTTACCGAATGTTTGTTTCTTATTTTGCAAAGAGGTTGCAAATGCTATTGTATTGAATTAGCTACAGTAATGACAAGTGGACATTATCAGGAGTCATTTCAGAGCAGTTTAACAAGTTTCTCTCTAATTTTGAACTTCACCTTGTGATGGTTGGATTGGATTCACTAATATTCCATCTTTCCAGCCTTGATTTGTAAAATCGGTTGGATGGAATCTTATTTGAAACAATTTGTTGAAGATTGACTTAAGGTTCCTTATTGGAATTCTTTATCAGGATGTCACACTAAGTCTGAAAAGCCTCCAGTTGGTCCTAAATGCTGCAGCACGAGTGCTGACAGGAACTAGAAGGAGAGATCTTATTACTCCAGTCTTAGCTTCTCTGCATCGGCTCCCTGTAAAATTCAGAATAGAATTCAAGATCCTCCTTCTCACTTACAAAGTCCTTGACATCAAACCCCCCTTCATATATCAAAGAGCTCATAACACCATAAATGATGTCCCAATAGATCAGAGTAGAACAGGAGGTAGAATCTTCAGCTACCAGGCTCCTCTCTTGTGGAACCAGCTTCCATTCTGGGTTCAGGAGGCAGACATCTCTAAAACGAATGCCTCATCCACTGTTTTTAGTTTTAGTAAGTAGGTTTTAGTTTTGAAACGCACCACCTTTGCTACATTTGTGTCCAGGTCTGGACTGGTAATCTGGCTTCCGGCATTTTCCCATTGGTCTGACGCACCTTGTGGCTAACATACTTGGTTTTGGTTTGTCGTGTCAGATGTTGTGGTTCAGGGCCAAAAGTCTGTGGATGAAGGAGTGTGTTCGGCATAAAAATGGACGAACGGGTTGAACCAAAGAGCAAAGGTGATATTACCAGCCAAAAATATTATGAATACTGCTATAACTTCAAACTGCAGTTACTTTAATCATGTATTGCCATCTTTACCAAATTACAGTATAACTGACCACAAATTGTGTTGCGGCATGGTTGGAACTTTACTTTAAATTATAATAAATTAGATAATATTTGTAATTTAAACTCCAAACTTTATGTTAATTATGTCAATTAAAGAAAACATATCCTCCTCAGCACTCTAACAGAATCAATTACCTGGTAAATAAAAAAAATCCAACACACTGAGTTTCTCACAACTTTATTTGTTTATTACCAGATTATTGCACGCAGGATTCAAGATGTATAGAGGAACAAAACATTGAAATGAAGTGAGAACCATGGTTTAACATGATGGGATAAAAGTTATCCTGTGATCACTCTACCTTTCGCTCAAAAGCACATACACACACAGTGTGTGGAATGATCTGTACAATAATTATTCATACCTGCTTCACATGCCACTTTAAATTACAACTGTGAAATCAAAATGCACATCTACACACACAAGATACATGTGAGGGTGACTGGATGTCAAAGAATGCAAAGTGTGTCGTTTGTTGGGCCAGAAGCACATATAAAACACCAGTAGCACAGATTTAAATAAAGCACCATCTAGTAAAAGCCTGGTGTCTTACTGCAAAGTCCTGCTCCAAACTGAAGTGCAACAATAAAGAATTTACATGACGAGCCCCGGAGGAGTGTTTTTCCCCAAAGAAACATATCACTGTCTCTCTCTCTCTCTCACACACACACACACACACACACGCACGCACGCACGCACACACCAGCTGCTATAAAAATGTAAATAAATATAAAGGTAAGTAAATCTTTATTCATTTTAGAAATATTCCCCTTGTAGCTAATGTTAATCTATTTAATAGAATCAAAAACAGTGCTGTGTTCACCTACCGGCAGTTACACTGTGCTGGCAGAGCACCACATTCACATCCATCATTTTCTGTTCATGCCGTACAGAACCTGGGTTTACCAGTGCAGTGTGGCAGCGTTGCCATCAGTAGTGGGCCTGCAGTGACACACTGCCAGGGCTGCCATGCAAAACAAAAGCAGTTTTCATTTCTACTTCACTTCCTCCATAAAGGGAGGGACAATGGATTACAAAATTTACATCACACACCACTGTAAAAAAGTACTATAGAGATTAAAGGAAAATCCCTGTTTATTAGCTTGACTAGATTAGTTACAATAAACCCGGGTCTTATTTTTGTCATTTGAGCAAACATCCATATCAATAATGCAAACATTGCCGTGAAGTACCGTACATGAAATCTGACGGGGCAACAAGCATGAGTGGACGGACAACCACTTGATCCTAAACCAACAGTGCACACCAGAGTGCAAACAAGTACAGTAAAAATTTTATTTTTCTCTTCAGTTAGTTTGACAAACCCCATCTGTCATATTTTTAATGGTCTTACCCTGTTGAGCACAATGTTCTTAATGCGCAATGTTCCTTCTAAAGATGGCTACAAATTCAAAAATAAGACCAGAGTTGTAATAAACTGGAGGTATACTCGAACTTGTAAATCAGCCACACACTATTAATCCAAGTCAGCCATAGCCGAGTGCAGATTGAGTTTGGTTTGGTTCAGCAGAGATGGGGCAGCTCTGTTTGGCTCCTTCCAGCCACAGTGCTCTGCTGTGTTGTGGACCCTGACTGCTCACAGCGAAGCTCCCGTAGCCTGAGCCCTGTTGTCTGCTTCAGCTGTGTTCTCTCTACGTGGCCTCCGCTCTCTTCACACCACCTCATTCTTCACTGTCACAGAGTTGCTGTGTTTAATCCTTCAGCACATGAAGTGGCACTGTAGTCACCAATAGATTTCCCTTTTTTTGCTGTAAAAGCACAGAATTAACATCTGAGAGGCTGGGGTCAGTTTTAGTTTCTCTGCTTACACTTGGTGCTGGCACATTTCACAAATTCAAGACAAAGTCCCCTCTGAGCAGGCTTATGTCTGGGCCTCTGGCAGGGACCGGCCCGGTTCACATGGCACTGAGGAACCAGCCACTACTAAACCATTTGTGCTGCGACACAGTAGAGCTTTGGTTGCTGTGGCAGCTGTTGTTGGCGAGAAAGTGCTGCCACCAGTAATGGTACCGTTGAGGTTCCGGTAGGGTCGCTGCCGTGGTAACGAAGCCCTTCGGCGGGGGGTGGGCAAAGCAGCTGTTCCACGCAGGCACACTGAGGGAAAACTCAGACCCACCAGACAGCAACCCGGACAGGAAATGACTTCATCCTGCTCAGAGGGGCCGCTAGGGTCAGATGGCAGGACCTGGGCTCCACTGTAACCATTAGCTCGCCCTCCTCCTCCCCATTGTACCTGCTGGCCAATCACAAGGCCAGAACCATTGTTGTTGTCTAACCGTGGTAGCGGAGGCAAGGAGGGCGGTCCATTGGAGATGGGAAGTTGCCAGCCATTGGTACGTAAAGATGAGGAGCCGGGCCTGGGTCTTCCAGATGTTGAGTCCAGGACTCCCTCGGCTGGCTCTGGAGACTTGGTACAGTCCATGGGTTCTGTTAGACATACACTCTCCTCACCCTCCTCCTCCTCCTCCAACCGCTCCAGAGACACCATCTCTAGGTCAACAGGAAGACCTGAGTCCTGTTCTAATCTCTCCTCCTCCTTTAATAACTCTCTCTTCTCATTTATATCTATGAACTCTACCTGCAACCTTTTATCCACATTCTCCAAAAGCTCTGTCTCTTTATTCTGGTTGTCCTCCACCGCTCCTCCTATATTTGCCGCCAATCTGATGTCTTCGACTTCTTCCTCCTCCTTCCCCTCAGCATACCTTGTCAAGGCTACAGTCCGGCCAAGTTCTGGGGTACAGGGGAGAGACTGGCACCTCCTGTGCGGCGCCCGTATTCTCTGTGTCCCCCTAAGGTGTGGGGAGGCACATGGGTCACGAAGTGCTGGGAGTGTGAAGGTCAGGGAGATAACCGACTTGCTGGGTGTGTCTAAGAGTTTACACCGCCCCCCATTCAGATCCTGCCTCAGGGAGAAGGGGTTGACCCTCACAGGAGTCCCGAGGAGAGGAGGAGTCAAGGTTGCTGGGGGCAACATGTCTGACTGGCTCCTTGCCAAGCCTAGTCGTTGCTGGCTGCGGTCGCCGTGGTGACAAGGAGAGCTGCGGCGCCGGTATGGGCTGACATCTACCACCATTGGCTCTGAGCAAAGGAAGGAGATAGAAAGAAATGAAAAATGTGACCGGACAAAACAGCTAAAACATACAAATGACATATGCTGCCAACAGTGCTTGTTGGTGGGCAATTGGTGGTCACATATTCTTTTACCCGATCTAAGAGAATTCAGTGCGTGGTTTTAATTGCTGATAAGGGGGTCTTTGATTCAGTGCATATTTACAACACTAGCCAAATGAAATGCAAAAAATCCCTGTGGTTTAAGGTTTTTTCCAGTCCCGATGACCACTCAAAGCACTTTACACCATGAGTCCCATTCACACACATTCATACAGTGTGGAATCACCAACATTCTGATTAGTGGACGACCTGCTCTACCTCCTGAGCCACAGCCGCCCCAATTCAACCCTAATCTGTGTGTGAGTCAACCCGTGAGGTACAACTAGTTATTAGCAAATGGACAAAGCAGTCAACTACTCCACTAATACAGTATCAGCTGATATGTTATGGTTATTTCTGAATCTAAATTTTAAGAAGTAGTATTTATGAAACTCCTCATTTTCTGACACACAACAGTGTCTTTCTTCCTCTCTCCTCTTTGCTAACTGCTGATTGTTTTCTGACTATCGTGCAAACTTTCCAGGTCTGATCTGGTCTCCTCCCCCTCCCCACTATCTCTCTCTCTTTTCCACCCACCTATCCTCTCCTTCCCTCTTTGCTCTGCTCACCCCAACCAGTTGAGTCAGATGGCCGCCGACATTGAGTCTGGTTCTAGAGGTTTCTTCCAGTTGATGAGTTTTTTTTCTCTCCACAGAGTGCTGCTCGTTGTGGGAACTGTTGGCTTTCTCTAAAAATGTAAAGGTCTTGACCTTCTATGTAAAGTGCCTTCAGATAATGTATATTATGATCCGCTATAAAAATAAAATTGAACTGAATTTATCATCCAATGAGAGTAGAGACTTCAACACAGCTCCTGAAGTCTTCATTGCTGTAAAACATGATTACATTTAATGAGGGTTTTTCAAAATAATTATTTGACCCTTTCACCTACCTAGTGCAATGAGCTTCTCTCTCTCCTCTTCTGTCTCCATGCTCTCCAGTGTGAAGACGAGGTCAGCGAATGTGGGGCGCCTCACTGCACTCATCTGAAAAACAACACAGGGAAAGAGATCAACACAGTGTATCTGATGATGATGGTGATGTGTCAGTCATTTAGAGACCTCAGTGAAATGCACTGCTTATGGCAACCGAGGCAATGTGAGTGTTTGTGTGTGTACTTACATTACAGCAGGTGACAGCCAGGCTAAAGAAGGCAGGTGGACAATCACCAACCATGTGCTCAAATGCATCCACATCCAGACCAAAGTCCTACACACACACAAACAAGTTACACTTTGATTCCCTCATGTCTCACATTGTTAATAATAAATAATCAGGATAAACCTTGTATGAAAACATTAACATTAGCATTACACATTACACACAAATGCACACATACTGTACCTCTGTCCTGGGTAAGAAGTCAGGATCAGCTTCGATCCGGGCAATGATCTCACAGAGGATGATACCGTACGCAAACACATCCACCTGCACAGAGGAGAGGATGTGCACATCAGCTCTGTCCTGGGCTCAGCTCTGACCAGCAGACAAAGTCGATTTCACACAGCAGTAAACTGCACTGTGTGGGTTGTAGAGAACTGATTACAATACTAATAGTTGTGGGTTAAAGCTGCAGGTATTTGTTCCAGTTAATTTGTCCAAGCTCGTAATCAATGTGTAAAACAATATACATAGTTGGGAAAGAGATTTTTCTCTTACTTTTTGCCATATCTTACAACTATTTCATTGGAGAGGGCTAAACATGTCAGTCAACACCGTTTCTTTTTCTCTTCTTCCTGTCTTTAAGTAAATGGTCGACAGCTACTAGCTGCTATTAAACTGCTCTGCTCTCCACAACTGATACTTGTTTGGTTTACTGAAGAACAAGTCAACCACACCACTGTCCTTTGTAAACCAGATTCATTATAACAGGCACAAACCATTTGGTTGTAATACAACCAAACTCACTCTGAACTCTCTGTGGTGAAGTATTGGAACTAATATTTGTAGGTCAAAGTGCAAAATAACTGACTTAGTTTTCATTGTCAACATACTGTACCTGAAAGAATGTCTTTTAAAGGTTCAGTGTGCAGCATTTAGTGACTTCTAGTGGTGAAGTTGCATGTTGCAGCTGAATGCCCCTCACCTCACCTTCCAAACATGAAAGAGAACCTGCGGTAGCCTTCAGTTGTCATACAACTTAAAAAGGTGTTTAGTTTGTCCAGTTTGGACGACTTTAAAAAACATAGAGGCTTCATAGAGAGGACCTGCTCCTGATGTAAATATAAAGTATTTAAATATAAGGGGCCCATTCTAGGGTAAAGAAAACAACACTTTGTACAATTTAGATGAAACACACTGGTGGAAACATCACTAGGATAATTTCTGCCAATAGATCCCTTTTACTTAAATCTTACACACTGGACTTTAAGTGAGATTATATCAAAATGATCTGGCTGTAAGTGCATTCATGTGAAAGTGCTGGAGTTTTAATAACAACATCATTACAGCTATGGAAAGTCTGGAACAGTAAAATGATTCTACTGACTAATACAAAATATCTATTTCATATTTGAGTAATATTTGTCCCGTCAGGAAACCGTATGATGGATGACTCAGTCCTTGCAGTAATCTGATTGGTCAGTAGTTGGGCAGTTGACAGGTTTTGATCTAAATCTTTGTTAGCTAGTTGAGTTGGCTATGCCTCTACACTCACTAGGTAGCACAAGGCCCTGGTGACGGAAATGTTTAGGTCTAGTTTCCCTTTTGTGATAAAGCCATTGAAATCTATGACTTCTACAACAGCAGTTACTGATGTAGCAGCAGAATCTATTCAGTTTTCCAATATTAGCTGACTTTAATCCCAGAGTGTAGATTGATGATGAAGGTGGATTTTTTGCTTAGAACTCACCTTTGCACTTATTTAGAGGAAAACTGTTTTATTGCTCCTTTCAAAAGTTACATAGTGTTGCTGTAACACTGTGCTGCAGTCCAGTACGTATTTGGCTTCTGCTTATCAGGTTTACCTTCTCATTGTAAACCTCTCCCCTCAGAACCTCAGGGGCCATCCAGTACGGGGAACCCACAATGGCCAGAGGCTGCTTCTCCACACCATCACTGCAAAGATACAAAGTTTTTTTTTCACTGTTAAATCACACAAAGCTAATGCACAATTGTCTTTGCAGTGCAGCAGAAAGGAAGAGGCGGTCCCACTGAATCACATAATAACACACACTGGCTCAAAGAATAAGCTGAGAAATGGCAAAAATATAAACATTCGTCCAGGCGTAAGTGTTTTACACACTGTGACGCTCACAAACAGTGATTCATTGCTAAAAATGACCTCAAGGCTTGATTGACAACAGCAGAGAACAATAAATCAGGATTTACATTCTGGATTTCACCACACTGACCTGTAATCAGGGATCTTCTCTGACAGGCCGAAGTCTCCCACGACACCAGTGAACATGCCGTTATCACAGCGAACCAGACAGTTCTACAAGGGGAACAGTCAGGAGGTTAGACTTACAAACAGCTGCAGGATGTAAAGATGAACAAACAACCTCACAGTAAACAAACATTTTGTCTGGTCAAGGCACATTGATAAATTTCTCCAGTTTGCAATCCTCTAATCCACCCTGCAATAATCTGCAATCACTCAAACCTAAACCTCAAAACTAAGATTAAGGCACTTTTATTATGAAGTCCAGGTTTTATGGCTGCTTACACCCATATCTTAAACTAGGATTAGTTATATTTAAAGCTTCAATCAAAAAAGGCAAAAATAATACTACAAACAAAAACATAATGTCGTTCATATGAGAATGAAAGAGCATGAAATCCAACATTTTGTCCCTATTTTACCAAACTCATTAAGGGAGATGGTTTGGCGGATATACCAAGCACTGCATCATTGGTCGCACTACTGAACCAGTGAAGGAACGAGGGATAATAATAGTAAAATGTAGTGGATTGGAGTGAATCTCCTGTTTAGTTGGAATGGAAGGGAGTGTGGAGTGTGTGTGTGTGTGTGTATGCGCGTGTCCGTGTGTAGCTGCCCTGTCAAAAGCTCTGTGATGTAAAAGTGTGAGCTATGAGACATCCATTAATCCCTAAGGGCTAATGATGGTTAAAGCGCAGTATTACAAGCACAAAGGATCATTTCATTAACTAAAAACTGGCATAGCTACATAAGATTTGGGCCATGACAATCATTTGTTTGCATTTCAACACTTGTGGCGACTGCACCACTCATTAGATCTGTCAATGAGAAGAACGGCGATGAAGTTCTCCACCAGCACCAGCTCTGATTGTTCACAGCTCCCATTTAACTATGGTGATAGTGATATTTAATTTATCATCAACAATTCATCAATGGCTCATTTAGAGTTTGAATATTGAAACAGACTCCGAAAACAGATGCACAGTTGAAGATAAAAGTATTACTCATTGCTGGGAGAAATAAAGCCTCAGTGTAAAATAAAAAAGATCAATAAAGTTCATCACTCAAAAGCTGTATTCTAAAATTAAGCATATGAATGTGCTTTTATTTAGAGTACTGTGTGGATTACAAAAACAACAATCAGAACATTTAGGAAATACGTATGCGGTGTGGTTTGAGTGTGTTACTGAGGTCGGAAATAACCAGCAACATGACTGTATACACAGTAAAAGGTAGGGGTGGGCAATATAACCTATAATCAATATCACTGTATTTTTCCCTTTATTGACAGTGATGGTAGTATGTCATGGTATTACTTTATTTTCAGGTTTTGGCAGGAGATGCCTGTCCTGTCTCGTGACATCTCTCTTACTCGTCTTGTCGTGTATAGCAAGAGGTAGAGGTAAACAATACCTGCAGTGACACCAGTGTGCTTTTGGGATGTGCTCCACTGGCGCTGGTTGTCGACCTCATTTTTACGGGTTCTGTCACGTTGGCTGGGCTATCTACTGGATTTATCACTACTTGTGATGCTTTAATTGATCAGTTGGGCTGCTTCCTTTGTACCATGCACCTTGCATGAAGGCAGCTGGTATACAATTATGTTTTACTTTTTGATATAATTAGGCTGTTGATTTATCACAGTGATGAGCGTTTTGCAAAATCCAATTTGTGGTGCACTATCACACAGGAGATGTCTATGACACCAGTGTACCAGCCATCACTAATATGAGGAGTCTGTCTGTGAGTCTGTCTGCTTGCATTTAGCTCTGTGATTGTCCCTGGACCTAACAGTGTCATGGGAAATGACCCTAAATGTTCCAATGGGAAACATTCCCTGTTGTACTTTTCCTTTGTATATTTCTACATAGTTCCCCCCCCCCCCCCCCGAATTGTATATGTTTCGACCACTGAAACATAATCACTTTATCTTTGAGTCCAAGTGACAACTAATCAAAAGTTTTAAAAGATTCCCTCAAGCAGTCTTGCTTTGGCCTCCTGAATATCACATTCAGGAGGCCAAAAACATGTTTTTTTTCTGCAAATGTCTGCAGAGATTTGTGTGTTAAAAATGATAACCATGGCTGATGTAGCCCTCATTGTCCGCACCAATGTATGCACTCTGTACCTTAGAGGTGAGGTCTCTGTGAAATATGCCCTTGCTATGCAGGTACTGCAGTCCTCGGGCAATATCCAGAGACAGACCGATCCTGACGCCCCACGACAGGTACAGGTCACTGTCCAACAGCTGCTCCAGGTTACCTCCATTTATATACTACAGAGAGAAGAGGAGAACAGGATCACCATACATTTACACATATTCTCTGCATACGAGCCAAACCCCCCCTCTAAAAACATAGATGTCTGTAGTAAGATACATACACAGACATTTGTGTGTATTTAACAACTGCAAGCTGCTCAGAGGACATCCAACACATGCGTTGCTCTGTGGTGTTAGTTATTTTATCCATTAGTTGACAATAAATAAAATGTATAACACAGATGTATGAACAAAGCATTGAAAAAAAGCCAGTGAAAGTGTAGACAAAGTGTCAAATTGAGACCAACAAAGATATAATACTAAAAACATTTCGAGAAGCTAACGCATGGTGACATTTAACACTGAGAATGCTTTACCTCAGTCAGAGCGTGGAGTTGACCTTCGTGCACACAAACCCCAAGAAACCTGAGGAGAGGTGAAGAAATGTGGTTAAAAAAGTAGTGTGTATCATATTTGAATTTTTCCAACAATCATTATTTGCCCATTCCCATTCTGATTATTACATCCCTCCTTCAAAGCCCCAACATGCAAACTAACCCCACACCTCTGTTTCTCACAGGTAGTGAAGTTACAGTATTTGAAATAGTCAGTCTCAACTGAGTGATGAAACACTTCTGGTTTTTATTCAGTCAAACAGCATGACCTCGCCAGCTGCTGAAACTTTCCTTTGAAACTACACATGATCTTTATTTCAAAAACATTCACAGATTTTCTTACTGCATTTTTTCTGTTATTGAGAAATCAGCAGCAGCTGAGTTGAACACACAGGCGTTGCTGTGTGTTCACACTGATAGAGCAGACATTCCAAAATGAGACAAACGCCACTCACCTCTGTTTTTAATATAAATACTAAATACACCCTCTGTATCTAAACTTCATTTGTAAAATAAGGCATCACACTGTGAGTTAGACGTCTTCTTAAATACATATTATTACCTACCTGAGTATATTAGGGTGACAGAGCCTGTTCATGAGCTGAACTTCTCGTAGCATGTTAGCCTTGTTGCTAGCCAGTGTGTTCATTTTCAGTGCCATCACCTGCCCTGTGATCCGATGCTGCACCTGGACAACAAGCAGAGAAGGTTTACAGTGAGAGAACACACAGAGAGTGAGATGCACTGCTTCATCGAGAAAACACCGTCAGAAGTTTAGAATAGAGTTCAGAATCCTGGAGGTTTCGGTCAAGTATAACTGAACACACTAATTACAGTGCTTGTGGTTTATCACCAAAGTGATCATCCTAGTGATCCTGTATTTGCAGGAAATATATTTAAAAAAAGAAAAAGATGAATCATTGATTCTACACCGGTTTATATTAAGTTACAGTTTATATACAGTTAGCTGGCCAGTGTGTATGCCTGTTATTAGGTGAACATGTGGCAAAATCTGTGTGTGTTGTGTAAAATAGGTGCACCAGGCTGGAGCTGGAGTTTGCATGAAATGATAGCAAGGTGTGATTCTCTCCTGTAGGGCGGCTGTGGCTCAGGAGGTAGAGCTGGACGTCAGGTAATCAAAACGCCGGTGGTATGATCCCTGGCTCAGCTTGTCAAAATGATAGAGAAGTGTAGACTAGAGATTGAAGTGCTGAAGGAATGTGTGGATTAACATGACTCTATCTTAAACCGTATATAAATGAAGACCATTCCTTATTGCATGTACATTTAAGGGAAAATCATGCACATTTTTGCAGTTAGATTTACTAAGGTCACACAATTTGCTACGGGGAGCAGAGGACTGATCCACCTGTGAAGAGATGGCCTAAAAATTGCCCAGACAAGCCACTGTACACACAATGTGCACAAGCCACAACGAAACGCTGTAGTGTGGCAAAAGGGTCAGAAATCTCAAAGAGTAATGATGATATTTAGACCATAAAAGAAACATCATGGACTGCAGAACAGCTAATGCCTCTGGATCAGGAAGAAAGATCCCAACTGGGCCCCAACATGTTAGGGAGACACACCCAGGTCTGATCAACCTGTGGTGGGCCTGCCTTAGAAGAGGGTGTTTTGTGATTAAAAGGCCGTAACACCTGATGACGCTAAGGTACACAACTGAAGACATGTCCCTAACATCCACTGGTGGTCACTAACATCTACTAGTGGTTGGCACCTTAATAAGTGCCCTATTCTCCATCACTATTGTTTCCACATGTTACAGTGGCTCAGACCTTTACAGTCTTCATTGGAGAGTTAGTGACACAGTCCATGAACATGTGAACCCTCGTACCACTGAGCTGCAGGTACATTAGGTCTGTGTTCATGTCTGGAAGGGTCACGGACTGGTAATATGGGCCTGCAAAGTTCAGCCAGTGTCTCGACCTGCATGCGCGCGCGCGCGCGCGTGCGTGTGCGTGTGTGTGTGTGTGTGTGTGTGTGTGTGTGTGTGTGTGTGTGTGTGTGTGTGTGTGTGTGTGTGTGTGTGTGTATTAATAGCGTGGCACTAATAGGCTTTCTGGATTTCCCATCGCTCCTCCTGATCTGCAACAAATCCACTAGGCCATTACTGAGGCCTCGTCCAGCAGCTGACAGGCGACACGCACACAATTACATAATGCACAGTTAACAGGACAATAGTGAGCTGACAGTTTCACAGAGCTAATAAGCTATATGCTTTTTAAACATAATTATGATTGAATTATGTTTAAATAGTGCCCATTCAATTAGTAGTAGGCCCTTAAAGACAAACATTAAGGGAAACAGGCTCACAATCCAGAAATCTAACAAATACAAAAAAACACACAAATTGGGAAAATACATAAAAAAAGAATTATATTCAACTATACTGCACTGCCTCTGTTCACTTTTTTTTTTTTATTGAAATGTGCTGATACAGCACTGTTGCTAAACTGTTATAATATGTATTTATTTTATTGAACAGTTTAACAACAGCTTGACCTTCAGACAAAGTAATAGTAAATGCTCTATATTTATAGAGCGACTCTCTGTTCTTGACGATCAATCAAAACAATTCACAGTAGAGTTTTCGCCATTCACCCGTTCATATAGTGCATCTATGTGCAGCACTTTCTCTGTCATGCATCAATCATACACTGTCGGCACAGGCAATGTGGGGTTCAATGTGCCCAAGGACACTTCAGCACTCGGGAATGGGGGAGACAGAACTTCTGGTTAGTGGACAACCTGCTCTACCTTCTGAGCCACAGCCGGCAGAAACAAATATTATATACAGTTTTACCTTCCAAAAAGAATTTCAACACATTGTAACATAACACAGTGGCAGCTGAGAATAAGGTGTTCTCACACTGAGCAGAGGGTCATCTCAGGAGCTGGACTGTGAGCTGCTGAGATGACCGCCGGTCTCATCCGACAGGCAAGTCCTCACATCTCCGAAAAGTCAGTAAATCTCCCAACAAGGATTAATTGGAAAAACTGAACATACAATCAAAATGAAAATGGTTCTGAACTAAATAATAAATAATAAAACGTAAGTAAGACTAAAGAGGCAGGGTACACCCTGGACAGGTTGCCAGTGTATCACAGTGCCAACATAAACATTCACACTAACCCCTACAGCCAATTTAGAGGCTCCAATTAACCTATCCCCAATCTGTTTGTCTTTGGACTGAGGGAGGAAGCTGGAGTACCCACACAGACACAGGGAGCTAATAAGACTTTCCACATTTTGACATTTAAGTAGCTTTGTCTTTATGAGGACCTCTAGTTGGACTGTAGTCTGAGGATCAATCCATTGATCTACATGCTCTCAACTCTACAACACAGACACAGTGTGCAAAGAGTGAAGTTGTCTGAATCTAAAGCCACAGTAAGATCAGATTTGCCCTGCATGGGTTCAATCCTATACCTGATCTGTCAAGAGGGGAGGGAGTGAGTACCCTGTTCAATGTTGACCAAAGAAAACAGGGAAAAAAGGCTAAAAGAAAGAACAATATATTGGAGCAGGATGCGGCCACCTAAAGTAACGGATGGGAATTGACTTAATATGATTGTAACTTTTTAAAAAGTCTTTTATTTTATCAATACCTTGTGAAATAAAGTGATACGATCAAATTTAGTAACAATGGCCGAGTCAAATTTAAGTAAACTTAAACAGAATCTTAAAATGATTGAAGGGCACAGAAGAGGGGTCAGCTATGTAGAGGTGTAGTGTAGTGTAGTGTATAGTGGCACAAGGAGAAATAACAAGGTCTGGATGAAGGTGAGCATTTCTATAGTCCCCTGTCAGGTATGCATGGTTTGACTGTTTGTATTCAGAGCAAACAAAGGGACTTATTTGGTATTTTTATGTGAATTTTACGACTTTTAAAATAAGGGGTTTTATTTCCTCCTCATTAACCTTGTCCTGTCTGCAGGAAAACCTAAGATTAAGACACACACACACACACACACACACACACACACACACACACACACACACACACACACACACACACACACACACACACACACACACACACACACACACACACACACACACACACACACACACACACACACACACACAAATGTGTGAGTAATCTACTTAGTCTGGACAGTGGGATCTGTTGTCCAGCCAGCCTGTTACTTCACACGCAATGTTTCTAAATAATTGTCAAGTGAATTTAAAGCAAAAAATGAGCCGTTTCCAACAACATGTTAGGAGTGAATAGTAAGGAAATCCACACAGTGAAATGTACAATATGTTCAAAATTAATTAAACAAATATGAGTGTGATACAGTGAGGAGAACAATACTACTACTCAGGTCCCATCAGTAAAGTGATGTTGCTTACATCATGTGTTAGACAGTAATGTTCACAAACATCTCCAGTAAGATAGCAACAGATTTATGGACTAAATTCACTTTCAAACCATAAACACACAGGCCAACACCCAATGTTTAAGAGCTAACATCAACATCGATGTGACCATGCCATCATGCTGCTTTGTGTTAATTCATGTTACTTTCAGGTATCTTTAGGCCATCAGTCACAACAAGTACACAATTCATGTTGGCTGCCAACCATCTCCATCTCCTCCAAGACGTTTAGTAAATGAATATTACTGTTAGCTGCTCGTCTCAAGCTGAGCACAGACATAACCAGACTGAAATGTGACCAAAACTCATCTTAGTCAAAAGGAAGATCTACACTTAAAAAAAAAAAAAGGTTTATTTTCCTCAAAGTACAGGAAGGTACCAAAGAGAGTTTCAGTGCAGTATCAGTACTGGAACCTAGGTAGCAACATTAGTAATATACTAAAGGTTACTGCTTCACATTAGACCTGAGTAATATTTCAGTTAGTGTCTAGAAATGTCAATGAAATTTGATAGTAAGTGTGTTGATTTAATAATTTACATCCATATGGAACCTGTACATCTGGTGGGAGAGTGGAAATAAAAGGTGATGTAGATGTTATGAGCTGCATGTAAAAGTCAGTAATGCAAACATGATTTACTGTGGTGTGAACATTTTCACAACCAATAAACTCTAATGTGAGCATGATGATAAAGAAACATTACTTATCAGTGTGCATCAGCTCCCACATGCTCTATATGTATGCGCTCTCTTGTCGTCAGTGTTTATTAACATTAGCTGTAGAATCGATACATATTAAGAAGCAGACACACACTAGAGCAGGCAGTGGTACTAGTGCTGTGGCTGAGGAGGTGGAGCGGGTCATCCCCTAATCCACAAATCAAAGTGTTTGACTTGTGTATTTGTTAAGACTTGAAAAGAAGGATGTAAATGCAGACCATTAACCACTATTGTTATCATATTATTTACTAAAGACATTATTATTACATTATCAATTACTTTGATAATAGGATATTATTATAACATAATAACTCTACAATTATTATTATTGTTGTTGTTGTTGTTGTTGTTATTATTATTATTCTCATCATCATAGCAACCAGTCTGACAATGATTAAATACAACTGTTCTTGGTCTCTCTCTGTTCTCTCTCCCCCCCTCAGCATTTCTCTCCTCTCACCCCAACCGGTCGAGGCAGATTCATTTGACCTGTTTTGAAGAATGTTTCGAATTGTGCTATTCGCTATATGAATTAGACAATCATGTTTTTGTTGTATATACACAGCAGCTAGAGAAACCAGACAGGATGACTGTTCTGATCAGACAGCAATGACAACAGGGTTAACAAGGTTACACGATAGCTTATATGAAATCACCTGTTGGTTTGAGTGTGCATGTTAATATAACTGTTTTGGCATTCTCACATTTGCTAATCAGCACTGAACTCAAACTGAGTGTATCACCTGAGGAGGTCCTGAATGTGTTCACCACATCTCATGGCCTCTCCACATTCAGGTCTGCCACCATGGCAACTACATGTCACAGGCTCCAGTGCTACCGTCATACCTGACACTGTTTATTTTAACCACTGCTCGCTCACACTTCCATCAACTGATGAGGTCACATACCTTGAAGACTTCAGAGAAGAAGCCTGAACCAATCTTCTCACAGAAGAAGTCATCAATGCGGGCCAGGCTGGACACGGCGCTCCTCAGGGCTCGGTACGAGGACGGCCGTATCCGGTTGGGAGCGTGGATGCTGTGGAGCGGCGGCTCGTCTGGACCGCCGTGAATGTCCTCAGCATCACAGAGGCAGCACTCAGCGTGGTAGTCCATGGTGCCAGCTCCAGTAGTTCCGTTCTTTCCCAGAGGGGAACCAGACGGTATGTTAGACTGCAGGAGTCCTGAGCCACGAGGTGATGGTGACCCCAACCATCATGGTGTCACGCTGATCAAACCGCCTCCTGTGGGCTGTGTGGATGAGCCAATGACCTGATAATATATCAGTTTCACACAGTACTGCCCCTCAGAGTGCATCTGCTTCCCACTTTCCACTCTGTGGACAGCTGCAGGTTGCTTCTTTAATATCAGAGGAAAATACGATGTGTATTTCTGCTCTTGTGAGACATGTTATCTCCCTCATCTCATTTGAGGCCTCCCATGGCTCCCAGGGTCACTCAGCTACAATGTTGAAGTGCCCATGAGCAAGAATCCAGCTCCCTCTGAGCTGATCTCGGTCTTACCCTGACCTCTGACCTCTCAGGGAAGATGGAGAACTGCTGCTAACACAAAGGCAAGTCATTCCAGATCTCCATGTTGCTCCCGCGGCGGGTTAAAGAATCCCTGGCGGCACGTGAGCGTCACCTCAACGTGTCGGTGCGTGAGGAGGCTCGGTTCTCTCCGTCATCCCGTCGGCTGGCGGATGCTTCACGGTACCGGGAGGGGGTGGCAGGGCCGAGCAGACAGCTGCGACACAGAGGCGCCTGTCTGGGAGAGTAACATGGAGGTTAAAGGAAACAGTGCACAACACGAGCAGGTTCACAGAAGCTGTGTGTCGAACAGGAGAAGCCCAGAGTAAAGACTGGACCCTGGTGATCAGTGCGCACGGCGGCAGCAGCCATGAGTGAGTCTCCTCAGAGAAACACTAACAACCTCCTGTGATAACATGGAGCCGCACAGCTCAGCCCGACTGACAAACAACCGCGGGCCTCGTTCAGCCATGTTTCTTGTTTTGTATTTTATCAATTGTGTGTGATAAATACAGATTAGCGGGATAAACCGGAGCATGAAGCGCTTCGACATCCCACATTTCTCCGGACTAACGGGCTAAAATAACCCGGGCTACTGCTCAGCTGTCAATGGCGAGCGGGCTGCGGACACGGAGGCGACGGCTCACCTCTCTCCTCACGTCGGTGTGGATGGAGACGTCGGTGCGCTCCGGTCCGGTGGAGGTGAACCAAAGCCGGGTCTGTCGCTCGGCAGCTCGGGTGTCTGCGGCTGGTAATCCTGTCTGGGTCCGTCTTCATGAGCTCTGCAGCGGGATGAGTGCGGCTCCGGCTGCCGCTGAGGTGAAGCCAGCGAGAGTGAGGCACAGCACTTCCTGGTAGAACTTTAAAAGTAAAAGCGCCTCAACCTCAAGGATGGTAGTTTGCACGCTTTTAAAGAAAATAGATTTGTTTTCTACATGAAAAGCACAACATTGAAAATCAATAAAAGATTAACTACATTGACCACCTCGCTCATTGGACTATGTTTACAATGCTGTCAAATGCTTTATAGAGTAAGGATCAATACATAAAATAAATAAATAATCGATCGTGTCATAAATATAACAAAAACAATCAATCAGTCAATTGTTGAAATTGTTGAACTTATCACTAAGTTCAATTAATATTTTAATTCGAAGCATTCTTTTTTTTTAGAAATACCTCAAATAGTCAAATTTTATAATAAATGAGTTAATAGCATGAGAGGATACCCACTTGTATAGCCTGCTTCATGTCAACATACACTTGTTTTACGTGTGATATGATAAAATAAGACATTACAGACTTATTTCTGTCATTTGTTAAAGTGATGACATTTTTAATAAAATAGAGACTATGGGATACTGAAGGGATGTGAGTGTGATAAAAAATGTCTTGCTGTATAATTTCTAGACTGTATGTAATTTTGCGTATTCTTTTGTTATTTTCTCTGTATGGTTATTCAGTTTTACATCCCTTCTACTTCGTTTCACCACTTCAAGAATTTTATTTCGAAAAGAAAGTCGTGAAACTTCCTGTATGTTTCCCACTGACTGGAGTTTGACACCTGACACACGGAGGCCGGGGCTGAGTGAGCGGCTCTGATTGGTCAAACCCTAATAACTGAACTGGAGTCAGTTCCTCTGTCCAACCATAGGCCTGCTACACCTGACACTTACAACACAAACCAATCCCAGACCAGCTGCTCAGCCGGAAGTAGTAGTGCACTGGCAATGACACATTATGATAAATAAAGAAATAAAGAAACCAATGGCCCAATTATATGAAAGAATGAAGGTACAAATAAAGCAAAGTCGCTTTATTTTATGTTAATAACATTAGCAAAGGTGAATTTATTTCAGAGAATATTGTCAAAATGAAAGAAATGTAAAAAGAAAAATGTAGAGAGAACATTTTCATCTGATCTCCTCCCACTCCTCTTCCTCTTCCTGTTGTGTGCTGCTGCCATGCTTTTCCTGGTCACGTTGGAGGGAGTGATGATGGAAGTCTGCCGGGGCCCACCAGACACAACTGCATGCAGTGTAGCATCAGAAAATCAATTTGTCCTGGATGCAGCCAACTTTCCCTTTAGACAATGGAACAACGCTACTGCACCATGCTGCTAATCATTTAACGAATATGACGAGACTGTTTGACAGAGGGATGTAATGTCGCTGGAAAATGACACAATTTGTAAATGGTCACATCAAACAATTGTATATATTTCTTTTCTTTCTTTTTTAACAAGTGAGAGTCGAAATGAGGTCACTGTTGTATGACTGAATGTGAGGATGACATCATAGCTTGGTTTCATCTGGAGGAGCAATAGTTCCATGGACCCTCTCACTTATGATGTCACTGTTTTGATTATGATGGGAGGTGTACGTGTAGATACACTTTTGTGAGCTTAATAATTTATTGGGATAAATGGCAATAACGTCATGTTTCACAAACTAAATGTTCATGTTGAAACAAAAATATGAAATTGCATTTTACCGTTTATTGCTATATGACCAAATTCCACAATATTGGGAAAAAAAACATCTTTGTATCCAAACCAAGGACGATATGAACCCTGCCCACTCCATGGTAGCAGATGGGACATGGACTAGTGCTTGTTGGATGGATTTTACCCGAAGATGGTTTCTGTCATTTTAGGTGTTTCTTATCACACTGGTGTGTGTTCAATGTTTAATTTTTCTGGTAAGTTTGGTATGAAGCTATAAAATTGGGCTGAGACGTCACGATTGACTGCTGAGACTGAATCATGATTGGTCGAGCGTTTGTATGTGAGGGACCTAGTTACCACGGCTCCACTGCACAATCACTACTGCACAGACTCTGGCTACAAATAACATCAACAATACAAGATGGCAGCACCCGTATCCAGGACATTGTGGCTTTATATTCGTGCATTGGGAGGTAGAGGCGCGGCATCTGTCTTTATTTACAGCTATTGATCATCCTAAAATACAGTCATGATCAGTTTTAAATTGTCATTGATTATCTTTAAACACAGTTATTGATTATCAGTTATATACAGTTATTGTTCCAAACTTATGTTCTTAATCCACCAACGTAGGTGATGCCATCATAAACCCAAAATCAGCACAATATTGCGATGAATCACACAGGGCCCCTCAGAGTGTCCCCTACATGCTTGTGCTGCATTCAAGCAAGAGGGAAAACTAGGACAATGCCCATTTATAGCCATCCACACGTCATGATAGAGGTTTCCACATGGTTATGATACATTGCTTGGAGTTACCTTTGTTCCCATTGTTTTTAAAGGCACCACCTGTGCCGAGAGGAAGATGTGTAGCACGCAGATTATGCATGGATGCTGGGCCCTCTGTGTAAAATGTGAACCTCTATGGCTCCTGATGTTGTGAAGCAGAGTGAGAGCAGATTTTAGCTTAGAATTTGCACTTTGACTTATTCATAATAAAACTTGACATTTCAAAATTTTGACTTACCACAAGTATTTAAATGTAATATTTGTTTTAATTTAGATTTCATCTGCTTTTTGGTAAGGTTACATGGGTTGGGTTAAAATAAGTAATATGTATTAAAAAACAGAACAATGGGGACAACAAAAGGGAAACTCATCCAGTCAGTGTAGTATTATGAGTTTGAAACAACTGCTGCTATTGTTCTTATTGTGAAGACAGTCTCAGGCTTCAAACGTTTCTTCTGTGTGCTGACAGGCAGCTGTAATCCAGCCACTGTACCAGGTGCCAAGGCATGTCTTCCATTGATTTGTGGCGTCCTGTAGTGTCCAGCTGGACAATGCTTGGGGACATACAGTACACTCACAAAGCACTTTAATGGGAAAGACCTGCAATTAGCCTGTTCTGACGGAAGTACTCCTGCAGAGGCTGAAGATATGTCTTGTGTCAACAGTCCAGGCTGCCGGTGGTGATGTGATAGTAAGAGGAATGTTTTCTTGGTAATGATAATATAATTATTAGATAATGCTCCATGTCTCAAACTGATTTTATGAATATGACAGTGAGTTAAGTGACCTCCCCAGTCACAAGATGTGAATCCAGTAGAACCGTATTTTCTCAGCATCTATTTTGACATGAAATAGTAGTTAAATGTGTGTGTTAATTAATCAACTGAACCTTCATTAATGCGATAATAAGACCTGTATTTAACTACTTTAATTTACTCTGGTACTATGGTACTAATTTTGACTCACTTATACTTTCTCTGAGTATTTTAATTATTTTCCAACATTTATCTCTATACTTCCACTACATTTCAGAGTAAATTTACTTTTTATTCAGTTATTTTTGTAAAGGACTTTGGATAAAAATGTTTGTATTTAAAGTGCTATATAAATAAAGTTGATGTTGAATTAGTTGCCAGATGTAGATTTTACACAATGGCTATAAGCAGCTCTTACAAACAGCAGTGACAGGGGTCAGATTTCAGTGGTTAATGAACCATTAGCAGTTCCCACAAATACCGATTTTTCTTACTCTAATTTTTATTAATGAACCAATATCTCATCAAAGCTACAAGAATAGAGGAAAACATATCTGTGTATCACAACCTTGTTTTTCCTCTTTCCTCCTCTATTCATTTTCAGACAATCCCTCAGATTTGTCTGGTGTCAATGTCTTTAAAACGAAAGAGTACAAACTCCGGCTGCAGCTGCTACAACAGTGGAATATTACTTAGACACTGCACCATTAATTAGTCAGAAGACTCAACAGCAATACTTTTTATTTTAATACTACAGTTTTTCTATGTATGTTGTATTCTTATATTTTATGTATGTTATTTTTCTCAAGTAGGATTTTCCATACACAACTTATTTTATATAATATAAAGTGAATTGTCTCACATAGCTTGAGTAAAGGATCTGAATACTTTGTCCACCACAACATAAAGGGAGACCGCAACCAGTAAAAATATTAACGTTTATTTAGAAAACACTCAACATATGAAACAGGTCAAATAAGTAGTGTTGTAGTGAGATGACATATATATATATATTTGACAGTCTACAGATGACCCCCTGACCTTTCCGCCCCTTTACTACAGGGTTTCTTCAGTTTATTTGAAGGCAGCAAATCGCCAAGCTGAACCACGTTATGAAGGGAACTCCACAGGAAACTTGGCCTGTCACTTTCATATTAAAAGCATATATATTTATATGGAGTGATAAAACGCCTCCGTGAATCAACACAACTGCATCAAATGAAGGAAGTCATTTTTTATTGTCCTAAAATGCATTTTAAACATACAAAAACAACTATTTTGCAGCTATCTCGGCAAATGCCATGTTATCATAGAGACGTTTATTTCTAAATAAACAGGAAGTTGTATATCCGTCCACCTTGAAGCACCAAGCTAGTTCACGTTGAGCTAGCTCGTAGCCACATTAAGAACAGCGCATCTCACGGGTACTCTCCGTGTTTTCGGGGTTCACCGCCGTCCCAGTGTTTCTTCTTTCTTCAGAACATGGCTCTACTGACGCCGCTGTTCGCCTTCCTGTATCACCTGCCGCTGGTGTACAAATGGCTGCTGAAGCCATATTATGTGGCTTCTCTCTTTATGTCTGTAGCCTTCCTAGCTGTCCGCAAGACGCCCGGCGTCTGCGACAATTTGGACACACAGCGAGAGGACGGCAACCCCTGCGACTTCGACTGGGTCCGTAGAAAATGCTGGAAAGTCTAATGTGCTGTTTAACAGATAGTGTGATGTGGCTGGTCTGTGGCGGGTCTGTGGTTGGTCTGTGGCTGGACACAGCCGTGGATGAATGAACAGCCTGGCTGCAAGGGCCAGGGGACATTAGCTGCTAGCTAAGAGGAGAGGACCGCAGGCCGAACTGCGCTGAAAAAATCGTAAATTCATACTGTTGTGCGTATTGGCAGCGATACACAGGTCGCAGCGCTTATTTTAAATCTTTGCGTAATTACTTAAGCTTTTATTTTTCGTACGGCACATATATACTCTGTAAATGGTGAATTATTATTAACGCATTGTTATCTGAATCACGCCATTTGGTACAGTTTATCTCGCCCCTGGTGGCTCTATTGTTGACGTTT
Organism: Hippoglossus hippoglossus; assembly: GCF_009819705.1. Classification (NCBI taxonomy): domain Eukaryota; kingdom Metazoa; phylum Chordata; class Actinopteri; order Pleuronectiformes; family Pleuronectidae; genus Hippoglossus; species Hippoglossus hippoglossus. Next base: position 1,882,674 of record NC_047151.1, on the reverse strand, counting down.
CTTACATCAGTTAGTTGTTGGATTAATGTAAAAGGCTCCTCAGTTGAATATGTATGGACTTTAACGTTGTATCCAAACAATGCTGACAGAAGTCATTGTGTCTCAGACGATGAGACACAATGAACATACATCGACAAGCAAAATGTTTTAAACTTACAGTATTAGTTTATTAGTTTGTTGTGACTTGTCAACATGGCTGAACACAGTAAGATGTGTGACATGTGTGTTCTCAGAGAGAGGTGGAGATTCTCATGTTTCTCAGTGCCATCGTCATGATGAAGAACAGACGAGCGAGTGAGTAAATGTCTTTTTTTGGTAGATTTAGTGCTGTATTCATTTCCCCTGAGCAGTAGCATGCAGATCTGTCATGTAATCATGTGATAATGGTAGTAAGTAAAAAGAAATGTGACTTAAACCAATGAACTGTCCAAACATGGTTCTTAACAGTCCAATGAAACATAAGCTTTGACTTTTTATTGAACGATTGTATTATTTCACTACTACTTATTTCACTGTGTCACTTTGCTGAGAGGTTCACATTAGGACACTGTGCTTGTTGTAAAATATCAGCATCATATACCGCCATACTGTTTGAATTTTAGAAACAGCACTGGTCAGGATTTAAAAAACCAAATAAGCATCATGATCACCTGCTTATTGAAACAGTTTCTGTGGAGTTTGAACAAACACATGAGACATTTCTCTCTGTTGCTTCATGTTAGTAACTGTGGAGCAGCATTTGGGAAATATCATCCTGTTCAGCAAAGTGGCCAATGTCATCCTGTTCTTCAGACTGGACATCAGGATGGGATTGCTCTACCTGACACTCTGCATAGGTGAGTCCAACCGCTATTATACATTTACATCAGCTGATGTCTTTTCTGCTTCCTGTCCTATAAATCCAGGTGTCAGAAACCAGGGTCTTGTTGGTTAGATGTGAATAATGTGTGTGTATCCAAAGCTTGATGTATGTTGTTCCCCTGAGCAACATAGTTGATCATTACCATGGACATGCAATACTGTTGTTCATTTTCTTACCCACCATCCTGCTGTCCCAAAGACAGGTGCTGAAAATAGTCCAAACAAATGTACTGTGTCTTCCTGGTTGTTTGATAAAAGCTACATTGAGCTGCTGTTCCTTAAAAATTAAACAGTATATTATTTAATGAGATGTCTATATAGATAGATGGGTTGTTATGACTGTTACAAAGAAAAGTAACACACAGGAAAAGGAGAAAAGAATATGAGATTAATCCCGGTTCACCACCAACCCATTCACATTTCTAAGAAAGGTGAAGTTAAGCTACACTGGCGATCTCAGTTACATGTATTCCTGGGGCCAGAGAGGGACACAATTTCAAGGTACAAGGTGACCTCTCCTTATCGCTTGCTCAGTTTTGACAATGCAATGTACAATCAACACAGAGAAGCAGCACATCCTCACATTGAGGGTTTGGAACTAGAGAGTGTGGCTATTTTGTTTATAAATGACTTAAATTATTTTCCTATTTTCTGTGTGTTGACACATCAACTAATGGGCTTATTATTGTTGCACTAATTCTACTAATAACAAATATGAAGTCCTAATTCTATTCTCTTCTCTTGTGTGTTTCAGTATTTTTGATGACATGTAAGCCTCCTCTGTACATGGGACCAGAGTACATCAAATACTTCAGCGACAAAACCATTGATGTGAGTAAAAACGGGAGAATTGGTCAGGACAGTTTGACCACTGACCAACAGCAAAGATCCTGCTGTATAATTTATTTTTAATCCTAAATCAACGTTTATGTATGCGTGTGTGTGTCCAGGATGAATTGGACAGAGACACTCGTGTGACCTGGATTGTTGAGTTTTTTGCCAACTGGTCTCCAGAGTGCCAGTCCTTTGCTTCTGTCTATGCTGATCTTTCTCTCAAGTAAGACTCCATTCATCTTTTCAGTAAAAGCATGAAGTTCACTGAGTGACATTGATAAGGGTAACGTCAATTACTTGTGTTTTAGGTATAACTGCACCGGCCTCAAGTTTGGCAAAGTGGACATTGGGCGATATGGAGAGGTCTCCAAGAAGTAAGACATTTCATCTTTTTATTTTTTATCCTCTTCTATAGAATGAAGGGATTTTATTTTGTCAAAGAGGACTGACCAGAAACCTAAACATGTTGTTTAGCCTGGATTTACTTATGTTCTGCAGGTACAAGGTGTCAGCATCTCCACTGTCCAAGCAGCTTCCCTCTCTAATTTTGTTCCAGGGAGGGAAGGAGGTGATGCGACGCCCCCAGGTGGACAAGAAGGGGAGAGCCGTATCCTGGAGCTTCACTGAGGTCAGATTGGACATTACACTTAAGATCTGTGACTCTTTATCAGAAAATACATGGCCGATGTTGTAGGGCTGCATGATATTTGGAAAAAATGCGATATATATACGATAACCTTATTGAATATCGCGATGACAATATGACTTGCGATAAATACACAAATGGTGTTATGCTTTGGGTTCGCTGCTAACATAGACTCCATACAGAAAGTAGCCTATGTAGACACTGAAAAAAATCAAATGCATTATTTCCATTCCAACAACATGGTTCTATTGAAAAAATTCCACCTGGCTATGGACACAGGGACCACGGCCAGCTCTACAGCCCCAGGGAGAGGGCACACAGCCTGGCCACAGCGCCACTAAGTCTGCCTACAGTGATCATTTGGGGTCTTTTCATACATGTTTACAGTTTTTACAGACTCTCTGTGTCTATCATTCGCGCTGCGCACTGCTTACTGAATCGAGCCAAACCTCGCCTTGTCTCTATACATTGTCTAAGTTGACAAATTCTGTTTTTACCCAATCTGAGTTTAAATGGTAAATAGTCTGTATTTATATCGATATTTTCTAGTCTTGACCACTTAAAGCGCTTTATAGTACAGTTTTGCCATCCACCCATTCTATGTGCAGCTCTCTATTACACATCATTCATACACTTTGGTGTTTAGTATCTTGCCCAAGTACCTTTCGACACATGGAATGAGGAAGACGGTGCTCGAACCGCCAACCGTCTGTCAATGATCTGAATATCTTTGATTTATTATCTAGGGCAGCAGGGCTCCCTCTGATTGGCCAAATACCGTGAATGCATGGCACATGGAACACCATTTATTGCAGTTCAAGCAGTCTTTTGCAATATCTATATCGCGCATGTTGATATAGCGATGACGGTAAATTCTACGTATATTGTGAAGCCCAACTATGTTGTCAGTAATATAATTGACTCTGTAACTGGTTCAAACCATGTTAATAATGATGTTATCACAATATCTATAACATTAGAAAATAATAACTTTTTTTTTTTACATTGTTTAATGTTTTATTTTTCTCTTTGTTGCAAATGAGAAAAAAATACTACAAAGTATTAATACTTATTAAATTTGTACTGATGGATAATGAACTTGATGGTCAGGGCAATGATTCATGTCCAATCTTTTTCCAAAATGTACTTAAATGTTATTTGTTGTAGTAGCATTGAATTAATAATGACATTTCTCTGACTGCACTGTTCAAACGTTCAAGGCTAACAGCAAAAATACTCTACACATGTAGATAAAATGGAAAACTAGACAAAGATGTGGCGAATCAAAGTGAAGTCAGACACAACACATCCTCTTCCCTTAACCTGCAACAGTGTCAATAATACAATTTTATTAGAAAAGTAACTAGATGACGTGGACAAAACACATCAGTAACATGAACAAAAGGCAAACAATATACATCTCATTAGTAGTTAATGCTGCTAAAACCTTTATCTTGATGTTCTCCTTTACACTTGACATCCATTGCACTTCTGTCCGTCCTGGGAGAGGGATCCCTCACATGTGGCTCTCTCTGAGGTTTCTACGTTCTTTTTTTCCCTGTTAAAAGGGTTTTTAAGTAGTTTTTCCTTACTCTTGTTGAGGGTTAAGGGCAGAGGATGTCACACCATGTTAAAGCCCTATGAGACAAATTGTGATTTGTGAATATGGGCTATACAAATAAAATTTGATTGATTGATTGATTTGTGATTAATTTAACTTTAGAAACATGTGATTGTCCTGTAGAATGGAAAATGGTCATGTTTGTTCCACTAGTTAAGAATGGTAAAACAATCAAGAAGTAACCTTACTGGCTGCCTTGAGTAAAAGAAAGTACACTTTGCTATATGAGATTAGCTGTTGGAAATGACTGTTCTACCTCCTTAGTCATGCTGCCCACAAAATACATGTATTATTAAAACAAACCCACAAATTCTTAATGGTAGAATATCTTTCTTTAACTAATACTGAGGTAGCTGTCAGTGTCATTTTCTGTTGCCTCCATGGAGAACTAGGTAGCTTGTCTGTTTTTTTTTACTTGTTGTATGAAAGTGGGATAATGTCTCTTGTGCTGTAAAGTGCTTTGAGCGGTTGATAAGACTAATAAAAAGCCTATATAAATACAGTCCATTTACCATGATTACTTTTATAATCATGTTTTGCCCATCTATACTATGGCCTAAAAAATAACTACACTTGCCAAACTACTCAAGAACGCATCTGTCTCTGCCCACTAGGAGAACATCATCCGAGAGTTCAACCTGAACGAGCTCTACCAGAAATCCAAGAAACTCAGCAAGACAAAAGAGGACAAGCTGAGCCAATACAAGTTCCCACCAGTCCCTGAGGAGGAGGAACCAGAAATGCAAGGAGCTGAGGACCACAAGGACGAGACTGAATCCAAAAAGGACAAATAAGACGGTTAAATAAGACATAGCTCAGCTTCTGGAAACAGCGAGTCCAGATCAGCTCCTCTTCGCTCTCCTCTTCTGTGTTCAGTGTGTTCACTTATGAGTCAGTGTGGATCACTGACTGAGATGGAGGTTTATTGAGAATTATAATTATCACAGTACTTATGCCTCTTTTCAGCTCCATTTAACACTAAACCTCCTTTAAACCCTGTGATTCACCATATGTGCAGCTACGGTGATCCTGGCCTGTTTTCCCTGATTAGAACTGAAACAGTGTACACTTAAGAAGAGAAGCCAACTGAGATCGAGTAAACCATCGTTTGAAGAGGGCTGTGATGCTGTGAAGTGCTTTAATAACCCATTTGCATCTCGTTGTTAAAGTGTGCTCAGCACATTTGTGGTGGTTAAAGCTGTGAAGCCCATGTGACTGCTCATTAGAGTCAGCTGAGTTCTTACTAATTGACAATGAGGTAGCAGTGAATGTGATGCTACTTTGTTTGTTCTTGATTTAGATTTTTTTTTATGCAACTAATTTAATTCAGAGTAGATATGATTTTTTAAAAATCCTTTTATGACTAACTTTATATTTATGTTAACCATGTGATAACCTCTGGAACACAACGTAGGCTGTGTATGACTTACAGTTCCTTTGCAGTGTTTAAACATTCCCATCCCCTTGTGGTTTGAAATGAGACACAATAACATCAACACATCTGCACGAGTCAGGTTGTGTTACTCATGTTTACTAAGATTTGGACCCAGTGTCCATTAATCTTCATAGGCTTCACCGTCACATGTCATGTTGCCGCCTCTATTCTTTTCAAGTGAGAAAATGTCTCCCACATTAACCATCAATGTATGGCAAGAATATTGGCAACATGACATCTGAGCTGAAGACAGTCATGTTGTATTGTGTTTGAGATGCAAAATACACTGAATAATAATAATAATAATAATAATATTTTTAATATAATTTTTAATTCATTATCATTTGTAGACCATGTCACAAAGTCGGAGTTACAAGAGCTTAATGCAGGACAGCAAATTCAAATGAATATATTATTGTTAATGTTACTGACGAGGTACAGAGTGTAGAAGCGAGCAGGGCTTATGCCTCAGCATCAACTTGCAATCACATCTCCAGGTCTGAACAAGGCCTGTGTGTTTTTCCAAAGTCTTACTCTCATTTTAAAGTCATGTTGGCCAATCAAAACAATGCATTCTAATTGGCTGAATACATCTGTGGTTCTCTAGATTTGTACAATGGTGAAATGAGAGCATGTTGGCAGCTTCAGACCGAGATTCTTTTTATAGTGAGACACCATCACATTCCAGGATTGTCTGAGACACTTGACATCCAGTTACGTTTTGTTATTTTTATGAAATATCCTTTACTCTGTGATTAACCAGAAATGCTGGTGAGCTTCTTCTGGTCTCTTTGAACCAGATGGAGGTTTCGTTGCATTACCATTAGATTCCTATGAAGTATTTAGAGCTTTTGATGCACTGTTTAGATTTGATTTTAGCTTACACTGATGGTTTATCCTGTCATTATTTTGTTATTCACACATATTGACCTTTTTGCCATGTTACATTTCATTTGAGTTGCATTCCAAGACTTGTATTTGCTCCTTTACCTGATGGAGAAAACTGCTGGAAACTCCTCACAAGTCTGAATTGTTTAGTTGTCCTTGCTATTAAAAATGTGCACATGGAGAGTTTATATGCTGCATTCATTCTTCACATGAATAAGAGTTGGACCTTTCTGCTGAACTGTCCCATGTCCACATCACACTGAGCTGCCAGGAAATAGAAAGTTGTGTACAGTTACAGGATAAAGAAAAAACTAATAGAAACACATCATAATAATAATAATAATAATAATATACTTAAACAGCAGGTAAAAGCCACTATAACTAGCTTGTTTATATCAGTCACAACATCTCAGCCTTTTTCTATATCAACAAATAATTAAACCGAGAAACATGAACACGTGTGATAAGAACTATCTAAAATGACAGAAACAATCTTTGAAACACATTTTTTAAATGTGGACTTTGACAGTTATTGTTTGGACCATGTCCTAGTGGCCTTTTTTTATGAACTATATTGCAGCCAACCACCAGGGGGAGATCCAGATGATTTGGCTTCACTTTTGGGAAAATGTCATAATGCCAGAACAAAGCACATGGAAACCCTATGTAGAGCTGATTGCTTCTGCAATCTGGTGATAATTTTCTGTGACTTTATCACTACATGTAATAATAATAATAACTTTATTTGTATAGCACTTTTCAATACAAACAAAGTGCTTTACAGCAGGCAGAATTAAACAATACAACTTAAAAACATGAGCAAAGGCATTTATAAAAAAATAGTTTTTAACCCTAACTGTGTAAGCCAGAGGATCTCAGGCTGCGTCCTGGCTCATAGGGGGATAAAAGATCAGAAATGTATCCAGGGGACAGACCATGCCTGGTTCCAAAAGTAATTTAAAAAACAATCCTAAACCGAACAGGTAGCCAGTGAAGCGATGCTAAAACCGGGATGATATGATCACATTTCCTGGAACAGGTTCAAAGCTGTGCTGCAGCATTCTGGACTAACTGTATCTGTGGATTGTTTTGTTATTCAGGTCAGTGTAAAGTGCATTACAGTAGTTGAAGCCAGCGATAATATAAAAGCGTGGATTAATTTCTCCATCTGATACTGAAATAAAAGACCTGATCTTAGCAATATTTCATAACTGATAACATGGTTGAACGACATTCTTGGTGTCTGTCTATTTGTGCAGTGTTGCAATGTTTGATTGAGACTGATGGGAATGTAGAGCTCTGTATCACCTATGTAGCAGTGAAAGTGGATCTTATGTTTGCAGGTTAAACCACAGAGGGCAAACATGTATATAGAGAATAAAATTAGGCCAAGGATTGAGCCCTGGTGGACACCATACAGTAGGCTTGAGGGGGAGGAAGCAGAGCCAGAGATTGATACGGAAAAGGTTCTTTCTGGTAAATAGGTCCTGAACCAGTCTAGGGCCCCACCGGTGATTCCTGCCCACCTTTCCAGTCTGTCAATTAAAATATGGTGATCCACTGCATCAAATGCTGCACTGAGATCTAAAAGAACTAAAATGGAGGATTGAGTTTGAATATTTTTTCACTTTGGTGACATGCATGAATTTGAGCAGTAAGGGACAGTAAAGTGAATGAGCTGAACTACACCAATCTTCACAGGGATTGTTTCATCCTTCTGCAATCTAAAACGCCAGCAGGGTAACTTTAAGGATGATATAATAACAGCTATACACTCAAGAAGGGCGACCTGTTTGACAGTGACAGTTTTCATTTGCGCCACTCACCTCCACTTCAGAGGTGAATACCTCAAATTCTCAGCACATAGAAGTGAAACACTGGAGCATTGAAGCGTGTTTGATTTGGGTCTTTTAAATACTTGATTAACAAATAAACAAAAGTAGCAAAATAAAGAACAAGCTGTGTTCCACCTCTTTGTTTAAGGTTTATTATCAATCCCCCCCAGCCCCGCCACCACATACATACATCCACAAACACACTCACACACACTTATTAAGCTGTACAATCCACATATTTGGCATTTCTTTCATTTGTATTTCAGTTTCCCAGCTATGTCTTAGGAACTGTGCCAAAACTGTGCTATCTAACATACACCTCTAGCCCCCTGTCCTCATCCACCAGGCATTCTGCTCAGACAAAGAGCTGTCCTCCAACTGGACACAAGTTACAGCAGAATGAAGAACAAAGCTGAATTAGAAGACACATTTCCTGAAAACATCCCTCTCTCTGACGCTAGAGTGTGCTTCATTTATTTGATATAACTGGTCATATTCTGTCCAATACTGAGTAATGTGTTGTTCCTTGTTTGTATTTCAATCTGGACAAAGACAACCTGGCCATAGATAGACTTAAAGAGAAAATGGCCTTGTCTGCCATTACAAAGGGATGACATAGTTACATCATCGTGATGACATAGTTACATAAAGGTTGCTGGTTCAGGGGCCATTAATTAATCTTATGCAAATTCTCAGCAAAAAAACTAAATGTAGACAAGATCTCACTAAACGGGGCAAAAAAACAAACAAGAAGGCTGGTGTAATTAGTTTCAAAGTCAGATTTAGGTTGTGCTGTAAACTTAATGTGGAACTAAATCTCAGTTTAAAGGGTGCAACGCACTGCGAGAGCTTACACCCATCCAGCTGTCAGCTACAACCACAGCTGGAAGTGGGCAAGGGAAAGTGAGCAGGCAAACACAGGATAGTTAACATTTAGCGGGGGACAGGAAGAAGCCTTACCACACTGTTTCACAAAGGTCGACCACTTCATCAAAACTTGAGCAAACATTTTCCATCACTGAAGACATGTTCTCTTACTAGATGCCTTATCTGTAAACGTTTAGAGTTAAGATCCTTTCCCATGGCATATTTACATCGGATTTAAACCTTTTTTAGCCCAACTAAGTTTGTGTAATCTTCTTTTTAAGTGTATCTCGAACACCTTCTCTGACAAATGAGGTTTAATTTTAAAATGTTTGGAGCCCAGAGGAAATTCACACACCCTGTTCACACTTTAAATATAACAACAGTATTAAGGCCACTGTTTCAATACTGCGCAGTATAAATTGACAGCCAAGAAATGCTAAAACATGGACATTCAATTATAGAAAGTCAATTCAGTTTCAGATTAATGCACTTTATTGTCCAGATAGAGGGTTTCCTTCTGATATAAGTCCTGTCTCTATTTGCTAATTTTGAGTGTAGGTGAATTCATGCAGACAAGTTTGGGGAAATCTAAGTCCTCAGATGATGGACTTAGTCAATAAGTTCCATCCGTCTTGTCTTAGTGGAAAGAGGAGACAACTATATATTCAAACTGAAAAGGGCGGAACGAGGAGATGTCATGGGCGGCGATGGCTTCGTTATGTCCACGGTCTGTAAAACAGGCGGCACACACACATACACAAGAAAGTAATAAAGTGCATTTTTAATGCCGCCCTCAAATGGTGTCGTGTTTACCACATTTAAGAGAACAGCCCATATGACGACCACCCTCTTCTTAAACAGAAAGTTAACGTTCTTAATTCTTGTCAGCTTTTTTTTTGTAATTCTATAATATGTCGAAGGAAAATCTGGATATTCCAACAGTTGTATCTCTCTCACATTATGTCTTTGTATTTCTGGCATATAGTTACTTGCTAGCTTGCTGAATTGTTAGCCACTGTGGCTTCTAGATGCTGCCAGTTAATAGACATGTTAATAGAAGTGACCATGCTGCTGTTGCCTAGCAACAGTGTTTGGACAAATGAACCACTTGATCACTAAACACACCATGCACACTAACTGTTCCATTTGAAGGCAGCATACACCGAGTGAGCAAAGTAGCCGGTAAATATACTGGCAGGCATCAATTATGGTCATATTTTGATCGTCATTTACTGTGGATGGATAACGGCCCAACACCACTACCCTGTTCAAATTCATGCACTGTGCCAGTGGTCAATTTATACTTTGTACACAGTGTACTTCATATGTGTGAAATTAAGTATCTGATTTGAGACAAAGCAAGTGACTTTGGTTTTCGTGACTTATTTAAGTTTTGAAAAAATACGATTTATTTTTGTAATGACTTTTACTCATTCAATTTATTTAATTAACTTCCTTCTGCAAGTCTGTCTTCATGCATGAGCTCAGCCAGACTGACCACTGATCTGTTCTGAGCTGGATATGTAACTAAGGCCCTTCTCATCAGGTTGTACAGTCAGGTCGATGAAGAGTCCTGCTTGTTCCAGAGAATCATAAAGGAAACTTGCAGCGGAAAGTTTATGATGCCATCTCCACCTCTGAGCTCTGCAGGCAGATCCTTCCACCTTGTGGATTGGTTTTGCTCTGATGTAAACTGTCAGTTGTGAGACCTTATACAGACGGGTGGCGTTTTTCGGTCCTTTCCAATCAAAAGAATTAACCGATGTTGAATCAAGAGAATTGGGAGGAACCTGAGCTAAACTTCAAGTATATGTCAAAGTGATATTTAATCTCCAAACACCTTGTCGGAAACCTTTTCTCCATGTTTTAACATTTAATTCATGAAATCTCATCCGTTTCATCAGTAGCCTTAATATTCAGTGAAAGAACAGAGATCATACTCATACTGTAGATGTCATTTTACTGTAAATCTTATAGATCAGTCATCTGGTCGGAGAGATTCCAGCCCCCTTTATTCTAATGTTATCTTGGAACATTGGACATTGGAAATAGGTCTTTCTAAGAAAACAGTCTATCAACTGTGGAGCAACAATGACACCAACTAGATTTATTCTTTTTATCCCCATTCTGACACTAACACAAACTGTCTTTTGAGTCAATATTAAAAATTCTTCATTTATCAATAGCTATATTTCCATATAAATTCATATAAAACAATCTCAAATTAAATAGGTGAAATAAAAAAAATGACAACACTCAATTTTTTTTAGAAAATTAATTCCATGAGCTGTTCCCTGGAAAGTTTGCCTTTTCTCAAGGACACCATTAACAACAAAAAAGCCAAAACATTATTTATTTTTTCACTTTAGTTTCCTGACTTCCTGTTGGTTCAAACACAGCGGCCCTATAGTGGCTAGTAGTAATAGTAGTGCATGCTGCAGTCCAGTATCAACGCCACTTTTTTCTTTAAAAAATCCACATTTAAAAAAAATCACATCATCCTGTACAAACATGGAATCATTTTCACATCTAGGAATAAATCAACAAATGAATCAAAGATAGAGGGGATCAGCTTCTTCTGTTTTGTTTCAATGTCACATTTTTCCTCCCTCCATCAGAAGGCAGCTCAATTCATGCAGCAACAGGCTGGAGCTGCTTCTGCACACAGGCAGATTGTCCTGGCAGATCTACTAACTGCCTGATGACTGAGCCACTGCGTTGTGTTGTGCAGTTCCATGATTGACTGGGAGTCTGTAAGTGATACAGCTGGCCTCTGCCTTACAGACTACAGGCATCCCACTTCACCTGGGAACACAAACAACTTGTGTTCTTGGGCCATGCTCCATCTGGTGCATGGTGTCATTAAAGGTCTAACTGACGACTGGGGCCAGAGCTTGTATTAAAAAACCCTGGCTCTGCCTTCATCTGATTGACCATTCAGGTAGTTTACACCCAACTGCTTGTATATGTGGAGCCCTTGACCTTGAATGGATTCTTCCTTGATTTTGATAGGGTTCCAAGGACTGTTGATTATTAGTAGAATCATCCTTATCATGGAGTTGTGTGTTCAGTGGTGTTCTACATCTGCAAAAATTCTAACCGAAATGCAGAGTCAGTCCAAATGTGTTGATATGAACCTTGTGATGCAGAGCTGACTGGTGGCCCCAGTGGAGATCAGACTCCTGACCCTGGCAGTGGTAACGCCTCCTGCTGCAAAACTTGTACATCAAAACACCCAGACCTGTCCATGCTAGTGCCTCATGCTACCTACTTAGCTACAATGAGGATAAAACCCACAAAATGTCTGTATGTTGTCCAGTGATATCATTCATAGCCCAGAGCCAATGAGTTCTGGCTCACACCAGTCCAGGCTTCCAGTCATTTCCCCAGCAGGATACTGAGGTGGGTGTCTGCAGGCAGGATAGTCCAACACAGTTTAACCCTGCTGCCAATGACGGGTAAGATCTGGACAAAATAGTTCCACTCATTCATGTAAGTCGCTGTTCTTTTGTCTGAAGAAAACACAAAATTTCACCCCGAAAGGCAGAAAGAAACGCAGTATCTCCAGCTCGTCTCATTGGTCCTCACACTGGCGGCAAGCTGCCACTCAGACAGAAATCTCATAGGTTGTGCCTCCGACGCCCGTCACCTTCTTAACCCCACCGCCCTGGGGCTTGTGGGCAGGGCTCTGCGTCAATGCTGAGCTGGGGAAGGCCACCGCAGGCCGAGTGGACATGCTGAGTGGGTGAGAGGGAGAGGAAGGGGCAGAGCAGGAGGAGGAAGAGGATGAGAAGGGCTGACCACCGTTGGTCCGACTCAGATGTTTCACCTGGATCAGCTCATCCCTGATTTTAGAAAAACACAAAAACAAAAAGGAACGATGAGTGAGACAGTTCAGGAGTTCATCTGAGGAAGACATGGAGGTGTCGATAACAGCTGGCTCACTCACAACAGCTGCTTTCACACACAGAGTCCACTTCATTTGGGTTTTTCAAATGCGAGTAAACCCACTAAAAGCATGACTTCCAGAGAAAACTAGTCTATTTGTGACTGGACCAGAACAGCAGGGGTCAGCCCACAGGAGGACTGAGAGTGGCTTGGCTGTTGTTGATCATGAGTTTATGTTTGGTTTGTGCTGAACTGGAGATTGAAAACTGAACATCAAACTCCTGTGGGACGGACCCCCCCCCATGCAGAGTTCCAAATGAGCCGAAAGAGCTTATTGGTGGGAAAGCTTCTGTCTCAGTGTGCAACAATCCTTTACAGTTGTCACATGCAACACTCGAACTCTACACAGTCCCTTGCATTTAGTTCTCAAGGTCACAACAAAGAAACAGTCAGACGTCCCTGTGGTAAAGCTAAACTCCAGCAGTGGAGGAGAAACTGCGAATAACAGAGTGAACAGGATGGAAAAGCAACAGAGACACACACCAGCAGGTCAGAGAATTCAACATTAACAGTTGTCATGCAATAAACGCTAAAGTTCCATCTAATACGAGTAGAACTTTTACAGATGTATCTGTAGGAGACTGCAGGCACTGCATTGTCCAAACAGACGATGGTAATGATGCAAATGATGGTAAAGACCTGAACAAACAAGCAGACCACAACATCATCAAAGCTCACAAATGAATAGAGGACGAGCAAAGGGAGTAGAAGGAGGAACTCACAGGATATCTGGCAGGAGGAGGAGGAGGAGGAAGAGAGAAGGGAAGAAGAGGAGGAGCAGTCAATCAGGTAATCAGGCTTTCAGGCGGGCGGGTGATTTTTTCAGGGTAAGCAGCAAACCAATGGTCCTGACAAAAGGCGAAACTCATACTCACTTCGGCGCTTGTATTCCTCCTCCTCCTCCTCCCATCCCTCCTATACCTCCTCCTCCAACCCCCGCTGCATTCGCTCCAGCTGACGCGGAGGCTTTGCGGACTAGCCGGTATTGCATTTCAGCAGCGGCAGCGCTCGAGTACGAGAGCGACTTGCCCAGAGGTGGGGGATGTGGGGAGCGGGGAGGGTGGGTAGTGGAGGTGGTGGAGGAGCCCAGAGGGGTGTCAGTGGAGCGGGTGCGGTAGGGGTAGGCGTGGTGGGGTGGTGCGTGAGGGGCAGAGAAACGGGGAGGGTGGGAGGTGGAGGAAGAGGACGAGGAGTGGTGGTGATGATGGTGGGAGTGGTGGTGGTGATGGTGGGAGTGGTGGTGATGATGTGGGGGAGGTGGGGCTGAGGCATGATTGGCAGATAGGGTGTGAGAGCCAGGTTGGGGCTCACCCAGTAGGCGTTCCCTCTCTGGAGGAGGTGGTGGGGAGGAGGATGTGGAAGAGGAGGAGCGATGGAGGAAGGCGTGGTGGTGGTGGTGGTGGTGGGAAGAGCGGTGGTGGTGATGGGGAGACTGGGACAACTGGGGGTGCATCTCAGCATCTCTCTGTTGTGACGATATGAAGGGGGCGCCGTAGCTGCCTGCTGCTGGTGTGCAGGGTCTCCCAGAGGAAAGCTCAGGGGCTGCTGAACCCACTACCACCCCCTTGTCGAATTCATCACCGCCAGCCAGTATGCTTTCATATGACAGGCTCCCATTGCGAGGCGCGTGTTGAGCCGGGGGTGTCTGATTGGCCAAGCTCTTGAAGCTGGCTGAGGTTGTGGTTGCTTCGGAGATGTGGGCGGTGCCTGCTGAGGTGTGCGTAGAGCTGGAAGATCGCGACGCCACTCCTGATAGGACTGTGGGGTCGGAGAAGGAGGGGTATGAGCGTCCGCCAAGGGAGTAGCCAGGTATGCCCCCCCCTACCACCTCCCTGCATCCCTCCCTCCTCTCGCCACCTCCTCCCCCTCCCACTCTGTCAGATGAAGCTTCCCGCCGGTCCAGGCTGGGCTGGGAGCGGAAACCAGGCTGCTGGCTGGCCTGGAGGAGGGAGGAGGTGGAGGAGGAGGAGTCCCTGGCACTGCCAACGCTCTCTCCTCGACTTAACTGAAGGAGGGAGGAGGAGAGAGAGGGTGGAGGATGAAGGAGAGAGAGGAGAAAAGGAGGGAAAAGAAACAACAAGAAGCTCAGCAAATAAGAGTAGAGACCTCTGTGGGAGTTTGTATATTTTTGTGAAAACTGAAACTCACTCAGTGTTGACGTGACCTGACACAACACCTCAACTGATTACAGATAGACGCTTTTCACAGATTAAATGAACATCATCACTATCAGATCACAGTGCTCAGAATAGCCCAAAATAATGAATCCCAGCTTTCTGTCGCATGATGTTCATCAGACAATCAGGAATTAGCCAAATACCCAGAGGTGGCAAAATACTACAAATACCAACAGCATCATAAACAAACAGACTGATGAACAGATACATGACAAGTGGCTGAATTTCAATAGGTAGTTTACTACAGCATCTTTACCACCTGTTGCTGTTTGATTAGAACTTGGTACAGATGTAACATCGTTTCAGCTGCCTGCACTCCACTTTCTGCTGTCTGGTTAGAAACGGTAGAGTTTGCTGATTGGTGTATTCAGCAGCCAAAGGTGCTGAATGAGTGTCCCGCCCCTGCAGCAGAGATTAGACAGGAACTAACAGCTCAACATAGAAAGCCTACGCCTGCAGATTTTATAGATGAATCGAACAGTGTAGGTCCCAGTACGCTCGTCCCCAACTAGCAGAATTTATAGTCACAAGATGGGAGTTAAAAAGTCCAGAAAGCTTTCTGACTGGATGCAGAATTGGTCACCTCAAACTTGAAACTGATTTAAAAGGAAGAAAAAAGTTTGGTGTTGGTTTTATCACAAGAGATAAAAGAACAGGTAACATTGGGATTTTTCATTCATGGGGCCTTTAACTATCCCTACTACTCGAAGAACAGGGTCACAGGTTTGTGCAGCTCTCAAGCTCACAAACCTTTTGTCAAACATTTGTCCTGTTGAAGGTCGAAAGGCTGAAAGCTTTTCTGCATATCCAGATATGAAAGTTCGGCTATCACAGCATGAGTAACAGCTGTTGGTATGTATTGAGAGTCACAGACAACAACTGCACAATAAATGCATGTGGTAATATGAGAAAAAATATATATCTTTTAAGGATGCACAAACATTCCTAAACAAAAGAAAAAAACTTGTAACCCCTGTAATTAAACGAATTACAAACATATCTTATTGTTGGTTCTTTTAAAGGTACTGATGTAAGACTTAATATCTTCATATGTCACTTGATACAGAAACAGAGGGAAACGTGAGAACGCTCTGTATTCTGACAGCTGTGTGTTTGAATAGTTGGCTTCTGTCTGAGGCATCTCCACATGACACCAGATCAAGTCTGATCAGATCAGAGGATGCCTTAAAACATTACTGACAGAGCAAAGTGCAGAATGATGGTAAAACACAGGCTTTAATATGATGGCATGTGAGTTAAAGGGGCACAGTTCGCTTTGACAAACTTTGGGGAGAATCTAGAGGATTCACTAAGTCACATTTCTAATAAGAGAGGAGAACAAAGAGGAAACTACTGGGGAGATGGAAGTTAGAACAACAAACTTCAGACAAAAGAGAATATTCTTACAGAGTGTTGGACTGACCGGTAGGACATGGACCAGACATGGGTAAAAATACTGTGTAAGACCTTATCTGCAGCAACACAGATGGATTCAGGTACAACCCTTTTTATTTTTTTTTCAACTCTTTCTCAGCCTCACCTACTCCTTTTTCACTCAGTCCAAAAAATACTGCAGAGACTGATAAAGCCAGTCACGAATCATTTTAAATGTATCCAACCAGTATTTCACCCACATCCAGAGCAAACAGAGTGGGACAGGAAACAAAGTTAACAGTGAAGATAAAAGGGAAAATGCTTTCAGAGCAATCACTTACTGATACTGATCAACAGAAAGCCACTGAGAAATCAAACCAAGATGGCCGAAAGGATATCAAAAGGAAAAACAACAATGGAAATGCATTAGATTGAAATCAATAGATGCAAAAAAACAGAGGCATGGGTGGAGAGAAAGCTTCTCTGCACAGAAACACAGCACCACATATTTATTACACAGCATACGAGTCTCCTCTGTGAAGAGACTCCTGTGTTTGTGTGTGCATTACCTGGTTGGCGTAAGCATGTGTGAGTGCTGTGTGGTTCTTGCCAGGGCTGTATGTGGGCCTGTATTTGTACATGGTGGGGGTGGGAGGGGCTTTGTTTAGTAGACTGCACTCTGCAGGAAGGTAGGAAGAGGTAAAAAAACAACACAGAATCAGATCAATGTTTTTTGGTTTTTTTTGCAAGAGGTTTAGACAAAGATCGTGGAGCAGAGCTTTACCCTCCGTGTTTCCTCTGGTGATTCCAGGGTAGCGGAGCTCTGGTTTAGGTGGAGGAGGCGGCTCAGCATCACATGACTGGCTCTCCATCATCTCCAGACTTGACCTGGACTGGAAAGAGAGGAGCGCACAGAGGTAAGGATCAGAGTGCTTTGTAACCTTGTAGGGCTGTATCCTTCAAATTGGGAAATACGTTTGGTTGTAATGTTCAGTAACTTGTAAAATAAATAATAAAACCAACATGAAAATAAATCGTGATTAGATTGTGGAACGTGATTCTGCCAGAAAAAAATCACCCACCCCTAACTATGAGTTATGTGCTGGTATATCTGTATATATGAGCCCACAGAGGCAGCTGCTGTTAAACTGGCAAACAAGTCATACTTTGTGTTCAACTTCATCTTTTCATACTAATTAGACTTAACCTATTTCATCTATTTTTATCATATATCCAAAAGGTACAGCCAACAAAGACAGTGGTGAGTCACCAAAAATCATCAATAATATACAATAGACTAACCCACATACTTGTGTGTCCCCTGGAAACACTTGTATTGTCATCCATGCTATTTGCATCACGTTGTTGTGTTGTGTGTATTTGCAATGCATTTTTCTGCTTTACATGTGTTTTCTTTAGTTGCACTGAGTACTCTGTGTTGTGAGTAGCCTCCTGCAGCTTCCACTGAGATCTATTATCCACAGTTATGTGATTTAGTTTTTTCAAATTATAGCAGTTTCTAAAAAAAATGTACACAAACAATAGCAAATTACATTACAATTATTCAAAAAAGATTACGCCATCTAAATTTTGGCACAAATAATGACAATAAGTCTCGTTTGATGCTGTCTTATGTATCCTTTGTTATGAAACATCAGCAACTGTCTGGGATGATAGATATGGTTGTGTTGCGTTTACAAATGTGACCTTACAGGATTTCTGGCCATTGAATTTTAAATTGCTTTTAAACCACTTGCTGCCATCTGGACCTGTGTATATTCAAACTTAAAGTGCAGATTTGAATGGGCACAGCACTCTTATGTAACACTTGTTTGCCAGCAGGATAAGAGCTTATTTTCCTTCTTTAACTTGTGTTTAAAACATGATGATGATCAGTTTGTACCTCATAGTCTACTGTCCTTACCCGGTGCAGGTCTCCCTGTATGCCGTTGTCCAGGATCTTTGCAGCCAGTTGGGCCTCTGTCAGCTGTGGCCGCAGAAAGGGAGGCTGCACACACACACTTTGCACACACTTCTTCCTGCCCAGGTACCTACAGAGAGCACAGAGAAAGTGAGCTGACACATCATCAGTAACCTGCTCCTCCAGTCCACTGTTGATACAAACTTTGTTTCAAATGCACGGATACCTTAAGTGATTCAAAGGTATCATCCAGACATGGTTTACAACATAAATATACACACTTGGAATAATATGGAAAGTGTCTGATCAGTGATTTCCACAGAAAAAAATCTTCAATTTCTTGGTCAAAATTCTTAAAACATCAATCAACCAAAGTTTAATTGTATGGCCCATATTCATAAATCACAATTCGTCTCATAGGTCTTAACAAGGAGTGACATCCTCTTCCCTTAACCTTCAACAACAGTGAGGAAAAACTAGTACAAAATGAAATCTATTATCTACAAACACACTCATCAAATTGTGATTTGAATATGGGTTATACAAATAAAATTTGATTGAGTGATGACACAATTGATTGAATCAGCTGTACACACCCGCTTGTTCCAAATACTCAAGGGTAATTATCATTAAGTCTGCGAGCTTCATTTATTTATATGATATGAATCAAAGTTCAGCTGAACACTATTCCTAACAGTCATGACACATACTGCTCTGTTGGATTTGCTGGAACTGCAGAAACACTAAGTTCACTAATGGTTGTAAAATACGTTACAGGGTGATGGTTCTTCTCTCACAAACTATCTTTGACCAGTACTGACAGTGTGTGTAGAGACACACAAACCAACAACAAATATGTTTCATTAAGGCCTGTCATCAGGTTCATTATTTACAGTTGATATTTTAAGGGCTGCTGCAAACTAGAGGATTTTTGACTCTTGATCGATTATTAAAACGAGCAGACCACAGACATAAGCTGCTTTCAGACATGCAGTGGACTCCGCAGTTCCTCTGTATTTTCTCCAGAGGAGGTGCATGTAAGAATGCAAATGTCCGAGTGAGACGGTCTGCAGTTTCTACAGACTTTAAAGGACCAACCAACAGTACATTGTAGTGTCTACGCTTAGGGACTTTCATATCTAACTCAGGTGCGCCAGACAGAGAGGCACCAACTTTAATTCTCACCAACTCTAACTCTTTTTTATATTTTATCAGTTGCAAGACGCAAGGACACAATGTGATTTAGGAATGCATACTTTAGGCTCAACTATCCAATAGGATGTGAACACCTACATGTAACATAGAGAGTGACAGCCATTCTAGCCTTTCATGGATGTGCTGTTAGAATGGGGGTGACAATTGCTCATGTTACTCTGTTAGTGTTGTTATATTGTTCCACCTTCTGGTCTCCTTGATGCATCAAGTCTACATTAAAACCTTCTGCATAAGACATCAGTTGCTGCCTGAGTTCTCCTTTCACCAGCTTCCAGAAAACCTCCATAACACTTATGTTTATTCACCTTTATTGCTACTTTCCATGCTAATTACAGCATACTACACCCATTTTATTGTCTCATCCTGTAGTTGAGTATTCTCAATATGATGAAACTACCCATGAAGTCATTCTACCACTGTAAACACATGCACGCCTGTCATTGATGTACTTAAACAGATAGCACTACAGCTCTGGAGACATAACATGCTAGTGAACAGTCCACTAGAGAAGTTGCAAATAGTATAATTTAGAACATGCACCTGGGTGCCTGTGAGCTGCAGAGGACATGAGAGACATTCTTCCAACAGCCATTGGTGAAAGGGTTAACACCTCCTCTGAACTTTCCTGTCACCTGGAGAAGGAAAAAAGACACAGTAGTAAAATAGAGAAACCAGCACTAAGATATACAAACATTCAATTAAAAGAAAAGAGGGATGGAATAACTATAACAGGAAATCAGCATGAGACAGCTTTTCAAATGCTTAGAAAACCTAAACTTTTTCACAAATTATTTAATTTATTATTTACAGCATGGACATTTATTATATAAATGTGCTATATAATGTGACTAAAAACTTGCAGACATTTGTAAATTGTTCTTTCGTATTCCAACTACAGCATTCAGGCACTCCATGATAATTGAACCTGTCACTGCAGCCCACGTATGGAAACACTGAGTTTCCTACCTGTTCATTTGTAGTCCTGCCTCTGGCCACAAGCACTATATGGAAACCAGTGAGGCCAGCAACAGGGATAAAGAACAGACCCGCAACACACATTACAGCCAGCCTGAGATCACTGGGGTCAAGGAATATCTTTTAAGAGCAGATTCAACAGACACACAAAGACCCATAGAAACTACTTTAATAGATTTATTGCAATGCACCCATTAGGTGTTTATATTTTCTGTCTACAAGTCTATGACCGCAGTGTCCACAGTTCAATCAATCAATCAAATTGTATAGCCCATATTCACAAATCACAATTTGTCTCATAGGGCTTTAACAAGGTGTGACATCCTCTGCCCTTAACCCTCAACAAGAGTAAGGAAAAACTACTAAAAACCCTTTTAACAGGGTAAAAAGAAGGTAGAAACCTCAGAGAGAGCCACATGTGAGGGATCCCTCTCCCAGGACGGACTGAAGTGCAATAGATGCCACGTGTAAAGTTCAACTGTTGCCTGTCCTACCTCCTCCCTCTCTGGCTTTGTTTGTCATAGACTGTCTGAGACTATTTGACAACAGTCACATAGATAAGAAAATTCTCAAATAATTTTTTTAAAGTAATGGTATAAAGTAATAATGGGAGTAGTAATAATAATAATAACAATAGTTGTACATGATGGAAATCTGTTGCTCTTTTGAATCATTTCAATTTTTGGTGTTAATTTTTCCCAAAAGTTTCTGTCTCAAAGAGACGCTGAACGACGAGGAAACAACAAAATGCTCCCAAAAATTGGACTGGTAGACTCCGTTTATGTCTTATCTCCGGTGGAAGTAAAGTCCTCATATTACAATTATATCTTCAGGACATCTAATACAACCATTACATGGAAAAGGTCCTTAAAGGATACGTGACGATGGCGTGCAGGCGGTCAATGTTCTGCCGATGGTAAAGGATGAAGAGCAGTCCAAAGCCAAACACGGCCATGATGTGAGCCGTCAGCGACAGCAGGAAGAGAAAGAAGTAGCGGTAGTTCCTCCTACCGATGCAGTTGTTCACCCACGGACAGTGGTGGTCAAAGTCCTACATGAGGGTTTGAAGACACAGACATAAGACTACTAGTGCAGGGAATGGTATATGTGTCTGCAGCCTGATCCATTTAGATTATCAACTGATTTAAACCCTATCCACTATGGGTGTGCCTGCTGTGACTGGAATCTATACACTCAAATGAGTCTTTGTGTCATTATAAAAACATATCTGGGTGAATCATGCATCTAAAGTGCTGCTAATGGTTGTATTTTTACTTGACACACAGCTCTTCCCACAACAGACAATTAAAAGAAAGTTCCAGTGTTGTCAATGTAGTTCCGTTGAAAATAGCTGATCTGGATTGGCTTTGGAAATATAAATGCAGTCCCACACCAGGGTAAGAGTTAGTGTCGATGGTGCAGGATAATGCAGAGAATGTATACATGAGTACTGTCTAAAATGATTCTATGTTAATGGCCCATGAGCACACCTCGACACAGTTGTCACAGACGGAGCAGTGAGAACACCGTGGTGGCCTGTAGAAGCGGCAGGTTGAACACCACTTCATCCTGACCTGGATCCCTCTGATCTCCACTGTCTTGTAGAGGGGAGCACGGAAATCGTCCTCCTTGTCCTCGTCCTCCTCGGCTGCAGAGGTGGAAATAGGACACATGGAATCAAATGCCCACACACAACCATAATCAACATGAGACACATAAATTGGCCTTATTAAAATCTGTCACCTTAAATCCTCTACAGTGCATTTGTCATGTCTTCATTTTTTCACATTTTGTTATATTGTAGCCTATACTAAAAATAGAAATTAATTCAATAGCAAGGTAAATCTGACATTAGGCCACAACAGAATTATGAACATACTGCAGACAGTATGTCGATGACAATTTGGTGACAGTAAAACACACACAGTAAAATTCAACCACCCATGCACACACCTCTTGGGAAGATGCCAGGGTCCATAAATGTGGCCATACAAAAGTTAGCCAAAACAAACAGGAAGATGACTCCATTGTAGATGGGC
The DNA here is from genome assembly GCF_009819705.1 of Hippoglossus hippoglossus. NCBI lineage: Eukaryota > Metazoa > Chordata > Actinopteri > Pleuronectiformes > Pleuronectidae > Hippoglossus > Hippoglossus hippoglossus. The sequence goes on along the minus strand of NC_047151.1, from coordinate 1,860,038 downwards.
ACAGCTACTGAGAAGCGCTCTGAAAGCCACGGACACCTGCACCAAAAAGAAAAGACAATGTCTGACACACAGGAAAAACGATACAGATTCGGTCTTATTTTATGGTTCACTTCTAATAAAAGTGATGTCCCTGAAGATAACCTACAGTGTCATTGGTAAAACAACATTCAGACACGAGAGGAAATATGCTTGCTTGGATATATTTTCAGACTGGTATTAAATTCATCTATAACAGTGCATTCAGAAAGTATTCAGACCACTACAGTTTATTTCATGAATTTTGCAGTAGCCTTACACTAACTAAGCCAATTATTTTTCATTTCATCAATACACTCAACACCACACAGTACTACGCAGATTCAAACTCTTTTTTGCTCAACAGTGGGAAGCAGTCCAACCGAATAAATTAAATCCACAAAAAACACTGTGCAGGTTTCACTCACTTCAGATGATTAAATTCTGTTTTAAAAGGTTCAGTGTGTACGATTTAGACCGTGCAAGATCAATTACACTTATTTAATCTTGACCATTTATGTAGCATTTCATGGTTCAATCTCAATCATTTTCTCCTTCATCAGATATGAAGGAAACGTGATGTGCATGTTGAGGAGAGAGTACAGGATGTTGCCACTGAGTTTAATCAGGGTTGCTCAAAGAAGAAGTTATGAGCTATGTTATGAAGACATAATAGACCACGCCTACTTGCACCTATAATTATGAAAATCGGATTTTTGACCACTGCCTTTTGAGGTACACATTTTCTGTGTTTTGGCACTCTCTATTGGCCCTGCTGAAAATGCTTTGATAGGCCCACTTCCAGCCAAGTTCTTCTTGAGAAGGGTTAGTTTTTCGACTGATCCTGCTCATTAATATTATGTGTATCAGAGTCCCTCAAGGTTGATAGGTCCAATTTTGGTCAAAATCCCCAAAAATGAATAGCGCATGTACTGAACCTTTCCCCAAGCAACATGCCAAGCAACATGCCAATGCGCAGATGTTGAAAGCCATCAAAGTGATAAGTGATGACATTAAACCAGCGCAGATTGGCAGTGTTCTGATCAAGAAAATAAAAGGGGGATGTATGTCGGCTTAGTCAGAAGAAATGGGCATACAGCCACTTATCTGCAACAATGCATAACCACATTAAGCACAGGAATGTGGATGTTAACCGGCCAGTATCAACACTGGGTTACATTCACCACACTTGGCAATTGTGATCTTGATTATATTGTGCCCAATTTTGAATGTTTTCTGCATGTTTTCTTACTTATAGACTAGTTTTTAAATGTTATATTCTGGTTTATTGTAGGGAAATTAGTCTTGGTGTCTGGTGTTTGCTATGCATAGTGCTTTGAGTTTATAAAGTTTAATATGACCAGATAATCTTTTCCCTTGCTCTTGAATCCTTCCCCGTTTGGCAAACTCCAAGCAGCCTTTTAATGGTCATCCATGCAGCAAGTTCTCCTTTCTCTACAGAGGACATCTTAGGTTCTGGTGAAATGTCCATAGGGTTCTTGGTAACCTCCTTGACCAAGGCCCTTCTTGCCCACTTACTCAATTTGGTTGGACAGGTAACTCTAGGAAGTGGTTCATGGGGTCAAACTTCTCAAATGTCACAATCATTAAGGCCACTGAGCTGCTGGGAACACTCAAAGCTTTAGAAATTATTTATACCCTTTAAACACTTTGCAGACCTTGGTGATGAAATTGTGGGTGAGGCATTGATCAGAGCAATGCCTCACCCATAATTTCATCACCAAGGTCTGCAAAGTGTTAAAAAGTGACTTTTGTAAGAACACAGGTATGCGCTTCTCTATGTCCAGTCAATTCAGTTTACCCATGGTGGACTCCAGTCAAATTAAAGACACATCCCAGTTCAAACAGGATAAACATAACCACAAATAATGTTCTACAGCAAAGGATCTAATTGTATTGGTAATTACCAGTTGAATGTACAATTGAATCTTCAACTAAATAAAGTGTGAAAAAGAGTAAAAGAACCTAAATACTATTTGAAGCCAGTAAAGTTTTTAGTTTGGAAAAAAAAATCAAGTTTTGTGTTTTTATTAGATAATTGTTAACAGGCATTTGTGAATGTTGTATTAATTGAATTGTAAAAGGAATAAGGGTGAATGTGAGACCGACTGCAGGGACACAAACATTGACAGACTCAGAGAGAAAGGAACTGTGAGAGACTGGATGATGGGCTTTTGTCAGGGTGACAGATGTTGGCCTATTTTCTCCTCTCTAATCTGAAGCGCAGAGCTGCCTGCCCACCATATTAACAACACACAGATTAGATTTTCTCACATATGCACCAACAAAAACACACATACAGGAGGGTGCGTGGGCGCACACACACAGTCGTGCAAGCAAGGACACACACACTTATTCACGCCTGTCAATCTGACTTTGTTACATCTTAAGTGCATACGTGTGGTTTCTCCCAAAGACACCGCTTCACACACTCACACGCAACACTATATTTTCCCTTTTCACACTCTTACTCTCTGACACACAAACCATCTCTAGAGTGAGGTGTGAGCAAGATTAGTGATGACAGTCTATAACATTAGAGACTTAGCATTCTGTCAGAAACACTCAGAGCTGATGGCCCCACTGAGGTACAAATTGTGACAATGTTTACATGTGAAAACAACTTCAATTCAGTCCATGATGTTAGCTTAGCACAACATAAGTAGCAACAATCCTATGAGCTAAGATATGATTAAAAACATACTCATTTGAAGCGATGTGGAAACTCCATGGCAGATACCTCTTCAGGGGCATGCAATAGAAGATCTGTACAGATCTGGGGCCTCATTTATAAAACAGTGTGTAGGATTATTACTAAAAGTGTACGAGCCCACAAAAGCCGAACATTTTTATAAAACCGTGCGCACGCACACCTGAACGCAATGTTCACTTTATTAATAATAATATCTTGCATTTATATAGCGCCTTTCACGGGACCCAAGGACACTTTACATATGGCCATGAGAAAAGGAAAAAAGTAATTAGCAAAAAAGAAAAGTAATTAGCAGAGAAAAGAAAAAAAGTAATTACCACAAAAAACAGCAAGGTGGAGCTTTAACTGAGGCCAAAGGCCTTAGTTAAGAGGTGTTTTTAAAATCACAGTCCACCTTTAAACGTTCATACCTTGATCTGCCTCATACTCCGCCCCTCTACATACACATTCAACCATAAATGGTCAATGCAAAGCACCTCATGAATATTAAATTATCCTGCTGACCAATGGGTTTCTCTGGTGAATCAGCATCAAGCGATGAAAAGAAGAAGCGCAACTCTCTGACCCCGACAATGAGGTGTTTGTTAGTGAGGTGGAGGTGAAGAAAGACAGATTGTTTGGGGGCCACAGCAGTGATGTCATTCATAAAGAACATACACTGCTGCTGCTGTGGATAATTCAGTGAGTGAGAGTGAGTACTATAGAGAAAACAGAGCCTGAAAAAAAAAAAAATCTAATTCAAAAGGTGGAGGCAAAAAAAGAATCGCTTCACACTGTCAGAACGTGAGAGAACTTGTTGTATCGGCTGTTCTTATTTTAATGATCCAAAACTGCAGGATTATTAAATTCATAGACAGCTGTGATGTCCCCAATCTATAAGATAATTTTTTTTAATGATTAAAGAGGCTCTACATAGAAAGGTAAATATTATACAGTGTTAATCATATCATCATACCTGTCTGTGGCAGGGCAAGATTACTTTGAAATTAAGACATTATTGCTGAAAGACCAACTTTGGTCCTCTTCAATACATGCATTTTCAAAGTCTTGAAACTATAAAGGGGCAATCAGCATTTCCCAAATTTCCAAAGTTTGAGGGGTTAAAAAATATGGCCCATGATGACTGTGGCCTTATGTGAAGGTAAATGGTTAGTGTATTGCATATACTGTACATAGTGCAAGCCTAGTCTTCATGATCACTCAAAGCACTTAACAAAACATTCTCATTCACACACTCACCCTCCTCAGCCACATGCCTGTATAACTGGCCCTGTTTAAACCTGGTATTAACATCCATCCTGAGAGATCTGATCACAAGTGGAAAGCTCTAGGTTCCAGGTGTGAATAAACACAAAATGCGCCCTGAACGTTTCCAGTTGTAATTGGATCTCACTTTCGTGCTTTGATATGCAAATGAGCATGTTATTGGTGTTTGCGAAGACCAAATAATATTGTTTTTACAAATTCTGATGGATGGGTCCGATGACAATGTTTGTGTGTGTCTGCCTGTGTGTCATCGTGAGAGAGGTATGTAGCTATGTAGCCAGGACGCAATTATGTTTAAACAGCGAAACATGGTAATACCACCTCTAAAGTGGTCTGGGAGATTGGATCTCAAGACGCATGGAGGACGCATTTTGGTGTGTTCAGACTGGTACTTAGGATTACCCAGGATGGATGTTAATACCAGGTCTTTTAACAGCACTCAATATCAAGTCAAGTCTTGAAAGAATGTAAATGTAAATGGTTTTGTATTTATATAGCGCTTTTCTAGTCTTGATGACTACTCAAAGCACTTTACAGTACAGTTTTACATTCACCCATTCACACACACATTCTATTAGCAGCACTTTGTTGTTCAGCATCTTGCCCAAGGACATTTCAGCATGCAGATGGGGAAGACTGGGGATCGAACTGCCGACCTTCAGGTTGGAGGACGACCGCTCTACCCCTCAGCCACAGCCGCCCATGTATGTAGGGTAAGGGTTAGCAAAGGGTCAGCTAAAGAACTTCTTTAAACAAAGTCTAACTACACAAGAAAATTCTCACGAAATTTGGTTCACATCATCTGCGTAAAATTAAAGTTATGTTGACATGTCAATCCATTTTTTTAATAGATTTTTAAACCTATGTCCTTATCCTAAATTTACATGCTAATCAATCAAAAGTGGCTAAAGTGCTTGAAACCAAAGTCAGTGCACTTGTTTGGATAAGAACCTGCTTGGCTTTGTAATGTTTGGATATTTTGCCTCCAGGGAAACCACAAATGCAAAGGATTATATCTCGCGATTGCATGAATCCTTACAAAATTTGGTTTGCATAATTTGCTGACTCAATGGATGCATAAAATGTGGTTGATTGTTTAGTGAGCATGACTTATAACAAAATATCAAAATTTGCTTATATATATTTGCATTCCGAACAACTACTGGTTGAATCAGAAGGCCATCACCCTGTATTTTAAAAAAAAATACTAAATCATCTCTATCTTCACTAACATGCTATGGTGTACGTGTGAGACTGATGCACCGTGGCCACTTACGTAAAGCAGAAGAACAGCGTGGTGGAACCAACGAGGAAGAACGTGGCTGCCGACACAGGGACGTAGCGAGAGGGTCGCAGGGGTCTGCTGGGCGGGACCACTGTGTGGGGGAGGGGTGACGAAGATGGACCCCGCCCTCCACTCTTACTGCTGACACCTGGCATCACTTCCTGTGTGTGGTGTTTGTATGTACAGCAACTGCTATGCTAAGGAATCTGTCTTTAAAGTTTAAATGTTTCTTTACATGCATTGAGTGGATTTGTAGATTGAAAGTAAAAATAACAGATTGGCAAAAGGAAAACAATGCAAAGGAGGTGTACAAAAGAAATGGAGGAACAGTTGAGAAGGGTTTCCTCTTTCAAGTGGAAAAAAGTAAAAAGTCCCTACTTCATTTGAGGAGTGGTGCTTGTTTTTAGATTCTTAAGTCAATCCAGATCTACTGTGTGTAAGATTCAAAGAAGCTTAAAAGTCTCTCTGTTGTAAAAGCCTTGTTTCCCTGTCAGCCTTAAAAGCAGGTGGTAAGGCGGGATGAACAAATAAGCCACAGATTATAAAGGGGTAAACAAGTTGGAGGCACATAAACAACACTGTGTTCCACAAGCCATAGTCATAAAAGCCAATAGAAACTGATCATTCTTAGAGGTCCATTTCACGCAAGACCCTAAAAACCAGTTAAAATGGAGTAATTCTACTACATATATAGCAAGGTGAATAAAGGCTTGGTGAAAATCATGATAATAGTGCAATTAAAAATATGGCTGTTAATTAGATGTAAAAACCCATTTGATCCCTTCTGATAAAGCACGTAAATTTAGTTATTTTGTGATTTGTGCTATCTAAGTCACATCATATGCTAAAATACACAAAACTGGTCCAAGTTGATTTGTTTGGTCTTTGAATGGGAATTTAGTGAGGTACCAGAGTTGGCAGAGGTAAACCTGTTTGGTACGAGATTGACTAATAAGAAAAACAGGAAGAAATGAAAAGATGAAAGAAGTGAGAGGTAAAAGGAGAGAAGTAAGTACAAGAAATAAGTCTCGGGTGGCTATCCCTTTTCCTTCCCCATGACCTTTTTCAGCTTAAAAAAGTGCAGATTAATACCTAAAATGAAGCTAAGTCTGTGTGTGGAGATTCCTATTCACTCAAATTTAAAGTTTTCAGAATCGAGAGAACAGCAGTCTGGGCAGGGTTAGCTGTGTGAAAGAAGGTCTTGTAAAATAAAAAAAAGACCTCCTCGCTTTCAGTCCAGGACTCGTACTAGAAACAGCAGTCTGTAAGTGGGCCAGTGGAGTAGCCTGGTTTTCCTGTGTCGGGGCATCCCTAAACCCCGCCGGTGGCTGATTTAAACCACCTCACTTGCCAGCTGCAATGGGTATGTGGAAACTGGAAGTGATGGTGTGGTTCTTTCCAGCACATCGTGAGAAAAATCCAGTAGAACACCCATCAGTATCCATGTAAATTAAATTGTTGAGACAGAGCTAAAATTACAGTGTTCATCCATGTCTGGAGGACATGTACAGAGCAGATAATGGTCTTTCTCATATCAACCAGCAAAGGCAACACAGAACAACTCAGTTCCCTCCATTGGTCTCCTTGTTCCACTCCATTGGTGGACAACTGCGGCTGCCAGTTATGTAACTGTTGGCCTCCCAGCAACGATCCCTTTTCTTCTTTTGCCCTTGTCTCCAGAAACGTCCAGGGCCTTGCCTCTATTTCCTTCCCAGGCAGAGGTCACTCAGGCTTGGAAAACACTCCCCCACTACAATCCCTTAGATGATACAGCCTGTCTGGCCCAAAATTGACCTCATCAAAAATGTGGAAAAAATGCAGCCTTTGAGTGTTGAAGGGACTCTTCTAGCCATAAGCATCTTGATGCATTTCAGGTTTGACATATCCCTCACCAATCTTGAAAACAGAACAGCAAGCACATTTTCTACATCCAATGCTGAACATAGGCCTTCTTGTTTGTGATGTTGATCCCTTTGAGTCTGTGAACCACACAAAGAGTTGGCAGTATTGTGACTCAACAAGTCATTCTGGGTCACGAAAAAAGTCCGGAAATCAGGATCATGGACAGGATACCACACCTAATGAGAGAAAGAAAGGGTTGGTAAGAGAGCAGATACTCCAGTACGTAAACACCTCATTTTAACCAAACCATAACAATCACCAGTTCTTTATAATAACTTATAGGGGGAGAAATGCTCCCTTGGACAACTGTTGTTAACAGTGTGTGCTTACCACCAAAATGCAACTGCAGGAATTTGCAGAACATTATGATGCCAGGCATTCTTGAGATATCTTGCTACAGCTGTTGCTAGTGAGGAGGCACAAAAAGGAAGCATGGGGCTTTGTCCACGCTGACTTAAATATTTTTAATGAACACAGTTTTTTTTGCAAAACCAACATTTTTCCCAAATCTTGGCTTCACAAGCAAACTGCATTTTTGATCATTCACTTTTTCAAACACCTTCTATGAACAGATCTATGTGGACATCTAAAATGTTTCTAAAGCGATGATGTCACTGTTCCTTTTTTTTTTTTATTGGTCCAGACTAAGTTGACTGAACTACACGTCTTAAATCCTCACATGGTCACTGGTCCCAAATCCTAATGAAAGCAAAAGAAAAACCAGAAGGGCCATACCTGCACCAAGGCTGATGCATGTTTTAATAACGTGAAAAAAAAAATCCAAGATCTGCCCATTAATACAGATCTGCTCCAAAATTCAATGGACCTTCCTTTGGTCAAGCCCCTCCCCTCCACAAAATGTAATGAGAGTCAGTTCAGTCGTTTTTTTATGTATATATCATCGTGTTTTTATTATTTGAATTGGCAAAGGTAAACAGAAAGACTTAATGCTGGCGTCAGACTACAAGATATCTGTTTGTCTGTTAAAATGGTCACTTTGACAGATGAGGGATTATAGAGTCTAGGGATTATGAAGAATGGCTAAAAAACTAATCTTTTTCACATCTCCACCTTGTGACAAGAGCCATCCCTCTTTTACTTTGCCATGTGTACATTAATGTGCGTCTTCATCTCTTCTGGCAGAGCGCTGCCAGCTGTGTTCCTACTGTTAAACATCAAAGAGTTGACGAAACTCCATGGAAGATGTTTTAAAAATAAATAAATAAATAAAACATGATTTTTGAAAGGACACCCAAGCGTCTAGTATGACACACTACATGAGAAAGAAATAAAATACAAAAATAATTTCCAAACCCACTAAACCCTGCTCAGTGAGCATCCTGTTGAGGGGATATCATAACAAAATAAAACACTATTCCTTCTTTTAAATTTAAAATCTCACTCAAACTGTTGACGTTAGATCTGATGGTGCACTGTAAATTTCTGTTGGCATTGTCAGGGATGTTGTCGGATATGTTGCTTTTGTTTTTATCTTGCTGATATAACTGTGACGAGTGTCATGAGAGTTTTGCATTTAAACTTTTACATGACTTTGAAGACACTGTGCAAAAGCGTGTGTTCACTTATACTTATCTATTTGTGAGGACCATTTTCAACAGACTTTATGGAGTGAGGACATAATTGAAAAGTGCGGACATTTTGGCCGGTCCTCCCTTTTTCAAAAGCTTGCTTGAGGGTTAAGACTTGCTTTCCGGGTTAGGGTTAGAATTAGGTTAGAGTTAGGTTTAGGTTAGGGTTAGGCATTTAGTTGTGATGGTTAAGGTTAGGGTAAGGGGCTGGCAAATGCATTATGCTAATGAATATCCTCACTCAGATAAAAATACCAGTGTGTGTGAACAAAATAACTCATTAAGACATGGGCATGTTTTCAATAAACCGGGTGGGGTTATTGCTTGGGGGAGCATCTCTAGATAATTAACTTTTAGAGATGAGTGGTCAAAGGTCAGAGTCAAGGTGAACAAAAATGATAAGTGACGTTATGAAGAAGTCAGAAAGTCGTCTTATGTCATTATGTCATTAAAAGTTCAAACAGATGTTTTTTAAGGTATCTCTACATCATATATGACTATCGACATAACATAGTGTTGTGATCGTTCAGCTTTAAAACCAGTAACATTACAGACACAATCAACAGCTTTAGATTTACCAATAAATCTTCACCATATGGTATATATTACTTAATGATGACATGTCATTATGAAATTGCACTATTACAATATTGAAAGTTAGCATTGACTGATGGAGGTAAACAGGGCACCCCTCTGATGATTCTTATTTCTGCTGTTACCACACAAAACAAGGCATGTGTAAGTACATAATACTATGCATGCACACTGAGCTTTGACTTAAAGAGATCCTCTTTCTCTATAGGACCAAAGTCCTGGTAAAGCCAGCACCTGCCTCTTGTTTCACTCCTCTTGGATTTATCACAGATCAGCTCTGAAGCTTAACCAGAGATGGTTGTTTGCAGAGACAAATACGAGCACAGGGACACAGTTGTTCAATTTATGGACTCAGGATTTCAATTAATGAGCATGAGTGCACCTGTTGAGGCCAGCCATGATGGATGAACCTGTCGTCCTACTCTCTTATCTATTACTGCTGCTCCATTCACCAGACTTTAATCTTCCAGAGATACATCAAGAAACTGACCATTTACTGAAACTGGTCATCCAGTTTAATTTGATTACAAAAGTACGGAAGCATATTGCTGTCACATAAGAACATTTTAAAATATATATATACACTTCTGTATCACATTAAAACATTAGGTCTTGGGCAGAGGTACACTCATAAATGAAATGTCCTTCAAACACAAGTGAAGCCTTCTTCCAATCAGAGTAACGTACACTAAAGCATTGTTTTCATCAAAACGAGCCTAAATCCGATCAGGAGCCATTGGTCTCTATGTACAGTATGAGACATACTGCAAACATATTCAAATGAATACACACACAAATGGTTTCTTCATGTTTTGACTACAACCCTCACTTTTGAAAAAAATATACTTTTGCTTAATTTTGAGCATTTTATTATAAATGTTTGAGTGTGGGGTCACCAAAGTCAATACACACATACATTGTCTCTTCTTGTTTAGCCTTAAAATCTCATAATTATTGAAATGTAATAGATCCGATAACCGGAAACTATTCACGTTAAAACGCTAGACATCAGATAAGATATAAGTACAATATGAGTCATTGGTCCTCATGCAAGAACATGAATACTTCATGTTATCTTATCCTAAAACTTTCTCTTACATTTGTTATACTGTGAGTTCGTAAGAACATGTCACATCAGATTCAAAGGCTTCTATCTTCAGAAAAGTGTGTAAATGATGTGGGCAAACATGATGAATGCCATCTGTGCGTATTGGGATACGAGGATAGCAAATTAACACCCCAATGATACCATATAAGGCTACGCTTCCAGCCCAATGTCAGAAGTGTTAATTCATGAAAATGACATCAAAGAGTAAAAAGAAAAAAAGATATCAATCCTGAGATCCAGAGAAAAAAGTCCGGACTTTTTAGCAGAGTCAGCAGTGGAATAAAAAAAAATTCATATTGTTAATGCTGTGTCTTTGGTCACACTACCAAGATTTAGTTTGATACGAAAAAAGCAGAGAGTTTAAGCACAACATCAATCACATCAATCATAGCTTACATGGCCTGCCAACCTTTAGAGCAAATAGGAATTGCGCACTCCCGGGGATGTTGCAACAAATATCAGGTACATTAATAGATTCAAAATTATAATTTAATTCAAATTGCAATTAAAACAATTAATGTCAAAATATTTATGAGGTGTAATTTTGCACAATAGTCATATAATTGCTATAAACTAATGAAATATACAATTCATTTGTAAAAAACTTTATTTGAATTACAGCAGACCAATTTCCCGTGACTCCTACAACAGGTCTCTGGACCACAAATTGGTGAATGCAGTAATTTCTTCTAGAATTGCTCATACCCACAACTTAAGAACAAATCTGTTCGTACAAACCGTTTTAGGCCCAATGTTCAGGTGTGGAAAGGATTTTGAATAGTCTGATAACACACACACATGCACCTCCTCATGCAAACTAGCAAGGTATTGCTTCTTGTTTATCAGCCAATATTTGCCTAAACCTGGCATGCTGCCACACATTGCATGATGCCAAATACTGAACATACACTCTGGTACAAAGAAAGCATCTGCTTTGACATGCTGTAATCAAAACCTAGGTTGCATTTACCAAAGCAAACTAGTCAATAAATCACAGCCTAACATATAAGGGTCTACATCCAAGATGGCATGTTGAAGTGCTCTCAATAAATATATACGATACTTGTTTCCTCATACAACCATAAGTCATTTCCATGATGAACAGTGTTCATCCTTACTCCATCAGTGGGAGTCTCTAACCTCCAGTGTTGTAAAAGCTAGAAAAAGCCCAGAAAGCAAAGCACCCTCTTAAATCTTGAGAAGCCTTCAGCGTCACCAGCACCTACACACATGAACACTGGGTGTGTATATGAGCCGCTGCAGTCACGGGCCTCTGTATATCCACCAAACCCGCAGAAGAGCCGATTGATGCCTCCAATCTAATTCCAGATCCAATCCAGAGGGGGTGGGGGGGTTTCCCAGTTAAAAGAGAAAGTGTGAATGAAAACGCTAACAGCTGTCTCAAATGTAAGCAGGGCTGCTTGGCAGATACCAGCTGAGCCAGGTGACACGCAAACCCTGGCGGATTGAGTCAGGGTGGGTTGAGTCAGGGTGGATTGAGTCAGGCGGCCCTGCAGCGCTGGGTTTGACAGCTCAGTGAGCACGATTCAGCCCCGCAAACACGGCCCACTCGCTTTTATCATAGAAGGTCAAACTACACTTAAAAAACCTCACATTTCCCTGTGATGGCATTGATAAGCTAATACACACGCATTAACAACCTGTTCCTGGATCCGTGTGGGCTCCACTCTTACATTTATAAATGAATCGTCCAGAGGCTTTTCGATCTGATTGCTCTGATTATTGTAGGAAATGCTCTTCGGCATAACGTTTTTTCATAACGGAACTCAGCCCACACTGGACAGTGGGTCCTGTGGAAACCGGGGCGGGGACGATCGTTACTGGAACGAGGAGCAAACCTACGTGTTGTTTAAATCCCGGCATTACGTTAACATTAGCTAGCTTACTTACGAATTACGACTCGAGTCCATAGAGATGAAATGCAAGCAGGTGGGGTGGAGATCTGACTGAGTCACAGCAGCGCGTTAATGGGAATTATATATTTAACAAGCTCCATCACTCCTGTGGTGGGTGAGCCGTACGTGTAGAAAATGTACTGCACACAAGCATACACACGGTCCGCGGTCCAGGCGATACCATTAAACAGTGAGGCACGTCGGGCTCAGGGGAACGTTACTGTATGATGCTGTCTCCATGGAACGTTAACGTTAGCCTCAAGCTACTCCGGTCTGCATCGGTTAGCCCTGGCTAGCAGCAGGCTAACAGTCCATCTCACCTGCGAGGGGCTTGGCAGTTTCCCACAGTCCAAACTCGGTGAATGGATTCAGCCACTGTCCGTTTCCTCCTCGTTGTAGCGTCCACACAGACAACTCGTTAGATCCAGTAAGACCCACAGGAGAGTCATGGAGCGGTGCCAGCGGGCTACACGGGTCCTGCTCCGGCTGCTAGCTCCCCCCTGCGCTAGGCTAATTTACAGATATATAGTACGCTAGCAAGCCAGGCACCAATACGTCTGACGTTATTTCACTACAGGCAGCTAGCTGTTAGCTGGCGGTGGGAGCTGCTTGGTTTGTAACTTCTTAAAAAACAGCAAGCAGTCTTCTGCAGGTCGCTCCGCCTGCACGGAAGAGCCGCTGAGGAAAACCATGTGAATATCATCCAGAGAGAACGATGTGCTCTTCTCTTGTATCCGTTATATCAGTGGCCTCGAGATGAACACAAACCGACATATTTGTCAGCGCTGCAAAACTGATGCCAGGGTCCAACACAGAATTGTCGCAAATATAAAAAGCATCGATTGGACAACAAGTGTGTCAATCAAACCGCAAGCGTATTCTTATTGCTTCTTCAACCTCTGTGGGTTTATCCTCATAGCCCCTGCTGTCATTTAATCTCTCCCCATTGTGTGTGTGCGTGTATGCGTGTGTTTGTGCGCTCGCGCCTGTGTGTGTGTGTGTGTGTGCCCCTTGGCAGTTGGCATGTGTGTCCATAAAGCCTCTGAACTAAAGGGGCAATCATGGCAATGACAAAACAAAGGATGATTTTGTGATGACCCATTTCCTATAGGGGGTCGAACAAAGAAAACAGTTTAAACTGTTTATCTCTCTCTCTCTCTATGTGTGTGTGTGTGGGGGGGGGGGGGGGGGGGGGGTGGACCCTGAGCTTTTAGGGATAGATTTTCCTTTTTTTTTATCATAACATTTTAATACTGTAGTATCCCGTCCATGCTGAATTATTGGTCACTGTATTCTTTCCTCCATTCCTTATCCATAGTTCTTTTATTTAACACTTATGCTGCATAATTTGAAAAGCTATCCATAAATGAAACAAACAATTATTATCTTTAATGATCTTTCTACGTGGATCTGTATTTCTTAAGAAGTCAATCAAATCAGTTTAGTTAAACCCAGTGACAGGCAAGTTTGGGGTTCGTGGGAGTACAAAAAGAATGCATTTGAGTCAAGGCAGCAGAAGGAGACAGGCTTGTTTGAATATTTTATTAGAAATATTCCAGCTGAAAGTTGGCAACAAAAGACCAAATTTATCATCTTTTTTTTCATACAAGTTCCTCTGGACATTATGAACATCAAATTATATTATGGCATGAAACACTTTTCGGGTGTTGTAACTTTAGGTCATGGTATATCCTAGTCTTAATGTAGAAATTGAGCTCCAATGTCACACACATGTGAGCTCTGATGTCATAGACAGACAGACAGGTGAGCTCTGATGTCATAAAGTGTGTTCGACTTTATGTGGCTCTGTGTAGCGCAGACTTAATACAATGCATGCTGGTTGGAGATTTTGTCAGACCTTTTCCAGAGCTGCAGAAAGTCATTGTGTCACATGACCTTAAAACATGGGAGGGAGCCAGCTGCAGTCAGACGGCGCATTGGTATTCCAGCTGCAGCACCAGGGGACCACCTCTGTGATGAATCAACTTTGCCCTGATTGGTGGAAGGCCTCAGACACACATGACATGTTGGGCCGACACTGACAGACAGACAGACAGACATGTGAACTGCAGGCTCTCAGGTAGGGTCTGATATCACAGACAGACATGCAGACAGACAGGTGAACTGCAGGCTCTCAGGTAGGGTCTGATATCACAGACAGACATGCAGACAGACAGGTGAACTGCAGGCTCTCAGGTAGGGTCTGATATCACAGACAGACATGCAGACAGACAGGTGAACTGCAGGCTCTCAGGTAGGGTCTGATATCACAGACAGACATGCAGACAGACAGGTGAACTGCAGGCTCTCAGGTAGGGTCTGATATCACAGACAGACATGCAGACAGACAGGTGAACTGCAGGCTCTCAGGTAGGGTCTGATATCACAGACAGACATGCAGACAGACAGGTGAACTGCAGGCTCTCAGGTAGGGTCTTACGTCACAGACAGACGGATGAGATCTGATGCCCTAGTGAAAGATCTTGCCATACGTTTGTATGCTAAGTAACACATGTTCAGTCAGGGAAGAGAGAGAGAACAAATCCACATATTGTTTTGACCATCTTACAAGATGTCAATTCGAACCAAGATAGAACCAAAATGTACGCCTTTGATTTTTGATACTGTATTGTCATCATGCCTATAGAAAAACAAGATAAAACAGAATGGAGTACACAACTTAAGCCTCCACGCCTGCCTTTTGAACAATGTATAGTTTTTTTTATATCAGTCATCTGTTCATTGCGTTTTAGAATAGAATAGAATAGAATCTATTTTATTGTCATTGCACAGTGTACAACGAAATTAAGCATTAAATCATCAAGGTGCATAATATAAATTTTAAAAAAGCAATAAAAAGGTGCAATTAAAAAAATTGTATATAAGAGGTAGAAGAAATTTTAATATAAAAAGAGTACAGCAGATAATTTAGCATATACATTTGTATGTGTACATATAGTGCAATTTAGGGATGATGAATTTATGTTACCTCTTATATTTGACTTTAAATTAATTTATGATTTTTGAAAAAACTTCTCCCTAAGACTTTGTCACAGTGATTTGTTTGGCCAGTGTTTCTGAAGGTTGCTGATTTGTTTTTTAAGGGTTAAGTTGTATATGTGTGCCTGATCTGTCCTTAGGCAGAGGAGTTGCATGAGAAACAAACATGGGTCAAACAAAATAGTTTTCTTTATTTGTGCGAATGCTGCTTTTAAATCAAAACACTTATACATGATATTTCGCTTAATATGGCTCAAACCAAGGCAAGCCTTGCAAAGCTTACATATGTCACACACAGGCACACATTACAACAATTTTACATGTCATGATATAACCACTGGATAAATATGATCATCCCATTATTGTCACTGGATCCACTATCTCTTGACAGTTACCTGAAGCCCAGTTGTGCTGTCAACATGCAGGCACTCACAACAACACAGTTTAATATCTTTTTTCATCATATCTGACATTGCTTGCTTATATAATTGCAGCGGTAAAATAAATCAGCTTTACTGTTGTATGTACTTTAATACTCTTTAAACTTTATACAGTTACCTACTTTTCCCAACCTCCTTTTTTTGTTTCTTTAAACAAGTCTGTTCCTGCGCAGAAAAGCTTTGGTGGAGGAGGAGGAGAGGAGGGGGAATGGTTGTTCCAGTCATCTCAACACTTAAAGTGTAATGTATTATTTATTTATTGTTATATTCATGGGACCAGCATGTTCACCAAAATCCTCAGTCAATTTACTTCCTGTTGCATTAACTCCTCCTCCTCATTTTGGTCCTCCTGGCGGCACATCTTGTTTTATTGCCACCTGAGGTGGGCGAAGACCAATCAGAGGCCGGGTACTCCCTACCCTAGTATATACGCTTGTACTTGTTGCACTCTTTGGTAGGGTTGGCTTTGGCTTTAAGCATGCTAATTGGTGAGGGTCAGGGTAAGTCAATCAGAGGACGGACAGAGCAGATCTTCACCCACTTCAGGTATGAAAAAATAATACTTATGCTGCAATTAGATGACAATCACATTCATGACAGTGTGACAAACATTTGCTTCTGGTTGTGAACCGACTGGCTTTCTTTACTTTGCAAGCTTTCAAACTGATAGAACTCTGATCCGCAACATTTTGAGGCTGTCCAGTGCCCTGCCAGCTTAAGAGAGGGTGAGACTGACCTCTCATTTATATACTCTTTTATAACTGCACAATGAAATTATGCAACCAGCAGGGATAATAACAGGGCTGTTATGAGTCCAAGGACAATGACAGAGACTGCATTCATTTTATGTCCCCTCCTGCTTTGGTCCCCATCATGTGAGTGTACTTTGCCTCTGCTCATATTAATGTATTATTTGAATGGACATTTGAAGTATAACAAAAATAAAAATACTTCTGATAGAGAGGGCAGTTACACCCCCCTCACTCATACTGCATGTACACTGGAGAGCCTTGCTTCTTTCCCGGATCAAAGTTTAAACAGATTGAGCAGACTGAGTGGACTGAATGTGTTGACTCACAACTGGAAGTGATTGTGTCTCACACTATTTCATACTGACATTGAAGGCCCTAAACCATTACAGAGCTGTAATTGGCCAACACATCTGTAGATTGTGATGTCTTGTTAAATCAGCAAATAAATATCAACAACAAATTAACAATTTAGCAAACCGACTGAAAAAAACATTATGCACTGGAGCATTAAACAGCATAACTTCCCCAAAAAACTTTTAAACTTCCAAACACCGCATTTACAGAATCATACAAATATCTCACATATAAGAGAGAGTTGAATGCTATGTGAATGTTAATATAAAGGCTGCTTGGTTTTGCTGCTATGAATTTAGAGTAATTCAGAGAGAAACCAGTTGACAATTCCAATTCGTTAACAAGTTTCCAAAGTGTTTCTCTGTCAGTAAATATTTGCTTCATTTTCTGCTTTAAGGGGAGGTCATGATTGCTTTAGCCAGGGCAGCAAATGTTCTGTCTTGTATTATGAAAAGATGTAATAAACTTAGATAAAATTACTTCTGGTCACAGAAAAATGTCCTAAAGCACTTCCTGCCAGTTCTCACTTTTATGAGCTGATATTCTCCAGGGAATGAAATAAACACAAGTCGGGGTCAAGTTACATTCAAGGCTCTTGTACAAGAAACATTTGGCACCAGTTTAGAATTTAAAGCCACAAACAAAGGAATTAAATTCATATATCCCTGTTACAATATTTCCCCATAGCTGTTGCGATAATAGAGATAAATAGAGAAACACACCAATGTAAACCTGAAGCTAGTGCAACTCCTATACATGACCTGAATTCACTAGGTCACGATGAACTGCAACCTAAAGGAAAACTTTCATCTGCTTCAGTTACCAAACAAACATTAAAGTTGATCTCAACAACAGTGACCAAGATGTCGGTAGGTGGACATATCCAGGCTGGCTGCTTTCAGTTTGTATGCTAAGCTATGCTAAGATCTAGCTTAACTAACTAATCAAATACATGTACAAATCCACACAAAGACATAATTTTTCTATCTAACTTTCAGTACGGTAATAAATAGTATTTCCCCAACTGTCAAACTCTTTATTTAAAGCCCACCGGGGACTATTTGTAACACTACCTGAGGGTTATTTACTATGGGGCTTCTTGTAGCCTCTTCAAGAGCAGAAACTACCAAGTGAAATCATCACCTACACTGCAAATTGTCATATATATTTCGTATATGTGAGACTGTGGCTACAATTTCGAATTATTTTCAGGCCTGCTATCTTAATATGACCACTTAAAGCAAGACTGAGTTCTGTTGAACAACACCCTCTGTTGCCATAGGTGACAATTACCCTATTATCTTATGGGGTAACAAATTATGCTCCTCTAATTGGCACTAATTAAGCTTAAATGATAAAACATGCTTTATTGTATTGTATTTTTGGTGTTTAATGTGATGGATACTTAACACACAAGCACATTCAATGATGCACTTGCATGCAGAGATTTCCCGGTGTGCACTTCTCACATATAGGTAATTTAGGCTGTAAGTGGAGAAAGTGAACTCCCATAAACAGGGCACACAAGAAAGAACATCGCTGAATTTGAAACACAGGGCTCCACTGTGAAGCCACAGTGCTGACCACTGAGACACCGCCAGTCATTCTTAGGTGATGGAATTTTTCTAAATGAGAAGTCTGACAGGGGGGTTACAAGTATGTCTTCTATTTTACATTCATAATCTACTGAAAAGTGATAACAAAAAAATAAATCAATCATTTACTCCTGTCAATAATCTTAATCAGAATGCCCATTTGGTGTGTATCCTTTAGCTGCGTGCAAATCGGTTTGTCTCTTTGCCTTTATCAGGTTTCTACGGTGGTAGAAGAGATAGCCCGGCAACAGGAAGCCAGCCATGGAGAAGATGAGGAGTCCCAGATTGATCTGTTATAATGAGAGACATGTCAGTGCATGATGCTATAGATGTCTCAATTCAGGGGCTGCATCCTTCAGAGGCTGCATTTGAAGGCTGCTTACAGCACAGTGGCAGGACAAGGCTGTCCCATTTTGAAAGCTCCTTCAAATGTGGCTGACAAATGCTGTCTTTCAATGACTGATCCAATGGGTGGACCCGTACCGGTCCAGCCTATCCCAGTATTCATTGTGCTTTGGTGACAAACCGCTTTTCAAAGGGATAAAGGCTATGGCAAGCAGCAAGACTTGTAATACTTGACTATCCCGCTTCTACTCAACCGAACAGCTAGCAGTACACATTTTCTCATCATGTCCAACTTCTGCTCTGTTGCTAGGGCAACAGCAAAAAAGGCAGAATGAGCTGATGACGCTGATCACAGAAAGCCTAGGTAGACCACATCCTCCAAAGGATGCAGACCCGGAATTGATAAACAGCTTGTATGTGTGTCTGTGTGTGTGTGTGTGTGTCAGTGTGTGCTTTCTACCCAGTAAGGATCTCCATTGAGGTGTCCCAACATCAGTATGAACAGTGGCTGTTGGAGCAAGGCAAAAGCAGCACTGATCATTGACTGCATGCCGGTCAGTGTCCCAAAGTGGTTGGCTGGATACCTAGAGTGGAATGGATGATAGAAGGAACTGTCTAGGTGAACACTGATATATTTTCATCTTTTAAGTTGTTATTGCCAACGTGTTAGCAAACAGTCATATATTTACACATCCAGCAGAACCAGAGTAACATCAACAATCATTTGTCATATTTCTGACCATCTGATGAATAAAAGTCCAATATTCACTCTGTATTAGCTCTGATTTGTTCTCCACCTACTCCTGAGGGTGAGGGAAACATCAGTCTCTTTAGCAGCTAAATGCAACTGTGTTTGCCACTATGGGCCTCCTGTTTTGTTTGTTTGTTCGATTTTGAGAGGTAGTGTACAGTGAAAAGAGTGAGCATGCTGAGAATAAACATCCAGTAAAGTTGTTGTTAACCCAAAACATTTGCTCAAGACTGAAAGGCTCAGTGGAGCTGAGAGGAGTCCAAAAACAAACAACACTCTAATAGTCATTCTAGATCCATTGTTAGTATTAGAAATATTGACCAGTAGAGCTGGATAGTGGTTGTACTCACACAGCGGCATAGAGGCCTCCACAGCAGGAATGGATAAATCCTCTCACTATAGTATGCAGAACAAATGACACCACCTAACAAAGGACGACACATGAGGCAGACACAGATTTACAACTGATCATCAAGCATGTCACTGTGTGTTTCTTCATTTGTGTGTGTCCTTAAATTCATTTGTATTGATCTTCATACTGTATCTATATGCATGCAAACTTTTAACTTTGTGTTCCTGTAGGGCATTTTTCTAACCTGTAGGGGCAGGTTGTCAATCAAGGAAAGGATTCCAAAGGCGACCAAAAGAAGGTTGGTGAAGATGAAAGCTCTCATGGCATTCGTCAGTTTCTGGATCTTTCGGTCTCTCTTTGGAGGATCTGATTGGCTGACAAAAGGAGACAAATGTCAAATATCAAAGAGGTGCACCACATAGGGCTTGTGCACATCAACCTGATTTAGGCGTTCCCTAATAGAGGTCAGTCGGAGCCCATTGTCTGGGGTGAGGGGTTTGGTCGGATCCTTCCCGATCTCTTATCGGCTCCAAGGGTATACTGAGCATGAAGCCACAATAGCCAATAGGAGCGAACTCACCAGGAAGCACCACCAATCGGATGTTGCGTACTTGTATAGCTCATAAAAACTAACTTTTCCAACTCACCCTAGCGCTACAAAATGTATAAGCCAAGCTTATTCTGCCTTCTCAGCCATTAATGTATTCATAGTTTTTTTCTCTTCTATGGTTTTTTGAGCTATAGCTGACGATGTTGGTCATCCTCCGTGTTTGTTTTTCTTCTGACGTCACGTTTGATCATGTGCATTTCATGCAAAATCATTTCCTTCAAAAAGCAAGTGTGTGGTCTTATGTTCTGGCCAAATCATCTAGTGTGTGTGTTCTGATGATTATAATGTTCAAAATCTGTTAAATCTGTCAGTATGTTGGTGGTCTCCCAAGTCTTTAAAATCGGTCAAGAGTTGAAAATCCTGTAGTGTGCACCAGGCCTAAGTGACAAGTGTGGATGAGGAAGAGTCCAAGATGTGGGAGTATGACACTACTACGAGATTGCCAGTGTATCACAGGGCCAACGTACAGAGACAAGCAACCATTCACAATTACATTCACACCTACAGTTAGTTTAGAGTCTCCAATGAACCTACCTCCAATCTGCATGTGTTCCACTGTGTAAGGAAACCAGAGTACCCAAAGAAAACCCACACAGACACAAGAACATGCAACTTCTCTGTCGAAACCATCTGAGCCCAATCTATACAGTGACCATCAGGCTTTCTGTTGGCTGTACGACCATGTACACATGTATTTACACAATGTCTTAACCTGAAGATAAACCACCGGACCCTCTGATTACCTCTTCTGTGTTTGTGTGTTTGCATTTTCCTCTTCACACTCCCTCAATCTCCAGTCCATGATGTAACCAATCAAAGGACAAGTCAGTAGACACAGCAGCTGCATTGAACCGAAGATAGAAGAGTAGAAACCAACTGGGGAGGACATGCAGAGACAGAGTGAAGTCAATAGAAATGAACAGCATCAGAGGGAATACACTGCTATAGTGTCTACTATACACCAATCAGGCTATGCTAATTGTTTGATATTTCAGTTATACCATTTCAAAATGACATCATAATGAATGATTGGTTAATCTAAATAAGCTGTATGTGGTGTCTCTACTATTGATGGTTGAAAAAGACAGACGGACAGACACAGAGACAAGGCAGAGTAAGGCAGGCAGACGGAAATGCAGGTAGAGACACACACACACACACACACACACACACACACACACACACACACACACACACACACACACACACACACACACACACACACACACACACACACAGACCGTTTGAGCATTACCTTGTTCCTCCACCTCCTTTTGCAGCTTTTCTGAGGCTGAAAGAGAGAACAGTGGGACATCAGGGATCCCCACAGATAGTAATTCTAATGAAATGCTTGAGTTTAATTCACAACATCAGCTGCAACATCACTACTCCAGTCAGTCTTGACCCACCTTTTGTCAATTAAATCATTTCACTTGCTTTTGTTTTAATCTTCTTCATGACATAGTAAACCTGATGGTGGTGATATCCAGGGTTCTTTTGTTTTGTTAACTGATAACAAAGTAGTCATGTAAGTTATTATTCTCACGGTTGGGGTTGCCGTGGGTGACCAGAAACTCCACCATCTTGTTTATGGCACCCATGAAGAAGATCAGCCGCAGCTGGGTCATTGCCATGGTGATGAGACTCCACAGCAAGATAGGGGAGCACACAGAAACACAGAGTGGCACGGAACCTGAGGAGGAGAGAGCCAGTATGTGAGAGCAGCCTTGACTTCAGGGAGTGACCCCGCAGAATGCACTGCAACCTGTTTGTAATGTTTGTTTTTTATTATATGTGTTTATGACATGTGAAATTAAGGTGGGCTCCACCAATTATAGCCATGAAGATCAGTCTACTTCTCATGAGCCTGATCATGTTATTAGGGTTTGGTTTTGGAGACAAACACGGAACACAGAACACAGACTGAATTAAATCCACATCACTTATTTTGCCCAACTGTTTGGCACCCGTCTCAAAACAGAAGACTTAGTGTCAAATACTACACTGATCTAAATGCTGTTCACAGGCTTTTCCAGCCTGGAAAGAAGGAAAGAAAACATCTGATAGAAACCTCAGTGATTGTTGTTTCACACAAACACAATAATGTTACTCACCCTGGGCTCTGCTTTGTGAGTCTGTCTGATCGGGTTCTGGCTTCTTGCCCTCCATCATGTCTTCCATGAGGTTGACATGAGTGACGTACCTGTCTCCAGTCATCTTGTCCTCTGTCACAACCCCACTCATCTTCACCCTTTTACTGCAGAAAAAAAGAGAGAGATGGGAGATCTACGAATAATAACTCGAGAGTTAAGTCTGTCACCATGTCAAAAACAAGACAGATTATATCTATGATTGTTTTACCGACAGTATACTATCAAAAGTCATGGGGTATACTACATGCAAGAGGGCTGCACTTTAGATTTATCATACAGTGGCTTCAGGAAGTATTCAGACTTCAGACTTTTTGCAGATTTTATTGTGCATTCCTCTAGGCCTCTCAAGCTCCATCGGATTGAATGGGAAGCATCTGTTAACTGCCAGTTTCAGCTTTCCCCACAGATGTTCTGTGATTTAGGGACATTCAGCGAGTTGTCCTGAAGAATCTAGCATGCTCTTATCTGTATTCATCTGGTGATTATCATGGTAAAAGATGAACCATCACCCAAGCTCATGTCATGTGCACTGTGGGGTAGGGCAGGTTTTGTGTGAAGGCCCTCACTGTATCATCCGTCATGCAATTCTGATGAGTCTCTCTGTCCCTGCTGCTGAGAACCATAGGTATGGTATTGGCCATTGACGAACCGACTGGGATTGGGAGATCTGGCTCTGGTTCACTTATTGTCTGACTGGATAAGATAAGATAAATTGAGGTGAGGTGAGTTGAGGTGAGATGACGTGACATAGGATAAGTTAAAACTGGATTGATCCAACACGGGGGAAACTCACTTGTTACAGCAGCAGACTGAGGTAGACATGAGAATATTAATGTATATAAATATATATATATGGAGAGAATGGGATGTGTGTGTTCCTTCAGTGTGTGCTGATGGCTGAGCGTAACATTCAGTTCCTGCCCTTCTCACCATTCCACATACCAGATCCTCATCACTGTCAGTCACCTACCCACCTGCTGCAGTTAAGGCTCCTCTCTGATCACTACCTCCTTTCCAGAACATCTTTCCTTGTGGTATTGTGCTTCGGCTGAATCTTGGCCGTCTTTAATCTTGTTTTTGATAAGTCGAACCTGCTTCAGGACTAACCCTGCCTGTCATCCTCTTACTTCAGGATCATCTGCTCTGTCACACTTAGTCAGCTCCCTCATTCACTCTGATTCTCCTTTCTCCTTCATCAACAACTTCCCCTATACGCTTAGGTTTGGAAGTTTTGGGTTTGTTACTGATATTACCGTTATTTGCATATTCACTTGAATATTTTGATACTTCTTTGCGTGTCTGTCTTGAACTGGCACATTGAATCTGAAACCTGCAGTCAGCCTGACAGAGACACAGAGCGCTGCCCGAGGTTTCAAACTTCTTATCATTGGACGTCTTCATCCCTCATGTTCATGTGTTTCACTGTTTTTGTCACCTATACATTTTTCAGTCCTATCTGTGAGGTTTTTATTTGTGAGCCGTGGCTTTCAAATGCCTCCACCCACCAATACTCCCACACACCTGATACACCTTTGGCCTATCCCCTACAGTCTGGTGAAGTCCACAGTGTGGATTTCACAGCATGCCGTCGAGCTAGTGTTCAGTGTAAATGGTGAATGTAATTATGTACTGCTGAATGTATTTATATTTACAGTGCTATCAACCAAAGTGCTTTACAGTACAAGTCCCATTCACTGAATGCATTCCTTTTTCTATCATACACCATTCTTACCTGTCTGTGTATGCCACTGAAATGCTGTAAGTTATAACATTGTAAGCCAAGTTTCCATGATTCCATACTTCTTCTACAGAATAGGAGTCACACCTCTCCAACAAACTCCGCTGTATGATTCCTTCACAGCGGAGAGACAACACTGAAGACTTGCTGGTGAACACAGTGAAGCATTAAGCAGCTATAAAGGCTCTTTTACTATTAGCTTTTGTTTGTTTGTGTGTGTGTGTGTGTGTGTGTGTGTGTGTGTGTGTGTGTTGTTGTGCACACTGATGTGATGACAAGACATAAAGCACACTGACGTATATCTGATGTCTTCAGGTGCAGGGAAGGATTCAGCAGGCCAGTTCAGGAGGCAGTTGAAGAAGACCAGGCAGGCCATACCAGACCAAACCCACATGATGACACGGAACGACACGCCAAGGTCATAAATCAACTGGAGCAGTAAGACAGGGAGGAAGAGGAGGAGGGTTTGGTTGGGAGGAAGACAGGTTGGAAGAAATAAACACAGATAGAATGAGGAAGAGAGGGATGGAGAGGAAAACAATATTTTAAAATATGTGTATAAAGTTCACCTCATTGCATTACTTTAATATTTAACTTAAACTGCTGCTCAAACATCATCACTGAATTCCCACTGTAACTTATTCCCACCTACTCCTCCCTCCCTACTTCTTACTTTCCTTTTACCTTCTTCAAATTTTAGTTTCATTCCTCCTTTTGTAGTTTCCTCTTCTTTAAATTCATCTTTCCATCCTCCCCTTGTTATCATCCCTTTCTTCTCTTTAAGGGGCTCATTTCTTATCTTTCTTTTCTTTGTGTTGCTCTCTTTGAAATGTTCTTGTGATGTTTCTTCGACGTTTTGTCCTGTTCACAGTCCTTCAGCGGCTACATTTACATTTGATTAAACATTACCTGTCAGCTGTCAGCAATCACATGTATTTTCTCCAGAAAAAGCTTATTTCTACTGTGCTACTGAATAAAGTCTAATTGACTATTTTTTTATTTATAAAGAAAAAAGCAATTTTTGAAAAATAGTACAAAATTGTATAAATATATATACACATTTTTGTGTGTGTGTGTATGTGTATATGTGTGTGTGTGAGAAAGAGAGTGCACCTTGACACCAGGGAAGGTAACGGCTGAAGAAGCATAGGATCCAATCATAAGGGAGAGGATGGTTGATCGTAAATTCCCAAACATGTTTGGCAGCTGGATAAAAAAGAGAGAGAAAATTTAAATAAATAAAACTTCCATTACATCAAATGAACAAATGAACCATGATACCACTTTTACTGGAGTATAAGCTCTTTCCCCCTGTGAACATCTGTGGTAAATGTATTAACCAGTTATGTTTCTGTTCAGTGATCCTTGGTCATTTGTATTAAAATACACAGTCGAAAATCGACTAAGCTGAATGCTGGAAGTGAAAATTACCAGTCAAATGCACTTTAGGAATTTAACCAGCAGGTGGTGCTACTAATTCTTACGACTCATGCTCTACAAGTACAGGGCGGAAATACAACTGCAGTCACACACACACAGACACACACGCAGACACACACACAGACACAGACACAGACACAGCAGCAGCAGCAGTACTCAACAGTCTCTGTGTGATTGTTTGGCTGAATTGCAACAGTGTGTGTTGTCAAGACAGCTTGGCACATGTGTGGGTGTGTACAGATGAACATTCTCTGGTCATGCAGATGGTGCGTTTGGGAGTGTGTGTGTGTGTGTATGCTTACACATGTTATCTTCTCATATGATTGAGAAGATATCATTGTTAACTCAAATAGTC
The DNA here is from genome assembly GCF_009819705.1 of Hippoglossus hippoglossus. Taxonomy (NCBI): domain Eukaryota; kingdom Metazoa; phylum Chordata; class Actinopteri; order Pleuronectiformes; family Pleuronectidae; genus Hippoglossus; species Hippoglossus hippoglossus. Next base: position 1,833,744 of record NC_047151.1, on the reverse strand, counting down.
TACTCTGACATATTCTAAATTCTACAAACACACACAATTGACTGTATTGAATGACAATACTTGAACTGAGGGTGTGAAATGTAAATAAAGATGGTTTGAAAGACTTTCACTATTTCACTATTGACAGTGAAATGTGTAGGTGGATCTAATAAGAGACTAGAGATTATTATAATATATGATATGATATATAAACAATATAAGCTAAAATAATGAAGGTCTTAAAACACAAGACATCTTTGACATAGCGCCACTTTGGAGGACATTGAGCAATGCAGGGTCCACTATAGTTGATAGTGTACTTTAGTGGTGTATGGGCCCCGAAGGGGTGTGAATAGTTTTCAATTAATGACAAATACAAAAACCAATGACACAAGTCAACTGGGCTGTTGGGGCTTTGTGTGAGCCATCGAAAAGAGGGATATAAAAAAAAAAAGGACAGCCCTGATGAGTCAGTTTAATATTGAGCTAGATGCATTATCAAAAGTGACACAGCACAAAACATGTTGGCTGCAAGGTCAGCTAGGAATGTAGACTGTTTACATAAGATAGTTTGATCAGCAGAGTAACACACACACACACACACACACACACACACACACACACACACACACACACACACACACACACACACACACACACACACACACACACACACACACACACACACACACACACACACACACACACAAACACACATACACACACACACACACACACACGAGTGTGTGCCTCCATGACTTAAGAGGAAACTACATTTATTTCCTAGAGAACCCTAACCTAAACTTAACCCATTGGTAACATGAGTATTACCATGACCACACACACGCAAGTACACACAAACACACAAGGCCAAAATGACAATGTCAAATGCAGGACATGGTCTACCTCAGGAATTGGGAGGAAGAGAGAGAGGGACGTGGGGTTGATAAGGGAACAGGGCTGTGGGAGGGTGTGTTGACCGCCTGTGTTTTGGATTGGCTGAAAGGCTGCAGCAGAATTTAGACCAAGTGGAACAACATGTGGTGCTTTCCAAAATACACACACTCACAGAGGAACATGTGCTTCTGATCACAGGTACACAACTCACAAAACAACACAAAAATACAATGCGTTTCCAACCCAACGTTACAGAACATTATGTGGGCGCATGTAGTGGACTAAAGACTAAATCCACTGTTAGTCACAGAGGGGTCAGAGAACTGCTGCTGCTGGGCTCTGCTTTCATAGGTCGAAACCCTCTAGCATGTGACACTTCTGGCAACACAGACGATGTGTGAAATCACAGACTGCTTTGACAGATGACAAGATGGAACATGGGGATATGGGCTATCCTAGTGAATAAGCAGTTTATGCACTGTAGCCTAACACTGTGATGTTCCAGGCAGGCCACAAAGTCCAGAGAGCAAAGTGTTTGTCCTACTCCCTGTCCCAATGTTTCCTGTCAGGAGAGGCATCCCGTGAGGACACACACACTGACAGCTGTGAGTCCTCGGACACAGAGTTGTTCTTATTGTACTACTTAATAGCCACCTTAAAGAGTCTGCTTGTGACCTTGTAGAATTGTGGCTGTCCACACAGAGCCCTGCATACACCCTCTAATGATGACGTGTACGTCACGGAGACATCAGCTGACCCTCATGTACATGTGGATGGTATATTGCTACTGCCACAGACAAACATCCATCCCTTATCTATATGGGTTATCCTGTGACGGTCGCGGGGGGGCACACAATACAAGTGTATCTCTGCCCAACATACAGACATAAACAACCATTCACACTCACATTCACACCTATGGTCAATTTAGACCCAGACAGTTTTTAAATAATATTTTTTATCCTTGAATGAACAGGAAAACTGATACTTTTGACCCCTCTCAGATAGTTGTCATGTGTCATGTGTGAGTGGGAATCATACTGTGAGTGAGGTGAAGGTCAGACAGATTCCTCCAAAGCCATTAAAGGAGACAGCGAAGAAAATGAGGACTGACAACACTGATGGAACAAATGAAAAATATCATAAATTACAACATAACATTATAGGGAAATTCTTATCTACAGCGAGGTTCTGAAGTTTTGTACCTTTGTCCATCATTCTCCATCAAAAGTTAGTGTAACTGATATGCAATAAAAAATTGGCAATTTGGGTTGGGCAAAGTAGGTTGCAACAACAGATAGTTTAGGTTTTCATTGCAACTTTGATCAAACTGGAGATGTGTTTGACTGCCTGTATACCTGGTGGGGTGTGTTGTGAAAATGCTCCAGTGTCCTAACATCTCATTGTGAAGTTGCAATAACTGAAATGATTGATGGCAAAACTACAAAAATAAGACCCAAGCTGTAACATGATGGGATTTTCCTTTAAGGTTTGTCATACTGATGACTTGTCTCACCTTCAGGGTTGTATGCAGCCGCAGCTATAATTCCACAGGAGGCTGCAAAACATGAACTGAAATACATACAGGAAAGATGAAGCGTATATCATTAGCATTTTCATGTAGAAAACTGTCATGTACAGAATCAAAGACAATTATTCAAGCGCTGTCATACCTGCCAACGAGCCTTAATGGTCGGGGCCCATATCTATCCATTAAGATCCCCAGAGGTAAAGTAGCTGCACTCAAGAGGAACGAGCCAATGGTGAAGCCAAGATTCAATGTCTCTTCCTGCTCCACACAACTCTTCCAAACATCGCTCTTCAAGGAAGTTACGTTATTGCTGACGGTCTCATTATCTGAATAGAATCCCAGAAAAACAAGTCAAGAGAGGGTCAACTGTGTCAAATAATCATAATTAAGTTTCCCTGACTGCACAGACCAGACAAACCAAACACAATCTACTGCTACTAACGACGCAGGCACCAATCAGCCAGTGTCAGGGGTAAGAGACACACTGTTGTCACAGGTTGGGTTGTGATTTGTGGGAAGAAATGTCTTATTAGCCACACACACAATAGACTGAAACTGCAAGTGAAAGACATATTTAGTAACCTGTGGACACTACAGATGACTAGAGTGGATGGGGGTCTGAGTAATGCAAAGGTGAGAGTAGTACATAACTATACAAAACTATCTGAAAGTATTTTATTTGAGATTTATGTTTTGAATATTGACAAAATTATCCAGTGTCACATCTGAAATCCTCCCCCCTCCATGTCCTCAGAGGTGTGTCTACAACATGAATTAACTTGATGAACAAAATAGTTAATAACAGAAGTTTGGGGACAGTGCAAAACACAAAGGCTGGAAGAATAGACATCGAAGACTTGTTATCAGAAAATAAATTAAAATACATCCATGATTCACTTAATTGTTGTATACACAACTAAAAGCAATATTAATGGTCTTTTTCCAATTGATGGATGGTTGTCATGTCCCTGAGAGATCAGTTCTTGAATGTTCACTTATTGTCTCCTTGAAGAACCAGAATCATGTGCTGTAAGATGACCAGAACATGTCACCCACACCAAAACATTGTGTCCTGTCTGTGGCTCTGAGCTGATCAAATATACAGTATCCAGAGACGTGCAATCTACTTTCTAATGTAAAAACAAACATACAAGAGAGGCAAGTGTCTGATAAGCATAGGTAGCTACTGATTGCACCAAAGGGAACCAGAAAAGGATCTCTTTGAAAACTCAAATTCAAAAACTGGTTGGATGGTGGTCTCACCAATGCAGAGGTGGGAATAGAAGCCTTCTTTCTTCAGCATGATGAGTAGTGAGCCCCAGCCCAGCAGAACAGCTGAGAAGAGCAGGTTCTCTATGATGGCTGTAACGGCCATCCACCATCTCCTCCTGTACGCCTGGGCCAAGCTAGGAGCCATGACAGCTGGAGTCACACAGCAACAGCAAACATACAGGAGGAAAACATTAGTTCACCAGACAGCTGTGAGCGACGAAACATTAGGTACACCATATCATTACTTGAACCTGGTGTCACATTAGAATTGCATTGCCATAACATTTAGGTGCAACATGTTTTTCAGGTACTAATCCCTCACCTACTCTTTTCAAAGCAGTCAAACGAGCAACGAGCTTTAATATACTGTAACTTCTCTGGATAATCAAAACAGAAACCTTGTGTCAGAGAAGCATTTCTCTGTTGTTGTGCCATAATGCATCAAACGTGATACCATAAAATGGTGTGCCTTTCGGCATTCAATAAATTTGGTTATCAAGATAAAAATATTAAATATTAATATTTTATTATTAATATTAAATAATAACTTTAATTGATTAAAGTTACCTTGGGGCACCACCCTTCAAAGGAAGGGAAAAGATAGCCAATTTATTGATTAAGTCTCATAAAGGTTCTAACTACAAATTTGGAACTCTGATTAACAATTAAATTAATAACTATAACCAAAATTACCATATAGATAGTTAGCTAAGTTGAAAGATATGGGGTTCTTGACAGTGTAGAGGTTGGCGAAATTCACTTATGCAACATTAATGGAAAAACATTTGCGAAAGAAAAACATTTATTATGAATATAATAAAGTATAAAAACACAAATTACTAACGGTCTAATTGCTAAACAAAGATAGGTATGTGTGTATACATGTGTGTGTGTCTGTGTGAGTCAGCGTGCTTTCAAGATGGTGGCTGGCCAAAGAGATAACACCCGTCCCCCACCTATTGGAATGTTTACGACCTGTAGAGCTAATGAGGTGAAGAGTTATGCGTGTGTCTGTGTGTGTGCCAAATTAGAGAAAGTTACTAGATTGGATGCAACGAAAGACTGTGAAGAGCATAACAGACTAACATTACTTTCTCAATAACTTGTACCCAAAATATCACAACACCACAAATCAAACTTATAAACCTCACACAGAATCGAATAAACAGTCTTGCTTAGCCTAGTATAATTATTAAGCCCAGATGTGTTACCAGTCCGTGGAAAGGGGAAAACGGAAGTTGCTGTGCAGTTCGCAGTTTTGTGTCGTCTTGCTGGTTCCTGTTGAGTTCAGTTCAGTTGCTGGCTGAAGTTTGCAAGCAGGACATCGAGTCGCTGCTAGGACGTTGGTAGAGCTTGGAGGGCGAGGAGGTTTCCTTGCTGAGATGAGCTGGAAGCTGCACCTTTGTGCTCCTCTCGAAGAGTTGGATGGGAAGAGAAGATGTGAGCTGGAGAAGAGGCTCCACAGCCTTCCCTCCTGTAGAAGGATCGTAGGAAGAGGATGAAGAGGCTCGACCGCCTTCCCTCCTGTAGAAGGATTGTAGGAAGAGGCAGGAACTGGCTCGACAGCCTTCTCTCCTTGGAGGGAGTGTAGAAAAAGAGACACCCTTCTCCCCATTGAGGGAGTTTAGAAAGAGAAGCTGGAGAACTTAGCTTATATTGGCCCGGTGACCTCACAGGTCATGGGGTCCAGAGTGACCAATGGGAGTTGAAACCTGTGTCCCTGGGGGGGGTTTCCACCCCTCTGTGTGAAGTTGATGCCCTCTGGGACATTGAGTTCCTTGCTCTGGTTTTTAATGGCCCCTGGGAGACGGAGTCCTGGAGGGACATGCTGCTTCCGGCTTTGATGGCACATGTAGGCCGAAGTGTGGTTTCACACAAAACCATGGCCCAACACTGTATTATAACCCCCCTTTACTTTTGTGATATGTACATTACACAAAAGTAAAGGGCAAACATACTACAATATTGTCATAACTGCTGTTATTAATGGCTAAATTCAGTTCTCATAAAACACAGTTACATGTATTTTTTCAAAAGCTAGGCCTGCATGTCAATGAAATAAAAAAATATATTTTATCTCGGTAACCTGCCATGTCTAGGGGAAGTGTAGTAGGGAAGTGGGAAACTTGTGGTATGTGACTTTATACTCTAGTATTAATATACTACATGAAGTGACACTACGTAAATCTTATGGAAGCTAAGCGAAGACGTGATGGGATTACAGCAGCTGCAATACTCCTGACAGTGGTCATTACTACATCATTACAAGAGTACTCAGTGGTCATAACTACTTTATTACATGAGTACTTGGTGGTCATTACTACATTATTACACGAGTACTAAATGGTTATTACTAAATCATTACAAATACTCAGTAGTCAATAAATGAGTATTCAGTGGTAAAGAGCACAAACAGGGAGTAGTCATTACTACAATGTTACCTACATACCATGTTACAGTCAGCACAACTACATTTTTACAAATGCGTGCACAGTGAATAATATAAGAATCTTGATGACCACTCAAAGCGATTTACAAGTGTTTAATGAATAAGGAAATGCTATCAACACCCATACGCAGTTAGTTTAGCTATCACCATATCACTGTTGCACTAAAACAACGTGCACATGATGTCAGCCTGTGAGCTGTAATGAAACCTGAAAGGAAGTGAGGGGATAGAAGGTGACACCTAAGAGGGAGCAATCTGAACTCACTTGACCTTCAACTGTAGCTGGAGCTATCAAGCGTCATGCACTGATCTAAGCCATGTGCACCCACTTCCCACACTGAAACCCTCAGGTGACTACAAATCAATGACCCCAGTGTTCGTCCCAGCTCTGAGTGCGTAAATATTTGAACTCCTGAATTTGAATCGGTGAGTGTGTGTGTGTTTGTGTGTGTGTTTGTGTGTGTGTGTGTGTGTGTGTGTGTGTGTGTGTGTGTGTGTGTGTGTGTGTGTGTGTGTGTGTGTGTGTGTGTGTGTGTGTGTGTTTGTGTGTGCAGCTTTAGAAAGCAGTGACTCCTGTAGAAGGCACGTGTTTGCACATTGGGAGTCCTGCTGACCAATGAAATAGCAGAGCTCTCTCTCTCTCTCTCTCAGTCCTTATTTGATTGAGTGTTGACATATTCTAAAGATATTAACCCCTTGTGATTACAGCAGATGAACATCCCACATGAGCTTCTTTTGTAATATTACATATTTGTAAAAATTCAAGTGAAACCAGATACAGAGATAAAAGTGTAATTCCTATAAAATTAGCTGAATGCAATACACAAGAGGTGATGTTGGATTCCAGCTGCCAGCGGTTGTGCGCTTGCACCTGCTCTGCCAACAGTTTATAGTTTTACAACAGTTATAAAGTTGACATGAACGGCTTTTCCCACCTGACAGCAAATAATTATGGTAATGGTATACTTCACACAGATATTTGTCCTTATTAGCACATCAAATAATAAAATAGATCAAAAATAAACTATTTCCAGACACAAATGTTTAGGGTTAAGGGCAGAGGTTATCGCACCTTGTGAAGTCCCTTTTTGAATATGGTCACAACAATTTTTGATTGATTGAAATGTGATCTTGTTGTGTTGATAAATGCCTGTTACCATGTGAGGCTCATCCAAATCACTTGTCAAAAGCTGAATTGTACAGATTCTACAGGCCACTGCCATCATTAGCTCTGAACATGTGTTGGACGATCGATTCAGTCCAGTTAATGTGTTCCTACAGTCCTAACAAAGTTAATCCTTAAAGGAGGTGACTTACAACGCAGTGCGGTAACAAACATAGAATGATGAAATCCTCCACACAGGCTTGAAGGGTGAGGCCTTGACATTTGACTACATGAAACAATCATTTATACAAATGTAGGTCACTTACTCTAAAAGTTGTTCTGCTCCAGTGGATGATCAGTATTAGTTGTTGCCTCTGTTTCCCAACAGCAAAAGTTGAATTCCCCTTCAGACCTGTGAGTGTGATATCCTTCTCTCCAAGTGGCAGGTGTACTAACTGGCACATGTGCGCTCACAGTGACGCTCTCCCTCTCTGTGTACAGTTTGTCTAAATGGAGCTCAAGTCTCACCCACCCTCTCTACCGGCCTTTACACACACACACACACACACACACACACACACACACACACACACACACACACACGCATGTCTCTCTATAGCTGTGAGGACACTCATTGACATATTGCATTCCCTAGCCCCTTACCCTAACCTGAACCATCACAACTAAATCCTCACCCTAACCCTGAAGTCTTAACCCTCAAACAGCCCATTCAATTTGTGAGGATCACCCAAAATGTCCTCACAAAGGTACTGAACCATAGGGTTATTAGGTGACATAGGGTCATTACTATAGATAGACATGTGCACGCACATTCACACAGGCAGGCACGCATGCACACACACACACACACACACACACACACACACACACACACACACACACACACATACATACAAAGAGACTTACAAGTCTAGGACACTCATTGACATAATGCATTCCCCAGCCCCACAACATATCCAACCCTAATACTATCCCTAACCAAAACACAAGTGATATGTGATATGTCCTTACTCTAAAAGGTCTATAAATACACACACACACACACACACACAGCACAGACCTGATGCTGATTTTATTGGGTAGTGGTCACAGATGAACCTCTTAAAAACCTTGTTTTGATGTTGAAGAAATGTCAGTTCATTGTTAGCTCGGCCACTGGCCCCATCATGTAGTCATGTCTGTTTGATGTAAATAGAAAGACTCCAGCTCATCCAGAACTCTGCAGCTCGGCTGTTAACCAGAACCAAGAGGAGAGAACCCATTAGTCCAGTTCCAGCTGCTCTGCACTGGTCACCTGTTACACAGAGGATGGACTTTAAGGTTCTCCTCCTAACATACAAGGCTCTGATTGGTCGAGGACCGAGTTCCAAAGCTGACTCTCTAGTTAACTATGTTCCCTCTAGAACAGGGGTCTTCAACGTTTTTCAGGCCAAGGACCCCCAAACTGATGGAGAGATGGAGCAGGGACCCCCTACTATATATATTGGATACAATTGTGTTTTATATTAAACTGGGCCTAGTGCCATGTATAAACATAGCTACCCTCTTATTGTGCATTCAATACTAAGCTATTCAAATAATACACAGGTTCATATATTCATGTTTTTATTTTAAACATGTGCAAGGTACAGGGTGGCCGTGCCACTGCCATTTATAAACATACATCTTGCATACAACACTGAGCTATTAAAATAATTCACAGATTCATGTTTTTATTTTAAACATACATATAGAAGGGACAGTGAATCCTCAAGCCATCTGTGGATGGCACACATACTCCCACATTAGTGAGATGTCTGACCCTGATGAGTAGCACACAACCTATCTAACCTTGGATGGATGGAGGTTGTCAGGCAGAGGGTCATATCAGCCTCAGGCTGCAGTCTTGACCATGTTAATGTGTATTTAAAGACATTTAAATTTGTGGAAAAAAAATTGGTTAGAAAAACAAATTACTAATTAAAAATATATAAAAAATTGTCTAATCAACCAAAGATTTCGCGACCCCCTTGCAGTACCTCCGCGGACCCCCTAGGGGTCGCGGACCACCTGTTGAAGACCTCTGCTCTAGAACACTGAGATCATCTGCAGCAAATCTATTAGAGGGTCCCAACAACAATCAGAGATGCAGTTTGAACTACGCTCCAAAGGTGTGGAACAGACTGCAGATAGATATCAGAGAAGCTAGTTCAGTAAACGTCTTTTAAAGAAAATTTTAAACATTTACCTTTACTTCAGCCTTTAACTAGATCTTGCACTTGCCCACACTCCTGCGCTTTTATAATTTTTCATCACTTTTCAGTTTTTATCCATGTTTTTATTGTATTTTATTTATTTTTCCTTTTTATTTCCTTTTCTTTTAAATGTAATTTTGACTTGTTGTTATGTTACTTAAAATCTGTTCTTATATAAATTACATTTTAACATGTTTTTATTTTTATGAACATGTAGTAATTTTTATCCTTATTGTATGTAAAGCACTTTGAGCTGCATTTCTTGAATGAAAGGTGCTATATTATTATCATCAAAGGGTCATCACAAGATGACAGTGTGATCCTTTAGACTTTGATGCAGTGCTGTAGATGAAACAATATACAGTGTAGTTCAAATGAGTTCAACCTGCACATCTACAGCAGGAACATGCAACACACATATTAATTCAGCAGTAATATTAATCCAAAAAGATCAGATCGAAAAGTAAAATATTTTACTGCGCTATTAGAACTTTTACTTTCAATAGTACATTTTGCTGATAATATATACTTTCACTAAAGTAATGTATTGAATGCTGGCCTTCTACTTGAAGTGAAGTATTTTCAAAGTTTGGAATTAGTACTTTTACTTAACTTAAGGATCTGAATTTATTTATAATAAAACTAGCAGCTTATAACTGGTCTTATTATGGGATCTATTGTGGAACATTTGTAATGGGCCAAACATTTACAACACACTTTATTTCTGAACAATTGTTATTTATTGTTTTCATCCCATAACAGCATTTCCCAAGACAACACACTGTTCAACAGTAACATGGACAACCTTCAACATGAACATGAATAGAAGTGCTCCCTCGTTTAGCTCCAGGGTTAATGTTGGATAGATGGTGGTGAGACGGCAGAGAGGAAGATATGGAAACCAGATGGAAATAAAGAAAAGAGAAGCATATTTGAAAGCTGTTTCTCCAATAACTGTCTCGATCTCTCTTCAATTCAACCTTTACTTCAACAGGCAAGTCAGTCAAGAACTACCTTTCATTGACAGTTTCAGCAGTTTGGAGTCTGAACACTGCTTCAAAAACTCCCCCTTCAACTCACGCTACTTCCAAAGACAGTGTGTTAGCTGACAATCAGTCATCATCAACTGTAATCAAACTTGGTACCCTGGAGATTTTTAAGAGCTGGACTATCATGGTATAATACACCTGCAGAAAAAAATGAATAAATAATAAAAGTAAAACATAAATATTAATTGGATCTACATGTTTTTCTGCCTTGGTATCAAAAAGAAATATTTATTGCAACAAATGCACTTTACAGTTTATATGCTATTGCGAGAGAACAATTTTAGACAGGAAATTGAGAAACAAACAAACAAACAAACACGCAAGCAAGCAAACAAGAAAGACGCAGACCTGAGGTCAGCAAAAAGTAAACGGAAAAGGTCTTTTATGGTTTTCCGTAATTAAAATGGTCGTAGTTACCGAAGCAAAGTTTCAATCATAAGAAATATAAACAAACAAAAAATTGTTTGAAAACATGAAAACAAAAAAAAGTGTGTTTCAAAAACAGATGTTTTGGTCAAACATGTCGGAATCGGAAATGCTTTTCTATTTTCAAGAAACCGGTTTATGTTTTTTATTAAATGTTATCAACAAGAGCCTTTGACCTATACTGTTAGGAAAAAAATGAATATTCATTATTTTACAGAATACTGCAATATACTGTATTGAGAAAAATGTTGAACTTCTGTAAGAATAACGTCTCAATTTTGAATATAGCTTTTATCCATTATATGCAAAAAGAACAAAATATGTAATTGGAATTTCTTAACAAAATGCTGTAATGTTAGGAGCAAAGTCATAAATGTGAAAAGAGATGGTAGTAGAAAATATACACAATTTTAAGAAGAAATCACACCAAGAGAGTTATGCTGTCATTTAGAAGAAAAGCATAATATTTCAATGGAGTCAGAGTTTTACAAGAAAAGTCATAATATTACCTGATTGAAGTTGAAACAAAAGGAATAATAGAACAGGACAGAAATAAGGAATTCATTAATAATGCTCTGCTCGTTTCCTGCTAACTGAGCTCAGTGTGTCTGGCAACTTTATTCTCATAATATCATGACTTTTTCATTATAACATTTGACTTCTTAACTTAGAATATTGTGACTTTACACTTTATACAAATCACAGATATTTTTGCTAAAAGTAGCCCCATCGTCAGGGCCACATTTGATACCCAACAATTATCTTAACAGCATGAAAAAAAAATCCCTTCAATGGCAAACAGAGTGAGATGTCACAATGACATCACTGGAGAAAATGGCAGACAGGTCAATTATTCACACAAAAAAACCACACTCACTCTGCATCAGGCCCACTGTATCACTGGGAATCTGTGTGTTACAGTTTGCAGTGCATCCTGTCCAGTACACTAACAAAGAGGCAGTGTCTGTGGTTAAGAGGCAAGGGGAGAAAAGTAGTAAAGAAATCAGAAAAAGTTGCAGTGTACTGAGTGGGGACTGGAGTAGTGAGAGTATATTTAAAGCCCTAACATAAAGAACCATATTATTCCATTTAGCTTACACATTATATGTAGCAGTCAGTTCCCATCCTTTAGACTGACTGTACCTAGAAGTACACAACAACATATACTGTGTCTAATCATGAATATAAATAACATCATCAACACTTCTTAACTACTCAAATCAAACAGGCTCATGTCAATGATCCTGGTGTGAAGGCTTGAAATCAGGCTTCAGTCTGTGAAGCCTCAGGGTGTCTGGTCAAGTCAAGATACATTAAAGACTTAAGAGCTTTTCAGTATCAGAGACAATCAACTCATACAGTGAAGGATATTGAACTACAGAGTAAAGTTCTAGGACTAGGCTGTAAGATTTTAGATGTGATGGTGAAGTGTACTGCTGACCTCGATACAGACTTAGAAGTGTGAATCCCTTTTAGATTTGATGTATCATCTTTAGAATCAGTCACAGAGTGAGTGGCTGATCTTCCACTCCACTGTAACATGTTTAAAGTGTGTAGCGTAACGTGCACTGACATGCATTCTGCTAACAGTCTTCCTTCAGAGGGTAAAAGCATGTTTTAGTCTCATTTACTGTGTAGAGGTGACTGAATATTTTGCATTGCAGTAGTATTAGAATGGCCAGCTGGGGGCTCTACTGTACATCTGTCTTCACCACCTGTTGCTGACCACATTTTATTACTGGGGAATTACAGTGGGTCTGTAAAGCTGGTGTGTGTATATGTGTGAGACTGTGGACGACTCAGTGCTTCTGTCTTCCTTCTATCTAATCCAATCCACTCACTTTTCAACCATGTGTTTTCATGTGAAAGGTGCTATGTGTAGCATTAAAACCATCAGTAAGCCATGAACATGTTGTTTGGTTCAGAGGAAATAAACAATTCTAAATTATTCTTCTGACTTTCTCGTCTTTGCTTTTGCCTTTCATTTTGAATAACTGGTTACATTTACCTCTAAAGAGGTCTAGTGTATCAACTCTTAAAGTCAAATTTAGCCTTGTTATAACATACATTTTCTCTAAGTGAAGCCTTACACGTCACAAAATTTAAACTTAGAACGAAATATGTACACCTATGAACTGCCAGTTGGAACATCTGCTTAGGTAACTGAGCTCACTAAGTAACCTGACAAAATTTGCTTGCTGATAGAAGACCTATTTAGACGAGGTAAAGGGATTAGGTCGACAAATCTGACTCAACACTTAACAAAACCCTGGTAAATTAATATATAAACTGAGAAGACTTGAAAAACATATTTCACAGATCTCAACATTATGCTATTATCTCTAAAATATAGCCAGTGACGCTACAACGACTTTCTAACGCTTCTCAACAACACATTACCTAAGCCTTTGCTAGTTAAGACAAATCTCCCATTTAACAGTTTGCTACCATATAACAACAGTGCTAGTTACAAGCACTGTTGTTGTAGCGTAGCAAGTAGTTACCAATGACGTACATAAAGATGGACAACATGACAGCTCGCAAATGTGAAGACAAAACATCACCATCGCAACCTTGTGGCTGGCTGCAGTATAAGTCATAAAAGCACAAGTCAAATAAATTTCAAGCGGTGCCCATATCCAAGATATTTTGGTTTAATTTCTGTACAGTGGGGACAGTGTTGCCAGATGTACGATACTTATTGTATTTGTATGATAATTTTGCCCTCTGTATAATCAATCAATAATGCATGATGTACGATAATAATAGCTTTGAAAACATCGGATTGAGCATCCTATCCCTACTGCGGCCCTGTACGATATTTGTCCTCAAAATACGAAAATATTAATACTTCAACATTTTCCATCTGGCAACGCTGAGTGGGGAGGAAGTGGAGACGTGTCTTCTATCTTTATATACAGCCATTGGTTGTTACTAAGAAATCAGAAAGGAATTGAAACACAATTAGCTGTCATCCACCTACCACATCCAGGTCTCTAGACACAAGTTAAATTAAACTTTGTGTTTCAAATCAAACTACTTGGAAGACAATATGCAACAACAAAAGTCAAAAAAGTTGAATCACTGATTATCTACATTAAATTTTACACTGTGTGTCCCTGCGTCCATTTATGGCGGGAAGTCTATGCTGACTTTAAGGCAGAAAGACAGATGTCAGGTTTTGTTTCAAACAAACAAGATAACAGTAGCATGTTAACTTGCTAATTTCTATCACACAATCTTCAGAATCTTATAGTGTAACAATTAGTAGATTAGCATGCTATGCTAACATAAAAGTACAACTGAGGTACCATGTTCTTTAGTGTTAGAGGTATTCGGTCACAGAGACAATTAACTCCGAACCCAAGGCTGATTTGGACCAACTGACCAACATGTGTATGCTTAATCAGGGAAATGGGGAGGAGGTGTAAGCACAGTCAGAGTAAATGTGATCACAGGATTGAGAGAGACAATTAGCTACACATAGCACATTTTCATAGCAGGTGATGGTCTGAAACTGCCTTGCACTTTCTTTTACTGATTGTCTTCTGGCTAAAAACACTTTCCTTCATTAATCTCAAATAGGTTTCATGTTTTTTTTCTCTTCCACCTTGCTTCACATCACAACAATTTTGCCCAATACGCCTGATTTAGCTTTTCTCTTTCTTTCTTTAGCATCCTGACTTTCACTGCCTCCCCCACCACAGTCCACCTGTCATCTCCTTCTCACATTACTCCCAGAAGATGTTAGTGATGTCAGAGTCCAGGCTGAAGATCCAGATCACTAGTGGAGTCATGATCAGGACGAAGGACCAGGACACACCCCTCAATGACTGGCGTAGCCTTGTGCTCATGACACTGAACAATCCCGCATTAGCCCTTGTTGCCTGTAGCTCCTCTTCCTCTTCCAATGTCTTTTTGAGTAATATATTTGAACAAAGGAAAGAGTTAGACACAAAGCACTTAGAGTCATATAAATAACCCTACTGCACATCAACATTTACAAGCATGTCCTCTGACCTGGTTTCCCGGCTCAATATAGTTGCGTGCCAGGAACTTGAGGGCCTCGTCCATGAAAATGACAGGAAGGGACATCTTTAACACCACCACCCACTGAGGCCATGACAGAGGGCGTATCTGGAATACCACCTGCAAACACACATACAGAAGGGTGAATAAATAAGCCCTGTATGTTAGATGTTTTATGATGCGTGATATATGACACCATGACATGAGTGTATGTAAAAATTCATATCACCAGAGACTATAAAGTGACATTTAAGATTCAGTTTAGTTTGCTTTACAATGTGTTTAATTTTTCTAGACTGTATGTAGATGGGATTTTTTTTAGGATCACATTTACATCTGGTATTCATGTCCACATTGAGCCCTGATTGTGAAACTGTGTAACTGTGTTTTCTTGCTTTTCATCTCGTCTTCACTACATCCAGGTGTCTTGAGTAATGTGAAGACTGAGCACAGGACTGAGTTTGCTTGCTAATGGCTGCTAGCTGCCCAGTTACAGCTACCTCACGTTTTGGTACAGTGTCTATATAGTTGTATGTTGATTAACAACACATTTGCATTCACACTTGTGTTCAGTGTGGTCACAATGTCTGAACACCTCTGGAGGTGTTCTGGTTGCATTTACACCTGTACTGTCATGTGGCCAAGCTGTATCTGATTACCGAAACACATTTTAATGCAGGTGTGGATGTGGTATTAGAAACATACAGTACATGCATGCATAGTTACCGGCAGTGGGTCAACATAAAGAATGAGAAAGTGTAAGGCCATGGACAGACAGATGGCCCCCACCAGCCATGGGTTTGACCATGGAGGCATTTTCAGCAGGGACTGGTTCTCTGAAAGACTGGAAAGCAGAAGAAAACCAGAAAAAAATATTACTTTCACCATTTGAAAGGTTTTGTTCAGTCACTTGAGAGTTTAGAAAAACATGTTTCATATGAAATACTGGACAGCAGTGTAGGATATGAAATTCAGAGTGTGGGTGTGTTTGTTTGTTATGACCTGTTCAAGGCGTTGCACATCTCTATGGTAACCAAGACAGATAGAGCCATAGTCATGGGATACGGAGACTCGAAGACTGAGCACTGCACACCAGCAAACTCAACATGGCCTTCAGTGCACTGCAGGTAGTGGGACTGTGGAGGAAACAAAAGAGGGACTAATATTCAGAGCACATACTCTAAAGCTGACTTTTGTTCACTTATAATTCTGCAGGTGCACAAATCTTAACTAGGGTCAAACTGATATACCAACAACACGGCCAATATTTTTCAATTACAGAGCTTATCTAGTAGAGCAATAGTTTATCTCACTAGATATCCCACTGGACCTTGGTCACAATTCTTCATCATGTTGCCATGAGATATCACTCAAAACCACCCTCTTTTGACCGATTCTTAAAATATATGCTAATAATATCATCTTATAATATAGACATGGTGGGTATGCTGGCACAACTGACTTATTAATGCCTCCACCAAACACAAAGTCCAGTAATCTCTCTATTTAGCTCTGTGTTTGGTCTCAACTACCTCCAGAGAGAAATATTTGGAACTTCAGCCGCTAAAAGCTTCACTATGTTTACTACAGTGTTGTGCAGCTGTGGCTCAGGAGGTAGAGAGGGTTGTCCACTAACCAGAAAGCTTTTTGTTTGATCCCCGTCAAGGGGATCTCAAGTCTGCATTCCAACAAGAAACTAAACCCCAAATAGTGTGATAGAAAAAGCACTGCATATAGAAGCACTGTATGAATATGTGTGTGATTGGATGAATGCAACTGTAAAGCACATGTGGTGGTTGATAAGATCGGAAAAACTTTATAAAATGTAGTGTAGCTGCTCTCAGACTGTGTGTGTCTGATATTTGTAGTGGACCATTTTTAGGAGTGTAGACGAAAAGCCAAAACAGTGACCTGAAAGGGAAGAGGAAAACTGGAGAATCTGTGGTAAGTTTACATTACACATAATTTTACCTTTTTATGTTTTAACTTCAATCATTTTATTTATTATTTATATTATTAATTCTAACACATTATTAAGATTATCTTCTTGTCCACATACCTCAAAATGCAATACCTAACGAAAATAAGCAGATGTTACCAATAAAAAGCATACTATAAGCTGTTATCTTACCTTTATTGTCTTATTTTTTAAATGTTTATTACCTGCTATTTTTCAGGTTGTCAAGTTCAATTCAATTCAATTAAATTCTATTTGTATAGCGCCAAATCATAATATACATTATCTCAAGGCACTTTACATAGAAGGTCAAGACCTTACATTTTTTTGTTTTTACAGAGAAACCCAACAGTTCCCACAATGAGCAGCACTTTGGCGACTCCCTCATTAACTGGAAGAAACCTCTAGCAGAACCAGACTCAATATGGGCTTTTTTTGACAGTTTAATTATACTTTTTTTGTATTCTTTATGCATGTAATACCATGTTTATGATCACAAGACTGTTTAGTTGCTCACTCTTTTTGTAACAGTGCCACAATGTATCTATTCAATGACAGTATATAAGGAAGGACCACAAAGAAGTATCTGTATGTGCAGTGATGGGGAGATGTGTTTACCAGCTGATAGAAGGAAAGTTTAGGTCCATCATGGGCTGCCATAAACCACCAGGCAGCAGCTCCAACCGTGGCTGCTCCCACATAACCTACAGACAAGGATGATAAGTCACAATGTGGTTTGTAACCTTGCAGGTAAGATACTCTGTAGTATGGGTCTAATGGGTATGGGTACTATTAATCATCAATAATAATAACTTGATGATCAAATTTAGTCACAGGCTCAAAACTCACATCCAATGATGAGGTAGCGACAAAACAACCAGGTGGAGATGAGAGGCTCTTTGGGGGAGCGAGGAGGGCGGGACATGATGTCCAGGTCAGGAGGGTTGAAGCCCAAAGCTGTTGCTGGGAAACCATCAGTGACCAGGTTGACCCATAACAGCTGGACTGGGATCAACGCTTCAGGCATGCCGAGAGCGGCTGTCAGGAAAATACTGAGAGGCAAGGAGAAAGAACAGTGAGCAGTTCAAATTATCCTTAGAACAAAAGGCTGTCAGTCTTAGAGAATCATTCATTTTCTGTGTTATCTCTTTTTTTTTGTCGTACTAACCAGACCACCTCTCCTATGTTGGATGATATCAGGTATCTGATGAACTGTTTCATGTTGTTGTAAATGGCTCTGCCTTCCTCCACAGCCGCCACAATAGTGGAGAAGTTGTCATCAGCCAGGATCATCTCAGAGGCTGATTTGGCTACGGCTGTGCCGCTGCCCATAGCGATGCCGATCTCAGCTTTCTTCAGCGCTGGTGCATCATTCACCCCGTCACCAGTCTGAACCCACGAGAGAGGAGAAAGATAGAGGTTAATTTAAGGATATCGCAGGAGAGGTTAGCAAAAAGCAAAGCTTGAAGTATGAGGCCACAAGCTCACCATGGCAGTGATCTCATCCAGGCCCTGGAGATACTCCACTATACGACTCTTGTGTGCTGGCTCCACCCTGGCGAAGCACCGTACTGTCCGGCAGGCCTGACGCTGCAGGTGGGGGGGCAGCTCGTCAAACTCCCGTCCCGTCAGGCCTCCCCCAACACCCTCCTGCTCCTCTTCCTGCTCCGTGATGATCCCCACCCTCCGACAGATAGACAGGGCTGTCCCTTTGTTGTCACCTGGAGAGAGAGCGTGTAACGAGTTGTTGAATTAATACTAAAGGAGTGCTTCTGCACACACACTGTATGGTTAGAAGTGAAGACATGTCAGCCCTACCTGTGATCATGATGACTCGTATGCCAGCTTGCCGACACATTCGGACTGCGCTAAGCACCTCTTTCCTGGGGGGGTCCAACATGCCCACACAGCCTACAAAGGTCAGGTCCGCCTAGGGTGAGAGGAGAGGGAGAGACAAGCAGAGAATTAGTTTAGCTTCTAGAACTTCTCAGGACTGATGAGAGGCGAGGTTCCAATTCACATTCAACATCTGACCAAAGAATAGTTTCATCAGAGCTAGAGACACATTATCTGGACCAGAGGTCTTCAACAGGGGTTCCGCGACCCCTAGGGGGTCTGCTGAAGTACTGCAGGGTGGTCGCGACATTTTTGGTTGATATTTATTTTAAAAAATTTTCCCACAAATTTAAATGTCTTTAAATACACATTAACATGAAGCCAACATATTATAGCGAACGGATAAATGGAGGCAGGAGACGTTATCTTTCAGTCAGCAATGCACACATATATAGTAGGGGGTCCCTGCTCCATCTCTCCATCAGTTTGGGGGTCCTTGGCCTGAAAAACATTGAAGACCCCTGATCTGGACCATGTTTAAAAATATCTCATCATCATCACCTCATATTCAGCAAAGGTAGCTGAGTTCTCCAGGTTGAGACAATGGATTTCTGGGGGCGTGTCCCGGGTTGCCATAGCAAGGCAACGCAGTGTGTCCCGGCCTGACCCCCACTCCCGCACAGTGGACAGGAGCTGCTCTCGAACTGCCGGGGTTAAAGGCAAACGAGCAGAACCGCTGACCCGGATATGAGTACAACGCTCCAGCACACTCTCTGGAGCTCCCTGGGGAGAGACCAAGAAAAAAATAAGAAATGATGAAGACATGTAACATCCAACAACCACAGTGATCGTGGCGAGTGGTGTGACTGACCTTCACAAACATCTTGTTTCCAGAGGTAGACCTGGTGAGTTTATTGGATGAACAGAAGACAGACATGGACTTTCGGTCTCTAGAGAATTCCAGTGTTAACTCCTTCCTCATCAGCTGCTTAATCACCTGAACACAACCAATAAAGACAAAGCTACAATATGTAGAGGTCATCTTTGTATTTGCAGGAAACTAAAATAAAAAGGGAGAGTGCAAAATCATAACAGTCATGTTAAGTTATCTACAGAGACCCAACATTCCATCATGAGCAACCACCTGGCGACAGTGGCAAAGACATGTTTTCTGTAGTTACTTTGAAACAGAGCTAACGGAGAACCAGGTCTACAGAGTATGAACTACCTTTCAGGGGTCAACACTGGGTCAATAGTCTCACAGGTGAGTAGATATAAGAACGACAAGAAGGTATGAAGTGATGAACAAGTCCTGCATAAAAGATCCCTGCACTATATTTAACTTAACGGAGGCATCTCTCGCTTTCTTTCTTTCTTTCTTTCTTTCTTTCTTACAGATACACACACACACACCTTTTAATAGTTGTGAGGAAACCCATTGGCATAATGCATTCCCTAGCCCCTTACTCTAAGCTTAGCCATAACAAATAAATGCCTAACCCTAACCTAAACCTAATCCTAACCCTAACCCTATCCTTAAAAACCAAGTCTTAGCCCTCAAACAGCCCATTAAATTAGTGGGGACCAGCCAAAAGGTCCTCACAAAGTCAAAAGGTCCTCACAATGATAGTATTGAACCAAAATTGGCCCTCATAACTATAGATGGACACCCCACACCCACTTACAGAGCAGCACGCTGTAGCTCTCTCGACAGGACTCAGTCTTCTCAAGTCAGTGTCAAAGACGTTCATTTTCTCCACCAGGCAGCAGAGGGCAGTCTCTGTTGCCTCCCCAACCTTCTCAAACGCTCCCTTTGCCTGAAACACACACACACACACACACACCAGTTTAAGACTGCATTCGTGGTAACACATAATTAAAATCAGTTTGCAGGTGTAAATGTTTCAGAACCATATTTGGTTATCTACGATGGTGTAAGTTGTTTGGTTTCGTACTTCATTGTAGTCCAGTGATGAGTCATTACACAGTGCACAGATGGAGGCCATCTCCACCAGGCCTTCGTACTGACTGCACTTGACCACTGAGCCATTTTTGAAACTGGGGACAAAAAAAAGAAGGAAATGTGACAGATCTAGACGGAAAAGGGAATAGTCATGGAAAAGACCAATGTAATGCGGTTATTTGAAAGACAAAGCAGAGGTTAATTGGAAGGTTATGAATGCTTGCGTTAGTAATCCATATGTATCCATGATCCACTAACTGTCAGGGGTTTAGGGTTAAAGTTTGAGGACACTCACACTTCCCCTTCAGGGGCGTAAGTAGATCCAGTCACTGAGAACTCGTTCAGGCTGCAGTGCTCCCCTGACACACTGTCCACTACAAATATCTAAACACACACGCAGACGCACAATAATGTTAGAAAAACACATTTGAGGTTAGTTTTATATTAAAACAGGTCATTCCATCCAAAATTATATTTGAGGGTTACTTCCTGGAGATTTAGTGTGAGTTAAATGTTAAAGCTATGGTACACACCTTATTGCTATGGAAATGTACATTAATGTGCATTTACCAAAACATAATGGAAGCAGTACTGAGTTTGCTTCTCGAGCTGCTTTCACACATGCACTGAACTCCAGAGATCTGCCAGACATTTTCCGTGGGTCCTGTATATGTAAACGCAAAGTCCGAATGAGAGCCTCCAGACTTTCTGTGGACTTTCCTCGGCCAGGCCCTCATATTAAGTCTAAGGAGCCGATGTGAGAACACAGCAGGAGACCCTCAATAGGATTACAGCGAGCAAATTCCCCAAACAGCCTCTGGAGGTCATGTCTGAAAGCGAATCGACTCTAGAAGTCTATATAAAGAGGGATGACATGACAGCTCCCAGAATTGAGGCCAAATTATCTTTATCACATCCTAGTGGCTGGCTGCAGTATGCGTCATAAAAGCTGCCTCATCCATGTTAGTGGATCAGCATGGACCAAACAAAAAGGTCCAAAGTAAAATGTATTAATTTTAGGTTATTCTAATTGTGAATAGATTGTATTTATATAGAGCTCTTTTTTATCTCATCGACCATTCAAAGCACTTTACAGTACTTTCTATTACACACCATACATACACTGTCGGCACTGATTGGAGCAATTGGGTTCAGTGTCTTGCCCAAGGACACTTCAGCATAGAGATTGGGGGAGCTGGGGATCGAACCACCAGCGTTGTAGTAAGTGGACGACCTACTTTACCACCTGAGCCACAGCCTCTTATCACACTGATGTATGTCCAAGCATTAAGTTTTCTGGTGAATTTGGTTTAAATTTGTTATTTGATGCTATAAAAATGGTCTGAAATGTCATGATTGACAGCTGAGACTGTCAGTGAGACATCAATACTGCAGCTCTGTTCCACGAACACCACTGAGCAAATTCAATTCAAGCTCCAGATGATGTCAAAAGTGGCGGCACCTGTATCTGAGATACTTTGTACAACGGGAGGAAGTGTAGAGGTGTCGTCCATCTTTATTTACCGTCTATGGATTTTTTAAACAGCAACTTAAAACTGGAACAGATCAGGTAACAGGAATAATTCTTTGAATTAGCTGAACACCTCCTTGTTTACCTAATAAATGTAGTATAATGTACATTTCCACGGGACCAGTGTGCCCAATATTCGTCAGTACTACAACAGAGTCAAATGTCATGCTTAACTATACGTGTATATATATATATATATATATATATATATATATAAATATACACGTATGTGTATATAAAACATTTATTTATTAACTAATAAAACATTTATTTATTTGTGTATTTATATATGTGTATATATATATATATATATATACACACACACATATATAAATACATGTTTTATTTATCAAATATATATATGCAAAATTAACCTTTTGTTAAGCTCATGTTACTAAGACAAGTCGTTAGTTGTTCTTTTGGAGGTGCAAACTACTTATACTTACTGTATGCATGTTCAAGTGACAGAAACAATGCTGACTGCTTTTGGATGTAACTGATGTGATCAATAACACTGTGTCATGCGAGCCATATAAGAGTCAAATGAGGCTGTCTAGCCCACATTGTTATTTTAAACACAAAGTGGATGTCAGGTCCATATTCATCAGTCTGATGTTTTCTCACCCTGCAGACTGACATCTGGTTGGTGGTCAGTGTTCCTGTTTTGTCAGAGCAGATAACGGAGGTACAACCCAGCGTTTCCACTGATGGCAGGCTGCGGACGATGGCATTTTTCCTGGCCATCCTCCTGGTGCCCAGTGCCAGGCAGGTAGTAATGACTGCAGGGAGGCCTGGGAGGAAACACAACAGGTAGAGGATGGTCATGAGAGTTTTTTTAGAGGTTCTCCTCCAAAGTAGTTGTTTTTTTGTGACTTGATCAAAGGCAAATCTAAGGTTATTTTGAGAGGAAGAAGTGTTTCATTCTTTGCAGGGATAGATAAGATGTTTGACCTTCTGGTATGGCAGCAACAGCCAATGCAACAGCAATCTTGAAGTAGTAAACGGCTCCTCTCAGCCAGCTGCCTCCATGCACTGGGTCATTAAAATGTCCTACATTGATGGCCCACACTGCCACACAGATCACAGTGATAACCTGCAGGGTCAAACCAAGACAATTGTTAAGAGCTAAAATACTAACACATTTTTTATTTTATGTCATTGCAATTCCAAAGTTTATATCACAGACAATACACACACAGGCACTTACCTTAGACAGTTGCTCTCCAAATTGGTCGAGTTTCTGCTGCAATGGGGTCCTCTCAGGATCAGTGGAGGCCATCTCATCTCGAATCTTCCCAATCTCTGTCTGCACCCCTGTCGCCACGACAACACCAACGGCTCGCCCTGCTGCAATGTTGGTACCCTGGGCAAAGGTCATGACAGGAATAACTTCAATAACATTTGACCCAGTAGCTTGATCAGTGCTATTGTAAACTGTGTCATTTTCTCCACGTATTTTGTAATGATCTGTAGGTTGTGCATGCTCTTGTGTACTGCTTACATAAAGCTTATATTTAGAGACATCTCAGTGTGCTGATTTCCTCCTCAGCTTTAACACAGGTTCTTACTATTTCCTTCCAAATCGCTGTGTGACGTCACACTCAGTCCAGCAGCAAAGACAACCTGTCGGAGTGATGGTGCTAAATAAAACATCAGTGGCTGTTGTTCTCTGACTACAGAGCACCTGGTGAGTCAGCTACCTTTGAGGTGTGACAAGAGATTTTATAAATAAATAATGGTCATGTTCCCTCTAAAAAACATGAATCCAACACACATACTGGAGGCCAGTGAGTGTATATATTTGTAGTCTAATATTCTTGATGCTTATAGCTCCCATTATTATTTCAAAGTTTGTTTCTCTCTCAACAAATGATATATATTACTTATTATCACTATTCTTATACTATATTATATTTACTACATTAGTGCATAAACTAGAAACTGTACCAGTCAAGGTGTAGCTTGCATACATGTCTGCCCAGACTTTCATAATGTATGTGGAGAAGACTTTAAAGGAATTTAATGAAAGGTATTAAGTGTATTTTGTCAACTGTAAGTGTGTCAGTTCTTCAAACAAAAATAAGTCATACTCCTTGTATATGTTCACACGCTTGGTCAATAAAAGCTGATTCTGATAGAGAACAAATCGTAGTCAGGACAGTAGATATTGCTTCACACATGGATGTTGCTACACAGAAGCTAAAATGTTAAAAATGTGGATGTGTCACACACAACTTTAGCGCAGCAGCACAGAAGATCGAAATAATAACCACAGTTTCAAGGTGGTCACTCACATTAGTGTCACCAATCAGTATCTGTACAATTATGTTATGGCAGAATAACATGGCTGAATAATGTCACAGTGAAGTTGACATTTGACCTTTTGTATATAAAATATCATTATTTGATCCTTATTAAATATGAATTAAACAATTAGCATATAATATGACAGACAGATGGCCATTTGTGGAATTAGTAAGAAGATAGTTCAAGGCATTTCTGAGATTGCGTTCACAAGGAGAATGAGAAACAGCCGAAAACATAATGCCTCACAGCAAATGGCTGTTGCCTGCCGAGTCATGTAATATACAATTGGCTAGCATTACACTTTACCAATGTTTTTAAACGTGTGGCACTATTTCTTAGTTGATTCCAGTTTTCAAATTTTTTTTTTTTGCACATTGTTTTTTATCCAGACCATTTATTTAGGATTTAGGATTTTCAGCAGAGGACCAACACAGCAGGGAGGTGTGTAGGATCGGGTCAAGAGTAACGACGGTGTGAGATCATATTAACATCACCCGAAAGTATCACCTGAAAAACATAATATAACTAGAATTTGATCGGTACCCTTACAAAAAAAACTATTTTGGTACCAAACCTTATTTCCAACCTTATCCTCCATGTGTCATTTAATAGATGTGGAGGTTGAGACTCACAGAGAAGAGCATGTTCTTCTTGTCCTGGTTGACAGCTCGGGGGTCTGGTACAGGGTCTGTGTGTTTGAGGACTGACACTGACTCCCCCGTCAGAATGGACTGGTCCACCCTCAGAGTGGTGGAACGGATGGACGTCAGCCTGATGTCAGCTGGAACCTTATCACCAACTGAGGAAGTAGAGACAAAAGAAAAAAAATCTTAACTTCATTTTGTATGACTATATTTAGTTTAGATAAGGACACCTATGATGTTTGAAATTCAATTCTGTAGATTTACAAGAGTAATGACAAACAACTCTCTGAAAATCGGAACTGTAGCACGACAAACTCTACAGATACACATATTAATACAACTTTTTACAACTCCCTTCCAACACGGCACCATTAAAAAAACAAAAAGGTAGTAAACCCTGAGACACATCTGCTGTCATTAAACTACTCATTCACACTCCACTTAAGATCCGACTCACTTTAAAGGATTAAGTAGCTCTCTTTAAGCAGGACAGCAGGTTGTAATACACTGACATGGACACAGGGACAGCTCCTTTCAGGTTCTCTTCAAAATTTGTCAGACGACTTCCATATTTTATTGTGAATACCATTGTCCTATTCATATACAAGAACGTATTATTGTTTATTAACTCTGGTCGTCCTTTAACATGTTGTTGTCATGTCGAAATAAGCACCCAAAAAGTGATGGCAACCCTACTAGGTCACACCTGTAATATATGTGTAACTCTTCCAACATTGTTACATCAGCTGTGTGATCAGTACCCTGTAGTTACTGATCACACAGCTGATGTGACCTGATAAACCAAAAACACAGCAATGGGTCGAACAAGAAAGAGACCAACACTCAAACACTGCAAGTTTCCGGTAAATTTCCGGAAACTTTCCGGAAACTTTCCATGGGAAGTTAAGCTCGGGAATTTAGAAATTTTTTTTTTACCGCAAATTAAACGCTGAGCAATAAAAAAATAATTCAAAACTCTATTTTAAAGATGTATGGAATGCAGCACACGCTGCACGTTGAATTTCAACCCTGCACAGTGCATTCTTCCATCACATGCACAGATAATTCCCAGTATCCTGCACACTACAGTTATTGAGGCCACACTACTGCATTAGCCCAAGAACTAGTCAGGGAAGTTTTGATGATATTACTGGGGAAAATATATAAGCATGCTGATTGAGGATTGTTCATCTGTTCATCTAGCCTATTTCTATTCATTTATCCATCAATTGTAAAATATTTTTAAAGATGATTCCAATTGTTTAGCTAACTATTTATATCTCTGGCATTGCATTAGTGTTTTTTACAAGCTTTTTTCTCATCTTATTCTACAGAACAATGCCACGTGCACTATCTCATGTGTGGAGACATTTCACCCCAGCCAATGTAGAAGGAAAGGCTGTGTACATTTGCAAATACTGTGCAAAGACCTATGTTAAGAATGCCACAAAAATGCAGAAGCATATAGTCAAGTGCCCAAAGTTTCCTCAGGGCTCAAATCAGCTTATGACAAAACAAAATGTTTATATTTATGTCTGTATATGACAAGGTAAATACAGTTAGTATAAATTAACCACACAATTTCCAGTTTATTCCCGTTAATTCCCGTTTATTCCCATGGAAAGTTTCCAACTTTGAATATTCCCGGAATTTTGCAACCCTAATTGTGTTACAAGGCAGAAAATGCAAATAACATCTTTGTCACTAATACACACACTTTCCCAGACATTGCAGCAAGCACTGACTACATCATTCACTTTGAGTCTTGTTTTGCCAGTGATATTGGTGCACAGTACACTCACTGATAAAAATGTGAAGGATTACATCACTTCACAAAGTGTCACTTCATCAGTGGGCTCTATCCTGTGATCTTTTCAATGCATATTGTGCAAATTTAAGTGTGTGAATGTGGAAAATGTGTTGGTTGCACTAGTGATTAACTCTGTTCTGACACCAAGCTCCAAAGGTAACAAATCTGATACGCTTTTCAATGTTACCTTTCTGCTGTCAGGGAGCAACTTCTCATTTTGAACATACGCTAACCGCTATGCTATTGCCAGAGAGATGTCATATCAGCTGTTTAACATTAAAATCAACTTTATATTTTGGAGCCAGGACTTTCTGCAACCGGTGAAAGATCTGATGTGGCAAATTTAGGAGGCTACATTATATTTCAGTGTGTGAGATACATGTGAGATATTAAATATTAAAAGAATCCCATCAGAATCAAGGCGAACAAAACATGATCAGGGTTTCCCCACATTAAAATCCATGCTAAAAGAACATTGGACAAATAATTTGGGCAATTTTACAGACACCATTATTTATGTTACGGTTTAGGATAACTATCATTTTTCATGTTTCAGGAGTTTCCCCAGAGATTCCAAGAGGACACAAGTCCAGGATGAGACAAATCATGTTGGTTTTCTGAAAAATAATGACAGATAGCTGCACATGAAAGGTTAGCATTCTTTCTGTTGGACAAGCACAGGCGTTCATAAACTGTTTACAAGTGTTTATATATATGTCAGTGAGAATAGGCTGAACATAATGAGACGTGTTAAAGAACCATGAAGGAAACCTTGACGCTGTTGGAGAGTTTACTAAAACATTAGACTGGAGAAGTCATTGAAAACATTGCTTCAGCAATTTATACATTAGGTAAAATGAATGTCTTAAATTGTATTTTAAATTGAGTCAGTAATTTGATTTAATGGTAATAACATGCTATGATGCTTTTTATCAATAAACTAATGAGAGATTAGAATGTTAAATGTTGAGAACATTTTCCCTATAAGACAATTATAGGATTATGGATGCAGGGCCTAAACCCGAATGAACATAAAAAACTATGAGTATGTGACAAGACTTGGAGTGAGACACAGTAACTCAGTAGTCTGCTGACCAGTGGCCAATGTGCGAGCTGTTTACAGATGTCCAACAAAGTTAGGATTTTGGTGAGCAGCCAAAACAAACACTGTCAGATGGTTATAAAGGGATTGGACAAAATGAAGTTCAAATTCATTCACTACAAGCCTATTTTATGTGATCACAAAAATGTACTTCAGGACATGGCACTGACAGGGATGTTGTAAAGGAGTCTTATTTGGCTCATTGCAGCATCATATTTGTTTCACTTTTCTTCCTTCTAATGTCTGAAAGTACTGTGACAGATCAACCCAGACACAACCCGTGTAGTGTTTTTATACATATTGTAATGATACACAGATCTGTCCTGTGGTTCCACCTCTGATTAATGTCACTAAGTTCCCATGCTCTGAATACTTTGACTACAGTCACAGGGGCACTGGAACAGACACACACAGACACACACACACTAACCCTGTTTCCTCTCGGAGTAGCTTGAAATAGCAGAGGGTATCTGGAGGATTAAAGAATTTGCTTTTGGGGCCAAGAGAAAAGTGTGTGTGTGTGTGTGTGTGTGAATGTATGTGTGTGCACATTCATAAAACCCATTTACCAGATTTTTTTATCTAAAAGTACAAATGGCCTCATAACATTTGCTCAAATACAAAACATTTTTCACTTGAATCCTTTCAGCTGTTAAATGTAAAGCACCTTCCAACTCTAGATTCATTTATTTGACCACTAAAATACTTCAGAATACTGGAATACTCAGTAGGCACAGGATCATTTAGACTATCCTACCCTTGTCTCGTCCAACAGCTTCCATGAATATTCCTCCAAAGCTTTCTGAGACGGTGGCTTTGCAATCTACTCCAATCACATATTTTCCATGAAGGTCTTGTGAGCCTCTCACTGGGTTTCCATTACGACACAGTTGGAGGGGAGGGCAGAGACGTAGCTACAGGCACGCACATAATGTTTGCCAGGAATGACTAAACAAAAATGCCACCATTTCAGTTCATGTCGGTCTCCATGTTTAAACAACTGTGCAGTGGAAAAGCACTGTGCTTGAAATGCTTGTCTGTGACAGTATAACACAATCGCTATTATACAGTGCATCAGATATATAAACATGGTTCTGTAAACTTGGGACGGCATGAAAACTCTGGAAGCTCTACCCCTCAACACCTGAGCTTCACCACCGGATCAACTCCCACTTTTCCACCAAGATTCATCAGATCGTCTTTCACCGTTTGTGGTAGAAACTCTTCTGTTGACCTCTCTGCCTTTGTTGTGAACATTGAAATACTGAAATGTTTGGACACCTGCTTGCCTGCACGATATCTAATGAGACCTGGACTCTGGAAACTGCTGCTGTGTTGCCATAAGAGTCAAAACCTTCACTCAACTAACTAACATGCTTGGATACTGAGAGATGACTCTACACCAGGCTATAGTGGTAGCTCAACGGTGGCAGTCAAGTCTGATAACTGTACCATGAAATACATTACAACTAGATTGCTTACAATAGGCATATTACTATTATTGACAATACCCATATCATTACAATTGTCATACCTGCTCCCTTCCTCTCTGTCAGACATTTTCTTACTTTCGCCATTTATGTTAAACACTCTCTTTTCTCATGAATCTGTTACATGCAGCGTCTATTGCACTTCTGTCTGTCCTGGGAGAGGTATCCCTCACAAAATTAGTAATATTGAGCTTGGCATGCATAAAGCAAGGTGATTTAGGCTTTTTTAAAAGCCCAATACACGTGTCCCAGATTACCAAGTGACCTGTCCCAGATTATCAAATTCAGGCAGAATGTGATTTTTTGGCACAAACAACACTAAAAGCTGTGTCCTGTCTCCTCTGAGTATGATATCTCCATTCTTTATTCTGGTGTAGTTAGAAAACATCTTAAGGATTCCAGAAATGTATAAAATGTTGATCTTATGTGTAAAACAGATATCGGAATAAGTCGCAGAAGTCAAAATTTCCTAAATAAATCCCAGATTACCTGAATTCTCACATTTCAGAGGATGCATGTACAGTACATAACACCAGTTAGGTATTTGACACTTAAGAGTTGTTGAATGGAGACTCAATTCAAAAGGATTTTAAGGTGAAATACTAAAAACTGCACATTCTATCGTGTCTCAGGCTCAATTAATGTATCACAAGGATGATACATATATTTGTCTGCGTACCTGCAACTTCCACAATGTCTCCAGGGACAATTTCTCGTGCTCTGATGTTCTGGACGCTCTTCTTGTCCTGTCGATACACCTTGCCCATCTCTGGCTCGTACTCCTTAAGAGCCTCGATGGCATTTTCCGCATTGCGCTCCTGGGGGACCCAACAACATAGGAGGACACAGTAAGTAAGCAAATGAATGGTGCATAATGCTAAACAAATATACCTCAAAGCCACAGGTACTACTGAAGTTCACAAACACACAATAGTAAATATCGTGTATATATATATAGAGCTTTTCCAGTCTTGATGACCACTGAAAGCCTTTTACAGTACAGTTTGATTGCCAATCAATGGACAGCACAATAGAAAAATAGTGAAAATTATCCAAATTATGAAGATCACATCTTGTTATGTGCCCAAATAATGTCCTCCGTGTATAAAAAAAATCTGTAAAATGACAAAACTGAGAACTCACTGTTATAATTATATTTATACTTAGAGTTCATTATTTACATTTAATAAAACTGAAAATAACTGTAAGGTCTGATGGAGCCGAGGACTCATTGCGAGAGCAGCTGCCTTACTTCAGACGACTTTACTGTTTACTTGGAATCTGTCAGTAAAAGCTTTCCAGTCTTGTGTTTAGAAAAGCTCGGAACAATATTTACTGTTAGATCAGAACGATCCTGTCACTGTGTCTAGAGATTTCATTCATTAATGAAGTCACACTGCTGTTCCATCCCTGTGTGGGATTAGACAAAGGCCTTCTCTTAATTCAGAGACTGTAGATGTAACACACAATTCATTCCTGCTGTTGTGTAAACCCATAAGAGCCACAATGAAGGACCGCCAAATCAGGTGACCTGCTACAGGTTCATAATAGACTGAAAATATTTTTACATTTATTATAATTATCTTTCACATACATCGATATATTTGTGGCCCCAAAAATTGTTAATTGTCATTTTGCAGTTCACAAGGAAAACAAATATTTTTTATAGTCCGGGAATGTGTCTTTAATATAGCCTATAATTTGCAATTGACACTGTTTTTATTTAGAGAATAAAGAAGTACTTTCAGTTCCCAGAAAAAATTCTAAGAAGTGTTTTAAGCTAAATCAATATCATTTATCTGATTCAACTGCATCATCAACCTTTGAATCAAATTGAATAAAATCTAAACAAACTGAAATGATTTTGGACTCCGTTAATCGAAATGATAGATTAGCGCTGACATCCAGCCCAACTGATGAAGATATGAGAAGTTGTAGCTGGTGGGTGGGGCACCCCCTTTGAAGCATGCAGAGTTTAAAATACGTTGTTACATCACAGTCACAGATCCATAAAACACGCAAAAACACACAAAAACACACACACACCAATAGTTTACCTGCCAGACTCCTACAATAGCATTGGCGATGAGGATGAGGAGGATGACAAAAGGTTCGACAAAGGCAGTGATCGTTCCCTCCCCTTCTTCGAACCAAGCCAGAGTCTATCAAACACAAAAGAAAAAACAGAGACAAGTGGTGATTTGTGTGCATTGTGATGTTGTGTTACGTGCACTAATTTAACATGAATAGTGTACGTATCACATGGTTAAACTGTTTTGTTGCTCTCTAAGCCATTAGAAGCAAGATTTGTGATTCGAAGTTACATGAAAAAAAATGTACTTGACTTGGAAGGATTGCGATTTTCTTGTGTAAGGATTGCGCGTGTGTCTGCTTGTGGTTGTGCATACAGTTGTGTTATCTTACAAAGGAAATGCACGCAGCCAGCAGCAAGATTCGAACCAAGAGATCCTCAAACTGCTCCAGGACAAGCTCCCAAAGAGATTTACCTGCACAGGGACAACACGAGACATGATGAGCAGAAAGATGGAAAATCGACTGAAGAAAATAAACGGACAGACGGAAAGACAGAGACAGACAGACAGAAAGCTCACCTTCTTCAGCTGGTAGTTCTGTTAGTGAAGAAAGGGTAACATGGAGATAGAAAGGAGAGATGATGGAGAAAAAGATAAAGAACATCATTACCACTGATACATTGTTCATGTGTTTTATAAATGATGGTGGACAGCAATCATTTCCCTCTCCCAATCACTTGAACAAGAATATACATTTGTTATAATGGTAAATGGTTTTGTATTTATATAGCGCTTTTCTAGTCTTGATGACCACTCAAAGCTCTTTACAGTACAGTTTTACATTCACCCATTCACACACACATTCATACAGTGCATCTATTAGCAGCACTAATATAATCATGGTTACCACTATTAATATGACACAGTAGTAGTAGTAATAACTGCAGTGATTTGATGACCGTCGTTTATCAACCACAAGAGGTAAAGAGGGAAGTAAAACCAAACATACCGTTGGGTCCCCATTTCTCCCTGTTCTTCTTCAGCTGCTCACAGCTCAAACCTGTGGACTCGTTTACATTGCAGAAGCCCAGAACCTCCTCCACTGTCTTAGTATGAGTATTATCCATCACTATGGAGGGAGAAGAGAGAGGTCACGGCAACATCAACAATAACATTCTTCAAATATAAAAACTGCACAGACTTCAATTTCCAATAGCATATAGAGGCAATAAAAAAAAAAGTCATGAATTTATTTATGAAAATACAGATTTCTTATTCGTCCAAGTGATCATATGATAGAGCACACTGACTGGGACCAATAAGATTTTCAATAAAAGACAATAAAAGAATAATTTTCAACGTTTGAAAGATAACCAGCTAATTACACAAACACACTAGCATTATTTAGCTGGGGAATTGATATAGTACTATCTAGCCAAGCAACCAAACAGGCCCAAGAGACATGAGTTACTATCCACAGGGTGTGAGCTGGCTCTGCAAAATACATCTCTGTGGGTTTCATGATGTGCTTCTCTGCTTGGCCTGTAACTCCATTAAAAAAATCTGACAATTTAACGCCCTCTTGCAAAATGACAGGTCTCTCCAACAAGACATCAGGCCTTATACAAACAAGAAGATGCCAAATAATGCAAATAATGTAACTGCCCCTCTGTGGTCGAGCAGCCTGAGATGGGTAAATAAAACGTATTGTACATTGATTCCTCACTATATGAGGTTATATGAGGGAGGCCTGTGTTCAAACTCGCCCTGAACTCAATGATGCCGGTTTCTGCATCTGCAAAACACAGATGCTGACCAACACAGCACTTCACACAGGAGTCCCACAGTGTTTTAATAATGGCCATTTGCTCCAAGTTATTATATTATAAGATGTGAAGCGTTAAATGCTTTCTCTCAGTTGAACAGCCTTCGCCTGAAGCCGGGGACACAGAGATGACAGCGGCAGACACTCGGGGACATGTTGCTCAGGACTGATGAGGTTAGCTAGACATTGCATATGGCTGCTTGTGTCCAGGAACATGATGGGCCATATGTCAAACGACAGGTGAAAATAATATCTGGATACAGCCTTGGAGCCGTG
Organism: Hippoglossus hippoglossus; assembly: GCF_009819705.1. Taxonomy (NCBI): domain Eukaryota; kingdom Metazoa; phylum Chordata; class Actinopteri; order Pleuronectiformes; family Pleuronectidae; genus Hippoglossus; species Hippoglossus hippoglossus. The sequence goes on along the minus strand of NC_047151.1, from coordinate 1,799,978 downwards.
AGCTAGCTGTTAGCCGGTGGGCTACATGGTGTCTCGGTAGGGGACTAGCTAGCAGCTAGCGTCATGTTATAGCGTTAATCCTCCGGAGATAAACAGGTTGCTTACCGGTGGGTTAGCCCGTGTGTCGTCGGTCCACTATATGTAGGCTGGTCGGGATAAATCACAGCGACATGCGTCTGGAGGAGAACGCCTCACAGCAATCCCAAGAAAATGATGAAAAATAGTCTGAAAATGAGTTTTTTTACAGGATTTACACAATGACATGTAAATGAGAAATCACCAGGGCGACATTTCCACTGAAACGCTAGGATTTCAGAGAGACACAAACATTGTCTGGTAAGAGGAAAATAAAAAATAAGGCTTTCTGAAGGCAAATGTTTCTCTTAAAGACCAGTTTATCCCGACAGTGTGGGGGTTATCCTCCTCCTGCTGTAGGAGTGTCTGAGGGTCAGCGCTACAGGATACTGCACCTAGTCACGTTAAGTTAGACAAAAACAAAGCTGTTACGCTTCCGGTCCTAAAATAAAGACTGCTTCTTAAGAAACGCTACAGCCAGGATAGAATATAAATGTATATATCTTGACTTCAAAGATGTTTTTGGAAGATTGCTTGAGTAATGACCAAACCAACAGGTAACTGTCAGCGGCAATCGTTAAAAAGATTTAGGCTTTTATTTTGAAAAAGATCTCTCTTGTGGTGTGATCGTGGTGAGTCTGTCTACCTTGACACGCCTGTTCCGTATAGAACACGATTAACGGTATTTGCCATAGAAAAACCCTACGGAGCTGAGAATGATCCAATGAGAAGCCCAGGACTCTGACTAACACAGCAAATCGACGAATCAGTGTGTGGGATTCTCTAAAGTCCCGCCTACTAGAAGGTTTACGAGACAATTCCCCGCCTCCCACACAGAGCCCTTGTTCAATCAGCGCGAGGTGCGTCTGCTGCTGCTCAACTGAGCGACATGCGAGCCAATCAGCGATGAGCTAAGAATGAGTGACGAACATGCAAACCAATTGAACGAATTTGGAGGCGGGCTAATACGTTTTTAATACAGGCATATTGTTTTGACAGGTCGAATACATTCAGTTAATTCATCAGTCTCATCATAAACCCACAAATTTCTGTTTCAGTGTTCAGATTTCTGGTGTCATGTTTTTACTCAAAACATATGCGATGGCCACGCCACGGTCACACCGTGTTATGAAATCGTATATACCGAGGTAGTTTATATCTCCATCTTGTTGAGATGACACTCATCTCAATATGTAGTTGATCTGATGAAAGCTACGACAAGTTCGTCAAAGTAAAAATGTCTAAAATGGCCAAAATGGCCACTAAAGCCAAAATGGCGGGCTTCCTGTTTTGTCTAGCATATCTATCCAAGAGACCTTTTTGTTTGTTATGTAAAGACACATGGCCCTACCGATTTTTGTACATGTGGGCCAATCGTGGTGCCGGGGCTGCACTTTAGGGGGCGCTAGTCAGTTATTTTGCCACGCCCATTCCTTGAACACCGAAGTAACAGCAATTTTATGTGTCACGGCAAGTTGATGAACTTTAACGCCACGCCACTAATATAGCGTTTGACGAAAAGTCACAGTAATCTTATGCCTACATTATCAATGTCTTGACACCCTTTTGACACAGTTTGACATGGTTGAGGTCAGTGGATGAGGAGGAATACATCCAAGTGTAAGACATGCAAAAAACAAGACATTTCCTGTTGCCACCAGGGGGCGCTGTGATCTTAAGTCATGATTTCTGTGTAGATGTCATCAGGCCGGGACTCTTGTCTTACATGTCTAGTTTGGACTCGATTGGACCATGTATGTCTGAGATACACAACCTCGTGTTTTGATGGAGTGTAATCAAACTTTGACGCCATGCCACAGTCACACCGTTTATAATTTATATCTCCATCTTGTTGAGATGAAATTCATCTGAATATGAAGTTGATCTGATGAAAGCCCTGGGACAAGTTCGTCAAACAAAAAATGTGGAAAATGTGGAAAATGGCCACTAAATCCAAAATGGCGGGCTTCCTGTTGTGTTTTTCACAATGCACCTCTAGACTTTTTTGTGCGTCTGGTCATGATACACAGGTGTCCCGATTTTTGTGAAGATCGGTGAAAGCTAACTGAGGGGCTTTTCCTTAGATGGCGCTGTTGAGCCATTTTGCCACGCCCATTTCAAATTACTCCAGAATTCAGATACTTTTTAGGGTTTTGAATTTCCTGCAAACTTTGGTGAGAATTTGAGCATGGCTAGGCCCTGAAAAAGCCCAAAAGGGAAATACAAATCCTTCGAAATACAATAGGGCCTCCCACCGGAGGTGCTCGGGCCCTAATAAGATCGTCTGTTTGTGTTGCAAGTCCTTATATCTGTGTCATAATAATAGGTGCACTTGACACAATACGTTAAATTATACCGAACCTCTCAAAGTGATAACGAGGAAGATATACAAAAAAACACTAAACACTCTCTCGCTCTCTCTCATACTCACACTCACACATATATAATAGAAATTATTAAATTTGTCTTCATTTTCTAGATATACAGGGGATAGCCTCATATTTAAAAAAGGGCTGAATATACTCCAATAAGCAATAAATCGTCATTGCCATAACTCCCACCACTAACACAGGCTAACCCAGACCTTTCAGGAATGCTTTGTGAGCTGGAGTCTTTCCATCGTTTGCTTGTGTCAGTATCACTGTGAACAAACCCACTCACTCATTCTCTCCCTCATGCATCTGGAGGAGTTGAGCGTAAAAGAGGGAGTGTGTGGGTTAGGTCGGTTATAAAAAGACTGAGGAAAATGTATGTCAGTGTGCAGACCACGTTCCATCTACAAGACGGGAGCAAAGATGTTGAATGTGTTACTTTCTCACTATGTTTCCTTGTCAGCAGTGAGCAAACATTACAAGACAGAACAAGACAGCGTTGCAGTAGATTTTTATTAAAATGTAAATAAAAACTTAGTGTTTAGAAGACAACATTTTTAACTGCAAAAAATTTAAAAAAAAAACCACATCCAGATGTTCTGTCATTCTTCGGCCTCTTTGCTGAAAGAAGGACCATCTTCTGTTGCCATGGTTTCACTCTCTTTTTTCTTTTTCTGGATTTTTAAACAGCCTAAGGATACAGGGTCAGTGCTGTACATAGTGCAAAGCCCTCTGACACCATGATTCAAAATGTTTACATAGAAACAAACTGGATTTCACTTTTGTTGGAGTCTTTGTTCTTTCCTCTGGATGACTTCCTTACAAAGGATATTCACTCCATAGGCTGAAAGAGAAAGTACACAATCAGGGCAGAATATTGTTTGACATGTTATAATTTTTTAACATTATCTCCAAAGAGACAACCACAACTTTAATAATGCAAGCTCTTTTCTAATGTGTCAGTGCTTCACTGATTATAAATAATATAACTGATGTCAATCCTTTCAAACAACATTATGTGTTTATTAAGTGGTCATTGATATGCTGTGTTATTAACACGTATGGATCACATTCACAATAAATGTCTGATCCTTTACTTATGCACTTTTACACAAAGGTGCTCAGAGCCAAATCAGCTGCGGTGTCATCTACCTACTAATTAATTATTGTCAGTTGTGTACGTGTATGTGTGTGTGTATGTGTGTTACCTCTGGTAATACTCAGGGTCAGTGTGTGTCTGCAGCAGCAGGTCTCTGATCTCCTCAGGTGGGTTCAGATCATGGAACTGTGCTCTCTCCCATCTCTGCAGCCTGCTGATACCTGGAGAGAGAAAGAGATGAAGAGATGTTACAATAAATGATTTATTGTTTTTCTGTGATTAAAACCTTTTTTTGCAGTGACTAAACCATTCGTAAAAGGAGATGATATCAGCAGAGGACACAAATACGTCTTTTACCCGAGATTGTAAGAAGTACTACACCACCCACAATTAGGTGTAGTAGCGACATCTCTGATTGGTGGTGCTTGCTGTTACCATGGTAATGTTTACCACAACTGTGAAAATCAACCACAACTTCAATTGGCTACATTCGGCTACATTCAGCGTTACTAGACTAAGTTACTATACAATACACCAATGAAACACTATAAAACAATTATGACTTGAACCTGTGACTTTTTCTGTTTTGCAATATTTCTTTTGCTCTGAATCAAATGTTTTATGGTCATGATTCATCTTGTAGCTGATCTTCCTTGTTCCAGGATTAAAATTAAAACACGATTGGAGGTGCATGATTGACATTATTGAAGCTGCATTAAGAAATATATGTTGGCTACTTGAGAGTAGCAAGCAACGTCTGTCATACTATCATTGAACAAAGTTGACAACATGAACATTTTCCAGTTTACAGTTACATCCAACAGATACAGCAGCATTAGCATTCATGTGGAGTTGTTTTTATGGCCACATGGGGAGTGTGGCTTCAGCACTATAATGTGACTGTAACCTTGTCTGCTGTTTGGCATAGGGCAGGTACAGTTGAGGCTGGAAATAAGCTACAGAACATCAGTAAGACTAAATCCAACAGTAAAGTTATGGGCCAAACCATCAAAGCTAAAAGTAGCTACAAAGCTCCACTGAGCTGAGTGGAACTGCAGAACTGATTATAATTGTGGTTTCATTACAATGAGTGACATCTTTCATATTACACATAAATATTTAATCCAGTGTGAACAAAAAATATATAAAATATCTGTCTACATACTGTTTGATACTGGAAATGGTACATTTTCTCCTGTTCCAAGAGAAATTGACCAAAGATAAATAAACCCATGTGCCAAGTTTACAGAGATATGCTTGAAGAAAAAGGTAAATCTCTGCATCATTACAAGAGGAAACTTCAGCTAAACTGGATGAGGTACAAGGACAGATGCTCTTAGATTAAGTTCATGCTCCTCAGCTGAGTTTGGGTTCGAAACGAGCAGCTCTCACTCAAGACCACATTCTGACAGGGACAATGTTATGCTGGTAAGTTTTGTGATGAGTGAGGTAATATCTAAGAAACTGAAACCTCATTCAGAAGGACCACTTATTCTGAGAGGAAGCTGAAGTACCCAGAGGAACACCACAGAGGCACAGGGAGATCATGTTAACTCTACGCAGAAACTGGACTTCAATCCCAGACAACTCACCGCTGTACCAATGTGCCTCCCATGCAGCCCTTGCAGTAAAACTGTACTGGGTATATCTGCTTGCCATTTCATTCATAATTGTTTTACATATCAAAAAGTAGAACATCACTCAGCAGAGTACATACCACAGAAAAGGCTCAACAGCCCCCTATGAAACCACATTTAGATTTTTATTTGGATCTGCACCAAATTTCAGACACTCATACATTTCCGCCCCCTAAACATGTCCAATTTTTTTCATCACGATCCAGGAATTATTCTCTGGGAAATCGATGAAAATGTTGAAAAACAACAATGTCAAAGAAAGTGAAATATAATTCCCGGATCTGCCCTCTGGTCCAGATCTGTACCAAAGTGTAATGGGGTTTTCCTTGAAACATGCCCCACCCCTCCACAAAAGAAGTAATGAAAAACCCTATTTTGAATGCAATCACTGAAGCACAAAGAAGAAAGTTGATGGGACAGAGAAATACAGAGAAAATCTAATATTTACACCTGTACACAAAATCAAAACAGTGGAAAATATTTTAGTTAACACCATTATCTTATCATGTCTCTTTTTTATATATCAAAGGGAAGGGACACTGGACTAGTTTCTCAGTAAAGTGTCATTGTAGTTAACATGTATTTAATGAATCAGATTATTGTCAGTTGTGAATGTGTGTGTGTGTGTGTGTGTGTGTGTGTGTGTGTGTGTGTGTGTGTGTGTGTGTGTGTGTGTGTGTGTGTGTGTGTGTGTGTGTGTGTGTGTGTTACCTGTGCAGGGCCCAAACCTCCAGTCCAGATCAAACTGTCTGAGCTTCTGCAGCTCCTTATCTCTGACTGTTTCAGTGTCAGCCTCTGCTCCATCAAAAAGATTTACAGACAAATCATTACTACATAACAATCATTAAAAAAAAAATAATCAAACACTCAATCAACCTGAACAAAGTTAGATTTAAAACAAAAAATTTAAATATTTTTATACAAACAATGAAATGCAAAAACTCCACTTATTTATAGTGCAAAACAGACATTTCAGTCATTTTCATTTACTATGGCATCTTTCATTTCTAGGATACATATTTATACAGGTAGGTATCACAAAACCTTTCCACACTCCCTTCCAGTGACAAATTAATATATGAAAAAACACATAAATTAAGAATATGAAAACTATACATTAGCCATTTTCTCAAGCTCTAGATACTGATTGAGATCAGACAGGATGTGTGACTGTGACATTGTGAACACTGGCACCTGTTTTACTGAATAGAGATAATGAACATACACCGAATACATGATGATCACACGTGATGACACTGTGCTGCTCCTCACCTTTCTGTGGTGGGGGAGGAATGGCTCTCTTCTCTCGTTTGCTCGCCCTCCTTGCTCTCTTTACCACCTTGAATGAGTCAGTTATCAGTCCACGCTTGGCTGTCATGCTGACTGATCTAGGAAACAAACACAAATGTGTACAGGGATTGTGCAGCCTGAACTACCACCACTTAAAAACCTCTCCAACATTCTGTGTTTGTGTTTCTGCTCACTGCTGTTGGGTGCATACAATTAGCCTGTGATCTGATGCACAGGTTGTAGATAGGGATTTTAAGAGATCAGACACACACACACTATTTGGAAGGTTTGATTCCTAGATCCTCCACTCCAAGTGTCCAAGTGTCCAAAGGCAAGATACCTAACCTCAAATTGCATCTCACCTCGACATGTTAGTGTGGTGATTACTCTTGCAGCTCTATCACTCATATATAGGGTTAACATTATATATATTACAGTAGAGATATTATAGATATATACACACATGGAACATTTTATTAAAAGGTCTATGATTAATCAATCATCAGGTTTTAATGATCGTAGATCATTCAGCAGTAATGAAGTGGTAATATATTGTGGCGCATCCACCTCATCTGTAGTTAAACCACACAGGATGTGTTACTATGAACCAGCTATTACAACATTACAGCCACATATCAGGGTCGTTCCTCCATTCCCACTGTGTGGAGGAGCTGCTGTGTTTGTTTCTGGATCATCAGGCGACACGTGGAGCAGTCCAGCCACTCTCTAATAACTCTTATCAACGTACCTGTTTCATGAAACTACACGGCCCCTGTCTTCTCTCTTCTCTTCTTCTCTCAGTGACCAAAACAATGACGGCGACGCCTTGCCACGCTGAAGTTAGCTTCCAATGCGACAGTTAAAGGGACCTGAGCCCGTGTGTTGGGAGTGGGTGAGACATTTTGATGAAACCTTGTGTAGCTGGAGCAGATCACCCCAGAGAAGAAGAGTGAAGTGGTCTGATGTGATCTAGCTACACAAGGTTTCACCAAAAACGTGTAAGGTTTTATAAAAAAAAAAAAGCATTCAGACAGTGAAGCTAACACTAAAAGGTTTCACACATTCTCACATCGGAAAAAAACAGTCGAAGTTTCCCTTTACTATCGAATCAGAAGCTAACTTCAGGGTAGACGCTTGTCTTTCTTCTTCTGGTGGAATAGAGAGCAGTTTGCCGCTTTGCTGCCACTTGTCGTTTACTTTGCATATTACAGGTCGTGGATGTACTCCTTAACTCATATTACACTCAACTCAACGTACAGCTGAGATGACCACCTCCATCCAGGACATCTTTCACACACTGTGTCTGCAGAGCCTCTTCCATCATGACGCCCCCCCCCCCCCCCCCCCACAGGTTGTTTGTCCCCCTGTCATCAGGCCGCAGCATCAAAACCACCAGAACCATAACTACAATGCTCTGCAACAGCTTTTTACCCACAGGCTTCCAGATTCCCCCAATAATATAGATCATGTATGCAAATATTTCACCACAAATATTACTGTCATATTATGGTTTTACTATTACTTAACTATTATACCATTATAATATTTGTAACCATAATATTTAACTATTTCTGCTATCATAGTATTTATTATTAATTACACCAGCTGTATTTACATGCAGATGACCAACAGCACCTCACCAGTAGTCTTATATGCGATTTTGTCATCTGGTTAGGGAATGACAGCAATGTTAGTAAATCCCCACACCAACCCCATAGCTACCAAGACATCCTGCTTTGATAGTTAAGATAATATGGTGCAGTAGGAAAAGGCTCATTTCGTTTTGCTATTGATTGAGTTTCATCAAGAGGAGAAACCCTTAATTAAGCAGAAGATAATGTCATTATTACTAAAAGTCACAGTATACATGTAGTGACCATGTTGTTATTGTTGACCCACAAGTTATCACCATATAAAATGTATATTTCTTGCAACTATATGAAAGGTTGCAATGTGCAATGTAAAGTATAAAACCTCACCACTAGATGCCACTAAATCCCACACAATCAACATAATTTATTGAAAAAAAGATACAATGTTTAATAGTTTTTAATGCATTCAAGTTATATATGTAGTGGTCAAAAGTTTAGTGCGACAGTTGAATGCCAATCGGGTTCACCACATATATCCAGAATAAACGGGACGGGAGGCTGATGATTCCAGAAATAGACAATTTATTCAAGTTGGACAAAGGATTTAAAAAGACTGATCAAACAGCACAGGATCATGTGCAATGTAGGGAGTACTGGCCTATACTTGATATAAATAACCGATTAACAAGAGAGAAATTAAAGGCTCCAGACCCAATTTAACAAAGCTAAAATATCATGCATAAAACAAACACAGCACACTTTAAGAATCCCAATACTGGTGTAATTGCACCAGTGGATTATCACTGCAAGCGATATTGTACAATGAAATAACAGAAGAGGGCCTCTAGTTTACGGAGCCAATAACTCACCAATATTCAAGCCATTAAACCAGGATTGCACAGTACCCGTCAACCATATTGCACGTTGCCCATAGAACAAAGAACAAAATAAAATGAACAAAGAAACCAGAAATCAAACCAATTAATCAGAAAGAAACTAAATCTAAACAAGGCCAAATAATCTAAATTAAATCTAAATGTGGGAAAAAACAGTGACCGTAAATATTCTGCCTGAAGGCAGCCCTATGAAACAAACATGTCATATTAGGTCACACAATTATTAAACAAGTTTATCAAAATGTTTAAAAACATTTACAAATATAAAACACATCGTTATGCCATACCTTCAATTCATTAAAATAAAGCAGAGACCCACGCCGTCCTTATTGTCTTGACGACAAGTACTAAAACAGGAAAGGACAATTACACTTAACGTCACAGACACAATAGTATAGACTCTGGATAAATGTTCCGGCGCATTACTTACAAGTATCGTTCCCATTAGTTTGTGTGTACACGCTGACTGGAGATTATTACAGCGTGCCTGTATGGCGACGCTGATGCCGTCTCTCACACACACGGGCGCGCGCACACACACACACACACACACACACACACACACACACACACACACACACACACACACACACACACACACACACACAGCTGTACGCTGGGCTCGCAACAAACAATTGGCGTCCACACCTGCTGCGCCCACGCTACACTTCCTCACAGGACCGGCAGTGCAGAGAGAGAGAGAGAGAGAGAGAGAGAGGGAGAGAGCGACTACGGGGTCCCTAGATAAACTTCGCCAACTCCCCTCATCCTATAGGCATCGCCGTCCTGTCAGGTTAATTAGAGCTGTGATTTTATATCTACAATGACATGTAAGCATAACTGGTAAAGTAACACTGCTAAAACTATCCTGTTTTAGCTAAAGCTTTTTATTAAGGATTGACCCCATTACATATAGGATAGATTCATTCCCATGTATACGACTTGTGAGCATTCAAAACTAAAGTAGTCCCATGTCTAGCTACTGTATATCTCTGTCTGTCTGTATGTGGATTGAACTGTTCATCTTGTCGGCTTCACACTTTGCACCTGTATTGATAATGGCCAAGGGAGGTGCTGTACTGAGGTTGGTGCGATTTGGACACATTATACGTCCAATATATTTACATTTTGAGGAAGACAACTAGCAGTCAGTGGGGGCGGGGCAGTGTGCCTTAAGTCTGTGGACCAGGTTGAAGATGTCTTCTATGTCCAAGAATAAACTACAGTAGTGGTCGGTAACTGGGTCAACCAGCATTTAATTTGATGAAAAACATTGACGACAACATTTTTACTGTAGATAAACCGGGTAGGATGAACACAAAGTTTTTTAACATCACTCATAACCATAGAAAATGTTACAAAAAGCTCTAATAATAATAACACAATAATAATAATAATAATAATAATAATAACTTTATTTGTATAGCACTTATCTAAACAAGGTTACAAAGTCCTTCAAAAAATAAATAAATAAAATAATTATATATCAAACCCCTGCTTATCTTAATGTTACCATTCAGAATGTCTGCTGTGAAAAAGTCCTGTAACTTCACTTCCGTTTTGTTCCCTGAGCTCTGTCTCTCTGCCTCCTTTGCTTCTGTTTAAATAAAAATACTACTGTGAACAATTCCTCAATATGAGCATTATAGAATTGTCATCATGATGCCCTATGCATAAGTTTAATGCTCCACAATGAAGTTCAAGTTAAAACAATGTTCTCGTTATAGAGAGTTGATTTTAATTGAACCCATAATCCAAAACCCTTTGTAGATTTATCAGCTCAATTAGAGATTTAAACTGAAAAAGTCAAAGTAGTTTATCACAGTACAAACTTTTGACATTAGACCTGTAGATAAATTTACGTAATACAGGTCAAAAGAATTGGCGTTTGGATCCAGCGTTACTTAAAGATAAGGCTTTCTACAAACAGATGAAGGAACTTGTCTCTTTTTCCTTCAAATTGTATATTATCCACACATAAAGCATAAAGCACAAGCACTCCTTGAGCCTCAACCCAGAGAGAGCTGGGCTCTGCAGTGATGGATGAACACTTCACCACTTGAATCCATCAGACAGACAAAAGGAAACATTTTATGTGCTTTGTTTTTTATTTGGATTCCTATTAGCTTCCACAAAGTGGTTGAAGGGTCCAGATACAGGTTTAGTGACTGATCTTTGTGACTAATGCTGCAATCATATGATGTTCACAATAAAAATGATGGTGATCATGATCAACGTTAACCTAATGGTGGTGATAATGGGTGACAGGAAGCCAGAGGACAAAGCTGCCTCTCTCTCTTTCTCTGATTGCTTGAAAGTGTCCAAATCAATACAAATCCTTTTGACATGATCTGCTGCCTTCTCACATGGTATTTTCTTTTCTATATCCCCCTCATCCCTCCACCCTGCCAGATCACTTACCATATAGTCAAAGGCGTGTGTGTGTGTGTGTGTGTGTGTGTGTGTGTGTGTGTGTGTGTGTGCGTGTGCGTGTGCACATTCTGGAGTATGAACAAGTGGAAAGAAACACTTCTCTTTCTTTGTGGTGTTATATTCAAAATAGATTGTCAGTCAGTAGAGTGCATACCTCCACCAAGGCCAAAAGGTCTCCCAAAAGTCAATTAAGCTGCACAAAATTGCACACATTCATAGATCCGTATCATTTCTCTAAATATTCGAGATCGATGCATTATTTCTTGGGAAATCAGTGAAAATGTCAAAGAATGCCCTTTCTCACAATGTTTAAGAAAGTAATACAAATACGGTAGTTTTTTTTGTAATCCTACGAACACTCAAAAATGATACAACAAACTATACACTGATCTTGCTTTAAATTTGGAAAAGCATTTTCAATTATATGCCTTTTGGAGATCAGTTCATATCCTACTCACTATTCACAGTAACGAAAAATCTGACCAGGGATGCCCAAACGTTTTCATGACATTGTCATTTTCTCTCACGTACTGTCTTTTTCCTCAATGTAGGGGTTAAGGTTGATATTGTGTGTATTATCTACTCATTGTTTTAATTTAGTTTTTTTTCATAGTGAAAAGAACACTTTGAGGACAGGGTGGGAAAACGATTAAACCAAGAAGGATACCAGCCGTTCTGAAAGCACACGAGGATGGAGTAGAGGCAGCATATATGTCTTGGTGCATGTATGTAGGAGGTGTATAATTGTACAAGTACAATAATAAAGTGCCCTTTCATGTGATATTGGTTTATGTCATTTGTAAATCCACCAATAAACATGCATAGCCATAAACAACCATTGAATAAAAAACTATTTTTGAAACTCAAGCATTTCCACCAACAACCATATTAATATTGAAGAAAACAACATATTTATCTCCCCTTATTTGAAAAATATCTCCAGCTAGAGATGAGTGCAGTGTCAGAACATTGGCCTAGTGTGTGTGTGTGTTTGAGTGTGTCATGTGAGTGAACATAAGTTGTCAGTCAGACTGGCAACCCTGGGAACAACATAAACATGGCTTCCTGTTTGGCTTTTATTTTGTGCATTTGTGGGTGTGCGCATGCATGTGAGCGTGCATGTGTACATGTGTATGCGCGTAAATATGCTATTTCCTCCTGTTTAACTGTTTTCTTTCATCCTTTCCACACCTCCACTCTTTTTCTCCATCCTTTTTTCAAACTGCTCATTCCCCGTTTCCTCCTTTCCCTTGATTGTCACTGCCCCCATCCGACCCTCTTATCCTCTTCAAAGAAGGAAAGAAGGAGAGAGAAAGATTATATAAATTGTATTTGACCACTTCCTCGTTCTCATCCAATGGAAGTTTATTATCGACTCATCATAAGTGACTGCTGTATAATGGAGACATTGGAGTGTAGATGGCATTAGATGGAAAACTGCTGGGATTGGATTATGATGAAACGCTATCTCCTGGACTGAATATGGTTTGTGGTGAGTATTTGAATGTAGAAAGTGATACATGAGGTTGTGGTCTGGCCCACTCCTGTGGTCCACCTTTTACATGATGCACATCATGCAATTGAAATCATAAAATATTCATCTTATAATAAATCGGCAAAACTGCATTTCTGGCTGTGTAAATGTCTTGAAGTCCTGAAATGATACTAATGGAATATTTAATATTTTCTTATGAAGGCTTTTAAGGGCTTCTGATGTGAGTGATGTTACCAAATGTCAACCAAATGTTAAAACAGCCAAGGGAACTGGAACCACTGTTAATTCTATCATTATTATTATTATTTTTACTATATTGTTTTTATTGGAATGAGCTGAATGAACACAATTGTGTCTCAAAATTAAATGTCTCAATTCGTAGTATCTAAACTGAATGATACCCAAGGTGGGTAGAGCCAGTTACTTATTATCCTCAAGTCTATATGATTTGTTTCCGACTGTCACTTCACTCAGAAAGATTTATAATAACTTACCTCTATCTTATGGCCAACAATTTGGAACTTCATCTCCCTCTAAGTAGATCAACAAAACCAAAAAGTAATACACGTTCACCTAAACACCAAAAGAAGGCTAAGCTATCACAGGGGAAAATTACTTCCAGAATTCAAAAATGGTCTCATTGTAACTTCTTGAACGCAGATGTCTTGTTTTCTTATTCAAAGTTTAATAAAAGAGGTTTTAAAGATATTTTTCTTCTAAACAAGGCTCTCTGTTTCTCCTCTTGCGAAAGTCACTTTGCTAATCTAAACCAAACATTTGCAGACCTATGTCGGATGCTGTCTCTGATATTAAACTGACTGAGTCAAATCATTTTCAAACATTCATTTTCATTACCTCCACTTTTATTAATTAATATTTGTTGCTTCCATCCTTCATACAATGTTGGGATATTTCCATCACAAGAATAGTGAATCCAGTGGGTCTTCATTTCCTCAGATGATGGGTGCAGTCAACAACATCTTCAAAATCTTTGCGTTAGTGATAAAACAACTTTGGTGGACAGCAGGAAAAGTTTATTAATTTGTCAGTGTATTATTATTATTACTATACATCATAAACAAACACGCAAATAATTAAAGTAAAACCAAATGTTGGTTGATGATTCGGAGACAGAAACATCTATCAATACAACATGTGTGACACCAGAATAGTAAATAAGTTAGTAAAACCTTTGGTAAAAACCATCTTCTGACTGTAAATCTAGAATTTAATGCACAAAAACATGGACCATGAACATAAATCAACATCCATGGTGCACTGAGCAGGAGGGAGGGGAACAATAGAGTCGAGAGAGAGAGAAAGAGAGCCGGACAGAGAGAGCGAGAGAGAGAACTGAATTGACTTAACTCAATGAAGGCATTTCTCAGCCTTTTTTTTCTGTGTTGTCAAAGACTCCTGGACCGTTCCATGAAGAAGAGGAGTTACCCCTGGATATCTGGATACTGCTCTGACTGTTTCTTCACCAAAGAGTAACAACGACGTCAGCTCCATTTGGGCTGATTTGTATAATTTACAGACACCTATCGCCTTTTTTCACACTTTACTTAAAAAATACACACAGAGTGGGATTTATTTCTACAGAGTCATAGAAGTCACATCACATACTGGAAAAACACAAACACCCTTCTTGTTTCTACTGACATTCACACACTGCTAGGATGTGGTCTTGCAAAACAAACTTCTTCACCTATGAAACCACCAAGGCAGTGGTCGTGAAGAGCTGGACCATCGGCATCATCAACCGTGTCGTCCAACTTCTCATCATCAGTTACTTCATCGGGTGAGTGTTTCTCTTCATTCAGCTCTATTTTAAGGATCTTACTGTTTACTTTGCACTGAATTATTATTATTATTATTATTATTATTATTATTATTATTATTATTATATTATTATTATCTATACAGCTTATCTTTTGAGGGTCACAGGGGAAAGAGCCACTCCCAAATATATATAGTATTATAACGTGTGTGTGTGTGTGTGTTTGTACTATATTTGTGAGGACCATTTTGAACATAGACCTTACAGAGTGAGGACATTTATGGAAAGTGAGGACATTTTGGCTGGTCCTCACTTTTTCAAAGGCGTGTTTGAGGGTTAAGACTTGCTTTTTAGGTAAGGGTGAGAATTAGGTTTAGGTTAGGGTTAGGGTAAGGTTTAGAGTTCGGCATTTAGTTGTGGGTTAGGGTTAAGATTAGGGCAAGGGGCTGGCAAATACACCATGCCTACGAGTGTCCTCACTAAGTTAGAAGTACAACAATGTGTGTGTGTGTGTGTGTGTGTGTGTGTTTCAGGTGGGTCTTTGTCAATGAGAAGGCCTACCAGGTGAGAGACACAGCTATTGAATCATCAGTGATGACCAAAGTCAAAGGTTTTGGAATCTACAATAACAAGGTCATGGATGTTGCAGACTACGTCACTCCTACACAGGTACACGGAAACATCACAGTGATGGATGAATGGGTGTACTAGTGTACTTGCAATGAAGTGATGTGTTTTATATGTGTGTTTTTACAGGGAGCTTCAGTCTTCTGCATCATTACTAAACTGATTACTACTGAGAACCAAGTCCAGGGATACTGTCCTGAGGTCAGCTAGTGTCATATCATTACTGCAATACTATTACTAATGCTTTACTATTACAAATACTTCTATCATCACAGGTGAGATCAACTACTGACTACTGATGTACTGCATTTTTCCATTGCCCTTCACAGTCACTGTTTTTCCTAATAGTGCTGTCAGACTGTTTTTACTATTACCTCTTTTACTGATTTGATATACAAGACAAGATTCTCAATAATTAATATAGACTTTATAAAAGCTTTGGATAACGGAACAAAACGTATAGTGCTGGAGTTAAAATAACACTGTACCTGTACAGTTACATTACTTAAATGTAGGTAGATGTGAAGTGGAGGAATAAAGAGGTAAGAATTACAGATGATCTCACAAACAATTTATACAGTTGGTATATATTCCTTTATTACAGGGTATGTAGATGTAAATGACCTATAGAGCTATTATCGTTTCACGGAAGATAGATTTATGACCTGTGCATCACTTGATAAATCTGATGTGATTTTATTTCCAAATAACCTATTACCAACAAACAGGTCAATTGTATTGTTCCTTCTGACAGTTAACTGTGTATTGTTATCTGTAGTTACTGAGTGAGTTGTACAGTATAAATGAAAATGTGGAGGGAATTCTTAATTCTTACATCTACTTACAGGATAATCACAGAATATGCGGGATGCAATGTAAATCATTAGAGTACCCGTTTTCTTTCACATAATAAACAGTCATTTGTTCTGTCATTGATATAAAAATAATTATTAAAGCAGCTTTGTGTGTGTGTGTGTGTGTGTCCAGAGTGAGAAGAAGTATAATTGTACCCAGGACAGTGACTGCTCGAGAACTCCCAATAAACCAGGAAGTTATGGTGAGACCTTGATTCGCTTTTTCTTCTCATGTCAATTCTGCGACACAATATTTGATAAAAACTATTTTACAATTATTAATATTACAACACTTATTCATGTGTTAAATGAACAAATGCATTACCAGTGTTGTTTATTTGTTAAAACGTTTTCCTTTTCCTCCACAGGAATTCTTACAGGCAAATGTGTTCCTTTCAATGCCACTCTAAAAATGTGTCAGATAAAAGGATGGTGTCCTGCTGAGATCGACACCATCAAGACGTAAGACAACACTATGCCTGAGACAGGGAGCTTTGCTAATACTGTTAACTTCTAATGAACAATACTGACTACCCTGACCATTGAGAGGTATCACGGTTATAGACATACCTGTATCAGGGCAGTACATTCATTAAAACGGTCTCTGACCTACAATAATCTCTGTGCATGCATATAGTTTTAGTTGTATTTGAGCATATTTTTAAATATCTAAGATTTCTTCCTCTATCCCAGAGGTAAACTGACTTGTGTCTGTCTGTCTGTGCCTGCGTGCCTTTCTTTCCCCCTTTCTCAGAACGCCAATGATGGAAGTAGAGAATTTCACCATTTTCATTAAGAATAGCATCCGCTTCCCAACCTTCAACTATACAAAGTATGACAAATATGATTTCAGTTATGATGATACTTGGGTCTGACATGTCGACATGATAATACATATCTGTGTCTGTGCAGAGGGAACTTCCTTCCTACTATCACAGACGAATACATCCAAAAATGTAACTTTGACATGGTCAACAACACCTACTGCCCCATCTTCAGAGTGGGAGATGTGGTCCACTACGCGCAGCAGAACTTCACCAAACTGGCAAGAAAGGTAGAGTCAAAAGTACATTGTCAAGTCAATACAATCATTTTCTGTTCGCTCTGTGCTGAACATTACAGTATATATAGAAATTGAACATTATCCCTTTAGGCTGTGTCAGTGATGTTGTTTATATAGCCAAAATTAAGAAATTCCTGTGTGTAACCTAAAAACAGGTAGTGGAAGTACACAGGCTTTCCCTTGTTTCTTTTAATATATTTCTATGTTAGCTCTCTTTTCCCGATGCTGCCTTATGTAATTGGTGTGTGTCTGAGTTTTCTTGAGGGCTCAACAGAATATTTTTTCTTTTTGAAAGGTGTGCCATATGTTTAGGTACCGGTAAAAAAAAAAAGTATCTTCCCAGCTCCAAGTCCATAAATCCCATTTGTATAGTTTTGTTGTGATAGGAGTAAGTGTGATTCTCTGTGGAGCTAAAATGTCTCTCCACTCAGCTGGGCTCTATGTTTGCAGTCAAGGTGCATGGACCTTCAATTAAATCGATTCATTTACATCCGTTCTTGTGAAGGGGAATAATGAAAGACAGGGTTATTTGGACAGTAAATATAAAATCAGAAGTCTCTTGGATGTTCAATGATTGGCAATGATTCACCAGAGACGTGTTTTATTTAGAGTTGGCAACAAATCAACCACGTACAGAAATCTTTTCTTTTCCACACCTCTTATTGATACACCCTCCAAAGCAATCTTTTCGCTGATAGCTTGGGTCACAGGTTTGATTTAAATAAAAATGTGAACGACCTTGTCTACATCCTTTTCTTGATCAAATGCAGAAGAGTAGCTGCCCTGTGACTGGTCATCCATCTCACATTTTCAACCATACCTTATTAAGAGGCATAATCCCAATTCATGAAAAAGTGCAAAAAAGTGGCAATGTCTCTGACCTTAACAACTGCCGTTCAATTTCCAAACTTCCTCTGTTGGCAAAAATCCTTGAATCTTTGGTCAATCTAAAAATATGGGTTCTGGTTTTCGCCCCGGTGACAGCACAATAACAGCTGCAGTTTTAGTCAATAATAACATTGTCACCTCTCTAGATTATAAACAAGCCTGTGCTGCCCTCTTCATTGACCTGTCAAAAGCATTCGATACTGTTGATAAAATCATAAAATCATCCTCGACAAATTCAAATCCATAAGTTTAGACAATCTGATCATAAATCATTCAAAGAGTCCAACCAATTTAGGGTCTTTTTTGCTGTGTCATGAGAATACACAACCAGTACTGCCTTTCTCCCTAACATCTTATCCAGTGAAAACTAATCGCATATAAATATATTTCCAAAGAGACGTGGTTACAACACACTCATGCATGTACTCTCATTTTGAAACTTTTATCAGGGAGGCGTGATTGGAATAAAGATCGGATGGGTGTGTGATCTGGACAAATCAGACGATCAGTGTAACCCCTCATACTCCTTCACTCGACTTGATGCCATGTCAGAGAAGAATGCTGTCTCACCAGGCTACAATTTCAGGTACAATACTGATCTACATTGTTGGACTGACATGTTTAAAATCAGAGAACTTGACAATGGCTGACCAGATTGCCATTAAATTCAACGCTGATATTCATGATCCTGAGGTAACAATTTCTAATCATCTTGGTAAACCCATGACATTTCCTTTAGAAATAAACTAACAGACTATTGTAGATTCATTTATTATTTTTGTTTGACGTCTTATATCTGTCTGTTTGTTATTAGCTTGAACCTTTTTTCATTATTTGCCCTCTTGATGCTGTCAAATGTGACATATAAATGATCACTTATGGTTATGATCCTTGTCTCTCTTATGTCAAATATGTACTTCTCAACAGGACACTGATATGTCAATTTAAAATTCATTCAGATTAATTTAAATTGTTGCGATGTGTCTGTGTTGACAGGTTTGCCAAGTATTACAAGATGGAGAATGGGACCGACTACCGCACTCTGGTGAAAGCCTATGCCATTAGGTTCGATGTCCTGGTCAATGGAAACGTGAGTGTGTCTCTTAGAATTTGATTGCATTGGGTGGTCAGCCACTCATTCCCAATTAATATAACAAGGTCCATTTAGGAATAAGTGATAAAATGAATACACTCATGTCTGAAGGGATTCAAATTAAGTATGATTACTTGAATAACACAATGTACTATAAATAACGATGCAGGGATATGACTCTGTATGTAGTCCTTTTAACATCTCAAAATGGAAGCTATTCACTCCACTCTACCCTCTTTATAAACTTCTACATCTTTTTAAACATCTAATAAAAATGTCTTGCTGCATTACTAAAGGTCTCAAGCAGAATAATTTACTCCACGTGCAATCTGGTAGCAGTATGGCTACTGCACTGGGACAATTTCAGGTCAAATAGAGTAGATTAATGCTATTTAATTATCAGACTAAATTTACATTTTCACAATGGGGGTTGTTTGTGTTGAATTTACATGTTCTCCCTGTTTTCATATGAGATTCCTTTGGGGGATCTGGGTTCCTTTAGTTCAATGATTTGAACGGCTTTGCTGACAAAAAGAAACTTTCATTACTCAAAATTAAGACTTTAGAGATAGAAGAGATAGAAGAAGTAGGAATTGAATAAACAGAGAAGATTTCGTGTACTACTTCATTTGTTAAGTGTTAATGATACTACTGCTCTGCTTCCTTTGTAGGCAGGGAAGTTCAACATGATCCCCACACTCATCAACATTGTGGCAGCCTTCACATCAGTGGGCGTGGTGAGGATTTACTTCGATACTAAGTGTAGAAGTTTATTATGTACCTGTAATTTTTCATTCAGTAGTTTAATGTCCTTTTCCACAACTGTTTGATGAAAGCTGAAATTACTTTTATGTGACGGTGAGGAACCTTTTTTCCTATCAAGGCCCATTTGATTTTTGCTTATTGCCTATGATATTTCTGGCTACATCTAAACTCTCTAATGCCATGGCTGGAACTGTTTCTTTGGCCAGGAGTCAGATGTGTACTGGTAGTGATGGAGCTGGTTTTCCAGGTCTAAGTCTCGTGGCTTTACAACTGTCAGGTTGAAAAGAGCTGTTCACAGCAGAAATTTGTCCCAAAAAGAGAAGTTCACTTTTCATGTCCTGAAACTTCTTATCATTGCCTGATAGAGTATTGCAAACTCAGAAGTATATTTAGATGTTATATATTCATTCAGTTCTTCTTCTTTCAGCTTCTTACCTATTAGTTCACCACTCAGAAGGACATGTTAGCCTATTTTATGTTATTTTCTTACATTGCAGAATTTTTTTTTTCTGTGACGTGAATTGTTCTGTTTTTCGGAGTAGTTTCTTTTAAAACTAGCCTGCAAGATAATGCTTTAAATTGTCTCACAGGTCGAATGCACCCTGGAGCCCTGAGGTTCCTCTCCCCTGCTCTTATGTCCTTATCTCTATTTTAGATAGTATCTACGTTTTATACAGTATGAAAATTCCTCAGTAAAACTTTCCTGTGAACTGTGTTGTGTGTTTTGCCCTTGTTTTGATGAGCGCTATTTAAAATATTATTGCACTTTTTATGTAGGGAACAGTGCTGTGTGACATCATACTGCTGAACTTCCTGAAAGGAGCGGAGCAGTACAAAGCCAAGAAATTTGAAGAGGTAAAATACCTGATCTTAGGATGGTTTATCTATGTGTAATATATTAAATCTGACCTCATCAATCATACTGTTAAAGCTGCATGAATTAACCTTTTTCTCACTTGCAGGGATCAGAACATACTCTAAACAGAACATTGATAAATTATTACCATTTAAAGCTGATATGGTTTACTGTTAGACATGGGGCAACATTTTACAGTGCAGCTCTGGGCCAGAAAACCAAAACTATGAGCTAAAATAAGCTAATCTGTCTTGCACAACTAAGGAGGGTAGCAAAAACAAGTAACCCTCTGCAGGTTATAAATCTTATAACCATTATGCATATGAATGTATCAATAATACACCCATCAACTCAAATATATCAACAGTTTATTAACAAAAAAAGCAGTATTGCTGGGGCAAATTAAATATTTTGATTTGGTAAAAAATAAGTAGATCAACTGATGCAGTGAACAGACAGTAAAATATTTAAAAAAAAACCTGAAATTGCACAGTTTTTTTATGGCCACAATCCTTCTATTCCTGACTAAGGAATTTTCACCCATATCATATAGGAACTCATATTTAAATGTAATATATGTATTTGGTTAAACCCATAGACTGTATACAAAGTCATGAAACATGACACATGTTGGCTTCAGTTTTTTATAGCACAGGAAGTGTAAAGTATAGATAAATACATAGATGGATGTACTTTATTGATCCCAATTTTGGAAATGATTGTGTCACAGCAGCATGATAAGGGTATTGTACATAGAGCAAAGAACAAAAGACTAAATACAAAAAACGACAAAAGAGACAAGTGTGCAAAATTGCAGTAGTTGTTTGAAAATGCAGTAGTTGTTTGAAAATGCAGTAGTTGTTTGAAAGGTAAAGTTATGAACATGACTAAACAATTAAAATAAATATGAATATAATATGTGCAGTAAAATATGAATATGAATATAGTATGTGCAACAAAATTTATTTGGATGTGGGGATTTGTCATCCATCTTTGAACAGTCTCTCTCTCTCTCTCTCCCTCTTTCTCTTTCTCTCTCTCTCTCTCTCTCTCTCTCTCTCTCTCTCTCTCTCTCTCTCTCTCTTTCTCTTTCTCTTTCTCTTTCTCTCTCTGTCTCTGTCTCTCTGTCTCTATT
The DNA here is from genome assembly GCF_009819705.1 of Hippoglossus hippoglossus. Classification (NCBI taxonomy): domain Eukaryota; kingdom Metazoa; phylum Chordata; class Actinopteri; order Pleuronectiformes; family Pleuronectidae; genus Hippoglossus; species Hippoglossus hippoglossus. The sequence continues at coordinate 1,778,028 of NC_047151.1, read as the reverse complement.
TCTCTCCATCCCTCTTCCTCTCTCTCTCCCTCATGTGCTGTAGGTGTCGGCCAGCCCGCTGGACTCCCAAAGAAACAAGCTATCCCACTCGCAGCTTTCACTCAGACATAGCGAGGCCATCATGAGGTCCAGTGACTCAGGGGCGTTTTCTTTTGAACATTACAGCTAAATGGTCAGGGAGTAGTGAATTAAGGAAAACACATGTGGATTGGGTTTCCTAAAAAATGTCAATGTTCTACCTTATATCAATTTTACTCATTCAGGGCAGTTTGTATATTACACAGAATATCTGTATTAGCCACATATATGTTTCAATGTCTAAAACATCAGAGGACCTGTTGCAATGTTGTCTATACATTTAATTTCACACGTTTCAAAACAGTGGTTGGAATCAAAACAAATATTCTAAATCGATTCATTAATGTTTGCATGAGGACAAATTTTCAACCTGACATTGGCTCGGCATTTATTAAGCTGAAAAACCACATGTGTTCAATAATAAATTAGACCTGAAAAACATTTCCTGTTTGAAGTCTTCTTTTGTACGGTGTATTAAAACTGCTATAATGTAGACTTTGTAAGAGAGGACCTTAAATGTAGAAGACATGTGGCATGCATAGGCTTTATTTGATTAGCCCTCTTTATTAGCTCTTTGTGGGTTTCATTCTGAAGGAGTAACTTTATTTACACAGCACTTTTCAACAAAAAGTTCAAAGTGCTGAACAACAAGAATAAAGCCACAACAGGGGGCCCTCTTTCGCTATATGTAGCCTACATGTGATTTTAGATCAGTAAATGACAAAAAACATTTAAAATGATTGGAAAACATTTTCAAATTGCTTAGCCTTTAATGTGTCGATACAGATTTTTTCAAATCACAAGCTCTAAGTCCTGTGTGGAGGTAATCAGGCAAAATAAATCAAAACAACTTTGTGTGTAATGTGTGTGTGTGCAGGAGCTAAAAATCAACAGTAGGTGGGCTGTGGACTGTGTTTGGCATTTGGAGTCCTGCCGAGAAATCATTAAGGGAAATCTTAACTTCAACTGTTCAACAGGTCATAATCAATTTATTTATGCAAAAAGGGTAGAAATCACAGCCCCCTTATATTCCATCGGTATCGCAACTTCTTAACATTTTTTCTGGAACTATGCTGACAGAGATTTAGGGCCATATTGAGCAAGGAAACTTGATAGAGTAAGGTCATAATACAATAAGTATAAAGTTGTAATTAAAAAGAAAGTCATACTATTACTAAAATAAAATCATAATTGATAAGAAATTTGTGATATTATAAGAATACATTTATAATTTAATGAGAAAAAAGCATAGGAAAAAAATCACAATATTATTCATGATATTCATCATCATAAAATTATGAGAAAAAATCATGGCAAATAACCAGACACGGCAACTTGTGCTCACCGGGGTTCCATAACTACATTGTCTCCAGACTTATAGCAACAAACTGTATTGTTCAGACAATAAATATAATAAATTTAAAAAATACAAATCACATTAGTGTAAAAAAATATTTGGCACACCAACCGTACCACAAGCTTCACGCAGTTAAAGGAATTCAGATAAAGATTACATAGATACTATCCTCCCAATTAATTCTGTCACAATTTTAAGAAGATGTTTTGTCATTGTGCTCCTTTTGCAGACATATGAATATGTTTGAGCTCATTCAGGGAACTTTTGGGCAAAGATTTTGGGATGTAGAACCTAAAAACAATGACGTTAGTAACTTGTTGAAGTTGCTGGGTCTTTTGTTTAATAATATTCAAAGGTCTGTGGTCTGAAGTTTATTCCCCACAAAAATATTTTTTGTGTTGAACTCAAGATATTCTAAGAATCACTCTGTAAGGTGTTAAAAAACAAAAACCCTCTAAAGACATGCCTTATCTGGAAAACTCTTATTGACACACTGCCAGATGATTTAAGAGTTTTAACTAATGGTCTATGATTCTTTTTCTAAATTTATTAAAAAAAATATTGTTACATCTGGCACATTGCTCCCTGCATTGTTGTGTGTGTGTATTTTTTTACATTATTATTGTTTATTAATAACATTCTGGGGGGAAAAGCTTCACGCAGTGACATCATTGCGTCGTCACTTTCCAAGATGGCGGTATTTGCGTGGCAGCATTATTGTTAGCGGACGGAGTGTTGGAGAGAAAAGGTATTTGTTCTGTTGTGTTTTCATGGTGTGTGTGTGTGTGTGTAGCTGCAGTTCGCAGAGTGTGAAGCTGTAAACAGACCGAGTGTGTGCATGTAGCAGCTTTATTCCTCCTCTCTGTAACGTGTGTTAGCTTGTTAGCTTGGTAGTTTGGATGTGTGATGCTCGGCACAGCTGTTTGAATCAGCTCTGTCAGATGAGCCAGGTTGGATGGTTTTACTTCACTGTCACTTCGCTCCACATTTAGCCTGATGACAACGTTTGAACACATATTTACAACACGTGAACATCGTGAACTAACGCTGTGTGGATTCAGTCGTGGGCTCTGTAGTGAACACAGGTCATTACTGAAATAGAGCAGTCTCATAGAAATGCTCTGTTATTGGATCAGTCAGGCGGGATGGACCACACATACATGTCCAGCTACTGTGTGAGTTTAGAGCCAACAACAGTTGTGTGTTGGACTGAGCTGAGGTTTGGTTCTGTGGTGTTGAACAGCATCAGAGCATCAGATCTGTCTGCGGATGCTTTGCTCAGACCCACTCAACTTTTCACAATAACATCAGTTCACACTACAGCTGAGAAACCCCAGTGGCACACACCACTGCTTCATGTCACTCCTCTTTACTCAGTATGTATTTCAGAAGATCTCTTGATAAACATTAGTTTCACAGGTCTCATTTCAGTCATGTTCTTGACACAGTGGAAGGGAAATCCTTGCCACTATATTTTCTGACACAGAGAGGAATCTTCAACATCTTCCTCAAAGATCCTGAGTTTTCTCATGATGACCTAAAGACCTAAGAGTTTGTGGAGACAGACAGGGAAACCCTGTGGACACTTTGTCTTTCCTGTTACCTGTCAACCCTGTGCACCAGAGCCTTGATATCTTTTGTTAACTTTGCTTTATTTGTTTTCTTTGTGGCCGATTCATCGCACAACTTCACTTCAATTTTATTTGTACATTGCCAAATTACCACGTACATAGAGAAACTAGGGATATCACGAGAACTGATACTTCGGTACCAAGCCGATGCCGACATTAACAAACTGGCACGGTACTCTTTTATTAATTTTTTTACAGCACTGTAGGCACAGAAAAATACAGCCCGTCACTGCAAAACTATTGCCACCGCTGTTTCTGGATCAGGGCAGACACACATTACATGTCCAGTGTCCTTGAACCGTGCTGTATCACCCTGCCACATGCCACATCCTCCCTCACCTGCTAACCTGAGCTCACTTTACACTTTAACAATAACAACTGTCAGTTATTAGGACCTCTTACAGTCATTTAGTTATACCTGATAACTTAAATCTCATTATTTTCCTACATGCCACTGTTCTGTTTTGTAATATTAATAGTCTTTTCTTTTTATTTATTACTTGAAGGCTACATAGCCACTGTTGTATTATTTTTATAATGTGTGTTGAAGTACAAGGAATTTGTTGTTTTGTTTTTTGCCATGACATCGAATTGGGTATCTGAAATCATTGAAATTTCATGGTATGGGTATCGACTACCTAATTTCTGGTATCATGACATCCCTTAGAGAAACCTACAATGGAACCAGACTCAGTTTGGCCGACATCTGCCTCGACAGGTGGAACTTTATTTTTGAGTTTTTGGAATGGGGTAACAGAATAATCCTAACAAACTGTAGCCTCCAAAACAAACACACAGTTGAATCAAAGCCTTTTGAAAACATTATGACCTTGAGCAAGGTAAGATTTATTGCAGGGCTGTTGTATTAGACTGCATTTTATCTAGGTGATCCCCATGAACTTGAATAATGTGAGGGAGAGCAGTGTTGTCAGTTCCAACTGGGGTGTTATTGCTGCTTAAGTGTCAGCCTCTGCTCTGAGCTGTCTCTCCCTGTTTGATTTCAGAGCTAAAACCTGCTGAGAGGAGAAGCCTTTGGAGGACGTTAACTCTGACCGATAAGGATGAGTTCTCCAGAGGAGGTGAGGTCCCATAAAAATGAACCTATTCTTACCTGGAATTAACATGTGTTTTTGGCAATCTGTTCACAAGTGGATAGCTCTATGTACATAATTTCACTCCTAGTATTTGAATTAAAGGTTGTATTATACTTTGCCGTTCTCAGTCAAAATGATTGACAAGGTCTTTAACGTTGTAATTTATGTTTATGGGTTGTTTTTTTTCAATAATGTTTTTTATGATATTGACACACAACCTATTCATTTTATATACAAAAACAACTTGATTACATTAACATATGCAGAACAGAATTATAGAGTTATGCATTTATAAGAAGGGATGCACGATATATATCGGCCCGATATATTATCGGCTCGATAATGGGAATTTTATATTATTATTTATTTATATTAATCGAAAATGATATCCCGTAAAACGTCCGATAAACACAGCGTGCCTGGTAACGCTCATGACGTCATACATCCGTGCCTGTCCATACTAGGGTGATGTGTTTACATCCGAACTGAAAACTGTGGATTGCAATTTGCACCAAATGTGCAAAGGTTCAGAGAGGCGGCAAAACATTTGCAAATTTTAACACTACCAATCTCGTAAGTCACCTTAGAGTCCGTCATCGCGATGACAATGTATTGCAATCATATGGCTTAACAAGGTGTGATAGCAGAAACAAAAGTAGAAACCTCAGAGAAAGCCTCATGTGAGGGATCCCTCTGCCTGGAAGGACTGAAGTGCAATAGATGTCGCGTGTAGCAGAGCACATCAACAAAATTACAATATTTATAACATTTATGAGAAAAGACAATGTCTAACATAAATAGAGAGATGTATCAATGTTCAAAGTAGAGAAAGGTGTTTGCAGAAAGGAAGGTGGCAACAATGACAATTGTAATGATATTGGTATTGAGAGTAATATAGTGTATGTGAGAAGGCATATTGTATATCTATGTAATGTAGTTGTAATCATAGTCCAGGATCAGCTTCCAACACGATCCACGCTCTGTAATGATACAAACGATATAAAGCACAAAGACTTCAGGTAAGAAGTCATATCAGTAACATTTATGAAGAGACATTAATGTGATAAAGAGTAAGAAAGAGAATCTCCTTGTGTTATTAGCCCCCGGCAATCTAAGCCTATAGCATCATAACTAAGAGCTAGTTCTAAGGCAGACCGGATCCAGCCCTAACTATATGCTTTTGTCATTATGCACTTTGTGGTGACTTTAAAGGTGATTATATAAATATGTGGTGTTACCCTGCGGTGCTGCCACGATGGAAAACACAACTTTCAATGTACATGGTTTTCACTTCCATCATCCTGTCCAAAAACATCCACACCACAGAATGGAAACTGTTGACCCCATTCAGCCCTGGTATTAACTTCCACCCTGAGTGCGTCAGCTTTAAGTACATTTGTGAATGCACCCATATGAGTATTTACTGCCTCTTGAGATCTGATCATGCATGTGGCCATTTGTTTTACAGTGTAAAAGCAAATGAGTCCTGGGCTACATATAACGGACCACCCACTGAGCTCTTCAGTGCTCAAATGTTGATTTGTTTCTGGCCGCAATATAAACACTGACTGATACTTTTCTAAAAAAAGACACACATACATAAACACAAACATCATCATCAAACACATCTGTAAACCCAAACTGAGTGAAAATAACATTAATCGGTCTTCTCGAACACAAATGACGTGAATGACTATTAGCATGTGAGATCCAAGTGGTCAAAGAAGACATGTTCAGGACGGATGTTAATACCAGTTCTCAACAGGGCCGGATGTTTTTACCATTCAATCTCCATTTGAGTGGTCTTCAAGACTAGAAAAGTGATCTGTAAATACAAATCATTTACCACTTATTTTTTTGTATGATTTTTGAAATTGTCTTTGTTATGTTTTTTTATATAAGGTGTTGGCAAAAGTTATTGCTTTTCTTTTGATTGCATTTAAGGGCCAACAACATTTTTGATAACTATTTACAGATCACAGAAAAGTGATCTGTAAATACAAATCATTTACCACTTATTTTTCGTAAGATTTCGAAATTGTCTGTTATATTTTGTTATATAAGGTGTTGGCAAAAGTTATTGCTTCTCTGTTGATTGCATTTAAGGGCCAACAACATTTTTGATAACTTTTCTGTCTGGCTTCAGACTTCTACATTGTACAGAGACAGCTTTAGTTAAGGTAACAAATGACATACTCAGTGCTGTCATAACAGACTTGTCAGACTTGTCAGACTTGAAAGTGACCTTTGATCACTCCATCCTGTTACAGATTTGTTTGTCCTTTTAAGCCTTAGGTGCAGGACAAGTCTAAACTCAATGAATGTCAACTCACTGATCACTGTCATACACTTACTGTTGTAGTCAGATTTTTGAATTGAAAACAGTTACGGTCTATAATACTTTTCAAAGCACTTTCTAAATTATATTTGTCTGTCTGATTTTATTAACTGATGAAAAAGCAGCCATGTACAAAAGAAAATTGTGGATGTGATACATTGAAATGCTTCAATGTATCAATGCGAGATGCATTGCTGAGCGAATCGTTGACTGCTGAATCATAATCGAATCGTGAGACTAGTGAAGATGCACACCTCTATTACTGCAGTCGTGCACACCAGTGTCAGAAGTGGGAGCGAGATAAAAGAGAAAATGACGATAAAAAATGTTTACGAAAACTTGAGCGACAGTGTTACCGAAGAAGACACCCAACGGACACAGGACAAGCCTCAAAAGACGAGGACATTGTTGAGATATTTTGGCTAATTAAAGTCTGCCAAGAAGCAGAGTATCATGCACTGCAAAGTGTGTGAAAAGACCGGTAGTACCACTAATCTTTTTTACCATTTGAATCGGAAATTACAGAAATAGTGATTTGATTTTTATAATCGTGATATATATCGATATCGACTGATAAAAATAGTCGTGATACGTTTTTTTCCCATATCCCCCAGCCCTACCTCTATTCTAACTTTTATTTCTCTGACTCTGTTCTTTTTATTTTTCAGTTGAAACCGGCAGAGGCAGACGAGAGCAGAACTCATCACTGTCAGAACTGTGGGAAAGGTTTTAGTCGGATTTGTAGTCTTAGAAGACATGAACTCACCCACACTGAGGAAGAACTGTATCACTGTGAACAATGTGGCAGCAGCTTCAGCCAACTAAATGCATACAACCTCCACTTGTATACCCACCCTGAAGAGACGCTGTACTGCTGTGACCAGTGTGGGATGGATTTCAGTGACCAGAGCTCTTACAGGAAACACCTGCGTGACCACACTGGACCATACCAGTGTGACCAGTGTGAAAAGAGTTTCAGTTACTTCAGCATTTACAAGATACACATGCGAGTCCACACGAAAGAAAAGCCGTACTGCTGTGACCAGTGTCCAAAGAGTTTTAGCTTTTTAAGCTCATACAAGCGACACCTGCTCAGCCACAGTGGAGAGAAGCCGTACCAGTGTGACTTCTGTGGAAAGAGTTTCACCCAGTCTGGACATTTTAGTCTGCATCTACGCAACCACACAGGAGAAAAACCGTTTGAGTGTGAGCAGTGTGACAAGAGTTTCAGTGACTTGAGCAGTTATAAGATACACCTTCGTGTCCACACCGGAGAGAAACCTTATTGCTGTGACCAGTGTGGGAGGAGTTTCTCTCAGTTAGGTAATTACAAGTCACACATGCGTATCCACACCGGAGAAAAACCTTTCCACTGTGAACTATGTGAGAAAAGTTTCTCTATCTCAAAAACATATAAACAACATGTGCGCACGCACACAGGAGAAAAACCATACCAGTGTAAAGATTGTGGGAAAGGTTTTGGTCGCTTGAGCAACTATATGCGCCACCTACGTATCCATACAGGAGAGCAACCATTCAGCTGTGAGCAGTGTGGGAAATGTTTCAACAGTTCATACAGTTACAGCCGTCACCTGCGAGTCCACACCGGGGAGAAACCTTACTGGTGTTCGCAGTGTAAGAGGCTGTTCACACGCTCACAGTCTTTAAAGAAACACCGCTGCGTTGAGGTAGATGAAGAAAGTTTATCTGTGTGCACCAAAGAAGAACAAATTAGTTGCTCATTAACAGAATCTACAAGTGACAACCAGTAATAACTAACAAAAAAGAACTACAGTCCTTGTCTTCATGGTAATGGAGAGACATGACTGGGTTAAATCATACCTCTCTCTCAGTTCATCCAACTCAAATCTGTCAAATCCCAGCTATTTCCAGTCACTACTCGTGTTCCCCAGGGTTCTACCCTGGGGGCCCTTCTGTTTACCCTCTACTTACTTCCTCATGGCCATATCATCTGTAAATTTTACATAAATTTCCATTGCTTTGCGGATGACACCCAGCGCTACCTTTCCACCAAACCTACCTCCATCCTCCCGCCTACGTCCCGCTCTGATTGCCTACAGGAAATCAAATCCTGGTTCTCCTGCAAATTCCTCAACTCAACTCAACAGTGATAAAACCGAGGTTCTCCTTATTGGCACCTAATCCACCTTATCAAAATCAGACAGTTTTTCCTTCACAATTGATAATTCTTTAGTTTCTCCCTCCCCTCAGGTTAAGAGTCTGGGTGTCATCCTTGACCGCACAAAATCTTTCCAAGCTCGCATGAATAATGGTACCCGGTCCGCATACTTCCATCTATGTAACATTAACAGCGCCGCCAGTCTTGTTCACACCCTGGCAACATCCCGCATTGATTACTGTAACTTCTTCTTTTAGGTCTCCCTCACAAATTACTTCATAAACTTCAACTAGTCCAGAACTCTGCCGCTCGCATAATTTCCAGAACCCCCTTCTTTAATCACATCACTCCTGTCCTTCAGCAACTTCATTGGCTCCCGGACAAATACCACAATGTTTTTAAGATTCTGCTCCTCACTTTAAGGCCATCCATAATCTCGCTCCTCTATACCTTCTAGAGCCTTTTTATCTCTGCCTTGTAAGGTGACCTTGAGTGCTGTGAAAGGCGCCTAGAAATAAAATGTATTATTATGATTTTTAACTTACTTACACTAAGAAAATAACCAGACTTAATACTAACCATGTTTCTTTTCTGCTGTCTGACTTAAATAGGCAACAGAGATGAAGACAATGTACAAAGTGGGATGTTTTTAAAGGGTAGCCTAACACTAAATTCACTTTTTGAGTTGCTTTACATAATGTACAGTCATTATATTGCACATATTGCACCTCTATTGATGCTGATTTCTTATTATAGGGTTTGTTGCAATGGAAAATGTTTTTGTTTTTCAAGAGGAAAATACAACAATTCTGTCTACAGCATACTGTAGTGATTATCATTGGATGAAGCTAATCAGAATATGTATAAATCTTTTTGATGTCTTGTTCTGGTTTCAATGTATTAACCAATGAAACTTGAAAGGGCGTGGCTCAGTACATAAATATACCAAAGTTATCTGTTGAGCCACTCGTCATAAACCACAGAAATACCTGAAACCTACTCTTAACATTAAATTTAAATCTACAACTAAGGGTCGCTACACACGCCAAAACTGGCATCTCTTAACATAGTGTGACTGTAAATCATATATTGTTAAATATATTATATAACAAAGTTGAACATGTGTAGAACTCAATAGAGTCACTGTCAGTTTTAAACATCAATAAATTACAAAATAATTAAATTATCTTTAAATTGTCCAGTAGGGGGCTTTTTCCTACTAGCTCTGCTTAAACGTAAAGATAAGTGCATATATTTGTAAAATGGATCTCCTGCCACTGCATGAAGTTTGCAGTAAGTAAATCCTAACTTATTCAGTTTGTTCTCAACCTTGGTCTAACGTTGATAAAGTAATAAATGGATTTACATGTACAGTGGATGAATGTTGTGTCAGTGGAATATTTGCTCTAAGTGTTGCAAACTAATCAGAATTCAACTGAAGTGACTTTGCTTGTTTTTGTAAAATGAAAACTGCTCATTGCTTGTAACAGCTTTAATTCTGGCTGATTGAGCTGCTTCCTTCTGCAGAGATTGCTGCTGACAACTATATTTATAATTTCGTTGGCTTTTTTTTGTTTTCACTGTTCCAAACTGTATAATGTACCAATGTAGAAGAGAATGGATAGTTATGACAAGATATCTTCAACAAATTAAAGCTATTATGTGTAGAATTTGGAAATGTGTTACTTTGTGTACATGTAGTGAAAGATTGGCACTGGCAGAGAATTGTCATGCCGTGGACAATAATTTGACTGAAACAAGGCAGTCATTGGTGTAAAATGTGCTTATGAGAGGCCTTTAACCTGGTCACATGACCCACACGCTCTTCATCAGTCAAGCTGAAAAATAAGTAGTTCCTTATAACAGCTGCTGACGGCGAGGTCTCAGATTATCCTGAGGTGATTATTTAATTCACTACATGTGACATATGTTAATCCTGTACATAGCATCCTGTTTGAAAGTAGCTGTTTCAGGAATCTTTGAAACAAGGTTGGATGGTGCATATCTTGATTGTAGTAATTGTTAAGTTACAAAAATCTCACACAAAACAATTCCCTATTGATGGTTATTACATTGTATATAGTATTACAATGTCGATCAGAAATGTATAATATTATTAGAGGTAGTAACAGATTATCACTGATCAGACAATGACAGTGAGACATGTCCTAATGGAGTAATGCTGCTGGTGGTGGAGAGGAGCCACCTAGTGGACAGTGGACACACTTTAGTCCTACACATCAAGGTGGACATGGGAGGAGGCAGGTTGTGCAATGTGTCTGAAAGATTAAGACAGAAATGTAATAATAGTTAAACACTGATACTGTGGAAGATGTAAAAAGTCATCAATAAATTTAAATGCTGTTAATAAAGGTTTATATAAATTATTGAATTAATCAAGTCTGAAGTTTGAATCATTGAATGACTGCATGCATAAACAATATGTGTGAGAAAATATGTTCAGATTGGAGATGGTTTCTTATCTTTATCCATATTCTGTCTATTTGGAAATGTGTTGTTCTGTTTAAGAGATGTGAGGAAGTGAGACAGGAGATCATCTCAGCTGCTCGCTACCAGCTCCTGACATGAGCTCAGTCAGTGTGGAAAGTCTCTGCAAGCACTTCGGACATCTACTGCTGCAATGTTTCTGAAACATTTAATATACAAAAATTGCTTGTTGTAGAATATACATGTCGACACTATTAAAAGTAACACATCAATCAAGTTTATCATGTCATTTAGAAAAGTATCACAATTTGTCTACTGACATGGGAGGGAAATCTTGCAGAGTGAGGGAATGAATTTTTTTTCTGGAGAAGGAGGATGTCTTAAAGTATTTATTCTCAATAACAGAGGCATCAGGGAGACCAGGCGGATGAGCTGCGCAGAAAGTTAACAGTTGTATTGCCATCACCAAGTCTGAGCTGTCCTTACAAAAAGGAGTGCTATAATCTCCCCACGGCCCAGTGGCCAGTCTTCATGTGGAGCTACTCTACTGTGCATATATACTATACATCTAAACCTTGGCTCATCACATCAAACCATTGTTGTCTTCTCTGTCTGTTTCTAAGAAAGTCAGAGTGCATTTTAACAGAGATATTATCCACCTGGTTTACTGACACAACCTTGGGTCTTACATTTATGCAATAGAGAAAATTGTAACACAAATATGTGGTGGTTTTAGAAAATACTGTCATCCTGGGTTAGAAAGGCCCCAAAATAAGACAATGCATACTAAGTAAAAATGAATAAAAGAAAATAGAATAGACAAAATTTGTTAAATTATTCCTATAACAATATATATTTAATCACTTCCATTTTTAACTTGTCAACATTTTTGCCATCTATTTCTGGTTACTCCACCTTTCAGGCCACTTTCCTGAAATGTTGAATCATGATGTTAAGACTGAAATCTGAAATCTGTCCATCATTGTGACTGTTTTAATCAAATCACTTCCTAATTTCCCTCTTAATCACATGCATTTTCATTACTTACATTTTTATTATCCATTAATATTTTTTTCATCCACATTGTCAGCTATCTGTCAGCATCTTATCTATTTCCATACTTCTCAGCCATTCTGACCATGGGGTGACGAAGTGAGTGTGACGCGGCTTCTCTGACGTCACCAAGTGACGGCGTCAGTTCACGCTGAGGTGAGTGAGGATGCACACCATTGGCTGCTCGGTGAGGAAAACAGGGCTGCGCCTCTGAAGGACAGATCGCAGTGTGCGTGCACGGAGGGAATAAGAACATGTCAACGTGCACATAGAGTGACGCTGCACACGCTCACCGAGCGGTACGTATCTGCTGTGTTGTGTTCTTGTAGTGTTGCATCAGGGATCCATTCGGCTGGAGAGGAGAGCGACCAGAGGACGATGCTCAGTTGATGGGTGGGATCTGTGATTTAACTGTTTCAAGTTCATTCCTCCAGAGGAACCGACAGGCCGTGTCTGCTCCTCCTGTTCCTACCGACAGGAGGGGGTACCCGTCTGCAGCAGCCTGGGTGTTGCCTCTTCTCTTAGCCCACCTACAGATGGGACACATTATCCTCGTCATGTGATAATGATAAGATGTCAGTGCGCCCTAACTTCACTGAATCAGATTTTCTTTTTTTATCACAGCAGCAGTTTGTGTTTGGTCCAGTCTGTCAAAGGTTTCTGTCTGTGGTACTGTCGGGGGTTTGATCTAAATGGGACGTTTTGCAGTTGTTGTAATTAAAACCACACAAGACCATCTGTAATAATCTGTCAACTCTCTATGTCTCCATGTACAAAAAGCCACAGTGAGAACGAAAAGGTGTGGACCAAAAGAACATGAAGAGGGCTCTGAATATCTGATTATATAGACTGTTCATACACTGTGTATCTGTGTATACATTATGTACACACTACACATACTGCGCAGTCACATGCACACATTCACATATACAGACACACACATAACAATGTCTGTAATTATGATGTAACTCTGTATAGAAGTAGTTATCTGATGATCATCATTCAATCCTGCCTATAAATGCAATGAAATGGCTCAGGGCTCAGTCGGCTTCAACACAATGGGTCAGAGGGTTTCAGTCTGAGACTGTGACCTCTGTTTCTAAAAACATCAGAAAAAAATCCTTCTAACCCCACCTGAGTTGATTTGCTTAACTTTGCTCAACTTCTGGATGCTTATGATTCTGTTATTTGAGTGATGATGGTAATAATGATGTTTGACATAACTTTAGATGAGACCAAACACATAACAAGGTCTTTCCTCAGGCATCGATCAGTTTCTGACTGAAAGTGGCAAAAACGGTTTTATTCACCAAAACTTCTGTATCTGTGAACTATTCCTTCAACCTACTCACACACATTCTATTGTATGTAATATTCTTGTGACTTGTGCAGGGCCTGTTCTCCTGGCCTGTGTTAAATGCTCTGAAATTACCTCAGATTTATCCCGTGTCTGTCCTGACAGGAACTAGAAGGAGAGATCATATTACTCTTATCTTACCTTCTCTGCATTGGCTTCCTGTAAAATTCAGAATAGAATTCAAGATTCTGCTCTTCACATACAAAGCCCTTAACGCCTGTACTTTGTGGGCAGAGAGTGAAATGTAAGATCAATACACTATTGAGTTATGTGATATTGATATACACTGCAGCATATCTTCTGAGGCCCAAGACAACAAAACCACCTGAAGCCTGATGACTTTGATTTCACTTGGCCACATTGTGCAACACAAAGCCAACTTTATATCAAACAATCTCTAACATGTAATATGTCTGTTCCCCTCTCTGTCCCTGCCTCTATTCTTACTCAGGTCTGTGATGACACCTAGCTACTGTCAGACACTTTCCACTTCCTAACCTTTTTACCATGGCAACAGGAAGAAAAGGTAAATTTGACACTGCGTGTGTGTGTTTGTTTGTGAGTGGGTTCCACAGTTGAAAGGCAGTTATGTGTCCTTCATATTGTTATATCTGTCTGTAATCAGCAGGGGGCAGTGGGCCTCATGCTTTAGTCCTTGCTGGGGTACTTCCCAATGGGTCAGTGATGATATGCAGGAAAAAGGAGGAGGGCTGTAGCAATGACATCTTTGGAGACTCCTTTTTTTCTGTGTAACTTTAGACATTGAAGATAAAGGTTTGCAGTAGAAAAGTCAATTTATATGCAGTGCAACTCATTTCCTTTACAACCTGGGTTCAATATTTGTTTGACCCTTTGGCATTACTTGAGACTTGGGGTCAAAGTGAAGCCAGTGTAAAATCCTCACCACAAAACATGTCACACAAGCCAAGCACCGCAAATCACTAAGTCTGTGTGTGATGATGTAACAGCCTCCATATCCAGCAGTTCCCAGGACGCTGTTACCACTTAAACAGCTTCACTACATCTTTGTAGTGCCAAGCTCAGGGGATGCCAGGAAGTGCCTGAACCACTATGTTCATGTGCTTCCCTTTCACACATTTTTCTCAACTTAAATATTTCACTTGATTTTGGTGTATTAAACTTCTTACTTCGAGTCCATTAGCTCTCAAGTCGGTTTCATTCAAACTAAATAGTTTCACCATTATTCATCTCTTAATTTCTAAGACTAACCTTTTCCTCATTGATTTTTAAATTAAACTCAATTTGTGTATTGGACCAACAGCTAACTGTGCTGCTCATGTTACGATATTGTTATATCTCCCAGTGGTGCTACTACATACCCACAATTTCTCTGGAGGACTTGTAATATATAGAAATTCAAAATGCCCATAGATATAGTAGGCGCTGATGTCAGAGATTTTTGAGTAAGAATTGTCCACTTCAGCACAGATGCATTGGTGATGTGGCCCCAATTATGGCATTTTTAGTAAAAGATGAATCAATATTTGGTGGTTAATTACAACTTTGGACATCTCCATGGTTGGGCCTGCCTTGGTTGCTGAAGTTTGTATTTCCTCTCACCACTAGGCTCTACGTCCAAAGCGGGTGGCGTGCATTTCCCTGACGATAACGGGCCCCCTGACTCTCCAACACGCAGAGATGACCAGTCAAACCTCTCCACTCTCATTGCTACTCAAGAAAAGGATGGCAGCTACCTGGTCAAGGTGTGTCGTGCATGCACTCTTAGCACATGATTTAATAGGTGTAAGGAATTGATGAGCAAATGTTATAGTCATTATCTAGTAGCCATCAGGAAGTTACACACACTATTTAGTTGTACTGCCATGTAATGACAGTTAAGGCTTAAAGAACACTTAAAGAAGGAATATAATTTTGGGCGCAGATTACAGCTAAGAGCGCCAATGGTTTTAACTTACCATAACATCTTCAAAGCCGCTCCTGCTGCTGCAACTGCTGGCAATGTTGATAAATGGGCAAAAGCAGATAACCCACTTTCTGTTCTCTTCAGCCTGTCACTCTCACCTCAAACAGCATCTTTTTTTCACGTCTCTTTTTCTTTCCCACTGTAACCAATGTAGGAGTATCACAGCCAATATGATGCAGAGGCAAATCCAGACTGGAATTATTCACTACACAAAAAACTCCAGCTCTTCAGTCATATTATATTATAGATATCACATTAGGGAGGTTAAATATGATTTTTTAACCTCCCTAACCCCCCAGCTGTTCCTTTTCCAGGCTGGTTTCCTGAAGAGCCACCACTGTTATGAGATTGTCTTCAGCGTTCAAGATGTACCCACACTGGGCAAAGAGCTCCTCTGTCTCCCCTCCTCGTCTCCGACCCGGAGGTCCTCCAGCCTCCGTGTCCATCACATCAACTCCTCACTGGAGGGTAAGTCCATAGTAATAATGAATCCAGTTGGATGCCACTGATTTTGGATGAATCACCACCATCTTGTTGGTTACTGCAGCTAGAAAATGAAGAAATTAAAGCAGGACAAACAAAGCAGTTTGTTTGTGTTTACAAGACGCTACATCCTGAAGGGAGCAAGGAGCCTTTGGCCTCCACTAGCACCTGCGTGGGCTTTCCCATACAGAGTTTCTTTCATCACCAGCAACTCATCCCATGAGACACTGCTAAACTTTGAACCAATATAAAAGTCCATTAAAGTTTCTCCACAAGCCAAAAAGATGAAGCCAAAATATCTCTGATACGGGAGCCGCCATCTTGGTCATGTGATTTGGAGCCAGAGTCTGTCTGTAGAGTAGTGGTGCCCACCATTATTATGGTATGGGCGATTCAGTTTCAGCTGTCAATCATGTCTCAGCCCATTTTTTTAATCATCCAATAACTAATTAAAGCCAAACTTCATCAGAACATGGTAACATGTGAAAATTGAGTGGTTTTACCTTAATATAGGAAGAACTGTGTGGGAGAATGTTTGTGTAGAAACTGATGCTCCGTCTCTGTCAGGAGTAAAGGTAACATGTGAGTACAGGACTCACCAGGAGGGGGTGCTGCAGGAAGAGGTCAATCTGGTTAGCAGAGGGAGAAAAGCCTGCAGTCTGAAGGTCAGACTCCAGGCCAGAGTCATCGGTAGGTACTAGCACACACACGTGCACACACACACACACACACACACACACACACACACACACACACACGCACATGAATGCACATAATAAAACTGAATCCAAATTTCACACTGAATCAAAGTTATGAGCATGTATTGGGACTTTATTTCATGTTTATTTGTCAAAGTCACACACAGTAGCCTGTAAACCAAACCCATCAGCAAGCTGTGTATTATGCACTTATATAAAATGGGAAAAAGTTCTAGACCAGCCTAACAAACCCACTTTTAAAGCAAAGCACAGTTGTCAGTTTCCTGTTCAGCAACCTGTCAAATGGATGTCAGGGTGCTACTATAAATATTTGTCTCTTAAAAACATGATGCTATGGAGGGAGTTGTTGTGGATATTAATCAGATATTGATTGAGAATTGACAGTAAGTAGCAGCTCAATGTGGAAAATCCGGATGGCAGCCTGCTCTCTGCTGTTGAGGACTTCTCTCCACCACCTTTGCCTACACCTGCAGAGTTAACTGCTGAATTGGACAGTGTAGGGCCCTGTATAGTTACCTCCGCCAAGCAGGTCATGTGTTCATCTGAGTTTGTTTGTGAGGTAGAGGATGTTGAATGGGTCAATTTAGACATTTTATTCATTTTCCTTAACATTTCGAGATAGGGTGTTCTTAAACATTTCTCAATGATTTCTCATTAGAGAATAATTCATGGATCTTATGGAAGAATAATCCAGCTTATATCTGATATCTGTGCGTGTTTGCAGTTTGGTGCAGATCAAAATAAAAATCTGATTCTATCTTAACATCTTCTTAAAATATGGTTTCATAAGGGGACTATTGTGTGGGTAGAGGTATACACTCTTCTGAGTCACGTTCTAGTTTAACATAGATTAGGTTTTATTACAAGAGATAAATGAACAGTTAACACTGGAATGCAGGATTTTTCATTTCATCTCATCTTTCACAACTTAAATGAGTTGTGGTCAGATTTAAGGCATACCTTCGTGGGCAAGTGTTAAATGGGTGCCCTCCTTTCTTGTTACACATACAGATGATGTGCTCTTGTACAAAGTGAAAGTGTTTCAGTGTCGAGGCAGATGGCCGCCCACATTAAGTCTGGATCTAGAGGTTTCTTCCTGTTAAAAGGGATTTTTTTCTCTGCTTATTGTCTAGAATTTTGTAACGTCTCTCCCTTATTATATAATGTACCTTGAAATAATGTATGTTATGATTTGGCGCTATACAAACAAAACTGAACTTGAAATTTCCTGAAAAGTAACAGACAAAGACTCAGCTCTGACTTGATCAGACCCCTGAATGTAATACCAGGACTGAGAAGCAAACAATGTTTTCCTCTCTTTGTCTGCATCAATCTCACTATCTCCTTTGCCCTCATCCTTTTCTCTTCCTCTGTCCAGACCCACATCATGGGACTCCCATGCTGCTGGAGGGGGTGAGGTGCCTGGGTGCTCAGAGAGACGCCCACACAAGACACAGCAGTGATCGTAAGAGGATATGATTTACACAGTGTACAGCTTTACTAGAATTGGGAAATATGTGCCCTGTTTTTATTTTGTAATTTAAGTTCTCAAAAGAATGAAAAATGCTGAGTTATGTTTTAGAAAATTCCTTGACAATGAGTTTTCTCTGCAAAAAGTGTAAATAACACCAGCCGGCATTTGAAAAAAAGTATCCAATATACCCATGATGCCTCTGTTGTTGGAGAGATATGGTTAACCAGCAGGGAACAAATACACCCCCCTCCCGAAACAAACACACACACACACATGCACACACACAAACACAAACAATACAAATGAGTTTGTCAGATTTTAAGAGATACTGCCCCAGTATTTGAACTATTTGTACCCGTACCATAAAGAACAGTGCAGTACATTGTCAGTGTACACCAGTACCTTATGGTTATGGTGCTGTACTTAATGTTATTTGATCTTGAGTAAATCTGATCAAAGCTCGTCACTCCTCTAACGGCTGCAGGAACAGGCCTGGTGTCACCCACATGTCTCATATCTTCCCTGAGGCAGTTTAGTGACAAGTGTTTAGCTGTGGTCACTTGCTTAAAGGCACTTTGGCAGCAGTGATAGTGTTTGCAATAAGAGCCACTTGTGCTGTGCAGCTTTTTTAACCGACCCCCGCTTATGTACTTATGTACCATAACTAAAAACTAAAACTGTATAATATTGGACATAAGGTTACAGAGTAAGTACTTTATTTACAGCACCTTTGCATCACAGAGGAGTTGAAAATGGACATAGATACAGACATTAAGCGTAAATAAATAAAATAAAATCTACAAAGGAAATTAGGTCTTGAGCTATTTTTCGAAGGTGTCCACAGACCTTTAATCCTTTAGGAGTGATTTCAGGAGTGAGTTTAGGAGCCACACCCTCAAAATGCAGTTTCCTTTAGATTTAGACCTCATTCAAGATTTCAGAAACAAACTGTAGAGACCTGCTGGTAACAGGGCTGCAGTGATGTAGACCATAGATAGCTCTACAGGGGGATCGCAGGAACTCTGAATTGGAAACTGAATTTAATGGGAAGCCAGTGAAGAGTATTTGGAAAGGGTGTCACCAGAAGTCTTTTGGCGAACCTGGACCAGCAGAATTTTGGACAATGTGCACATGATCCGGGGATGATTTGCCAAGGCGGGTGAGGGGGAAGATGCAATAGTCAACATGGAACAATATAAAAGCATGAATTCACATTTTAATCCTCACTTGAGACCCAATGGGCCTGAGCTTTGCAATGTTTCTCAGCACTTTACGTGTCCGTCCAGAGTGTGGTTCATAGTAGCACCTACATTTCTTTTAGGCCCATAATCCATCATATAAGAGACAACACTAGGAGAGGCAGATGTTAGTACTGGTATACGTATTGACACAATTATACTATTACAATGTGTTGTTTTGGGAATAAAATATCTGCGAAAAAAATATGCTTCTGCTGCTGTACAAAGTCCTCTGTTTGCATGACAATAATTTAGGTGCAGAACTAAGTAGTTCTTATTACAAATATACCAATGTTTTTGAACATTGATAACAAGCATGTAGTTCTTTAATTCACATTAACTGCATTTAAATCACAATCTTAATATTTGTCTTAAATGCTTCAACCCCAGTGGCAGTTTGCCAGGAAGCAGTTGTCATACAGAGGCGTAGTACTCAACATGGATGTTCACTGTGGGGGTTTAAGAGGAGCTTAAATGCATGTGATCTACCAGACACATCAGTGACCATATATAAGGTTGCTGAATACATTTTCTGTCCATTTATGTGTCGCTGTTGTTTGTGAACGTGCAGCCCAAAGTGTGTGTACACATTGTTGGGCTCTTTTGTCTGACTGTAACCTCCCACAATGCACTCCGTGTACCTTGCGCTCAATCAGGACTTTACTATTTGTCTGTTTTGTCTGTCTACACTGCCATGCACTTTTCTGTTTGATTAAATTAATATTACCCAATCGCTTCTTATGTTGTTTGTCCTAAGCTGAAGAGTTTGGATCACTTTATGAGCAGGTTTCTGATACAGATACAATATATTCCTGAATTATATTGAAAGAAAGAAGAGAACAATGTTTTATCTGCCTTGTCTCATCACTATAATAATCCACTTGACTGTCCCTGTTTGCTCTTGACACCACAATACAAATGTTCGCGGCAGCCACTGTGAAAATATGCAGCAGAAACTGGGCTAAATGTACCTCTTCCTTCGGTAATCCAGTTGACTGAAATTTTCAATGTGAGGTTTGATCAAATTTAGATCAATTTCAAGGCAGAAAAAACCTGTGAATAAAGCACATAACCTGCTGCACCTCTGGCAGAGTGGTACTTGCTTTATTGATATTATAGTGACCTATAGTTCAGCATTCAAACTGATCACCAGCTGGCAGCTACGAGGCTGAGAAGGTCCTTTACCGTGGTAATGAATTACCAGAATCTCAAAATGTTACAATGCAAACATTGACTTGATGCATATGTAAGAAAATGAAGCATCCAACATAAACACCTCCAATGTTTATTTATTAATTAATTTTATTTACACACTATTCAACACACAATTTGTACTGAGGCATTATGATCTGATGAAGTACATGTTTTTCAAGAATTCCACTCTTAAAATGTCTTTCACAAGACAATCTGTCTGTAAATGAAATCTAGATTTTCCTTCAATATTATGGCAACGTGAACAGCGAATGAAGAGTCCACACTGATATCCCATTAAAGTTTAAGTTAATGTTTTAAAATAACATTTACTGTATTCAACGTACAGCAGCATAGCGACTCCTGAGAAGTAAGTTAGACATGAAGCACCTGAACAGATTTAGCAGAAAGAGATTAGCAGCAAACTTTATCCTTTTACTCACCAAGAGCCGTCAGCAATAACATCAGCTGTTGTTTTGCTTCTATTTCAATCAACTCTTTGCTTCTACTGTCTTTAGCGTCTGCTTGAAGAAGTAGTGCTGAAGATATAACCTCTCGTCTTGTAAACTAAACAACAGCTGAAACAGTGACCATCACCAGCACCCACTCCCAGCAAGAAACCAGGCTCAGCAGCAGAGAAAACCTACATAGCACCTTTAATAGAGAAAGATATAATTTAATGAATCTGGTTAAATTACCAATAACTGACACTTTTAGTATTGGAACATGTTAAATGTTATACAAACAGCATATTAACACATAGGATTATCAGCAATGGACATACAACAGGCAGTACTGCAACAAGCAACAGCAGCCCACTCTACAACCCCCCCCCCCCCCCATAGATTGAGGCCTCCGTACAAACAACTGACTGGTAACTTCAACCTGCAAAAAAGGTAAATTATCAGTCTTTCTCTACTTTTGACTCATGAGCCTTGAACTTCTACTTTTATGCATGTGACATCATTTCATGACCAAGGGAGGAAGACACCAATTCACATGTGCACCTGAAATGACTCAGGTCTAATCAACTAATTATTTTTATGACTTTTAAATGAAGTGCATACTTTAAACACGCTCAGCCAGAAATGTAGCATGATGCTTAATGGAAGCCTAAAGAGGGCTGAAAACACTTTATGGCATATTTGATGAATTATCCTCAGCTACATTAGTATACATTTCTCACAGCACGTCCCTGTTAACATGCCAACATATGCTGTGCTTTGAACCTAACTTCAGGCAAATTAGGTGGGTAATTTTAAATCACAGACGGTTTAGTCTTTCTTTGTTTCATGCACCTAATGCTGTGTCAAGATTCTTCTAGATTTTCAGCACTAAATATTATAGAACAGTGATATTGACCACTGCTGACTTCAGTCTTGAAAGTTCACATTGGCCCAGAATGAGGAACGCCCTTGTCAACATCAACAGCATCTCTATTGCCATGAAGGAATGAGGTGAAGCTTGGATCAAATGTGTTCCAGGTGTTTGTCTGTGACAGAATTCCTCATTAGTAAAGATTTCCTTAAAATGTCGACTTATTTCATTCTGTCATTGCAACAGGGCGAATGATTATTGGACCCTCATTTCTTCCTGACTTGTTAGTACAGGGGCTGAAGAATGGATGGATGGTGTCAGGAAAACTATCTGTGAAGGTATAGATGAGCACTCTGGCCTCCACATTGTAGAAGGACACCAGGCCCTTGTCACAGTCCACATAGATTCCAATCCGTGAAGGTCTGAGGTTGACTGTGAGGTTGGTTGAGGGTTCCGTTCGAAAGGCAAAGTCGGTCCGATCCCGCAGGCTGAGGAACCAATAACCATGGGCGGGGCTTACGGTGATTTTGCCCTTCCGACTGACAGACCGGCTTGCCACTCCCAGGTCCCAGTCTGTCTTTCCTCCAACCTCCACCTGGAAGAGGGCAGTGTGGTACAGTTCATTGCAATGAGTGTATGAGTCTCTAGAGTGCGGTCATACGGTTTCTTGTACAACAGACATCCGATAGTTAATGTCTGCACTGGGGATGGAATTTCCTCCCAATGACTGAAACTACAATAATAAAACTTGACAATCATCTTGCAAATTTATAGTGCTTCATTTCATTGAATTCCAGGCAGTTAACAAACACTTTGACCGGCTGAAATACAAATTCAGTGCCAGAGCACTGAAAGTCAGAGCCACAGACTGGAGCTATTCCCAGCCAACGTTGGGTGAGAGGCGGGGACAGGCAGCCAGTCTACAACCCATTCATGCTCACAAGTCAAATATTTAACAAAAAATAAATACAATAAGAATAAAAAAGTTTAAATAGTCTTTGAATCAGCAAACCTAAACCTTTGATTTACATCTCTATACAACTAAATTGCAACAGCAAATACATTTTGTAGGAACCATATTTGCAACAGGATTTTGTATTAATGTAGCAAGGACGTGTTCATTTATGTATTCAACAAGTCACAACTATACTGATACTGAACATATCAGAAAAATGTTCAGAGACAACGAATTAGTTTGTCTACCAAAAATATCAGGTCTTGCAGGACAACGTCCAAAATGAACAAAAAGTAGCATCTTTCTCTAACCTTAGACAAAGTGCTTTTATTTCCTAAACCAGAGACAGGGTTCTGGATCTGAAACTCTGTTGTGTCTCTTGTGTGATCGTTGTGCGTTTTGTACACTTGCCATCTATCCCAACCACCTCCCAGCAACTCTGCTGCTGTTCATACACATAGAGCTCACTCATTAAAAAAACGCATGGCCTTTGAACAGAATCCAGCCGGTGTTCACATTTCCTACAAACTGTATTTGCTAGTGCAGTTTAGAGAGAGGACGTTCAATGTTATTAACTGATCTGGTGTAATCTCTGGAATTTCTTTTGCTGTGATTTAGTGGATTTGTTTAAAAGGAGTGGAGGAATTATATATATATATATATAATTAATGGTGCACAAGTGTTCCTGGTCTCTCTCGCCTCTCTCTCCCCCTCTCCTCCACCTCCCCACTATCTCTCTCTCTTCTCTCCCCTATTTTTCACCCATCTCTCCTCTCCTTCTCATTTTTCCCTGCTCACCCCAACCGGTCGAGGCAGGTGGCCGCCCACAATGAGTCTGGTTCTAGAGGTTCCTTCCAGTTAACGAGGGAGTTTTTTCTCTCCACAGTCGCCAAAGTGCTGCTCGTTGTGGGATCATTTTGAAGGTCTCGACCTTCTATGTAAAGTGCCTTGACATAATGTATATTATGATTTGAGTGAATTGAATTAATGACATGGGAATTATACAACCTTCACTACTGGTTTACCAGCTCAGCAAATATGAACTGGCTGGAGGTTGGTTACAACAAAGTTGACATTTTTTATCAAACTGTAAATATAACACATTTTCTAGTATGATTTTAATCAATTTGTTAATCAGTCAGTTTGAGCTCAGGTTGTTCACACATCACGTAAAATGCCACAAGCCTGTGTTTTTCTTGAAGAATAGTGATTGCATCATTTAAACACTTACACAGGCATATTCACACTTGAAGGTGTAAAATGTGTCCCACCCACCTCCCAGTAGTGTCGTCCTGAGCTGAAGCCCTGGCGGGCCAGCAAACACACCACCCGGTCAAAGCGCTCAGGATAGTCTGGAACCGGCTGATGGCGGTCACCGCAGTGCACCTGCTTTCCATCTACTGAGATGATGAGACGTGGATGGGCTGTGTTTTGGTCTAAAGTGATGTCAGCTTACAGATGGAGAAAGAGTGATGGTTGGTGGTGAAACTAATGGATGGTGGAATTAGTCAAAGTAGGACTTAAGTATAAAAACAAACTGAAAATCATTTGAAAGTGTCAAACTACAGAGCAAAAATGTTTTTAAACTCTTACCTGCATATTCCTGAACCCTCCTTATCTCTGTAGAGAAAAGATTATATATTTATACTGTACTATTAACATATCATATTAATATTTTTGCAATGTTTATTGGTTCATTAACTTTAACAGGATCAAAAACACTTGACATAAACAATATTCCTAACAGATGCAAATCAACAAGTTCCTAACAACAATCCTACTTGGATTTGGTCTGGGTACAGATTGGTCCAATGACGGTCGCTGGCCTGTTAATAAGAGAAAAGAAGAGACTTTTATGATCATGTGCATTATCAGCCTTTATTAGTGAACATGTGATCATCAGAGACATATAAGTGCTGCTTGATTAAAATTTTTTAAAAAGTCCTGTGTGACAGTAATCAAAATTAAGGTATTGCTACAAAATTGGTTCTTTGGTAGAATATTCATGTTTGGTCTTGTAGAATGTTCCCCTAACGTCAGCATCTTAACTCAACTAACCAGTTTCTCTCTGGGTCTGAATGAACACTTACAGAGTTCTGGCAGTTTGCGCATCTCTTCCTGAAAGTGCTCCATCATTACACTGAGGTTCCGTAGAATCAGACCTGAGGTCAGCTCAGAGGACACAGAGACACTGGACCAGTCCTTAGCTGGAGGAGGGGTGGACAGGCCAGTGAAAGTCTGCAGAGAGGAAAAAGAACAGGCCGCCTTAAACAGACTTTAAGAAGTACATCAGAGATTCCAGGCGTGTGATGGCTCTGTCGTTCAGGTCTGTGATTTGAGAGGCGGTGTGTGTGTGAAGCCAGTGAGTTTGTTTTTGTTGGTGACAGAGATCATGTTGTAGAAAGTGGTGGGGCAGTACAGCAGGATGGGTTAGACTATTCTTTTGTAGAGTAGCAAGAGGGGGGGGGGGGGGGGGCAATGGACAGTGCTCTGAGTTTACAGATGATATGGAGTTTTTGCTGTGATCGGTTATGGACGGAAGTGATGCGCTGATCAAAGCTGAGTTTTTTGTCAATATTGAGTCTGAGGTATTTGAACCTGTTCTACTGTTTTGTCATGAATGGAGGTGGGGTTCAGTCCAGTGTGTGGTGTGTGTGATGTGCCAATGACCAGTTCCTTTGTCAAACAGTCGCCCAGAAGCCAAAAATGAAATCAATTTCTCACTTATTCATGTTTTCTTTATTTGTTGTATATTTAGTCATTCATTAGTCCATACCATGAGAAAGTCGACGTAGTCTTCAGATACAGCCAGCTGGCTCAGTGCTGTGCTCCTCCTCTTCAGCTCAGCGATCTCCTCCTCCAGCTCTCTCAGCAGACTCTGAGCTCTGTGCTCGGCCGCTCGATGACTCATCTCTATCACCTGAGGTTAACAGGAACAAGTTTGCCATCACTGCTAAATTCATACACTGCTGACTTTCACTACAATAGTAATAGAAAAAAATATATATCTTCATCCATCCTGTGCATGTTCTGTACCTCCAGGACTTCAGCTTGGCAGCGCTCCACACAGGAGATCAGTTTGGAGAACACACACACAGCCCCATTGGTCTCTCTCTCAGCAGCAGCCTGAGGAGCAGACAATCAGTAAGTGTATGTACTATCTGTTCATATGGTATTCAGAGGCACGGACTGGACGTTTGTCAAGTTGGAAAGATCTATGCACTCCTGAACAAAGTGGGAAGAAGGCTGGATCATATGGTACTGATAAAGAGTTGGGATTTAAGTGAACTGTTATTAGAAGACCAGGAATCAACTGCCCTCACAAGCAAGTGAGTGGCAGCTTTGTTTCAAAAGTTAATAGAAACAAAAGGGATGCCAACAATATTATCTTAAATGCAACACATCAGCCTCGCAGTAAATGTTGCTCTCGTCACTTAAAAATCTGGATCAGGTTAACCTGTAGACTCCTCTAACTTTTAAATGTGTCACATATAATGAGTCCTTTATTAGTTGTCAGGGCAGTCAGTCTGGTTAGTCTGTGGTCTTTGGACTGAGCTACTGAAACTCACATGCATCTCTCGTAAGGAGCTCTGTATTTCCTCCACTTTCCTCTCTCGCTCGCAGATCAGATCCTTCAGCTCCCCCTCTTCAATTCCTAACTGTGCCTGGAGAAGATGGAGAACACAACCTAATTATGTCATAACTAATAATCGTTTATCTATTCTATACATGGTATATGCAAACAACAGTGTGTGGGATTAAAGTTTGTAAATCCCACTCATGCTTTTATAGATTATAATCTCCATGGCATGAAAAGAAAGTTTAAGATTGGCACAACAGTAAAATATTTTAAATCAATGGTAGGGGTCATTGATCCCCCTTAGGTGGTCACAAGATACCAACAAGCTGGCGTCCTGAGAGGATTTCTAGAAATCACATAAAGTAAAACAAATATTGGAAATAGTATATATAGATATGATTGTTACAAAATAGTTGTTAAGCAGCAGCATCAGTTACAGCAGGTCAGTTTACAGCAGCACAGGAAACACTGACATATGTGTCCAACTAGCTCAAGCTCCATATCCTCTGTTTGATTCAACCACCTTCGGGGATAACAGAGGTAGCACGTCTACGGTATGGTTATTTTGGTGGTTGGGCTGAGAAAGTTGGGAACCAGTGATTTACACGAAGCCATTTTCTGATTTTAGATTACACGAGAGCACAAATGTTAATAGCTCTTATGTTGCACATTCGATATGTATAACTCCCCAACCCTTGTATCTGCTGGGTATAGAATTTACATGTGATTATTCAACCATCCAAATCCTTTTTATTTAGTTTTTTTATGTCACTTTTGATATGACAACTAGGTGTCGCCATAGTTACACAATCAACAATTACTATAAACTTAATGGAAAATCTCCCCCCCCCCCCCCCCCCCACCCCACACACACCTTCTTGATGTGCCACTCCCTCTTGGCGGGGCTGACGGTGTGTCCTCTGTGCTCTGCTGCCTCCACACACATGTTGCACACACACAAGTTGTCAGTGCGACAGAAGAACCCGAGAGGTCTCAGGTGGAGGGGACACAGAGGCAGACTGGGCGAGGATTCACTTGGACCGCTCAGAGTGTGCCTGTCAAATTTAAATACAGCCCTATCGAATTAGTAAAATATAAACACACCTTTTAGTACATGAAAGTACATGCAAGCTATTACGGTGCAAGTTTAAGATTTGGGGGAAGAGCTCCACTAGAAATATATATATAGATATATCTATGAATATATCTATATATAGCATCACCCTTTGAACCTACTCAGAATAACCAAATATTCACATAATTATCATAATTTCAAACAAAAATGCCAGAAATGTCAGATTCTAGCTGCTCGAGTCAATTTGATAATTTCTTTAAAGTTATAGTGAAAGAAATATCCATTGGTTTGGGACTGCTGGATGGACAAAATACAAATTTTTAAAAAGCTATTAGCCCCAAAACTAAAGAATGCTTAATAGGACGGGGCCACAAGTCAGCCATCCAATGACAGTCCTAAAACATTTTCAGGTTTATTTTACAGGTGAAACTGAATAGATGCATTTAATAAAAAAAAAATACATATACTGAGGGTGTACCAAAATGTTAAAAGTTCATTGTACAGGATCACAGAAAAAGGTTAAGAGGTAGTTCATCATTCTGTCCCTTTTGCAGCCAGTGTTTGGAGAGTATATATATCCAATTAGTCTCATGCTGTTTGAGCAGTTTGTCCTGTTCCCCTCCTCTAGGTGGTAGGGGGACCAGTTCAATGCCACAGAAACACAATGAGGAAATGTCACGATGAGCAGCATTGAAATGCGCAGCTATCGGAAAATCCGATCATTTCTGCGTATTGGGCTTTTATTGTGTGAGGATCACAAGCGATAACATCATTGATGGGAATTGCCATGCCTGTAATGTGGCTGGTAAAATGGATGAGTTTTCATGGTGTTACTGCACAATGTGCAACTTCCACAGTAGTAGTTTCCATCGGGAAGAGGGTGCAAACGTGTCTGTGTTGACTGGATTTCTTATTGTTACATAACTGAGAATTTCTTTTGTTTTTTTAGCATTCATTTTAAGTAAATCAGATCGTATCTTCTTAAGAGCAACTCCTCCTCATTGGAGTGACAGATCCTTCGCAGTCTAAAAAACAAACTGATAGACTGTTTTTCAGGGAACTGGGGTGAAAACTTGTAGCCAGCAACAGAGTGTTTATGTCAGTGTCCTTCCGATAGTGTTGTAATAATTGAGCCCTCATTTTTAATGACCCACATGTCTAAGAAACTCACTTTTTCTGTAAATACAGCAGATGTCATCTATGAATCTGTACCATTTCATGATCTTAGACAAATGTGTGTACGGTATTAGCCCGAAATTTGAAAACTGCTTTTATTTAATACTCCTAAACTAAATAATTGATTGAGAGAATAATCTACAGAGTAATTGATAATGGAAATAATCTCCTGCAGCTCTACTCTGAATTAAAACTGTTGAAGTAATTCTATGTGTGAGTGTATGTGGTATCATCGAAATAAAAGAACTGTGCCAAAAATGAAACCAACCACAATAAAATGAATGAAATTAAATTGAAATTTTCTCAAATACACTTTAGATGACCTTTAAAGACCCTATGAGTAGGATATGAAAGTTTCAAATATTTTGACAACTTTTGGTAATACCAAAACCAACATAAACAATATCAATCCTGGATTGAAAGATCCTTCTGCAATGTAGGGAGGGAAGTACCTGCGGAGAGATGAATAGGGTGGAGGAGGGTCCTGCTGCTCTGTGCTCTGAGACCTGATGGCCATGTGAGAGTTGACTCTGTTGGGGCTTTGGTCGTGAGGGTCACTGGGATGGGTCGGCAGCTGTTGGAAACGGGTTATCATCTCAGCAAAGATGCTCTCCGGCATCTCTCCTGGCCTCGTGGCCAGGAGATGATGATGGTGAGGATGAGAGTTGGGGTCCTCCACTCCTTCTCCACCTCTTTCATCCATTCCTGAATTGGCAATCTCCTTGAATCGTTCAGTGATTTCCTTCAGGGTTCGGTTGATCTGAAGCTCTGGGCGCCTGCGGAAGGACTCCTTACAGAGGGGACACTGGTAGATCTTTGCACCTCCTCCCACTCTTGCCACTCCTGCCCAGTAAGAGGAGAGGCAGGCCTGGCAGAAGCTGTGACCACATGGTGTTGATACTGGGTTGTTGAACACCTCCAGACAGATGGAGCAGGTGAACTGGTCTTCAGACAGAAAGGCTGCAGGCAGCGCCATAACCACCGGCTGCTACACTGGATATTGTAGGAAATAAGAGATGCAGGTTATACAACCATTAGATAGATACACTCTGTTTTGGTGCCTAATGATTTTTGTAATTTGCTAATTTTAGAAGAAGAACGTGGAAGGGAGTTCTTCTTTTTCCACTTCACAAGGTAGTGTAATCAAGCAAAACAAGACGAGATTAACATGAATTGTTTTAGCATCTAATAGATCTACAAACTGGACTTTATCTTTATATTTCATCTGAACAAAAAAACAACCTTATAGAAACACAGCAACACATAGTGTCATGAGTCTGAGGACAGATATTTTCTCCATTTCATAACTCTGTATAGATGGCATGACATGATGATGAGGCACAGAGTTGTGATCCAGAGGATAAAGAGTATATTTAACACGCGCGCGGTTTCGCAAGATGTGGGAATTCAGGCTTGGTTGGAATATTTCCACACATCAGGTTTACCATGCCAACCTTATCCTTATCCAGAGTACAAGTGAATAGGTGTCTTTCTATATAGCAAGACTGAAACATTACAGGAATTCTCTTCTCAAAAATGTTAACAACACCGATAAGAAACAGTTTTTAGTCCCCCTGAGGTGGAGGAAGATGGTTGGTGCAACCCGTCTGTTGCTGAGTCATGGTGACACTAGAGAACCACTGTGTGTGCTAAACTTGTTTCACAACAACAGGTGCATTTGTGTGAGGCTGCCGCAACTGTTGCCTTATTCTATGACATATTTAGCAATTGATTCCACAGATGTATCATTTCAAATGTTTTTCCTTTTTCATGCAGAAGTGCAGCTTGTATCACACTGAACAGATGTAATAAGAGCAACGTTCTAAAAGTTTGACTATGTGAAGCATTTCACCAGTGGCCACTTCCAATACGTTTAGCTATTTAGTTGTACGCTTCAAGACAGTTTTTGAGTTGTGGCAGCTGATCGTGGATTATGATTACAAATAGATTGCTTAGATATACAACATTCTTGACAATTCCTCCACTTCTGTCCCTCACATGGGTCTCTCTCTGATGTTTCTACTTCGATTTTTTTCCCTGGTTAAAAGGTTTTCTTAGGTAGTTTTTCCTCTCTCTTGTTGGCAGAGGATGTCACACCTTGTTAAGCCCTTGCTTAATTACGATATCAGTGATTTTATGTATTCCTCATTAACAAATTAGTACTTCGTTAACAATCTGTTTATAAGTTAATAAACCCTGCATTCAATTTTAAAAGTGGAACCATAATCCAGGTCATCACCATCTGGGAGTGGTAGCAATTAATATTAAATTTGAATTTTTTTTGTAGCATCTCCTTGTGGCAAAACTGCCTGCAACTCAACAGTCTTATTCATGGTCTCATTCTGTACACTAAAGGCAATTTGAATTATTCAAGGTTAATTTGATTTGACCACACCATCAAATGTTTGTTGGTCGATCATGAAAAATTATACATATTTCAAAACTATGGGCAGCGTTCAGGATCAGAAATATATACATAGGAAATATACAGGACACCATGTGCATGTAAGGACAAAATTCAGTCTGTCTGAAATATCTCACACACATTAAAAAATTCAAATAAAGACGGAAGGAACTAGAATGTAAATTTCCTGTAGAAAATGGGGTGTTATCTAAGCAGCACACTACTTGTAGTCACTGACGCTGGCAGCGGCAGAAATTGCAACATGTTTAACAGTTGCATGAAGCAGGAGTAAGAGCAAGATCAAATGATTTTACCACATCCTCAAAAGTTTGAGAGTCATGGAAAAGAAATGGGTGAAAAACAATACAGGTTTGAGTCATATAAACATGGAAGGCACGTGGTTTGGTGAAGCTCATATGAAAGATGAAGGATAGAGACTCAAAAGTATGTCCAGTAAAAAAAATCACCCACTGAATATATCGACACTAGAAACATTACCATTCCATTTTGCAATATTAGTTATCTAACTTCTCACCACATTGGGACACTATTGTTACCAGATGTGAGCGTAACACATTGAAACATGGGGAAGCTGTCCACTAAATTTCAATCTTTATAGTTTTTGAGATATCCATTAGATTTGTTTCATCATGATTCCAAGGCAACAATCCCACTGTTACGTTGTTTGTGTCCTCTCCAGTTTACTCCCACTCTCCACACACATGCTATGTTATGTTATTAAGTGACTCTGAGGCATGCATTCAAAAGTGTGTTCACACATCTCAATTAACGTCTTGTGATTAAATCTCACCTCCCCACTCTGTATCCACATAAATCATTTCTGTTCACAAGGAAAAGTTTGACAGAAAAGTGCGAAAATATCTCTGGATCATAATGAGACTGTAGTGGATGAGAGGACGTCAACTGAGTTGGCAGTCCTTCAATGTGGCACCGGACATATTCACGTTCACACAGCTGAAAGCATGAGACCACATGCATCCCAGAGCAACTGTGAGTGTAATCAAATCTCTGTGTGGACGCCCTGTGATGGGACCTGATCCGATCACAAGTGGACAGCCCTGAGCTCATCTGTCCCCACCTGGCATTAAAATGCGTCCTGTCTGGGTGACCGGGGACGTGTGCAGGGTGTACCCCACCTCTCACCCAGTGTCAGCTGGGATGGTCACACTAACGCGATGACTCACACAATGTACTGAACTAGTATATCTTACTCTGCCTCTTGCATTGTAGCTCACACACACACACACACACACACACACACACACACACACACACACACACACACACACACACACACACACACACACACACACACACACACACACACACACACACACACACACACACACACACACACACACACACACACACACACACACACAACAGGTCGAGCCAGTTTTCCATTCATTGCTGCCATAGCTAAAGTGGGCGCAAATGAGCATAGTGTTCATAGCTGGAATAGAAAAGAAATGAGACAGTGTTGATTGTGTGTTTCTGATAGAATATAGGAAGGTACAGTGAGTAGAGAGAGGATTCAGACCCAATTACTTTTTACACACTTGAATACTTTTTAGATTTCATTGATGTAAATTGATACATTTACCACTTTTGTCATTTCATCAAATGTCTAATCCAACAGTCCTGCAATAAATCCTCCTCCATGAACGTTCATGTTTGTGTTGAACTTGTTTATAAGAGGGGTTTCTGTCATTTACTCTACCTTATTGATAAACTTATATATCATATATCATATATATATATATATATATATATATGATGTTTCTCGTGTGGCTATAATAAACATCTGTCTGTATTACACAACATAATTCACCAGCACTACAATGTCAAACACATCATTGTGTCTGCTCAGTAGACTGATATTGGAAATGTTATCTGCTGCTCCTGAGTTTTTTCACATGGGTTAGCAGTCAGTAAAACTGGTGGAGCCCTTTTCCTTTTGTTCTCATTGTTCTTTCTTTATAAACTTTCCTTCCTGTTCCTGCTGAGAAAATGAGAGAAAATCTGACCAGGTGGGTGGCAAACTCCACCAACACACCAATTTACATTCATTGACCTCAGGGCCATGCTGTTTATTTTACATTTTCACAATTATCTTAAAAACTTAGAGAAAATTATTTTAATCATTTTATTTCCTGATTTCATCAGCATCTGCTCCAGTGGCCTACTCTCTAGTCTGAGACCATTCATGCAATTCTCACAAAATCAACATGATGTACAGACAATGCTGACAGAAATCTCCTGCACATTTTTTCACCACATTTACTGAGTGGTGAATGACAAACTATGGTCAATCCAGAAATTCATCACTTGGTATTTTTCAAAATGTTCAAAACTAATGACTCAATCTCCAGAATTGTTAAAATTACAGACTCTTTGTATAGAAATCACATTTTTCATGTTCAGAAATGTCACGATTACATTGATTTCACAGCATTTTATATTTCGTCAAATGTTTGATCAAACTTCCCCAAATTATTTGACAATACATGGGGATGATGTGTGATTTGTTTTACATTTTATCACCAATATTTTTGACAATTGTCACAGTTTTAAGTTTAAATCTAAAAATACCCATGTTTTGCACATGCAATGTCATTGTAACAAGTCTGAGATGTGAGTGACGCACCTTCTCTAGGAGAACAATGTTTACACGGAAGGTGAGTCAGCTATTTG
This sequence comes from Hippoglossus hippoglossus, assembly GCF_009819705.1. Taxonomy (NCBI): domain Eukaryota; kingdom Metazoa; phylum Chordata; class Actinopteri; order Pleuronectiformes; family Pleuronectidae; genus Hippoglossus; species Hippoglossus hippoglossus. Next base: position 1,744,260 of record NC_047151.1, on the reverse strand, counting down.
TATATTTGGTATCCTGTTGCTTGGAACCTTATTGCTGCAGCTTGATGCTACATCTCTTTGTTTTCATGTTTAATGTGTGGTTCGGGAATTTACAGGGTTAGGGTTAGGCAGCTCTCCATCACATTCATTATCCTTCAACAAAGCCATTTAACTAGAGGCCATCTTGCGATGTGATCCCAGCAGCTGCAGCACCAGTCAACATGTTGACATGATAACCCATGAGTGCACAGTAATCACTACTACTCGAGATAGCATACAGATGTGGGCCACCTCAGGCAATAAATCGGCACTTCTGGCCTGATTGTGGCCCGGACAAAATGGATGTGAGCCTAAAATTGCCAACTTGTAAAATAACAAATGTGGCCAAAATATCCCAAAACTAATGTGGGCCTTTTTGTGGCAAACACATGGTGCTCTTGGCAAGATGTAATCTGGATGTGAACCTCAGGTGGCCCATGTAGTTAATCGTGAATACGGCCCAAATAGAACATAGATAAGAGTTGACATGCTGTACTGCTATGGCTTACTTGTGGCCCAGGTCTGGCAAACAGGAGAGGACCGATCAAGTACCACGTGGTATGTGGGCCAGATGTGGGATGTGGACCAAATCTGGGCCGAAGCAGTTTTGCTTTGAGGGATGTTATTAGTACTCAAAGGTTGAACCACTCATCTTCCTTCATGTTGATCTCAACTACACACCTCCAAAGTTTTGTGAATGCATCTAGCACAGTTGTTATGACTATGAAATTGACAAACGCCTGTGTCGTAATAAGCAGTTACATAGTCGAGAGCTGAGTTCTGCATGGTGAAACTGAAAAGTGAAACAGGTGCATATGCTGTTGTCAAAGGAGAACATTTCACTATGCTTTGTGCCTGCACATGTGTTACCTGCCATGGTTTCTCACTGCATCCAATTCACTTATACACTTTTGTCCAAAGCAAGTGTATTTAAACAAGAGATAGGCCAACAATGGATGTGATTCAATAAAACCACATCATCCACCAACACACATTACACAGCCATTCAAGGGCTTTTCCCACTCTGGTACACTATTCACAGCAGCATACTTCTGATGGTGACATCAGTGTGCAACAGGTACTTTAGCTGGACACTTAACAATACTGTTCTTTAACCGCTGTGATTTTCTCATGAGGACCGAGACACTTACAGTATCAGCATTTACAACAGTCTGTTATCTCACACTTGATGATAAGAGACAATTAGTGGTTATTGAAAATACATGAAGGTTTAGTCCATTAGCTTGTACCAGGTAGTACCCAGACTCTATTGCATTAAATGGTAAAAGACAACATGAGACACACAGCTTCCTGATGAATGGTATAAGTTTAGTGTAGTTAAACACGTCTTACCTGTTGTGAGGACTGAAGAGATTTCTCAGCAGTGATTATTTCTGTCAGGAGGTAAAAGCACAAACACGAGACGTCAGTGTTGACAGTCACTCTCCTTCTCGACAGTCTTTTCCTTCCTTCACTGTGTCACAGTGCTGTTGACCCCTCCCTCCTAACCCCCCAGCCTTAAAATTCATCCAATCCAACCAGCTCGACAGGTGCAGCTGTACAGGTGCTAAGCTTTGTTTTTTTTAAACAATCTCTCTCACTCGGTCTTTATCTCTCGGGCAAACTGACTCACAACCTAAATGAATCCAACGTTTTAATGTTGTATAACACAAGTCAATAATTAATTACAAAAAAAGCAGTCAGCAATAATAAAGCGTCTTTGAAGAAACATGATTTTATGTCTCCATCCAGCATCAGTAGCAAATAAATTGCTTCTTGCACTGGCAAAACCAGAGGTGCTAAAAACACTTTTTTAAAGGGGAAATAAGTTTCTTTCTTTAAAACATGAATCAGTCCTCCACTGGACACTGAGCTCGCAGACATATTCCACTGAATAGCTGCCAGTCATCAGTGGCCAAACCTCTGCACCACTCCGAGACAACCGTCACCACCTCTCTCACTCTGCCCTCTAGCTGACGGCAAGGCTACACATGTGCACTGGACCCCATTCTCACCAAACTCTTCAAGCGATATCTCCCACCATTGTACCAGCAATCACGCATGACAACTTCTAAACATCTTTTAAATGGGCCCAGGTAACACCTGCCCAGAAAGCTTTCCCCTAACCATGGTCAAATTGACAATTAGCAAATGGTTTCCTCACTTCTCTTCTTATCAAGGGGGCATAAGGATTCACAGGATTCCTCTCGTGAACACTCTCCTTAATCCAAATCCGTTGGGTTTTAACAGAGGCCACTTCACTGAGACATCTCTTTTGCCTCAAGACAGCTGGAGCAGCTACTTAATCATTTAGGAACCTACACTTCTTCACGGCCTCTGTGTTCTTTGGAGGAAGGTCATCTGGTTCTCCCACCCCTGCACACAAGGCAGTCACAGTCCAGACTGTTGTGGTCTTTGGTTGCTCGGAATGAGGGTCATATCTTTCTGTTTTCAAGAACCTTTAGAACACTCTTCTTCTGACAGGACCTCCTTTCCCCTGTTGGTTTTTGGGGACGTTCTTCGTTTGATCTGCTTTTTGGCTTATTGGACAGATTTGGCACTTCTTCTACCTCCTCCTTCTCTATCCTGGTTATAAATGTCCACATCCAGTTATAAAAAAGATGTGGGGTCTCATTTATAAAACAGTGCGTGGGATTCATACGAAAATGTGCGTGCGCACAAAAGCCGGAAATGGCGTACGCAAAAGAAAATTCCGATTTATAAAGCCGTGCGCACGCACACCTGAACGCAATGTTCACTTTATAAATCACAGTCCACCTGGAAACGTTCGTACGTGGATCTGCCTCATACTCCGCCCTCCACACGCCCACTTTCAACCATAAATGGTCAATGCAAAGCACGTCATGAATATTAAATCATCCTGCTGACCAATGGGTTTCCACCGTGAGTCCTGACGGAGTCACGGCATCAAGCGATGAGAAGAGGAAGCGAAACTTTCTGACATCGAGGTGTTTGTTAGTGAGGTGGAGGTGAAGAGCGAGTTTATGGGACAGCAGTGTTGTCAATAATAAAGAAAATACACTGATACTCTGCTGCTGCTGTGGATAACACACTGTGTGAGAGTGAAGACGATAGAAAGAACCGAACCTGAAATAAAAAAAAGATCCAATTCAAAGGTGGAGGCAAAAAAAACACACTCAGAATTTGAGAGAACTTGTTGTATCTCATGTTCATGTTTTAATCATCCAAAACTGCAGGATTATTAAATTCAGAGACAGCTGTGATGTCCTCAATCTATAGAATTTAACAGAATTATTATTATATGCTCGTGTTTGTACTGGGATGGCTCGGTTCCGTCGGTCGATCTGTGTGGTACTGGACTCAGTTCAACTCAGAGATCACAGATCTATAGAATCTAGATCAGCTGATCAGACATCGCTGAACCCTCGCTTCCTCCTCATCCTTCCATTCGCGTGCATCCAACACGCAGCATCACGCACCAGTGTCACGGCAGTATTTATATATTTAGAGCATCTGGACCGATTCCCTCACATCAGTGGATCCTCACCTCCACTCTGGGATATTATTTGGAAAGTTTCTTCACTTCTTGTAAGTGATCTCCAGGTCGCTCTGTGCGCCTGATGGCACAGTCACGTTCACTGCAGTGATTTGATGATACACGCACACTGTTAGAAGATATTATTAAAAACTGTTAATGACTCGGCTCCGTACCTCCGCTGTTTAATGGAATCTGAACGTAATTTGCTGTAAGTGGTTTTATATATTTTTCAATTAAAAGGTTCGTGTGGAACAGATATATCGCGCGAGCACAACTAACGCTGTTGGTTTTAATGTAAATGAGGAAGTGGATCAATAATCTGCTTCAGTTCACCACCTCACGTCTGCGTCGCCACTTTCCCGTCTCTAAAACGTTCGTACGCATTGGTCAGAATTTACGCGGAAATACGCAAATTTTCCCGTCAAGTTTGTTTTTATAAATCCGAACGTTTCCGTGAGAAGTGGCGTACGCACACTTCAGGCCCCGTTTTGTGCGTACGCAACGGTTATACATGAGACCCCTGGCGTGGAATCAATAATAAGAGCATATTGTTGTGTACTGATTGGTATGTGGTGGTTAGCACCGTTCAAATCCCACCTTGGTTAGAGTCCCACTGAGCAGAGTTTGCATGTTCTCCTTGTCTTTGTGGGTTTTCTCCAGGTACTCTGAATTCTTTCTACTGACATTGGGGCTCAGTTAATTGGACTCTAAAATGTCTGTAGGTGTAAAGGTGAATGTTGTATATCTGTAGTGAGAATCCCAGGGCCAGTTGATGAAACATTGTTTAGTTGATGAAAAATGGTTTGCAATTAATAATTTAGTAGTTACACTTTAGTGGGAATCTAATTCCAACTATTAAACCAAATACAAATTGAGGTAAAGTAGTCCAAATGTCCATTCAACTCAATTGACCATTTCACTTTGAAATTTTTGTTTACAGTTCAAAACTAGTAGAATGTCCACCATTTCTTTTTATGATCCACATAATATATTTGAATGACATTTATTCCACCAAATCAAATTAAATACATGTCATTGGGCCTTTTTGGTGAATAAATGTGGATATTCCTTCAGCTTCAGACAGAAGAACGTAATCATTCATTTAAAGATCTCTCAACAAAAACATTGTTATATATAATCACTGGACACTAGATGATATTCAGTGTAATGACAATGTTTGGGGATATCATATTAATTTCCTGTAAACTTGCCCTAACCCGGAAGTTTAGCACTGACCTAAAGATCTGCTTTTCTCCAAATGGGAATATGACATTTAGAAGGACTGTGACAAAGATTGTCAGAAAATGTGAATAACTGGTCCCAGCTCAGAGCAGCATATACTGCCACCTTCTGGTAAAACAAATGTCCTGCAAGCTGCAAGATAAATCCTGTCTTCCAGACAAACCAGTTATAATTGGATATTAACTATCGAGTGTCAATCAAGCTGCAGTGTGAACTCTGATGGGGTCCTCACTGACTTCATTAGCTTCGTTTATCTAAACTCCAATGGACATTTTTTAAATGGCACTTCATGAGAACCTAAATAACACACCCGCCAAGTTTGAAGTCGATCAGGTGAGGAGTTGTGGAGAAAATCAATATAGTGATTAACAGATTCCTCCACTTTAGTTGGAGGTGTTTGTGTATAACATGTCCCGTTACTGATTTTATCAATTCTAATGTAAATAGGTAAAGTTCGTTTGTCCCCCATTCTAAAAACATCCAGTGAAGCTCTCTTTCAAACAGAGTAAAATATTATCAACCTTATTAAAGTGCAAAGAGACAATTTCAGACTGAATGTAAATGAGTGACAACACGTGATTAAGTCAAGACATTTTACTGTGCACAGTTCAAACTGGCAACTATCTTCCACTGTACAGTTCTAACCATTTCTTTTAATTGCAGAAGAAAAGCAATACATATGTTTTAAAATAGAGACAGGAAATAAGACTAGTCTACACCAATATGAGATTCTGGACCTTTGAGTGAGAAATAAAGAGACAATACAAAAGAAGGGGAATGGCAAAATTCAGTAAGTGGTTTCAGCGCCACGTTCAGCTGGGGTCAGGTTTGGCAGTCTTCATGTTCTGCAAGTATTTCTAGAAGAGAAAGAAAAAGGAAATTTGAACTGAACATACAAATGGTTCTCACATCCATTACAGCAAGTATTAAAGAGAGTGCAATGACCCACACACATAACTGTGTTGCCTACCAATAGGTTCTCGTAGTGTTTGGCGGTTTTACAGTGGCTGATTTCAGCCTCTTTTGTTCCGCTGAAGAATCGATTGCACACCTTACAGAAGAACCCTGTCTTTGGAACCAAGAACTCCATACCTGAGGACACACACACCCAAACAACATGACAGTGAACGCTATTGGCTGCTCACTAATATTAGATGGTAACACAGGATAAATGTTCATGTAAAAACAACATGAGAGTGAAAACACAGCAGACATGGTGGGGAAAAAGTGTCATACCAACTGGGTTGCTGGGGTCAAAAGGAGGAAGGGAGCAGTCGGTGCTCATGGGAGTTTTTGTCTCGGACTTCTTCACACTCTCCTTCTGTTTGTGTGTTTGGTCTTGTGTTAGGTCAGAACTTTCTTGCTTTGCTGTGGAGAGACAGAGACCTCTTTAAAATCTGGATCAGATTCATGAGACCTGGTTCTGCTCAACTGGTTCATACATTATTGATTATATATTCTGATTCATTACTAAAAACCAGCAGACCTTATGGCAATGCATCCTGATTCCCAAATAGATGGAGTCAATCCCAACACTGCATATAGCACCATGAAAAATATGTCAAAACATCTGCAGGAGCTTTGTCACTATTGTACTTTTCTGCTCATTTTACACATCCACATGAAGAGAGAGAGAGCGAAGAATAAAAGAATAAATTAAAGAAGCTATGAAGAACGATTTTACTAATTTCGGAAAAAGTGTGATCATTATGTGGTGATCGGTGTTGGTTTTGTGGAGGTAATTTCAATCAAATCAACGTTTAAACTGTAGCGGGTCAGCCACGTCAGCTGAGAGAGAGAGAGAAGAGAGCAAGAGGGATAGAGCGACAGAGAGAAGTGAGAGAGTGGAGTCAGGATGGACTGAATGAATAATAAATATATAGTAAGTGCCAGTTCCTACGTTCATTTATACATTTGAATGAATTTTTAGAGGCCATTGTCTTAGCAAAATAAAACGACAAATCGCTCAAACAATATACTGATATAAAACCTCATTGCCGGTATATTCATCCAATCACCCAGACCTACAAGGAAATGCAGGTTTGAATTTGGTGCAATTGCTTCATGTGAAACAGATCCAAAGCGCCTTGCAGTCAGTGGGGATGGGGCTTAGCAGCCACTCTGCAGACCGAGTTAAACATGTCCTCTTCTATGTCCACACATGACCTACAGCAGTGGGCGGCAACTGGCGGGCAAAACCTCCCCAGAACCACTTTCTCTTTAGCAATTTATCTTCAAAGTGAAAGTACAATGTTGGTGTTGTTGCTGGAATGCGCTAAGATTAATTAATTAAATAATTTTATGAAAAACATTGGCCATAAAATCTTCAGAGCAGATAAACCAGGTAGGATGCACAATAAGTTTTCTAACTTCACTCTGCACCATGGACTGTTTGAGGAGGACTCACTAATGACAAGGAATAATTCTGAAGTAGCTCTGAAGTGTATCAAAGATGCATCATTCTTATTATATCATACACATGTATTAGTCACAACATGGAAAGAGGAGATAAAACAGATTGTTCAGAGGATTTTATGTTTTGGATAATATCAGAAACATCTCTCTGTCTGTCTGTCATGTGCAGAATGAGCACTGCACTAGTGAAAACTAAATCAAATGAAAACTGTACCTGTGTCTGGAGCAGGAGTTCCTGTCTCTTTGTCCTCCTGACTGTGCATCCTCTCCTGTTCTTCTGATTTGTCCAGGGAGTCCTCCTCAGCCTTGCTGGGATTAACACCTCTGTCCTCGTTCTTATCTTCTTCACTCTCTGCCCCTGCTGCAAGGTTGTTTGAGGAGGGGTCCACTGGGGCAGCTTCAGGTGGGTTGTCTGAAGGGGAAGGCATGGAAAGATGTTCAACCTCTGGGGCGGAGTCCCCAGTGGCAATAAGTGTTGGTTCTGAAAAAAATAATGACAGATAACAGGATTGAATTACACAAGCTAAAACCTGAAGAAAAGATATCTCAGCGATTGTGTTTCCTACAGTTATTACTGGATGTTGATGAGTGTGAGGTACCAGTGTCGGGTGCTTCTGGCTGACATGTTGGCGCAGGTGATTGACTGGGAGGAGAGTTCGCTTGTGAAGCTGGTAAGCTGGTGGATTTTTCTGTGGCGAGGACCTCAGCAGGTGTTGAAACAGAACTGTCTGTAGACTCAGCTGTTAGCTCACTCACAGGTTCACACTCTGATACTTGCTCATTAGACTCCACCGCGGTCAAGGTGGCATCCGGCATAGTTGTTTCTGTAACGACTTCCATGGGTGTGTCCTACAAACGGACAAGGACAAATACCACAAAATACTGAGATGATTAACCTGGAAATATGAATCGAACTCAGGAACACCATGTAGAGAAAAGGTTTAATGAGTCATAAACCAGCTAAAATGTACCTCTGGAGTGTCCTGTTGGACCTCTGTGGTTTCCATGGGAATAACTGGAGAAGGAGAGCGAGGAAGGTCTGTGACATCTCCGACTTCATCTACCGTCACAAAGTCACTCAGGTTGAACGGGAACTCCTCCTCTTCATCCACCTGACATGACGGGACAAAAAGTTACATTTGAGGAAAACAATGAAGAGATTTATGCCCTGTCACCGTTCACCACTTAGCCCTACCACCTCGTTTTGTGCGTGGCCATGAAGGGGTAGTGTTGTCCCCACTACTTGCAAAGGGTATTTCATATCTAGGGGTAGGGCCAAGGAGGAGGAATCGGGACAGGGCAATAACTCCAGTTTCAACCGTTTTTAACCAAGCAGCATCTTCTCACCGTTTTCTCTGCCTCTGAGTTGTTGTTTGGTACATTCCTGCGGGACGTATGTTTATATCCCTCTGACCTGCAAGATGACCTTGACCCTGACAAACCTTCACCGTATGCTCTTTTTCTCTCCCTCCTCTCCAATTCCCTTCTTTCCTCCTCCCTTTTCTCCCTCTCTCTCCTACCTCTTTCATCCCTCTCCCTCTTAGCTCTGTGCTCCCTCTCCCATGCTCTCCTCTCCTTCTCTTTCCTCTCTTTCTCCTTTCTTGCTTCCCTCTCTGTCTTCTCCCTCTCCTGCATCTGTGTCTCCTCATCTGTGCTGTTCTTGGCCTGCTCTTTGGTGTCTTCTCCAGCTTTTTCACCCTGCCCGGTCTCCATTGGCGTTTCCCCGTCTACTCCAGAGGCGGAAGCTGCAACATTGCCGGGATGTCTCATGGTTCTTGTTCGGCACTCCACAAGCAGTGTGTTAACCATTTCTTGAGTAACCTGGTGAAACAGGAAAATCGAGGCTCAGTCTAAACAGGAGAAAAATCTGGCTCAAACAGCACCTGACTGACAGGTTTGTCAAATAATTTACCTTTGGGAGTTCTGACTGCATGACTGTCTCCCCAGAGGCCACTTTGTCATCAGCACTCAACAGCTTTGTCTCTTCACCAGCTGGAGTCTTGTCATTTCCTGCTTCAGATGCATCAACTACTTTCTTCTCCTCTTTTGCCTCCAAGACAGTTTTCACAGCTGATGTTTCTCCTGCGTCAGAATTGGAGGCTGCTTCTGGTTTGGAGTCTGGTGCAGCCAAAGAGTCACAAACAGCACTGGCTAGCTCTTCTTCTGGGATTTTGTCTTTGCTCTCACTTCTTTCCAAAGCCTCTTCTTTGCCAACTGTTTCCTCTGTACTCATTTTCTTATCCATTTCGGCAGCATCTTCTTCCGTCACTTCCAACAGACATTTAGACTTCTCCTTTTGTGCCATCGGCTCTTCATCGGCCGCTGCTGCAGATTGGCTGCTCTTGCCATTTGCAGATGCATCCTAAGACAGGACACAAGAAGGTATTGAGCAGTGTAATGTTAAATGCATGCATCCAGGTGTTGAGTTGATGCTGCATAACTAGTAAGAGAAAAATGGGCCTAATTGGATAATGAACACATTTCTTCAATGATTAAAAAGTTTCTGACCTCTGCTGAATCCAAGTATGCAGTGATGACTTTTGTCTGTGTGCTGGCCTTTGGGTCTGGCTTGCGTGAGAAGATCAGAGGATTGTTCTGTATGATGCACGGAAACGTCTGGAAGCGTTTGTAAACAGACAAGGCCATAGCTGCTGTTGCCATTTCACAAATGACCTACGCAGAAAGAGACAGAGCATCAACAGCAGGTGAGATTTCTTCTAACGACAATTAGTGTGACAGAGATTTGGAGAGGAGACAACAGCTGTGTCTGAGGACAGGCAGGTTTGTAGCTGCACACACTGAAACATCTCACCATATTGTTGAGCACTAGAGTCTTGATGACGGTGCCAAAGCGTCGCACCAGTTTCTGGACCTCAGAGGAGCAAGAGGGCGTGTTGGGAACATTACTGATCACCAAGAGGCTGTTCCAGCAAACTGGAACTGGACTTTCCTGCAGGATAAGAAAGACATACACTCACTTATTAGCCAGTGGTTTACTCCCACATGGTATGTTTAGACATATTTATTACCCTCCATAAATAATGGCATCAAAGCTCATTGACTTTCTGCAACATTGTGTCATTCATGTAAAATACTATTTTGTTTAATTGAATGTGCTTTTCAATCAAAGTAAATGAGACATTCGACAAACAGTAGTTTTTGCCACAAAGGTCAGAGGAAAGGACCGTGCTTACCTATCTAAATGTGAAGAGCAGAGTGGAAGAGAAACTTATTTATTTTGCCTAAAAATAACAGATATTGTACAACGCCAAGAAAACAACTATCTCATCACTGTTCTCTCGTCATTGCTTGTGTGTGGATGGGTGGAATGAATAATCGTGTCTTTTTTTTTTCGTTTGTCTGAATTCTGTTTTCGCAAACAATAGGGTGAAAGTAAATTTTCTATCTTTAAAAGAAAAGATAGATGTCAATCAACAAAGTGAATGTTGAAGTCTACTTAAAGGGATAGTTAACCCAAAATGGAAAATTCACTCATTATCTATACAACACTATGCTGATGGAGGGGTGGGTGAAGTATCCACAAAACTATAGCACTCCTAGAACTGCTGGAGTTTCAGCAATCAACAAGCTTTCTCTCTGTTGTGTGTATTGCAAGTTCCGGTAGCATGTAAACATAGGTGTGGTGTGTGCGTGTGAACGTGGCTCTAGAGGAGGATAACAGTGGCCACTTATGCTAAAAACTTGGTGTAAATGATGCTGTTTTGAATTGAATTTGAATGTCGGGGCATACGGAGACTTGGAGGACACCACAGGAGAAGTATGAAGGCCCTTTATGTTTTTACGTTTGAAAATGTGGTCGCCATTTACTTCAATTCTATTGGATTTGGCTACAACGCTATTTACCCCTGAGACTCCAAAAGTGTTTTGAGGACTCAAACACTAAACCCAGCCCTCGATCAGCATAGTGGTGAGTAGATATGTGAATTTTCAATCTATCCCTTTGAGAGTGCAGCAGTTCTAGTCTGACCACTCAAAGTGCTTTACAGTAAAGTTTTTGCCATTCACCCATTCAAATAAATTCATACAGTGCATCTTTGTGCAGTACTTCCTCTATGAGAAAGGGCAATTTGGGGTTTAGTATGTTGCACTAAACCCAGGACACTTCAGCATGCGCCCTCTCTACCCCCTGAGCCACAGCCACCCCAGTGAAATAAATGTAATACTGAATAATTCAGTTTTAGTTCCACAGTACATTTCAGCTTAATTACAGTAAAGCACCAATTGTAAATTTATATCAAATACACAATTTTGAATCATCAATTAGTTGATTTATTATAGATAAAACACTGAATTTTTATTGTATATAGTGTTTTAACTGACACTTAAATAAAAAATAAGATGAACTGTACAGAAATCCACAGTGTGAGTGCAGTAATACTCACCAAAGGGTCCACAGACTCCATCATTAGATTGTAGAGACCCACCTGTGAAAAGACGTTATAGCTCAGAGTTCAATGTTCAATGAAAAGGGAAACAAAATACTAATTTTCTATTGAACTAGTGAGTGAAATGCCACAGTGAGGTACAACACAGAACTCAAAATAATGATCAGATAAATGAGAAAAGAGAAACAGATGAGAAAAGATGATGAATACACCAACAAAGATTTGGGTAAATGAAGAGAGTGGTACCGGTGTGCTGAGTCCAACACGCTGTTTGACTTGGATGATCTTCAGCTCAGAGTCTCCGATCTTTGCAGGCATGAAGCTGTGGACCTTCACTATCTCCTGAGCAAGCTCCATGTCTGGCACTAACACAAGGGCCTAACATACAACAAGCAGGTTGTTAATGTTGTGCATCCACTGTCATTGTCAACAAATGTATTTGGAAATGGCTTTAAAAAATCCTGAAAATAGCTCCAGGGCATGTTTTTATTTGTTAATCAATTACAAATTAACTACTATTTATTTGTGTCCCTTCTGATGAAACCGTGTATCTACCTTTCTGATCTGTGTTGCCAGGATAATGTCAGAGGGAGTCCCAAAGGGCTGAATCAGCTTGATGATGTCACTCTCTGAGCAGCTGTTCTCAGGGAGTCCTGAGATCAACACCACACCTTTCTGTTGGAGACATTGTGCTGGGATGTGAGGAAGATGCCTGAATACTGATATTGTTTAACAAGTAATTAAAGCCAATGTAGACATTTAACTGCTAATTTGTTATAGTAGAGCACAAAGCATTTGTATGCAAAGGTTAGGAGACCCCTGGATACATTTCCTGTTCTATTAATATTTCTCATGAAAAAAGATAAAATCAGACGTAATGTTAATACACTGTTACTTTTCATTTGTAGTGTTTTTATAGAGTTTAACAGTCTCACCAGTCCTTTACACAAAGTTTTCATTTATATGTTACAAGGTGTGTTTATGTATGTGTGGATCATGTACCTCATCTGAAGTCTTCTGGTCAGCCTCATTTCCTGCAGTGGGGAAATAAGAGGCAGATGAGGTCGGGGGAAAACAGTCGGTATGTTTAGTAAAAAAAAACTAAACCCATTAAAATCCTGACATCACAAACTTCCCTGTTGCCATGTTTACACTAGGGCTGGGCGATAAAACGGAGATAATGATTGCGATATAACTTTTCCCTAGATAGAAATATAAGTAATGGTCGATACAACGTAGATAGAACTCATTCCATCCAACTTTTGACAGACAACACGCCACTGATAAAGAGAAGCACTCAGCTCATCGATTCATAACTAAATACACGTGATTATCAGTTTGTGTGAAGAGGGGCAGACACAGAGACACACAGACACGCACACACACACACTCCTGCAAACAGAAGTTCTTCCTGCAGATTATGACGCTACGCTGTGTTTTAACTTCTTTGTTGCAGAAGAAGCCCATTTATCTAGGAACATAAATATGAATTCAGAAGGTTTTCATGAATATCAGTTCTACGTGTGAGTGATTAGAAAACATCAGAGGAGCAGAGTCACTTGTGCAGAGTAATGCTCCTCAGTGCAGTGGCGCTAATTTGATTTATATCGTGATATATATATATATCGACAATCGACTGATATGAAAAGAAATATAGTAATACGATTTCTTTCCATATTGCCCAGCCGTAGTTTACACTAATACTTTTTTAATTTAAAGTAAAAGGGCCTGAAAAACTCCAGAGTAGTGGAGTTAACATAATGTAGCTCAGCTACAGAAATGGCATATTTAATACAGCAATCAAGTATAGTTAAGATGTAGTTGTTATAAGTTGATATACTGAGCCTGTCTTGACAATGATAGATTTGAATATACCAGTAACAGCATTTTGTTGTCCTACCTGTGTCTTCCCCAGCAGTGCCCCTTTCCTGTCCTGTGCCAGGTTTGCTGTGAAGTCAGACATAAAGCAGGTTTGAAGATAGAAGGGTGAGTGTGAAGCATATCAAAAAGGTTCAAAAGAAAAAGGTGATAACTGGGACAAACCTGCTGCTGCTATCAGAAGATTGCCCTTCTTCGGGTTTCTAAAATAAATGTTTAGTCAGAGTGTAAATAAGACAAAATACACATGATCTAAAAGTTTAATAGAGGAACGGAAAAATCAGCTTTTAATTGCATTAGACACTCAACTGAAATAAATGTAATTTCAACCTTATATGGAAGATTTATGTTTTCTATGTATGCACAGGTTGATCGAACTATGTCACGTGCATGTTTTGCAAATGGTACCTTGGCTGTTGAAGCAGTGATTTGCTGGTCTCTGATGGAGAGATCTTTGGAGTTAGCCAGTGCCTGGGCATCTTCTGCCTTCACCATGCAAACAGATGCCTGCAAAAGAGGAGGAAGACAAAGTGGTGATGATAATGTCATTCTGCAACATAGAACCAAGAAACATTTACAGACCAACATATCCACAGCAATTAGTTATGACTCAGGAATGACAGATGTATACACCAACTGCTAATCCAATCCGGCCACATTTATGGTGAAAATGTAGAAGGTTTTGAAAAAATTACCAATAGGACCATTAAAGAAAGAAATATAAATTTCAGCCTGTGATGTTTGCTACATGACTACTATACAACATTAACATAATACTTTTAGCTTAACTTTTTTTTTTTTACTTCTTAGCTCTTAGTGTTATATTCACTATTGCTACATAATATCAGAGAATCAGTTTCAAATTAACTTCAAACGAGAAAAATATATATTTTTTCCTCTATCATCTGTCTTAAGCTGCTCTCTACCAAGCATCAAACCTGTAAAAACCTCAAAAGTAACAGTTCTTGCTAAATGTATCAATAAACATTTTATGTAATTAAGTTAGCACCTTTTGTCCTTCACTCGAATCACTCTCTTCATCAGAGCATGGCATAAGGATCACATTGTTGATCTTGCCAAAGGACCCAAGCAAGTCAGTAACTTCCTGCTCTGAGGCATCCTTTGGGATGCCTGTCAGATATACCAGACGCTCTGCAACAGATGAGTATTGAGAGGCTGGAGTCACCATTTTCTTCTTCTTTTTGGGTTGTGGAGGTTTGACGGACTAGAAACCAAAAAAAAAGGTTCTGGTTAGTTTTTTGGGGAAAAAATTGGAGTAAACCAAAGACAAACCATTACAAGACTTTACTACATTGATCAAGTACACAACTCTGAAAAGGAAAATGTGGCTCTTTGTGAGAAAAAACTGAGCTAGCCAAAGAAACATTTGAAATGAAACTGGAATAATTCAATACCAATGTCCCTGTAGAATGAATTATCATCATGCCTGAAATCAACATCTGTAACCTTCACTAACAACAATACATGGGGCTCATATCGGAAACAACTAAAATGGTGTCAAACCTGCTCTGTTATGTATTGCATTCAGTTCAAGTATTGGTTTTGCCATCATTGTGACAATTTGAATAAAATTTCGAAGTAATATTGATCTGTATTGATATGAACCAGGTGTACAAGTGTTTGATATGATAGAAGATTTATTCGTTCAAACAACACCTGTATGATATTCCCTTTGGTTGGTCCATAACAATTTTTATACAACTAGAGGAAGAAAAAAACACTCACTGTGTCAGTGACCTTTGCACTTGCAGTCTTAGGCATCTTAGTTCCAGTCTTGGTCCCACTCTTGACAATTTTGGATTGTGATGGTCCATGTTTGGAGATGTGACCCATCTTAGAGGAGGATGGATGTTGACTGGTGATGCACTTGGTTGAATCATTGTGTGGATGCTTCACACCACTTCTAGAGGAAACCCCTGTAGATACACCATTAATCAAAGGGAGGGGGACAGCATAGCAAAAAGAAAATGTCAAGAAATATTTATCAATTATGTAATTATATTAAGTCAATTAACAAGTAAATTTAAAACAGAGAAACAATTAGATCCCTAAATTCAAAAAGTTAAAGCCTGCGAAGGATTGGTCATTTAAAGCCTCTCAATGTACAACAATATAAAAACGTCTCACTGACCCTGCTTATGTAAGCTTATGCAGGTTTGTGAAACCAGGGTATGTTGTATACATAAGCAAAAATGTAATGGGGATGATTTAATATATAAACACATGACTGAAGTTCATTTTAAATTCTGCCTGAAGACGTCTGTTGCATGTCCTGCAGCTCTCTACCCCCCATGTTGGCTCTCAAAGACAAATTGCTAAAAACCTTTATATACTGTCCCCAGGCAGGTTTGAAGAAAAAAAATACTCTAAGTTTTGTTAGAAGTTTTGTTTGAAGGAATTAAAATAAAATGTAAATAAGATAACAAATTCAGCACAATGTCCAAAGGAGCTGATGTAAGAACACACCAGCAGATCCTCCGCAGGATTCACTGTAAGTGAGTAGGGGTGTTGATGTGACAACCACGGATAAAATATAACTGTCCAAAAAATGCACAATTTGAGAGGAAGAAGAAAATAAATGTATAATGTATAATAAAAAACATTTACACTGACTAACCTGATTCCCTCTTCTCAGGGCGATTCACTCTGGAGATTCGATGTGAGCCACAGGGACTGTCCAACCGATTGCCGTGTTCTTAGAAAGGATAGCAAGGGAGAAAGGGTGAGTTTTGACGCAGATATACGACTGTAGACTGAAGAACCATTATGGTTTGTCGAGGCAGGAAAGTTTGGACAACATTTGAACAACCTGTCTTCATCCACTGAAGGTAAAATACTGAGGTACTTTTAAGTAGTAGAAACACAGTTATTTGTATGTACCACTGTGTTATTAACTGGTCACAAAGAACATTAAGCAACAACACCACTGTTTAAAAATGATACAAGCTACTGACAAATCAGCTCAGAATACACATGACTTTTGACTGTGTGGATAAATATTTAAGAAAGTTAATTTGCCACTTTGTACACGTTAAGCCTTTTCTCTGGCATACAGTTTACCTGAATAATGGTTGTAGCGGGGGTGATGGTGAGGGGAGTAAAGTTTCCCATGTGGCCGGTTGGGATGAGTGCCCACTCTGTGTTTGTTGAGAGGGCCTGGGCTCGGAGAACTAGAGTGGGATCCAGTCGTGGAATGGGATGGAGATTGGCTGCCATATCGTCCACTCCGACTAGATGATAGACAATGTTCATTACCAGACAGAAACAGTGCAATTACTGAGGGAAATTGCGACAAAAACAGCTTAAACACCTACAGTTGAGCAAATCAGTGTTGTTTTTTTCTTTTATGTCTTCTTATTCGAGACCAGCTAAATAAAATGAGTAATTTCCCACTAGCTGATGGACAGCACTAACAAACTATTTAAAAGATCAAGAATCCAACTGACCTTGGTAGATTTGGTTTCCAGTCAGGGTACCTTCAGAGACACACAAGCATTTGTTAGCATGTCAGACATCTTCTAAACTTAATAATACAAAAATAAATGATTACAAATTACAACTGAATGTATCAAAGCGGTGCTTTTAAAAATCTAGATTGAACAGTAAGTCTGATAATATTTAGTAGGAAATTGTTGTTTTTAGTACCAAGGCCACTCAGAAATAACTCCTCACAGCTCTATCCATCTTCATCCTTTTTTTGCAGCCTACACATCAGTTATATGTTTGGCTATCACAACACATGTCATTTTAACATAAATATCAATACATTCCAATATAAAGTCAATAAGGCTACTGTTCCCCAAAAACAAGTTGATTTCAAGTTGTGTCAGAGAGTCGGTAAATGGCTGTTGTGCAGACAGAAACAACTTCAATGCATCACTCGTGTTTGTCTGTGTCTTCTGGATGAGTACAGAGGAAATAGTTTGCCAATAAATTGGCCTGGAGCTTTTAAAACCCAGAGAATAAGTTCTTAACGAAAAAGCATCTTTAAAGCATGTGCAAATTGTTTTTATCATAATCAAAATCTGCTTCCATAAACTTTACTTTTCATTTTAGATTTTTGGGAAAAATTGGAAATTCTTATCTGATGCCCCTTTTTTCACCAACATGTAACAGTTCTGTTTTGCCCACCTGATTTCAGACCATTTGTAGAATTTTGACCAAAAGTTAATTGATTCAGAACCCACTGATTTGCAGCTGTAACCAAAAAGGTAGCAGGTTTTATAAGTGAGCATGTGAAGTTTTACACATTGGAGAGACAAAATGTTCATGAGTGATCCTTGATAAATTTAGAGGAGCTAATGTGATTGTATAGCGTTGTGACTAACTATGACTAAAGCTACTTCCAGACATGAACTCCTCATAATCTTCTGACATTCTTAGGAGAAGCTGTATAAATTGAATAAAATGTTAAAACTAACAATTTAGTAGCACTTAAATGGCACTTACTTATAGCACTTTGTAGTTTTGCTTTTTTGAAGAAATTGTACTTTCTTGATTCTTGTTGTTCTGGGTTTGTACCCTCATGGTTGAATGTACTTATTGTAAGTCGCTTTGGATAAAAGCGTCAGCTAAATGTAATGTAATGTAATAATGTGAGAACGCAAATGTCTGAGTGAGAGGCTCTGGACATTCTCTGGACTTTCTCCAGCCAGCCCCCTTGTAAAAACTCCTGAGAATGTCCACATGAGCTCATGTGACAAAAAACAAACAGGACCAGAGCACCTGCACACTATGGAGATTTATGTGAATCTCCTTTAGCGTTGTTCACTGTGTGAAAGACAAACTTAAGTTCATGTCTGAAAACGGCTTAAAATAAAGTGTAGTTGCAAAGCTTCAGCAGCCCATTTAAAAAGTGACTCACTTGTTACGCAGGTCTCTACAGGCAGCAGTGTGGTTGACGGTGTTAATATGGTCAACCCAGTCCTGAAGAAAAACGACAAATGGGAGGAAGATGTCAAGGTCAGGAAAACTTAAATGATAGCTAGCAAAGCTAGATTCAGCATCCACATGTATCAGGATACAAGATGACCAAAATATAAGAAACAAGTTAACTTATGTATTTACAGTAATGTTCTGAGACACAAGCTCAAGTCAATATTTGTTGTCTGGTATAATATTGTACATGGTGTGGAAACCCTAGACTGAATGTTGGGATCCAATTCTTTGACCCCATATACTTCTTCAAATTATGTCACAGCCAATAGTAGAAATACAAGACAATGCTTTGGCATGTGCTTGAAGGTGCACTGTGTCTATTCTACTTTCCCCTATCTTCAGAATGACTCAGCCTTAAAACATGATACATCACTGGCAGAAACAAACAAAAAAAACAAATAGATGCTGTTTGTTTAACTTACTATGCTCAAAGGCCGAAAGAGGACATTTCGTTTAGAACACCCATATCCACTCATCAACTAAGCAGATGTCCATAACATGTGAATTTCACAGCCTTTACTTCAAAATAATAGAAACAACTTTCCTAAACCTAGAGGTTTAGGGTTAGTAACCTTATAGAGCCTTACATAGTCATCTTAACTTAAACCTTCTCATAGGTCATGACATGTAATTGATTTTTGATGGAGAAAATGTTTATTCATTGATATAAAACACTGATATTAATTTAATGAGAAAAAGTAAGAATGAAAGACTAAACAAATTCCATTTGTCTGATTTTCTAAATATTCCACACTTGGCATGGTGGAGACATTAAGACAGTCCAACTCTATTACAGTTTTTGTACAAACCACTTTAAACCTGAGTTTCTTGTATGTGTAGTCAATCATTAGAGCAATGCATGAGAGCACAAGAAACTCGATGTATTTTCTACAAGGAGTTTGTTTAACAGTTATTAATGCTGAACTAAGAAAATGATTCCCTGACAATTCCTCCGGTCAGTTTTTCATTGAAATGTCGAAACAAAAGTGATCATTATTGATTATTGTATATTGTAGACATCATCCCTATCAATTATTAACTCATGTCACACCCTTCAAATGCCATAAAAAACAGCATCCGACTACCAATCTGATGCATTTAGTGAGTAACCTATATACTTGGAATGGTCATAGCACAGAAAAGAATATCAGCGAGAATGACAACAGCAGTTTCATTTGTTGAAATGAGTGGAGGACCCAGATGTTTAAAAATTGGGGATGTGGGTGAAACTTTTTGATCTTCTGGAGAGTTTTCCAGATATAAATGATTGAACTGTGCATTTTATGGGAATTTAGATAGATCGGGTAGGTAATATTATGTGGATGCTGGATAAATTTAGGTATTCTTAATTTAATTAATGCAATGGGCAAATAAGCCTTGTGATGTTTTTCTTCACTGTATAGCTATTCTTCAAATGTTAACTGTTATTTTTTATTATTTTATGAAATTCACTTAAATAAAAAATAAACTTCATTTTTTTTATAAACTGTGTGCAAAACTTTGGCCACCCTACTGAGTTAGTATTTAAGTAACCCGTGTTTGGCCAATTGTTAAGCATGAGCGTGGAAAAATTCTGCTTTGTTGTTGTGTGGCAGCCAAAGGTTGAGGAAATGTCGCAGAGAGAAAAAGCCACAAAATATTAGCATAAAAATCAACTAAGTAGATACCAAGTAGTAGGGTGTCCAGATTTTTGCACATGCCACAAAGATTTTTCCCCAAATGTTTTAATTTTTTTAATGACAGTTCATATAGAGAAACTGCACTACCATATTGCAATGCAAGTAATTCAGTAAGATGAGCATGAATGTCACTAATTTTGAGAACTGGTGAAGAAAGTTTACCGAATAATATTTAACATGTGAAGGTATTTCTTTTAAAACTCTTGGGATATTACTAGCGGGCATGTTGACACTCACCTTTTCCTGATCAGACTGTGTGTGGCACAGAGAGCAGGTGTGGGGATACACCTTTGGACACACGGCCAAGAAATCACTTATCATGGTGGGGGTAGGTAACTTCTTGCTGCTGAGTGGTTTTGAGCCAGATGAAGAGGAGAGAGATCGTCTTGAAGAATCCTCACTCCTGGTTTCAGATGAAGGCCTTGGTTTGGGTCGATCATGCCTGTAGTCTCGATCTAGATTACGAGATTTGGAGGGGGGAGGTAGTTCTCTCCCAGGTGACCGATTTCTCTTGTGATGGTCACTACTTGCCCTGCGATAGTCCCGGTCTCCATGCTTGCTTGTTTCAGGGTTTTCCAAATGAACCTGACGCCTTTCAGGTTTATCTGCTTTGGGATCTGATGTGGATGATGGGTACATTTTAACTGTCCTTTCATTGGAGAGTGGCTCCCTTTTGAAAGTTTCTCTGGTATTTGTTTCGTCCTTTGCCCTACTGGCATGACCATAGTCAATGACTTTACCTGCTGTCTGTGTGACAGTAAGCAGGCTAGGTACTTCTGGTGAGCGTGAACGAGCTACTTCTGAAGAGTGAGCAGGTGGCAGTTGCATATCATGGATACTGCGTGAAAACGAGGCTGGGGAGTTAGAAGCCACAGTTTTCTGCTTGCCTGACTTGTTGATTTGGATGTCACGCAGTATGAATGGTAAAGTGTCTGGGGTTAGCTGATCATCAGGATAGTGACTCAGCACTTCTAAGTCCTCATTTGAAAGTCCGAAACTGGCCAAGATGCTTCCTGCACTCTCTGGTGTGTACATACTCTGACCTTCCCCCCCACCACCACTTCTGCCACCATGAGGATGTCGGCTTTGGGGTGACGGTGAGTCACTTACAGCAGCAGTCCAGCCTGGTATGCTTGTTCCAGCGTGGTTGATCTCCGGCTGCTGTTGAGGTCCCTGTCGATGTGGCTGCCGGTTAGAACTACATGGAGGACCGGCAAACAGTTTGGTTGGAGGTTGGTAACTTGACCAGTCTATGTCTTGCTGATGACCTGGCTGACTATCAGAGGTGAGTGTTGTTGAGCCATAGGTTCCATGTTGACTGATCCCAGAAACCGAGCCTTGGTTCTGGTGTTGGTTTGGTGTGTTCATGCGGTGGTCCATGTCCCTGGCACCCCGGATAGCCAGGGCAGACTCTAGCTCTTCAGGGAGCTGGGTGGGACGAGGAAATTGGAAACCCATCACCTGTGTCAGCATATCAGAGGGAGTATGACTCTGATGTTGATTTGGATGTGGCTGATGATGAGGTCGGGGTCCATTTGAGAAGGGCTGTGGCCCCTGTGGCTGGGAGTGGTGGTGGTACATGGTAGCAGGAAGACACAGTTGTGTGGTTTTGTAGGTTTTGCTTTTAGTGTCCAAGTTAAACCCAATAGCTGACACCTCTCGTCTATTGAGAAGACTCAGGAGGGCCAGTTGACGAGGTAATGCTGCTGCAAGCCTGTTGTTGTGACACTGGATGCCAACAGTTATGGTTGCAAGAGAGGCAAGCTGCTGGAGAGCAAACTGGGCCTGAGTTTCAATCTGAGCCAAATGGAGAGCTGTTACTGCAGCAGCACCAGCTACAGGTCCAAGTATGAAATTGGTCCGTCTGATGCTGTTGGCAATGGAGAGTGTTGCTCTGGGTTCCAATCGCTGGGTAGGAGCAAGGTGCAAATAACTGTCTGTGTGCACAGCGAGGCTGTGAGGTGGAAAGCAGAAATATACTATTACAGATGAGCAAGCTTTAGTTTCTCATTTCAAAATTCTCTTTCAGGTGAAGTCCTTTTTCCCCAATCACTTTTAAGTAACAAGTTGGCTCATTCCTTGTTTCTTGTGTGGCGTCTTCCCTTAAAATGTGTTGAAGCATAAAGAAATGGGGTCAGCTTCCAGATCTCTTTCCTGCTGACATGTGTGCCCATTATGCTTTACTTTCAGGGTGGAGAATCAACATTGCACAAAGCACAAGTAACATTGCAAAAACACTGAATCAATGAAAAGTATTAAAAACCCAAGCAGCAAAAATAGATTAATATTATAGGGCCGCCTTAACATCTAGGCATGATAG
Organism: Hippoglossus hippoglossus; assembly: GCF_009819705.1. Taxonomy (NCBI): domain Eukaryota; kingdom Metazoa; phylum Chordata; class Actinopteri; order Pleuronectiformes; family Pleuronectidae; genus Hippoglossus; species Hippoglossus hippoglossus. The sequence goes on along the minus strand of NC_047151.1, from coordinate 1,721,823 downwards.
AAAGGCATCTAGGCATTATAGAAAATAAAATTATTTAGTTATGCTTCCAAAAACTACACTTACTCACCTTAGAGCCGGGAGGTATGGACCAAAAATAGTATCTTTCTAGGTTGGAGGATAAAGGGGAATATATATCGTTATAACTATATCTATAATATATCGAGTTTTTCGATTAAGTAGGCTAAAGTCAAAAGCCACATGACAATTAATTTTATAAAACAAACTGTTAGGTCTTTCTTTGAAAATGCTCCCTTATTTGTTTTCAACAAAAAAGTAAACTGATCAAGAGGGAGTACAATTATAGGTTTTCCAGAGCTGTGCCAACAATAAAAATAAAACAGACCCCATCAAATTTCGTGCCGCCTCCACCTCCCGACAAAATCCTAGTACAGTGGAAACCGCTTATAGTGATATAGAATTGCGTAGCTTCTGAAGGATAGTCCCAGAACTTGAGGGATAGGTAACAGTGCCACAAACACACACACAGACTCCACTGCTCACTTCTCTCTCTCACTCACCGACTGACTGACACACACTCCCACACACAAACAGTATCATCAGTATTGGGTAAAAACAACAGAGGTGTGAACTTAGTTAATGTATGGAGAGCCGGAGGAGATGGCGGGGCACGCCAGGAAAATCCCTGAATATGCACTCCTGCAACTTTCACCAACAAAAAAGCACTAACCATCATTTGGCTTATCTTTGGTTATCAGTATCCACCCTCTCTTATTTTCAATATCCTGCACTTTAACCCAAATTGGGCTGAGTGGAGGGTAGTGTTGCACTGTATACAGATACTAGAAAGGTATCATGACCTCACCGTTAAAAAATCTTACGATACCTAATTTTATTGGTATCGGTACTTTATGAATGACGACCAGGCCCACTGGCTGCCGCGCCTTGGAACGGCTGCGTGTTGCGGTTCTCAGTTGTTCACACTGGCTGCTGATCAGCACTACAGTATTTCCTTGTATAAAAGTAGTCCTGTGTACTTAAATAAATACAAGTACTATACAGTATGAAGCAGTGCATCTTCCACTCCTGCAAATATTTCACAATAAAACATATTCGACAGATAACAGATAACATTGAAACTGTGCTGAAAGACCATTTTCTCTGAATATTCTGCTATGAACTGCGTGTGGAATGCAGAAGAAAATCGTCAAGGAGAGCAGAAGTGAACAGTGGCTGTTCCGTGCCTTTCTGTTGCCCATGTGCTCTTGAAATTGGTTTCAAAACAAAGATTTGGGTATTCTGACAACACTAGAACAGACATATGCTGGTCCTCTTTTAACATTCTTTTGTGGAGAGTATCCTAGCCTTCTGATTCACTGCCTGGTAATTATCATTGTCTGTGAATAATAGAAATAAACAGAAATTGTCCAGTAAGATTGCTGGATACCAGCAAAACTGTACGACAATTATCTGTGAGTCTCGTGGGGTTAAGAAAGGGCAAGCCATAACTAACGATGAAGAACATCCCCTTTATCGTACATACAAGCTTTTACTATCAGGAAGACGGTTCAGGGTGCCATCCTTCCGAACCAACAGGACTCGGAGATCATTTGTGTCCGAAAAATATTGCACTCTTGAACAAACTGTGAAACAAAAATTGACTGAATCTCGGTGTGTGAGGGTGACCTATATGTAGAGCACTTTTTATGACAGGTGTTGTAGGCTTACTGTGGTGATGTGTGGTGTTGGTGCTGTTGCTGGTATTATTGTTGTCTCTAAGTGTCTGACGATTGCTCTGTAGCAGGTTGACGGATGCAGGACATGACATTTCACAAAAAAATTGAAAAGAAAGTAAAGGAAATTAAAGCTACTAGTCTGGCATAGAAACATACATGTACGACATATTAAAATGCTTGACTTCAAAGACTCAAACTAGTTTGGTTATAAAACCTCTAACTGTACTTGACATAACGTAAATGTTACTGATGTAGATTAACGTCAGCTACCTGGATAACAATAAATGTCCCTTATAAAAATGTTTCAACAGAGAAAAGGATAGGAAGCAACAACATCCAAGCCTCGGGACTTCTTATTAGAGAGTGCTGACTTCTCAGAAAGCATTCTACAATGAATAAATACAGCTATAGCATCCAAGTGCACTCTCTGAGACACATGCATATTGATGCTCTGTACAATCACACAGGAAGATTCAGAGCACAGCAGATAGACCTTCAGTCACTAGCTGTACAATGAAGGTTTAAATGCCCAATATTATCTCAATCAACCAATAACAAGAGACAACGTTTGGCAACATAGAATCATGGGAGTTTCTTTTTTCACCACGAGCAGCAATTCAGTCACCCTTTACTGATTAGGATTCCTTCAGTGTTGACTGTTGCTAGAAGGTGTGTATTCAGGGAGGTTACCAGTCCTCTGCAGAGATAGCTGAAGTGACATATTCTGACCACTACACTATACATTTTTATACTTGTCAGTCTTCCATATACATCTACTTATCTGTGACCACCACAACAATATTGAAAACATAGTTTCTTTCAACAATACTTTATTCATTGTAAAGCCGCTCAAGCACATTGATTAGCTCGGCTTCTCCCCCTTTTTCTCAGGGCCCCTGCCACAGCCCACACTTAAACCCTAAGAACCATCTGTGGAGAGACCTTAAGATGGAAGTTCACAGACACTCTCTGTGTCGATTTAGTTTGAAAACTGCTGGGCCATGTTTTAGTATAGACGGGCAGAAATGGATGACTGAGACACTCACAAAGGCTTGTCATAACACAACTTCCGCTGATTTGTCACACTCCTGTCACATGACCCTCTCACTGAAGAAAACTACCAGCATTAGCCTCAGCTGCTAGTGCAGAACGCAATATGGAGGCTGACCAGTGGCAGGTACTGTATGATCACCCTGTAGCTCGTGTCGGTGCCAGAACCCAAGTCCAGTGAGTTTCATCCTCAGCACAGATGGGCTTTTGCTACACAAAGTTTTTCCGCAGAAGTTCAAATATTTCAACTCGAACAAAAGATGCAATCGACGTAAATATCTTGACAGCAATTGTTGTTGTTGCAAGTGTATTAAAAATATTTTGGTTTTCATCATTTCTGGATTTGTTGCATGTTTCTTTCAACAATCAATTGTGCTTTCATTTTCGTACACACTTCACCATACTCTTGCATGAAGCTATTGTAACAAACACAATTTCCCCCTGGGATCAATGATTCTGATTCTGATTTGTTAAATGTCTGCATTCAGGAGAGATTGCCTTGACGTTCTTCTGTGTGTTTTGTCCTTAGATCCGCCGTAATCACATGGTACTGGGTGCAACTCACTTTTGCATTAAATTACGGACGCACATGTACATGCAGTGGTCAACATATCAGTGTCTGTGAGGAACGTGGAGAATTCCGTTGGCTGTCATCCCAGAAATGGAGATGCTGTCAGCACTGATTCACAGAGACATTACAGCAGACATGGAGGCTATAGGTGACAAAACCCTGCCTGTCACTCTGCATCGCTCCTGCAGGTTCACAGTCATCAGGTAGTGACACTTTCACAGTCAGCTCCATGAACTACATGCACTGTGCTGATGGCTGCAGGACAGGCCCAGCATGGAGCATGCAGTAGTGATGTGGTCCGGGTCCGCACAGCTGAGCGTCTGAACCTTCATGTCTGCTACAACACAAACCACTAAGCCCACTTCACAACCATGAAAGCCCCGTCATAGAGGACATTTTGTTCGGACAAAACATCACGTAAACCGGGAAACAAGGGGCCTGCCTGCGTTCACCATCACACACCAGCCATTTTGGGTGTTTTCATTGCCTAGCTAGTGTTAGCTGTGGAGAGGAGAGCGTGTCTACTGCTTCGTCACATTCGTTGAACACTTGTACAATTTCCACGCTCCACACACTCAATAAATACCTTTCACTGTGGGTTGATGCGGATCTTTGTTGATAACGGAAAGTCGTTTTTAACCCGTGGCCTTCAGGACCAAGGAGGAGCGTCAGCCGCTGAGACCGCGGTAAAGAGCCAGACTTCCGCCATCAGCAACATACACTTCCGCCTGGAGTCTTTCAGAATAAAACTGTCCTCTCCCTGAACCTGACAAGCAGCTACTAAACATAGAAAGTTAATTTTTCAATATACCCCCAAATGGTAAGTCATGTTCATTATATTGAATTAATACTAGTGTAGTGTCCGTTCTGAACCTGCCTGTTTGAAATGGGCTGTGTTAATGCTCCAGAGCTACTTCAGAATTATTCTTTGTCATTCGTGAGTCCTTCTCAAACAGTTCTACAATATACAGTCACTTTTTATTGTTTGTGTGCTGGATGTTATGTGCAGAGCTTTTTATAAACTATGGTGCAGAGTGAAGTTAGAAAACTTTGTGTTCATCCTACCTGGTTTATCTGCTATCAAGATTTATAACAATACAAATTTTCATAAAATTAACCTGCATTTGTTTTATAACTATTCAGGTGTGTAGTTTATATATAAGTTTGAATGAACTGCTGATATTTTTTCATACACTACAGTACATTAATGACATTACATATCTACTATTTTAGAGGGCTGTTCAATAAACAAAACAATCTTCAGACCCACAACCTTTCTAAATAAAAGCTCTGTAATTTAGCTCCATAAAAACCATTGCAACAACAAATCCAAAGCTGTGTTTTGACTTTGAAGACAGGTAGCCAGGATGAAGTGATAGTGAGAAAGTTGTTGCAAAAATGTCATGAGTCTGTCGATCTGTGTCTCTGTCTGTTGTGGTGAAATAAATCTAAATATTGAAATACAATTTTGACCCAGTTACAGACTACTGTTTATCCGAGGACGGATGACATGTTCAACAGAAGCCATTCAAATTTCCCAAAATGGCACCAAACTCTGCACTGCACTTCCTCGGGCAATTTACAATAAACATGCAAAGTATGATGTCCATAAGTTTAACGGTTCGCGAGATATACATTACACATAAAGACAAACATTAGTGGAATTAATAGGTATGGATGTCGCCAAAAGCAAGGGAAAAGGCCTTTTTTTATTCTCAGTTTGTGTCTCTCATGCACTGAGGGTTTTTTGTGTTTTGTGCTTAGTTACTGTATGACTGTACTTGTTAGGGGAGGAACGAATGTTTGGTCCTTAAGAAGCTGTTGATTAAAACAAACAATTTTAGCATTTCCTAGAATGATGTAAAAATGAAAAAAAAGTTGTAAGGCAGCATTTAGACAATTACTGATTCAATGCTGTAGTTTCACCACACACACACACACACACACACACACACACACACACACACACACACACACCTGTTCAAGCAATCCTGCAGTATTCATCTCCTCTTTCAACTGGTGAGATGGAGAAGGTGAGAGACACATTTATCATCGTCATACACTGAGCTCCATCAGCTCTTCTTCGTCTTCTTAATAACCACATCAGTACCCCCCTCACCCAGAACTTATGCTGTTAACATGGTCATTTGTTGAGCCAAGGGAAGGGACATCTGTCACTGGACTGGCTCGAGATGAGCTGAGAAAACTTGCTGAGTGACTGGAATGGAGAATGGACAGTGAACATACAGAACAGGAGAGATAATGTAATGAAGAAGTACGTCCATGTGACAAAAATGATACGGGCACTCTAGTAAGTAATATCTGTGGTCCATGCATAGTTGGTTCAGGTCATACTAAAAAGGCCGCTGCAAGGTTGGTGCCATGGAGGTGTTATAACTGAACAGAACACTGTAAATCTGCCATTTGAATAATTCAAGACAATTTTGGTAAGATCCTGCCTGTTAAGATGGCAGATTTGATCAAATAGTCAGTTGATCTTACTTGATGAGATTCCTTTGCCAAAAAGGATCCAAAGTTATTGCTCATTATCAGAGCTCTTTAAGGTCAATTTATGAATCTTGATTTTGAAAGTATTCCGTATACATAATTAAGGCAATATAATTAAGCTATGAACAGAGAATTAGAGGTTTCATGTTAGCACAAAATGTAGAAATTACCTGTGCAGTGCCTGTTTGGAAAAGACTGGTAATGCTCTGGAGTTTACTTCAGAATTATTCCTTGTCATAATAATAATAATAATAATAATAATAATAATAATAATAATAATAATAATATATTACATATAATAATACATTTAACAGACACAAAAATTAATTTAAACAAGTTAATGCAAGACAATGGATAAAATAAAGCAATAAAACATACAAATGCCTGGTTAAAATTATTCAGCCCTCCTCAAACACTTATATAGTGCAATATACTGTCACTTTTTTATTGTTTGGACATGGTGTGCAGAGCTTTTTTATAAAGCTGGCATATGTTGTTTGCAACGATTGTATATTGTGAATGTTTTTCATAAAATGAAACTGAATTGCTTTATTGCTGTACACTTGTGTGGTTTATATATAGGTTTGAATGATTTACTGAACTGCTGTTATATTTTCACACATTGCATGTCAGCTATTTCAGAGGTCTGTTAAGCAGTCAACAAAATCTTCACACCCAAGTTAACAACAAGCATCAGCATAGCAACACAATGAATGTGGTAAGGGGAGAAAGGGGTTAGATGAGCCGCTTTTTACATTGGATGATTTTATTGCAAAAGTGTATTTGTTTCAAACAATAGTTACTATATACCACATCTTGTTGTGTACCCATGGACATTTAAACAAGTTGTCTAATCATTATGGTTTCAGAACAATGACCCATCAAAAAAAGTTGGTCCTTTGGCACAACTTACCCCAAGGTGGGGGTAAAAGGATCATAGCGATGGGGTAAATTGAGCCCTCTAGAGGGCAAATAGTCCCACCATTAAAAACTGATATAAAAATGACAAAATCAAACATTTTTTAGATAATTTTTTACTTTGTAAATGCCATGGCAAAAGTACTTCTACGTAAAGTCAAACCATATATTTGTTTACTGTTGTTCAACATGTTACTAAAACATTTTAGGGAAGGATTAAACTGTGATCTTTGTGTGTTAGCTACAGAAAGAATGAATGTGTACCATAGACTGTGTACTTTTGTGTAAGAACAGCATGTTTGTGTGACATTAACATTGTAACACTTGTAACAGCGATCAAACGTCAACATGAACTTGTAACAGTGTATTTCTATGCATGTGTGTATGTGTGTGCGCACAAGTGCATGTGTGTGTATGATTGCAGTTAACAATGACTGACCAACTGGATCAATTTACCCCCTCATCACTGGCTCGTTTTACCCCACAACCACCTTTTTAACAAAACAGTTTCACACTGTAGCTCAGATCAACAGTTATGCTAAGTTTATTACCTTGTTTTGTAGCTTACATTGAGACTGATAACTTTAGTAACATGATGAATTCACTTTGCATGAAAAAAAAATCTGTTTATTTGCTCTGGTTTGCTTACCACTCTCTCCATGAGCTTCAGTCAAAGATGGAATGAGGAATGTCGACTACACTTCTTTAATTTGTGGTCACATGATTACTTTTTTTAATGGTTACCTAGATACAGGGGGTGGCTCATCTTACCCACTGGTTTACTAACCCCGTTCTCCCTACTATTACTTTGTAGACAAATTGCTGAAGAGGAAGTGATTATATGAATGTTGAAGACATGACAGCTGCTGTAGGATATTTAGAGGACGGACAAGAAGTTCAACTCAGTCCGCAGACTGAAGGCTCACTGCCCCACCCCCACTGACTGCAATGCGGTGTTGGCCTGTTTGCACGCACCAAATTCAACGCCGCACTTCCTCGGGGCATTATCAATACACATGCCAAGTTTGAAGATAAAAATGGTTTGCGAGATACAGACAATACAGACATTTGATCTTAGATAGATGCTGTGTCTCTCACAAACACACCAGCTTCTGATTAATTTCACAACCTTTAAAGTTGCTCACCACACACACAACCATAGACATAAATGTTAATAAATTGTTAGAGATAAAAGAGCACAAACACAGACACACACACACACAACGTTCTTATGGGGATACGAGCAGCCTGTCATTACTATGATAATCCAATGAGGCTGAAGAGAAAACAAGGGGACAGAATGAGTTGGAGGACTTCAGAGTTTGTCTCTTTCCATTGTCGTAAATTTTTTGCTCGTTGTGGAAACTGTTAGGTTGTTGTTTATATTAGGGCCAAGGGATGCATATGGAAAAAGCTGTACAGATGGAAAGAGAAGGAAAAAGCGACTGGGGCAAGCTGAAAGGTAGAGTGAAATAGAGAAAACTTTCTTCTCAGATAAGTTTCTTCCAAGATACGAATAATCAATTCTGTCAAATCTAATCAGTGTGTGTGTGTGTGTGTGTGTGTGTGTGTGTGTGTGTGTGTGTGTGTGCGTGTGTTTGTGTGCGTGTGTGTGTGACAGCCCTGCCTGATCAGCTTTCTGACATAATTTGTAATCCTAACTGGAGGCAAAGTAACACCACCAGACCATGTGGAATTCTATTTTTGTGAACTGACCAATAAAAAAAAACATCTTGACTGTACTGACAATGGCTACATTGTAAAAAACGAAATACAGTTTCAAACAATCAAATGAAAATTGCCAGCAAAGACCAAAAAGTCTTGGTTTGCTTCCACTTTGTGCACATGACTTTACAATGAGAAGATGTCAGGCACATGAAAATAGCTTTTCTAGGCTTGAACATGGAGAACATTCATGGATTAAAAATACATGATAATTAAGAGCTATTATTATTAATAGTAATAACTAACTTGTGTACAGTTGGAGGAGTAATACTGGTTTATGCATAGAACATGGCATGACGTCAACTTTGAACGCTCAACTATTAATGTCCCAGACCGTCTTACACATCCTAGTAGTTGTAGCATAGAATATACCACAAGTGATGAGTATGTCTGTTTGTCCATCCATCTGTAATAATTTCACCTCTGGAACTCGAAATTTGAAATGTTTTAATGAAATTTCATTTCAATATAGCATTCCCGAGCTGAAACCCTAACACCACAATTAAATACCGAAGCCTAACCTCATTCCTCTAACCATGAGGACTTCAATTCTTGTTTCCACGATGGGTTAATGTGGATTCAGGTTTAAATTGCAGTTGGAAGTAGACAATTACAATTGGGTACTATAATCTGTAATCTGAGTAATATACACTACCGTTCAAAAGTTTGGGGTCACTTAGAAATGTCCTTATTTTTCAAAGAAAAGCACCAGACGTTTCCACCTAGAATAGGTGGAAACGTCTGGTTTTTAATGAAATATCTACATAGGTGTATAGAGGCCCATTTCCAGCAACTATCACTCCAGTGTTCTAATGGTACATTGTGTTTGCTAATCGCCTTAGAAGACTAATGGATGATTAGAAAACCCTTGAAAACCCTTGTGCAATTATGTTAGCACAGCTGAAAACTGTTTTGCTGGTGAGAGAAGCTATAAAACTGGCCTTCCATGGTGGAGGTAATGTGATGGTCTGGGGCTGCTTTGGTGCTGGTAAAGTGGGAGATTTGTACAAGGTAAAAGGGATTTTTGAATAAGGAAGGCTATCACTCCATTTTGCAACGCCATGCCATACCCTGTGGACAGCGCTTGATTGGAGCCAATTTCCTCCTACAACAGGACAATGACCCAAAGCACACCTCCAAATTATGCAAGAACTATTTAGGGAAGAAGCAGGCAGCTGGTATGCTGTCTGTAATGGAGTGGCCAGCGCAGTCACCAGATCTCAACCCCATTGAGCTGTTGTGGGAGCAGCTTGACCGTATGGTACGCAAGAAGTGCCCATCAAGCCAATCCAACTTGTGGGAGGTGCTTCAGGAAGCGTGGGGTGACATTTCTACAGATTACCTCAACAAATTAACAGCTAGAATGCCAAAGGTCTGCAATGCTGTAATTGCTGCAAATGGAGCATTCTTTGACGAAAGCAAAGTTTGAAGATCAAAATTAATATTTCAAATAAAAATCATTATTTCTAACCTTGTCAATGTCTTGACTATATTTTCTATTCATTTTGCAACTCATTTGATAAATAAAAGTGTGAGTTTTCATGGAAAACACGAAATTGTCTGGGTGACCCCAAACTTTTGAACTGTAGTGTAATAATCAAACACGTTATGTGTTTGATTTAATTTCTTTATGTATCAAATGTAGTGAAGCTTGTCAGTCTTTTATCTTTTGTATTTACTGTAAAATGTTTCTTAGTGGGCTCCAGACTAATATCACTGACACGATCATGTTCAGGAGCAGCCTCATGCTGTTGATAGCTCTCATGTTCCCACTCAACTTGATACTTGTTTCTACTTCCAGACCACATTCCTGAGTCATATGAATTGCTTGATTAGATCATCTAGATCGAGTGTTGGATAGTGGATCAACATAAAGTCAGGAAAGGCTGATTATTATCAGTCATGCATCTCTCTGAAGCAGGAGAAGCAGGACACATAGTCCATGAGCTACAGTGTGGTTCATTACATCATACTGGTCTCAAAATATCCTCAGGTCAAAACTCTCAACAATTTATGTGAGACACCTCTCACATAGTCTTTCACCAGTAATCTGATTACTTAGATGCCATTTATGAAAGTAACAGCTTTCTGTAATTGTAAGAGTTTCTACTTATGTGCCTGTCATATTCTGATAAACCGATGCACTCAGTTACTTAAACAGTATTCAAACACTGGCCCAAAACCTCTCCAGTGTCATATACTGTACATGGCAATAATTTATGTCACATAATGTCTGACTATGCCTTGCCTCAGTAATGAGAACTCACTTAAATATAACTGTGAGTAATTAATCAGTCAGAGGTGAGTGTTAAGTTTAAGGATACTCGTAACGTTACAGCAGTGAACTCGACAACCCCCCCCATTTGCCTTGTGACCACTCTAACTATAGATATGAACTGAAAAAGGAGTGAGTACAGTCTGTAGGAGTTGTGGGGTGACTTTATAATCTAATTTGTTGAATGTCTTAATGACATCACATGTAAGGAATGCTTTATACATATCGTATAAAAGTTATGATATAATCAAGTGGCCGGACCTCCTCAACATCCTTGACAAACTGGTCTCAGGTTTATCAAATAGATAAAAACTCCTTATAAATCGAATAGAAAAGTCTTCATACCTGATCCTTATTCATCTGTTATTTCAAATGGTAGCATTCAACAATGTTTTTAACTTAAGGGCTCAAGACAAGGAATTCCACTCTCCCCATTTAAATTTTAAAATTTTTATTGAACCTCTAACTGCTGCTTTTTGTTGGAACATCAGCGTAACAGGAATCAACATCAAGCGCTGGGACAACAAATTCTTCTTTTATATCAAAACTTGGGGCATGACTCATTTACAGCACATATCAGAATTTGGGGTTTATTACCAAGTAGGTATACACAACAAGGAATTTGCTGCAGTGTGTCTGTATTTAAAAAGTCTAAATTAATATACAAAATATAAAAACTGTATAAAAATATTACCATCTCTAGAAACTAGAAAAAAGCTATGTGCAATATGAATGGTAGGTATTTACAATTTGATATATGTAGTGTGCATGTTAATATCAACGGAAAGTTCATGTAGTGCAATGATTATTTATATTTGAGGGAGGTTCAATTACACTGTTTGAAATACTGAGGCCGAGGTACAGTATTGGTGGTAACAGCTTTCTGCCAAAAGAAAAAATCTGTCAAACAAACCTCAACCACTTACAACACTCAATAATTTCAAACATAAGCCAGAGATTAACTCTTTGAAAAGTGCAACAACATACAGTACACCAAACGCCATCTGGAAAAACGATCAAGCTGTTGCCACTTATAACTCCTGTATAAGGCAGATGAGAAATGAAGACATACGGCATCATGGCGTAGGGCACAGTCTATGGAGACCTGACATTACACTGTATTCCAATCCATTACCCTCAGATTAAACCCTCCAAATTCATCACAAAGCCAAAACAAATGTATGAAACACATGAGCACCTGATGTGAAAAAAGAAGACCATCTAAATACTTGAGATTCTGTCGCTTCTTAGGGTCAAACTGTATTAGTGGTGTAATTGTATCTTCAAGATTTATAGACCTTTTCACTGCTGACTAATCTCTGGAGAGCCAAGGCCATGGGGTCATCTAAACAGCTCATTAAGAGAGGAGGTGGTAGGAAGTTACGTGTGTTTTGTTTTTCTTTTTTCATCACAATGAGAACCAGCTCTGGGACATCAGGTTGGACATTGGTGGGGAGTCAATTAAACAGGAAGTGACAGTGAGTGAGAGACGTTACAGTTTATAATATTCATACACTACAGTGTGCATTAAGTGTGGTGTTATCACAGTAACATACTGTATTTAATACTGCATCTATTGAAAGTGTCTGGAGGCTAAAGGTGTGAAGGTGAGTTTTCAGGTTACTTGTCTCTGTGTGCTCATCTCTGCCACATGTGTTGACTTGTATCTGACAGAGGACTGCATGGGACATGAGACTGGGACACACTCTGGTAGTGTTTGTCAAATCCCTCTCACTCTACATGCTGTCTCATGACCGACATCCAAGAACATCTAGGCAGGACAGGCTGAGTGGTTGCAGGTCGTAAAGCTGCCTATGATTTGTAGCCGAAGGATCGCGGGGACTGCTCTCCTCTATCATGGACTAGAAATACAACACTCTTATGCAATCTATGATTCTTTCAACTTTAGACAACAACCAGTAGCGGGGATCAACAATGCCAGGTGGCATGGGAATGGTGAGAAGTCATGTCAGTAAACTTTACTTTAGCATAGAATGCCCCTGACCTAACCTGACAAATGACTCAAACACACACGTCAATAAATCAGATCATGTTGACAGCAGCATCTCAGTCATAGTCACAGGGCCATTTTAAAGCATTGTTGAGGTAGGGATCATGGAGCTGGAGCAGAGAAAAATGTGATGAAATGTAGATGCCGTGCAGCTACTCATTATCTAAGAATTCATTTAACCAAGCCCCAAGCCCCTACATTACATCTTGATGTATCCCTGTCGAAAAAGAGGAAAGATGACAGACACAAATGCCACATCTAAGAATAGAAATGACGCCATTGGTGCAGGAGGAAGTATGAAAGACTAGATAGTGCCATGACAGGGAGCCAGAGGAGAGTGCTTTCCACATGTCTGAGATATGCTCAGGCGAGGCAGGGTGGGGATTTGGTGGCAGAAAGAACCAGATATTTTTGATCTTTTATTAATTAGATCAGCTAACTTCAATTATCTCACCTTCTAAAGCAGCAACTTGTCTATTAGATCCCATTCCAACAAAGCTACTCCAAGAAATTCTGCCCTTAATAAACAATGTACTGAATACCATCAATATATGATTATTATCAGGCTATGAACCACAATCCTTAAAGCTAATCCTAATCAGACTTCTCAAAAAACCCAGAACAATAATGCACATGACGACTTTCAGTCAGGTGTTATCGCCCATCAAAGCACAGGCAGCTTTGGCAAAAGTCACAAATGACCTTCTTATAGCTTCAGATAAAGTATTCGTCTCTGTCCTTGATCTTAGTGCAACATTTTATACAATTGATCAGCACATCCCATCACAGCAACTGGAACAGCTAAAAGGAATGGCCCCTAAACTGGTTTGAATCCTTTTCATCAAATCAATTCCAATTTTTTGTAGAAATTAACAATGAGTCTGTGCACACCAAAGTTAATCATGGGACTTCCTCAGGGTTCTGTGCCTGGCCCATTTTATTTATAATCCAATATTATCCAATATATCCAATAATTACCTTATATATGCTCCCATTGGGAAATACCCTCAGGAAACACGGTAAAATGTAATTACTATGTGGACAATAGTCAGTTACACTTATCGTTGAAACCAGAAAAAAGTAAGTAACTAACTAAACTCCAAGCATGTTTTAAGGACATAGAAAAATGGGTGACATGCAATTACCCCTAATAAACTCAGACAAACAAAGAGAAGTAACCCAAAAAACTACAGGTCATATTTACCCATTCTTCTAGTAATCCATTTCATGCATCATTTACACTCAGACGGCTATGTGCATGTGTAAGGGGCAATTTTGGTTTCAATGCCTTGCATCGCACCACTAACCCTCTGGTTAGAGGACAACTTACTTTACCTCCTGAGCCACACAGCCGTTGTAAGAGGCTACAATAATACAGAGTTGAGACCTTTTAAAAACAGACTTTGAACTAGGCATTATACCGTAACAGGTTGGCTCAGGTCAGCGCTGCTATCCAGCAGGACCTGTGTTAGTATCCCTTGCTATACAGGTCAACACGATTTGTCTTGGCAAGGTGAAGCTAAAGCTGACTGATCGAGGTCTGTGTGTGCGTGGCAGAGAGAAGTTTAAAGCATGCTGACAAGCAAAGGCTCTTGGAATAAGCCTTCAGTCAGAGACTATGGAAATGAAACTGTGAAAAAACACACAAAGAATGTCTTTTTTTTATTAAGCAAAAGGAGTTGTTTTTACATACGTATACATATCCATCAATCAACTTCCAACAAGGTGGACCGCTGAATGCAAGTGTGCTCTGATTTTTGCGATTTTGCCAATAGAAAAGCTGTTTGGATCTGACCTCTGAAGAGATGACGATGTCATGTAGTTCATGAAACCATTTCTGTCCTCGAAACTTTACTCAATGATCCACAACATGACAAACATGTTTTTAGAAATGTATATATGCTGGCGGGTGAGCTTGCAGGGGCCCTGCATGTGGAAGCTGGAGTCCTCCTGCAGTGGCCGAGGGTTTTCAGTTCCGACTCAGCCCTTTGCTGTGTGTCGTCCCCATTCTCTCCCTCCCCCTTTCACACTTACTGTCCTGTCAATAAAGGCAAAATGCCCCAGAAAAACAACTTACAAAAAAAGGCATACAAATTAAATTGTGACAGTTTTTTTAATTAGTTTGAAGAATTTGTAGAAAATAAGGCACATAACTTCAAGTCTTCTTGGTAAAGCTTTGTTTTCTTGGATGTGGGTACGTTATCCAGTTCTTTCTATAAAATCCTCTCAATTCCCATCAGATTGCATGAGAAGCATCTGAACCACTAGAACAACACTAGAACAACCACTGAACAACTCTTCAGGTCTCTCCACAGAAGTTATATTGAGTTTAAGTCTGTGCTTCTGCTAATTCACTGACAGTCAGAGACTTGTCCTGAAGACACTCCTATGTTGTCTTTGTTGTATGCTGCATTGTTCTGCAGCTCTGCTTGCCTACACAAGCCACAGCATGCTGCTGCTATAAAGATCAGATTTATGTAGTGCTGCTGAGTTTCCAGCTGGTTCTTTTATATCTGCCACAGACTTCTGAAGCTCTGTTAACTGGGTTCTTAGAGAGGGAAGTACAAAGTTTAAATTGTTGTCTTTTCGTGTGAATTTAAGTAGAGCCTGAAGTTAGAAGATTTAATGACATCACATTGGACTGTATCTTCTTCTACTGCTCATTATATGGGTACACAGGTTCGTTAAATGTGTATCCAAGCATTATACAGAAAGCTGTCCTGAAAAACAGCACATGCAGACTGGAGAGGTGTTTCTGTTACAAGTCCATGACTTACTCTACATAGTGGTGATCCTGTTTGTGCCAATGACCAAATGATAAGACTGAAGTCGTCTTAAAAGTCTCCTCCATGTGTAGCCAGTTGAACTTCATCGGTTTCATCGGGGACAGTTAACGGTCAGCAAACAAATTATAAATTCTGATGTACAATATTCCTGAATTTATATTTAATCTACAAAAAAAACTGCGCACTGAACAGGGTTCCATTGAATTAAATCATGAATTCCACATATCATTCATCATTTAAAAAAATGTAGTTGGTCTATATTGGTTAGATGAGTCAAATACATAACATGCATAAAGGATTACATGTAAAGGTAAGAATAAGAATTGGTATAAATCACTCTTAATTCCATCACCTCCAACTTCCAACTTCGTAGAAATGTGTTAACATCCTAAAAGTCACAACTACATCCCCTTTGTCAAGAATAAATGATACAACTGTCTACTTCAGTAAGACACATGAAGACCATTCTACTGCACTGACTTTATCTTTCAAAATCAGCTAGATCAAACCCTCTTACTCACCGGAGAGCTTCTTTTGTGAGGTTGGAGCCGGTCCTGTGAGCTTGCTTCTTCTTGTTTGTAGGCAGCATCTCCACACCACTCTTTAAACTCGGATCACCTTTGACTATCCAGCAATGGAAGAGGAAGAGACTGAAGAGTTAAAGAGGTGGGTAGTCCAAACTGCCTCCACCATCTACAAAGTCACAACAAGGAATCTATACTCTGACGTTTTGTGCACTGAAAACGGCTTCATGTGAAGGTGACACTGTTAGAAGTGTTCTGAGCTGGCTCCCTCTCTTTTTACCTCCTCCCTCTCTGACATTTCACATGTATTAGATTACATTACATTTAGCTGACGCTTTTATCCAAAGCGACTTACAATAAGTGCATTCAACCATGAGGGTACAAACCCAGAACAACAAGAATCAAGAAAGTACTATTTCTTCAAAGAAGCAAAACTACAAAGTGCTATAAGTAAGTGCCATTTAAGTCCTACTAAATTGTTAGTTTAAAATTTATTCAAGGTATAGTCGGAAGAGGTGTGTTTTTAGTTTGTGGCGGATGATAGACTTTCTGTCCTGATGTCAATGGGGAGCTCATTCCACCATTTAGGAGCCAGGACAGCAAACAGTCGTGATTTTGTTGAGTTATTAGCTCACAGATGTAGACTGGACCCGATCCGTTCACAGCACGGTCAGCCACTGGTAACCAGTGAAGGGAGCGGAGGAGCGGAGTAGTGTGAGTGAACACAGATACAACATTTAAACCTTGTATGTCCTGTTGCAGTCTGTAGATTAAAAGTGAGTTTTCTGGTTTTGTTTTTTGATTACTGTAAAACACATACGTACTCCATTTGAATTCCAACATAGCTGAAAACTATGTTTCGCTATTTGTAATATTTTGTTTCAGTCAATGAGTTGGAAGAACATCCAGGGATAGCCCTGTTTTACAAGTTGGTAGGGATTAGTGGGTCACGAGTCACAGTCTCCCATTACAGCAGACTGCTGATTCAAAGATGGAATGGTCAAGTGTTGGGAGACAGTGAGAGGGCAGAGGTTGTAATGATGGAAGAAAATAGAACAACATGTGCTGTAAGAGAAAAGAGGAATACTGTGTATTTTTTGGGGGGGAGGTTACTTGTTTGGTTTGAGTTTCCTCTCAAACTCAGGCACATAAAGAGCTAAGAGGTCACTGGGGCAAATTGGCAGCCAGTCTGAAGGACGGTTATGTGTCCATTCATCTTGATAACTGGGCGGTTTGGGGCGGCTATAGCTCAGGAGGTAGAATGGGTCATGCATTAACCTGTAGGACGTCTCCCCCGTCCCGTGTGCCTAAGTGACAAGATACTGAAACCAAATTTGCCTGCCCCCTGATGGCTGTGCTGGGAGTGTTTGTTTGATGTACGATATAAATAGTGATGCATTGGGTAGATGGTAAACTGAACTGTGAAGTGCTCTGAGTGGTCATCAACACTAGAAAAGTGCAGTATAAATACGGACACATTGGTGTTTTTAGCTATGATCAATAGCTATCTGCAAAATACATGCAGATAGCTACATTACTGATCCTTGATGGATGCTTCCTGACTTGAAAAGCTGAGGGCAGGTTGGTAAATGGAGAGTGGTGTAGCTGTGTGTGCCTGTCAGCTGGTCTGTGCAAGCCACACAGCGTCAGGTGTTGATTGATGTGAGTGATGAGGCCAAAGATCCGAAACCCTGAGCAGCATGATATTCCATCTGTGTGCATGTGTGTGAGCAGAATGTGTGTGCAAGTGTTCGAAATACCCAGTGGCAATCGGGACGCCCCCCCCCACCTAGTGCTTCAGTGTTATGGCAAAACAATTAACCTACAGCATATGTTATGCCCCAATCCTTAGGCAGAGACGGGTCGCAACTGCAGAATGAATGTAGCAGAAACCCTGCCTACCTAATACTGGACATAGTACGCTTTTAAAAGACATTTTAATGAAAAGTTTTTTCGAGAGACCCGCACAAATTTTGCTGTTGAGGCTTTCGGGGGGTCTCAAGTGTCAATGGGTCTGAGGCCCCCAAGAAATTCGCAACCAGGTGTACAAGCTATCTATGTATCTGTCTGTCTGTCTTTCACCTGCTCCTCTTTTCTACATCTCAGATTGTTCACACTATGAAACAACTGAAAGACTTGATTAAACTTGCATTTCAAACCACATCATGGCCAACATTTAATCTCAGGTGGGACAGGGTGTTTCAGCAGAACAAATAAAGTTTTCTCTTCTTCCAGATTTAGGTTTTACATAAAAAAAATGTACACAAGATTTTACACAAGAGACATTTATTTGATGAGGTTCTACAAATGGTCCAAATGTTGAATTTACAAAGAATAAAAAATTAAAAAAAGGAATCCATCAAACAAGTGACAAGTGATTTCAAAGCTCATGTCCAACCTTGTGAAAAGGTGTAAAGTCTGTCAACACAAAAGAAAGCTGAAATGACTCCTCAACAGTTTATATATACACAAAATATATATAAAGAACTGGACTGCACTACACAGACCATCATTCCTCCATTCGTGGAACTGAAGGTGTATCCTTTGTTTAGATCTTAAATAAATGACTAAAGAAAAAACGTTCCACTTGACTCAAGGGTAACTGGTTTTTTAATCACAAAGAAACTAAAACAAAAAGTGTATGTTAGAAATGAAAATCAAAAACATACTTAAAAACAACTGAAAACCAAATGAAGTGTGTACATACAAGCGTAATAGAAATACTGAGTGAGATGTCGCTGTAAGTTCATTCAAACATTTTTAACGTTGAGTCGACTTGACACTGGCGTGAACATTAAGAATAGCTGCATTCACATATATGGACCTAAAGTTGCAGACTGCCTCTTGTTTCTAACAGTTATTTTCTCATGTTTCCATAATACAGGTGTAAGATGAACTAGTTCATTTCTCTAGCAACGTGCTCTTTTTGCACAGTTTTCCTCTATTTCAATAAAGCTATATTGTGAAGCCACAGACTGAGACATTCAGCATTTTCCACATTATATTTTAACTTGTTTTACACAGTAAAACAGAGTTAGAGAAGAAAAAACTAGCATGATTTTCTCAAAATATCTGCATGAACTAAGGGGCCTTTTGAGTCTTGAGTTGTAGTTGGTGGTGAGAACATGTGAATGAAGGTTGACTTCAAAAAGCCTTTTCAGTATTCCAGTATATATATGTGTGTGTTTCTAAGCTGTCATTTGACAACTGTCTCTAAAGTGTAATGTCACATTTACTTAGAATATGACACAAAAACTCTGCTGCTCTCCCAGGAGTTTAGATAGTGAACACGTCTTTAGCCGTGGGAAACATGAAATGACTGAAATGTAAAAAATTATTAGAAAGTACAATAAAAAAAAAAAACGAGCGAATATACACTGCTCACACGCAGCCAGTGATTGATACATGTGGGTGATTTGTCCCAGTGACAGTCTGCAAACATTACATATTTTTCTGATGTGTGCAAAGAGTGTATACAGAGAGCATCACTGAGGTGGAGGAGGAGGTGGGGGAGGAGGAGGGAGGTCAGAGAAGGGGAGAGAGTTTGGTGGCCAGAGGGGAGAAGAAAAAGATGGATTGAAGAAGGATGGCGGAGGAGGAGGGTAGAGAGGGAAGCTGGGAGGGGGGAAGTGGTGAGGAGGTGGAAGAGGGTAAGGGCAGGGGGGTGGAAGGTACATGGGAGGCACATCTGTGTGTCTGTGTGATTGGTGTGTATGTCTGAATTGTGGCTGTTTGTTCCTTGGGTTCTGGTGCCTGAATGAAAGCCCTGCATGTCTTGGTGGGAAACCCCTGATGTCACGCGGCTGCTGCTGCTGGTGCTGCTGGTGCTGCTGCTGGTGCTGCTGGTGCTGCTGGTGCTGGTGCTGCTGCTGCTGCACGGTGTTCTGGGTACCTTGGACAGGATTATCTGGGAAGTGAAAAAGAGGTGAAAGAAAAAGTAAGACAAAGCGTTTGTCAGTGGTTACAAACAGAACATATACAGACAGTGTACATCTGTCAGTACCTGTATTGTTATTATCCCGCCTCTTTCTGTTTTTCCCTTTCCTCTTTGACTCCTTCTCTTTCTCATCATCACTGAAGTCTAAAGCCTGGAGAGGGAGAGAGACAGACACAGAGAAAGAGATTTATTTTTATGACTAAATTTCATTTTCACTATTGCATTGTGCTCTTTGCCGCACACACACACGCACGCACGCACACAAATACACGCAAAAAATTTTTTTACACCAAATCGTCCTCTTTGTCAATGAACTGCATCATAAATTTTGATTATGCATTTTTACAAAGAAAAATTATTTGATGACTCATAAAAACCCAATGCTTTTTATGAATTAAAAAAAGAGACATAGATGGTGTTATGTAATCTGTGTGCGCCTGAACAGCATGTATTACTGGTAACACCAACAACTGTGGCAACCCTCAATCCGGTCAATTGATATTTAATTAATGTTAGGAATTAAAGTCCAAGCACTAGGGAGTTTTTTTTCATTTCCTTCCATTTTTTTCTACGCTCTCTAAAGTGATGACCTCCTTTGGTGCCATGTCCCACTCGAATACCCACTGCTTCGTACATTTTGAGCAGTCCTTGCTGACTGTCCTCCTTCATGTCTTGGCAGATACAGCCAGTTCTGAGGAACAGAGTTTATCCTTATCGGACCCAAAACCTGAACCAATGACCGGACTGGTGGAGGGTTAACCATGAGGTGGACGACACCAAATGATTAGTTGGTCTCATCTTCGGTAGGACATTTTTGATTGAATCCACTTTTGCAGTTTACAGTTGCTAAGCAACTTTGAAGACAAAATTGAGCTGCACTGGACAACGTCCTGCTGACTGTCCACTAGAGCGACCATCATGATCATCTGCGCAAGCCCATAGTTTTAAAAAGGTTGTCAGATCAAACTTTGTGTTATGCACTCCAGACAGGACCGAACCTGGTACAACTCTCCTCTGGATGTATAAGGGATTGCTCAAGTCACTGTATATCTTCAGCATACTCTAATGTCCCAATGCAAAACCTTAACAAAAGCAGGACCAAAACCATTACAACAAAACACGCATTATGATTCCCACTTTGAGTTAAGACATCTTAGAGATTTCTACTTCGCAAATCTTCAAAATGATGCAGTAGAGGCCACTTTCCTCCATTTAACAGCAGATTGCTTTGTTTGATTCCACAGTGTCTCAACATGCTCCACCTGACATGTTTAGAGTTCTCCATGCTTACCTCTTGTGGTGGTTCTTGATCATTCTTCCAAGATGCATCAGAACCCTTAAAACTGAAGGAAAAGCATTTTCAATACAACAGGCCGGCCACCACCACATAAGAGGTGACAACTAACCAACAAACTAATCAATTGTTATTACATGGGTCTAACTTTACAGTGCTCTATGCAGTCCATGTATGTATGCATGTGTGTTGACTTACAGAGTAAGCTGCCTTGTAAGGACGTATCCTGTGTATTCTTTGATGGCTGGTGCATAATAAACAGTCAGTCCCTCCTTCAGCCCCTTGCTGTTTACCTGCTCCACTGAGTTCAACCGTAGAACATACAGTGGACTGGAGACTGGACCAAACACCTCAAACACCTGAGAGCACACACGCAAACAACACAACATTACTGTCATGTTAAAACCAAACAAAAATAGAAAATGTATAACCATTCTTTATACACACACACACACACAAAGCAAAAGAGAGTGGACAGAAGTAGAGGTGGTCTAAAACACAGCCAGGGAACTGCTGGACCCCCCACCTTGCCAACAGCCATCCTATCAGACGTAAAGATGATGCTGTCATCAGTTAGAGCAGGTGTGTCTCTCAGAGACTGGACGATCACTGCAGAGACAGAAAGGGCAGATTACAACAGAGCTGACCGACTAAATGCCCCAGCTCAAAAAAGAGCTGTGTGTATGTGTATATATATGTGTGTGTGTGTGTGTGTGTGTGTGTGTGTTTACCAAGCTGCTGTAAAATGCTGGAGACTGTTCCTACAGGCTGCAGTTCTGCATCCTCTGGTAATGATACACACACTTCCTCTACTGCCGGCAGCTCCTACACACACACAACACAAAATCTTATCCTTTGCTCCGATGATGTTAACTATAGGTTAAACAAGGAAAAACAATTAACCAATGGATGCAACAAACTCTATCACCTGGCATAACAAATGCACACAGTTGACATGGGTGTGGGAAAGAGACAAATTTGGGGTTGTTTCCGCTGCTGTAATACGTGTATTCAATGCAGTGAGTTCACGTGCGGAACTTATTTGTGTGCGTACTGGTCTCAAATTCTGAGGGACAACTTAAGCAAAGGACCGAATGTGCTGTAGGCTCATGGTCATAGTGACCGCAGACCAACAGGAGTGTGAAGACCCTCCCTCATCATTGAAGTCACATCATACCAGCCCTTTAAAAACATGTGTCCCTAGCGTGAGAATGCTCTCCACAGCCGAGGCACTGTTGGTGCCAGCAGAGCATCAAACCCTCGGCAAACTATGTTTACTATGTGGTAATTATTTTGAAGAAAGAAAAACAAAAAACATGTATATAATAATGATAATTATAAATTACAATAACACTGCAGTTTAAGAACAGTTAATTGTCTACATGCTGCACCTTAAAGAATATTGATCTATTTTACTATTTATTTAGTTATTTGAGAGAAATGTTATTTTGTTATTTTACGTTTGTAAAATGTATTTAGGTAAGAAAGACACAACCATAGTCTTCTCAGTTAACCGGGGTTAATAAAAAGAAATACAAAAATGATCCTTGTTTCTACTGTCCCGAAAACGTACCGAACCATGACCTCAAAACCGAGGTATGTACCGATGCATGATTTTTGTGTACCGTTACAACCCTATTAAGTAATACTATTTCATGAGACTCAAAAATTTAAACAATAAAGAAGCCAACTGACAGTTGTGATCTCAGACTAACCTCGAGCAAGACTTCGTCTCTGGTTTTAATGGGAGGTGGTTGGCTGAAACCCTCATCGTCATCCTCAAGTACAGGGGCAGAAGGAGAAGAAGAGGAGGAAGAGGAGGAAGAGGACGATGAGGAGGTAGAGCTGTCGCTGAGTAAAGGAGAAGGAGAGCATCAGAGTAAGTTGTGTTATGGAGGTTTTCTGGAAAACTTAAAAATTATGGTACCTAGCACATTAAGGTTGAAAGTTGCAATAAGAAGCCATTCATCATAATGTTGTGTATGTGTGTCACTGGATACAACCCGGTCAGGCCTCTCAGGTCAGCAGGCAGTGCTTTTGGAACAAGCTGCCTGCTAACCTGAGGTCCACCTTCAGAAGCAAACTTAAAACATTTCTGCTCTCTCAGGCCTTTGCCTGATTTTCTGTCTGCCCATCTGTGATTCATGTTTCCTGATCAGCTGCTGTGTAATTGTGTCATTTGACTGGGTGGGTTTTGACTGCTATGTTGTATGTCTAATTGGTTCATGGATGTGTGGTGCATTTGATGTATGCTATATATGTAGCACATTGAGTTTCTTCAAATGAAATGTGATTTATAAATAAAATTGCCGATGCCATTGTCGTGTGTGTATGTAAATACCTGTCTGAATCATCTGAGTCATCATCATCTTCATCACTGTCCTCTGTCTTACACACACTGTTTACAGAAAGTGCAGCTGCTGCTGTGGAGTCAGTTTTTTCCTCTGGAAGTGGTGGTGTATTTGATGACAGGTCTGCGGGGTCAGCAGTCACAATCAGATTCTCTAGTTGTGTTGTCACAGTAACCTCCATCTCTTCCTGCTCCTGGTGTGGTGGTACCATCTGTTCACCAGGACCAGGTACCATCTGTTCACCGGGACCAGGTACCATCTGTTCACCGGGACCAGGTACCATCTGTTCACCGGGACCAGGTACCATCTGTTCACCGGGACCAGGTACCATCTGTTCACCGGGACCAGTTACCATCTGTCCACCAGGATCAGGTAACATCTGTCCACCAGGACCAGTTACCATCTGTCCACCAGGATCAGGTAACATCTGTCCACCAGGACCAGTTACCATCTGTCCACCAGGATCAGGTAACATCTGTCCACCAGGACCAGTTACCATCTGTCCACCAGGATCAGGTAACATCTGTCCACCAGGACCAGTTACCATCTGTCCACCAGGATCAGGTAACATCTGTCCACCAGGACCAGTTACCATCTGTCCACCAGGATCAGGTAACATCTGTCCACCAGGACAGACGTTAACTGGTTTTTCATCCATCTGAAATAAATCCCTTAAAACAGTAGATACTTAGTTTTGTCACAGCATATGAGTTAAGTAGCTGTTTACCTGAACACTTTAATGGAGATTTCTTAGAATAATGGGTGAGAAAGCCAGAGTTGAAACATAACTAAAGTGTAGTGTATAGTGTATCTTTGCAGAATGTTAGTGTCTCGCAAACAGTTTTTTGGAAAAGAAAGCGGTTTCTGGATTCTCTTTAAAGTGAACCTAATCCTGTTCTGTACTAGTGAAGGCCCAGAGATACAACCAAAGACCCAACAGGACTTCACATGAGTGTTTCTGCTGTATGTGTAAGCATATGTCCTGGTGTAGTTTCACTAGTATCGGTATTAGACTGAAACAAGTTACTTCAAGCACAAGTGTGAAAATGTCTGTATCTGCTTATTTTCAGAGTCTAATCTCACGGTAAACTCTGGAAAACTATTCATTGATATGTAGGCTAGCATCACTCGGCTGCTTAGCTGAGGAGCTAACCAAGGCTAACAGCGTTATATCTAATGTGAGGCATATCCTCGACAGCCTCCAGTCTGGATAAACCAGGAGTATTTAAATCCAACAAACTCC
This sequence comes from Hippoglossus hippoglossus, assembly GCF_009819705.1. Taxonomy (NCBI): domain Eukaryota; kingdom Metazoa; phylum Chordata; class Actinopteri; order Pleuronectiformes; family Pleuronectidae; genus Hippoglossus; species Hippoglossus hippoglossus. The sequence continues at coordinate 1,696,936 of NC_047151.1, read as the reverse complement.
ACAGACAGTGTGTAAGTACAATGAGCAGTGGGTTGATCAAATTACCTGTGTTAGTTATTTACGAAGAACAGCAAACAACCACTGGAACTCAGGAACTTGTTCAACAGACCTCTTCCGTTGTCAACCTTCAAAATAAAGGGCTGGTCGATCATAATGACTACAGTCAAACGTAATGTGAACGGATTTCAATTCATATCACATTGTAAATGAGTATGCATGAAATAATTGTCAAACAAGAAGCAAAATATACAATTTAAGTATCTTGATATAACCTTAAAAATGTACACTGGCACGGTGCTGTATTTTATTTTGAAGTCAAAACTGTTTCTGGACCTTCTCTTCCTTGCACAGCCACATGTTCACAACACGTGGGTAGTGTTTTTCCGGGTTTGCGCAAGGCTGTGGCGCAATCGAGAGCACATTTTGCGAGAGATGTGAAGTCAAAAACGCCCAACTCTGTTTTCACACATCCTTGTTACGTGACGAAGACGGGCTTGCGCTTATCTGGGTAACTTCAGGTCAAATTCGGGGGTTTCCGGTCCTACGAAGCTCGTTCACTTCTTATCGGGACCTTAATTCACCATGGCAACTTATACTGAACGGCTAACCTGGTCAGGAAATTAACGCTGTTCCCGAAGGAGGATAACAGAGGGCTTTATGTTGCAATTTATTAAAGTTTTTACTGTAAAACAGGCCGTTTTTAGCTGTATTTTAATTGAAAATTATTGTTGTGCCCCCTCTGACAAAACAACTGGCCCCAGCCTGGCCCCCCTCAGTAAAATCGATCTAGAACCGAGGTCCCAGCAGCAGTGCTACATGGTACCACTGGGACCTCTCCAGGATCTCCCCTCTTGGATAATTTCACAGATATGAAGCCTAAGCCTAGAACTGGACTAAAAGACATTTGAAATCGTTCTGGCCTGGATTAATCTTAAATTGTGTTCATAAAATTACTTTATATAGGTTATACTGTACATGACAGTATCAAACAAGTGGTATAATAATACAATGATAATGAACTGTATTTATACAACACTTTTAACTTAAATGTTACAAAGTGCTTAACAGGAAGAAATAAAAATATTAATAATTTTTAAAAAGCCAAGAAAAGTCAAGTGTAGGCCTGCAGAAAAGGCCTATACGTAATAACTGACTTAAAAATGACAAATGTCTCAACCAACATTTTGATAGCATCATGGAAAGGATCCGTGATTTACCTTTTTGTTAAAGAGTGGATCTTTTTTTCTTTCCTTTTTCAATCAAACAAACCGAACTCTATTCAAAGAAGCAGTTATTTAATCACAACTGAATACAAAGTTGACAGAAGCTAAATAAAACCCACCCAAACCATCCTGGCTCATTGTTTCACTGTTTCAACCATCATCAATTCTTGTTTGGTCAAAAAAAACCTCTCTCTCTGTTTTACAATGATTAAATTACAACTTTTTTTTAACAGGGTTCTGGTGGGATTGGTGAGCTTGACATAGGGACTCTTCCTGCTTAATAAATAAAGGATAAAGGGATCAACTTTTCAGAAAGATGGTCAACTCAAACTTGCTGAGCTGGTTAGGGTGGTTAGCTCCCCCTATCTTTGCTGTGCAAATCAAGAGACCATAATTGTTGATTTAACATTAAACTAATAAAACTGAATTGACATACTTTCATTGTCATCGATCTTGTCTTGGAATTTCAGCCCTTGGTTGACCAATTTGGTCGTGGTTTGTTGGTGGTGTCAAGAAAACAATAGGGTCCTAGAAATGGACCTTACCAGGAAGTTGGTGGTTCATTCTACCAGTTTTCCCGCCAAAATGTCCTTGGACACTGAACCCTAAATTGCTTCTGACAGCTGTGCAGTCAGTGTCTGAATGGTGTGTGATAGAAAAACTGTGCGAGCATAGAGAAGCGCGGTATGAATGTGTAGGTGAGGGGGTAAATGTGAGTTGTAGAGTTAAGTACTATGCATGGTCATCAAGACTAGAACAGCACTATGTAAACACAAGGCAGAAGCTGGTAGAGTTACTAAGCCAAATGTCAAAGTCCAGTAGACAGTCCAAATCAAAACCAGGTTATCCCATAGCCAACCAACAGTACAAAATCAGAGGGACAAAACAGGGCAGGCAAAAAATAAGAAACAGGTACATGTACAGTAAATAACCACGCATAAACCACTAAGATAAATCACATTCGTCAGAAAGAGAGAGAGAGAGAGAGACAGAGCGAGAGAGAGAGAGAGAGAGAGAGAGAGAGAGAGGCAGGATCTCAAACCTAATTGACTATTATGGAGCTTGCAGAACTTGATTCAATATTTTTACTCACTGTTTAATATCTACCTATATAGTATTTTATGCTTATTGGGCATGACTTCTATATCACAGAGGTAGCTGAGAGTTATCAATTTGGTTTAATATTTGTATGTATTTTTTTTAAATCTGCCTTTATTAGGTATGACTTTAGCATCTAATTATTAAAGTTGTCACAGGTCAGTAAAAAATACTATTATCTGATGGTACAATGATGGCAGTCCTTCACTTAGTTTTTAGCATCATGCAGTGTTTTGTGAAGTAGGATTTGTTACCTATGCTGCACCTTTGCACACACTTATTAACACCTCAGCAAAATGTTCCAAATATTAAATATATTACATGTCTTATATGATGAAACTGAATGAGGATCGCAGGATGAAGAGCAACTTTCTCTTTGTCAAATATGACCAGTAGGTGACAGCAAACCCCTGTTAAATCAGTCAGGAAAATCACTGGGGGTTCATGGGCCACACTGAATATCTGTCAACTGATAGCTACTAAATACTCTTACTACATGGACTAAACTGATTATTATTATTATTATTATTATTATTATTATTATTATTATTATTATTATTATTATTATTATTATTATTATAATCAATTCCTGACAGCAGCCAGTCCGTATAAATAATTAGGAAAGCTGTGAGAACAAGGCTTTAGACAAATATGCAAAAGGTTACATTCCACGAGCCATGATACAAGGTTTTTTATCCCCAAGGATATGGACTAACGAAAAAAGTGAGAAAAGGCTGCTAGGGGGGTCTGGGGCCATGCCTTATCCCTAGCCCCAAATCTGATGCTTTTGGTACATTCTAATATATATATTTACTTTATAAAATGTGTTTTGGAGAATCTGATATGACAACTAAAATAGGTAGAAAAAAAACAATGAGTCATTATCAGTTATCTCTCCTTGTCCCTCTGCTGCTATGACACAGTGTGCAGGTACTACTGTGTTCGAGAGGGAGAGAGGTGGGGACTGGTTTTTGTCAGACAATCAATACATTTATAAGAGTTCAACCAGATTCATGACAAACTAACTCACTCTGACAGAAAATAGTGTTTTGATAATCTTCTCAATCAGCCTTTTGCTTTTTGCTGCAAAAAAACCACAAACAAAAACGAACAAGCAGTAAAGCTGTAAAGTTGCGTGACAGCATTTTGTCTGTGTGTGCGTGTGTTTGTTTGTGTGTGTTTGTGTGCGTGCATTTATGCAGCCCTGACCCAGGAAGAGAAAAAGAGGATCAGGTCGAAAGGGAGCAGTTATTATAACTTAGTATTAATTATATAATTTATTATATCATACACATACACATTCTTGAGGGCTTACAACGGGCCTTATCTGGCCCACAGGCTGCTAGTTGAATAGTAAAAAGTTCTGAATGTTTTCATGAAATACAAATTTATAATCTGAAACAATATTATGTGATGTTTTAAATCATTTTGGTGTTTAATGATATTATAGGCTATTGAAATGATCATCATTACAACATTTTACATGATTTCCCAGAATACTTGATTAGGGTTCCTTTAAATGTAAGCTACTAATGGTGAAACTATTTTCAGCACAGACAATCATAAATCATTCCCCTAGGCAGGTGGGGACTGTGCAGGGCTGGAGGCTGTCGTAGGAGGTAAATCATCACCATAGACCGATGGATTTCAGAATGAGTGGGCTTTTGTGTGGTTTAGCAAATGTCATTATCCCCAAAATGTCTTCAAAGGATTTGTTTTCTTATGGTTTCTACTTTAGAACAGTTCCACTGTGGTAAACCGCCGTTAAATTGTCTCAATTTCCAAAATCGAAATGTCCTTTCATGACCTTCCGCTAGCTGAATATCATTGCAAGCCTCTGTTGTAAAGTGTCCATTAAAAATGAAATGAAATTTCTAATTATATTAATTCCTCTTTCTATTTCATTTTAGCACCTCCAAATCCATTTTCCTGTCTTGAGTGAAGAACACAAAAATGTCTCATGTGGAAGCACTTTTGAAATACAGGTTCTCCAGCTTTTCACCCAGCAGCAGGGTCCAATAAATATTACATGAAATCAGCTGACGTTGACCCCTGAATGGCCGTATTGTTACTGAGCAAATCAACTGGCGCTGGCTCCCTGCCACCGTTTTACCAATGCTCCGAGCCACGCTCACACTTCAAATAGCACCTCTCAAGAACCTCAAAGCACCACTGCTTTGTGACAATCAGTGATGCTTTTGAAGACTAATGACATAAATGGCCTTAGTCACCAGTTCTACGCACTGAAAATAATTACAAGAACCCCAGCAGCATTTATATTTGCATGCATGAAAGGAGCTGGGATGTGCCATTGTTAGCTCACCAGAGTGCTACAACTGCACAGGCTTCTGAATCCAAGTGGAGGGGAAGTGGAACACATACCGACACTTTGGTTCATGATGTTTACTATGATAAGGCTGCATGAGTCTGGCTTCTCACAGGACAGGTAACAGACACCATAGCAGATCGATTCCAAATGATGCATAAAAGACAATAAAGCTCTTTTATCCTGGTGACTCAAGAGTCCAAGGAACTTACACATACTAATTTATATTTCAAACACTGTGTTGTCATGGATACCTCTCCCAGTTCATCCCTCCTGTTTTACCCAAGGTTCGTTAACTTTCCACACAAGACGTGCAAAATAAATTAATGTGGTAAAATAAGTGAATGCAACTAATAGTGATGTTTTCTTACATTGCATCAGATGGAATGCAAATGTTGGAGGTCATAGTTCGCCTCCAAAAACTTCTCTTTTCCTGGAGTGAATGCAGCTGCTGCTAAAAGCTAGAATAACATTAACAAAATACACACACACACACACACACACACACACACACACACACACACACACACACACACACACACACACATACAGAGCCCAGAGAACTCAAACGTCTCTTACCTTCTTAATGCTATGCAAAATAATAAGGTCAAACTGCCTCATTGAATGAAAACACTTTTCTAACTCAGCAAAACTTATTAGTGAAAAATTATGAAGAAGAAGGAGCTGTGTTTACCAGTTGATGTACAGTATATTCCATACGTATGAACATTACTGATAGAATGAAATGTTGCATTCAAGAAGACAATCGAAATTTTGAATTTCATCTGAATTCTCACACTTTTTGTGTGAGTCAGTTTCTAAAGTCATTATAGTAGGTGATTTCAACATTAATGTAGTTGTTGCTAATGCAGCCTTAGTTCAGCATTTATTTTCCCTGACTCCATAGGTTTTTTATTAATATAATCAATTGGTTTCTTATTCATATGTAAATAACCCTACTCACTATTTCAATCACATTCTTGTTCTTGTTCTGAAATGTGGCCTAAATATGAAAAGTTGTACAATATTAGTACACTGATTCTGCCGTCTGTCAATATAATACAGGGAAGTAATCACAACTTAAGTCCCACACTAGTTGCTGACTTTGTTAATAGTACAGCAGCCTCAATGCAAAGAACCATTGACACTGCTGCCTCTCTAAAAAAGAGGTAGTAAATCAGTGGAGATAGAGCTCCATAGTATAATCCTCAAACACATAAACAGACATCGCAGAAGTTACAAAGAAGGTGGCGGTTCACCAATCTAGATGATTTTCAATTAGCCTGGAAAGACAGTCTAATAACTAAACAAAGACGAAAGCCCTTCCAAATGCCAGAACCTTCTATTGTTCTTTAGTGATAGAAGAAAAAAAAGAACAACACTCATGTTCCTCTTCAGCACTGTAGGGTCAGTACAAATAAAATCTAATTGAATTGGAAATTGCAAGCTCTTTACCTTAAAGGTAATAATTTGAGGAAGAACCTACACCTTAATCATAACAACTAAAGAACAAGTGGACATGTACCTCTGTAGAATGAGCAGAACAACATGTGCTCTTGTGTAAAAGTTAGCCTGAGCCTATATGTGTTCTGACAGTACACAGGGAATTGAACTTGTGACTCTGAGAGCCAACAGGATGTGTTTGCTGGTAGTAAATGCAGCAGGTGTTTTTTCTGGCATTGTCTCACACACTCTCACACAGAGGTGTTGTTTGTCAGTGACTATATATTTTAATGGTTCCAATGTCACTCATTGTGTCACAAACGACAAAACACTGTAAACTCCATTCCATATACGTGCAAACACACACTTACTCACACAAACAATAAATGTTCTGCATCTCCACTGTGACAGCTCAATATGTCAGGGAATTCCTTGAATTCCTGATTTTGTTCCTGTTGTTGTTGTGTCACATCCACATTTCTCCCAATGGGTGACAAGTTTAATCTGTTTATGAGCTTTAAAGGAAAAGTACGTTTTACTTTAAAATACTGCAAAAGGACAGGACCAGCATTACTATGATATTGCAGTTTTATATCCTTTACGTTTTGATACTTTATGCCTTTCAGAGTTCTGTCACATATTTCAGTCATTCATTCAATTCAATTCACTATGAGCAAATACATACAATTCTCTGTAGTTTTGACCGAAAGGACCCAGCTGACTGTTAAGTGTGCTACAGCCTAAAACAACTTCTTGAAAATGGCTTTTAAAAATGTTTAATTTTCTCAGGCCAGAGATATACAGTACTTGCTGTTAACTACACGTACGCAAGATGGCTGTCTTGTGTGCACTGTGCCTGTTTGGTGCATCAGCTGTGCACATCCTTAGAATCCACCTACACAAGTATTTACAATAACGACACAGCCGGTCATGTACGCATGGTTAAATAGTAGTAGTGAATGACAATTACCCACTTTTGGCTGAGCACAGGACACACACACACACACACACACACACACACACACACACACACACACACACACACACACAAATCCCCTCCACCACTCTGTCTGGTATTCCTGTGTTGACGAGTCAGTCAGGCAAGTTTATGTTAAAGAGCTAATCAGGGATTTATATGTCTCCATGTTAGCCAAACACATAAGCCACAAACACAGAGCACACACAGTACCACCCCTAACACACACTCACACTTGTGTACATTTTTTCCCATGATAGAATATTAAAAACAGACTAAATGAGAACTTGGAGCTGTAAAATGAAGCACATTGAGGCAGGCGGACTTCAAAACATCCAGTGAGCAGGTTATAGCAGTTTGAGTGTAAACACTGGGGGATATTGTGTTACATTTCTGACTGTGGAAACACACCACTCGTTACAACGTCTGACCAGGCCAAAGAGAGGCAATTATTTTCATATCAGCTCAAATTCCACAGACGTCTGTGATTGCATGAGTCAAAGCATTGCATTCCAATTAGGGAACACACACAAACACTGATGCACACAGGGGTGAACACACTTGGAGGGAGAGAAAGATTGGTGCATTCAACCTTGACCTGCTATTTGTGGGGGGTCTGAGCTATTAGTGTTGGATGTACTGTGTGTGTGTGTGTGTGTGTGTGTGTGTGTGTGTGTATGTGTGTGTGTGTGTGTGTGTGTGTGTGTGTGTGTGTGTGTGTGTGTGTGTGTGTGTGTGTGTGTGTGTGTGCAATTAATTGCCTAAGCAAGATGTCAATGTTGAGCCAAGGATTTTTTGTTGAGAGATCCAAGAAGAAATATTTCCAATATGTGGTACTGGCTATTAGATCAGTAAGTTAAGTCATAACATAAGTTACGGTGACTCGTATAGATTCATCTGCTTCAGGTACTTCTCCAATAACAAATGAAGAATCTGTTAAATTCACTCCAAGACATTCAACTAACATTTACTTGTGATATTAAAGGTCTACCCTAGAAACCTATAGTAACACCTTGTTGGGGAGTGGTGTAAAAAAGACAAAACAATACTTAAGTATACTTTTGATATTGTGCTCATTGTGTGTCTCCAGCTTGATTTCCTGCCTTCGTCCTGTTTTTCCCGCTCTTGCGATCATCTGCACCTGTTCATTACCTTGTAACAGGAACATCATAATGTCCAACTAGCATTACAATTCAGTTTATTATATATATAAATATTAGATGTATCCATGTCTGTGTGTTGTCATCAACTGACTATCAAAGTGTAATCCAGAGCTATTTTAACAATAGTTGTCAGTTTTCACATTGTTTTCACAAAAACTGTTTTCTCATGCCAAGTAAAAAAATAAATACCCAATTTACCCCCAAAAAATTAATAGAGTACATTAGGTTTCGTTATTCTCCTTTTCGTTAACCAATTTTCCATCTCAACCAACTTTCTGACTATTTCAACACATCTTAACAACTGAACAGCTTAAACACCTGCTTGGCTCTTTCTTGCTTTTCCTTATATATCCCACTCTTCTTGTTCAGGGAGAGAAGTGAGTCCTGGCTTGTCCTAATGATTTTAAATCTGGGCCGGGATAGTGTGGTGTTGTTTCACATTGCTGTTTTTGAACTGCCTGTCGGAAAAATGTATTAAACTTCGATTCAATTCACTTTAGTTTTATTTATATCGTGCCAAATCACAATATACATTATCTTACTTTACATAGTTATCAAATAAAATCTATTTGAGTTTAAACCCTGATTGCCAATAGCAATCCATTAACAGTTATTGGAGAAGCACAAGCTCAGTAGATTCAACTATATATAGCTGCACAAAGTGGAACAAATGATACATTAATACATTTAGAATTATATCATAATTAAAAAGAGTTAAACAGAATAATGTTAACATGAAGAAGTGTAATTTATATTTTCATTTTGAATTGACTCAAAGTGATAACATATACAATTAAGTAGGTAAAAACTTGGTTTGAATAACATCGGACTAATTATGGTTGTGTCATCTGCAAATTTGATACAGGCGTGAGAACCTTAAGGTGTCACAACCTTTGGGGGCACCATTGTTGAGGACGATTGTAAAGGTGGGGCAATTGCCAAAATTGGCATGTTGGGGATCTGTTGGTGAGAATGTCCCTGATCCACAGGCAGAGGTTATTGAGTCCAAGTGTCTGCACTCTGCGGACCAGTTGGATTGAAAGCATCCTGACATGGGTATTGGGGTTTTATGGGTGAGTGATAGCAGTGTGAAGTGCTAGTGTGATGGTGTCATCTGTGGCTTATGATGGCAATTAAACTGACATCCATGATGAGACATGCTAACGTGAACACACCAGGTTCACCAGCTGCGTCTGTCTCCTCTCTCCAGGCTCGTGTTCTCTGGTTTGTGTCCCTAAAAGAGAATAATGTCTGATCATAGAGAACAAGGTAAATTCCCACCACAGCAATCAATCTCTCTCATTTTGATGCACTGCCCCTTGAAGGAGATTGAATTTTTCTCAACTTCTACCTCACACAACATAGGCAACACTGTAAAATCTGACAAGTTGATCTTACTTAAAAAACTCTAGTGCTGTAACAAGATTGACACTTGAGATTTCCTCCATTCCCACGGCAGTGTATGAGGAGGACATCCAGCACTGCTCTTCCTTGTAGGGAATGATTGAAGGAGGGGAATAGCCCATACCAACTGAGACCGCCCCAGCCGAGTGGGTGGAGATAGCAGCCACACCAAGGTTGTTTCCCATGGTCTCCAAAGCTCTCTGGGCCCCCAAGATGGACAGAGCTGTCACCAATGATTCAGACCTCGGTCGGATGGAAAAAAACGTGGTAATAGTGAGAAAAGTATCATACTGTAGCCTATAAAGAAAAACCAACACAATTATTATTCAAAAATAATATTCTGTCGGATTAATTACGAAAAACAATCTACTGTACTGTTTTACATTTAATACCTATAAAATACTAATACTCACTTGGTTTGCATTGGGTGGGTGGAGAGGATGCCACTGTTACTTATTCTAAAAAAAAGATGTTTTGATGGCAGTCATCAGAAAGAGCATGGAAGCAACCTTAAAAGATTCACACACATAAATTGAACTGTAAACTACTTTACACACACACACACACACACACACACACACATAAATTGAACTGTAAACTACTTTCTTTGTTTGATTGGGATAATAAACATGAAACAATAACAGTTAGAGGTAATGTTATCATATTTAAATGTCCATCTGCTGATTTGCTGGCTATTAAAGGAATAGTACGTTGAGACGCCTGAAGATTCAAGATTCAAGATTCAAGAGTTTATTGTCAAATGCACAACAATTACATTAAGCAATCGCTGGCAATGAAATGCTTGGGTCACAGGCTCTCTTATCGCAATGCTCAGAATATTACAGCAAAAAATATAGAATAAAATATATAAAATAGAATATCATATATATATATACACCTAAAGAAAAAACAATAGTGCAATTATGTGCAATAGTGCAAATATGCTAAGGTGCTGGTTTAGTGGAGTTATTGCAGATTGGAGGAGTTTAAAAGTCTTATGGCCTGGGGGATGAAACTGTCTCTGAGCCCGGATGCTGTGGTACCGTCGGCCAGACGGCAGCAGGCAGAACAGTTTATGGCTGGGGTGATAGGGGTCTTTGATGATCCGGTCGGCCTTCTTCCTACACCGCTGGGTGTAGAGGTCCTCCATGGATGGTAGCTCCGTCCTGGTGATGTGCTGAGCAGACTTCACCACCCTCTGTAGAGCCTTACGGTTCAGGGCGGTGCAGCTGCCGTACCAGGCGGTGATGCAGCCAGTCAGGATGCTCTCTATGGTGCACCTGTAGAAATTGCAGAGAATCCTGGCATCCATGTTGAGCCTCCGCAGCCTGCGGAGGAAGAAGAGCCGCTGTCTGGCCGTCTTCCTGATGGAGTCTGTGTGATGGGTCCAGGTCAGGTCATTACTGATGTGGACCCCGAGGAACCTGAAGCTGCTGACTCGCTCCACCGTAGTCCCGTTGATGGAGAGGGGGGCGTGTTCTACTCCTTGTCTCTTCCTGTAGTCCACGATCAGCTCCACATAAATGTGATAACGGTATTATTTTGTAACAGTAATTTAACAACACTAATTATCACATTCAACACTGGGTTGCATATAGCATAACGTTACCTTTGTAACACAACCATGTTTTGCCATTTACCCATTCACACACACATTCATACAGTACATCTATGGGCAGCAGAGCCACAGCCGCTACGATGGCATTACTAGCTTCCATGTTATAAATACTCTATTTACCACAAAACTAGTTGCCTCTAAGATAATTTTAACATTTAAATATAATGCTAGCCTCGATTTAACGAAGCTAAATAAGCATGCACAACAAGACTGTAACTTCTAATATGATACTGCTATGACCGTAACATCACACATTTTATTTACCCTGCATGGCAGAGAGTGATATGGCAATGGGCATGCTCAGCATTTTGCAAGTAGATATTTACGAAGTTAAATCTCAACCCTATTATGGTTGTTACTAACCATGCACTCATGTAACAGCAACTACACCTATAATGATGAAAAGAACTGAAATACTTCTGTACCAATCAACATCTATAATGCCTTAAAAGACAACTGAATTCATGTGTACAACATTTTCTCAGAGAATACTGGGAGGCTCCAATGATCTACCCCAACACACTATCAACGCTGGATAGTTCTATCCAGGTCCAATTTACTCAAATGAACACACTTATATACCTCTTGTAGGCATACATGAGTTGAAACAACTGGATAGTGAGAAATGAGTAACGAATGTAATGTAAATAAGATTAGGTATAAGCCACATAACCACAATGAAGTTCAGCAACAAATGATGTCTCAATATTCAAAATGAATGATCGTTCCCAATGAAGCCTTCAATTCATACGTGTGCTCAATGTGCAATGTTATTTATTTCAGTAAATTTCAAAAGTATTCCAAAAGTATTTTACTTTGTCTTCAGTAATATTTTGTCTTCAGCATATTTTTTCTTGTGCCATTGTCAGAAACATACATACATACATACTTCAGCAGTAATCTCAGTCAACTCACTGGCAGTCTGAAATATCAATGACAACTTAATGTGAATAATAATAAATTAGTAAAATCCTGATGATGGTGGAGTTGGTTTAATTAGTTTCAGTGAAATTTTTTTCTTGCATTTTCACACACACACACACACACACACACACACACACACACACACACACACATACACACACAATAGATATGTCATTGACCTGTTTCCCTGGGCCCTGTGTAATTAATAGTGTCTAGGAGTCAACTAGCTAACAAAGGAGCCTTATCTCCCCACTAACATGCTTTCCCCCCAGTCTCTATATGTGTATGTGTATGTGTGTATGTGTGTGAGCCAGAAAAAACAAGTTTAACTTTTTTCTTGTGTGCACGGAGTAAAAAGTGAAGCAACTGGCTTTACATGCATCTTTACTGTATCTACTGAATCTTGTTATATCTCTAGCACTTAATATAAGTAACACTGAATCTTTCCGTATTCAAACAACTGAGCTGTCTTACTCCCACGAACCTGTGAACCTGCTCTCCTCACCCCAACTGTATTCTTTTATCCGTATGCTCACTGGTGAAACATGTCCTTGCCACAGGAAATGAGTGAGACGGATAGTGGCACTTTTGCAGAGGGCTGTTTACAAATGTGCTGGGTCTGTTGGTCACTCACTGGTGCAAAGTGAGAGAGAGAGATGAGGTTTAGTAACCAGGGGCAGGTATTAACAGTGGCTTGTTTGGAATTGGGTTCAGGTAAGATGTTTTTTTCTTTTCCTTAAAATAAAAAAAGGAGGTCTAGGACATTTAGGTTTACAAGATGCAACAGTATTTCTTGCAGGCAAAGAGTCTCTCTCTCTCTCTCTCACACACACACACACACACACACACTCACACACACACACACACACACACACACACAAAATACCCTATTGCCGTCCTCCCCATTGTTGTTAAGTTCCGGTAGACTAAAAATTCCCACAGTTGGAATGGGTGGCTGAGCGCTCTCTCTCTCTCTCTCTCTCTCTCTCTCTCACACACACACACAGACACACACACACGCGCACACGCACACACACACACACACACGCACGATGAACAATATTAATCACTGTACCATTTTGTTAGATTGGAACAGTGGTCTCAGTCAGTTGTGGTGTTACTGGGATATCACTATTGTAGTTTTCTGTCCATGAAGGTGAAAATAGGTAAAAATAGCTTGAAGTGCCATCTTTGTTTTGTGTGTTCTGACCTGTTATGTGATGGAGACCATCTCATATATCCATTGGGTGCCAATGTCTTAAATTGGGGGAGTGAATTTGGAGAGATGCATTATTAGTGGGGGTCCGAGGGTCCTCTAAAACACATTTCCTGTATTCTGACTTAGTTTTGGTTTAAGTCAACAGCCACTTGCATTACCTGTTATATACTGATATCAACAGTATATGAATGAAACATGGCAGGAATTAAATTAGATATGATATGAACAATTAAACTTGAGGCACAAGATATCTTCAAAGTAACAATTTCATCAAACAGATTGGATGAATGAAATGGTTTCACAGCAACTGTGTAATTCCAGCGTCACCTTACACATAAGTGCACCGATTCATGCCTCACCCTAACATTAACCTACCCACAATCACATCTTACCCCAAAACTTAACCAGGGCCTTAGATATGAAATGTTGCTTCAATAGGACTGAGCTTTGGTCCCCAAAGTCAGTGTTTGTACTGGAAAACATCCTAAAGAGGTAACAAAAATGTATGTCCGCTCGCACACACACACACACACACACCTATTATGTTAGGCAGCTATACAGTAAAAATAAACAAATAAACAAATATCCAAATGTTCTATATCGTTCTAATAATCTAACAATATAAATTCTGTTTCTCTTAATGACCCCTCCTCACTATTGTTTCTGCTCATTCCCTCAGTGTAATCTGAACTGAATATGCCTCAAGGAAAAGATCATTTAGGCTTTTGCTTTCTGTGTGTGTGTCTTGTAATACTTTGGAATGCCGGCCTTGCTGTTGGATTTCATATCCCCTAAATAGCTGCAGAGTGGCCCCTCACACATACGCACTCATTGCTCAGTTTAACAGAATCTTGGCCAAACTGCCTACTACAACCTTTCCCTGTGTGTATGTGTGTGCTTGGACTGGTGTGAATTGTCTTCCATGGGGCACAAATCAAGACCTGGTAATGCTTTAGGGTTAGGGTTAGGAAGTAGTAGGTAGGGAGTCTGGTAACATTCTGATTAGGTCCAGTGTATAAGAAAGCTGCTGTTATATTTGAAGTGACTTTCTCATACCAGAGAGGTATATATGGTTAAAATGGGCTTGAAATGTATATGCAAAACAATAAGAATGGCGCCGAATTAAAATGATAACTGATAACCAAACACACATCTACAAGTTACTCATCTACGTTTTGTCTGTAACAGCTGCGCCAGGAGTGAAAACCTGTAGAACCTCTCATATAAAAGCTTACAGAGATGTAGGCTGCTGAGGTTTTGCTCCCAGCTGTAACAGCACTGAGGCATAACTCACATTACACTGACTCATAATTGCATCCCTATAAGCACATGTCAGATCCTTATGGTGTATTTAACTCATGTTTGTATTTTGTTAACTAAGCGCTCTGGGGATCATTACCAGGCTGATCACAGTAGAGAGAGAAGTGAGCAGAGTACTGCTCCATATCAAAGTCATCTTATACTGTATATTTTGATGTAAAATACCCAAATAAACTAGAAAACCCAGAACATATTTTGTTCAGAAGTAATTAAGCAGTTAATTCATTAAAATACGCTCATTTCTACAAGTAGGCTACTGATGAAAACATATTTGTGACTGGGTCAATTTGGAAGAAATGGAAGTACGACTACTCTACTTAGCAAGATGGTGTTTGTAATGAGCACTGAGTTAGTTTAAGTCTTGGAGGCCTTTGTTTGATGTCCAGACGTGACAGTCCACCAGTGTCAATGACCTGCTGGGCAGCTACACGCAACTGTCCCTGCAGGCCTGAAGTCATGAACCAAATTAAAATGACGTCTCTGATGGTGTATCTCAAACTTGTTGTCCTGAAACAATGACTGAAGGACCAATGGCATTAGGCCACTGGAACTTTGATGGGAAATGAGACATGTTCAGTCGAGACTGGGCTCACTGCTGCTCCTTTTCTCAACTTTATTCCCAGACTCACATGTCAAGTAGCACGGGAAGAGTCTAAAGCTACAATAGACAAATACCATCTGACTTCCTTCAGACTTTTCACAATAAAACTATGTTAAGTTTTCAAAACACAACATCCAGGCTATAGTAAATCATGGAGTTATAAACCTCGTTAAGTTTTGGTGCTTTGCTTTCTATTCTGCAGGAGATAATACCATGGTTTTCTCTAAAAGATAATAAAAAAGATGTGAAACAATGAGATCTACAAAATACACTTGTGATAAATTCATTAATGGACAAAAAAATATAAACAGCCCAAGGATACCCAGTTGCAACATAGGTTGATGCAATTCCCATGAGCTGTCGATAGAGGTCAGTAGAACATATCAGTCATTCATTGCACCTTTAATAGATGTCCCCTCACTGGCCGGTTAGGCTTTTATTTTGAAATCCGGTCGTCAGTTATCCTGTAGGTTTGGTCTGAATTGACGCTCCAGACTCTGACCGGATTTGTCTGCTTCCATATGACCGGGATTACTTTCACAGCGGGGTTCACACTGGAATACTGGACCTTGACAGAGAGACAAAGACACACACACACACACACACACACAGACAGACATAGCCCCCCCCCCCCCCCCCCATACACACACACACACACACACATACACACACACACACACACACACACAGAGAGAGAGAGAGGTTCAATGAAACAGTGTTATCAGCAGCAGAAGCAGAGGGGAGCGCAGACCCTGGGGAGGCTTTTTTAAAAATCCATTTCTATGCTTCTCGGCTCATAAACACTTGATGACTTTATAAACATGCACCTACTGGGAATATCTCTTTTACTGGCTTATCTACTTTACACCAACCTCGCCAGCGACTTCTCTCACAGCGACTATCAGGATGACTACACGCAGGAGCAGGAGGACGAGCCGGTGAGTCTGATCAGAAGTTTTGTGAAGTCAAACTGGATGTCTTTGTGTGTGTGTGTGTGTGTGTGTGTGTGTGTGTGTGCGCGCGTGTGTGCTCACAGCACGAGCCCACATGTGCTATATTGTTTCACCTGATCCTGTCAGTGAGGGGTTCCAGGGACCACCAGGGTCCATAATGTGCTTTGATACAGGGATATAAATGAAGACCATTTAAAGAGCGGCTCTTACCTGAAGCTACACCAATTAGATTGCTTTCACCGGGAATCATTTTAAAATTATGCAGCAATCCATGAAAGGGGCACTCTTCATATTTGAGTTACCCGAACCTGAGTTTACTCATCGTGAGGCATAGTGGAAGTAGTAGGTGAGATTTTTGATAGTAAATCTCTCGTGTGTTTACATTGAACTGGAGTTAAGAGAAAATGTAGGAGGCTGGTGGGTGTAATTATACCACTGACTGTTTTTTCTTGCTTCAGTTATATTTGGAGGAAAATAAGTGATTGTTGCTTTGATTTTGACCATTTGTTAACTTGTCTCTTGGGAGTCTCCCCTCGTTATGGAAATGCAATCTAAATAAATATAAATAAACTGCTGAAATGCTCCTTTAAATGTAGTTAAAGGTTCATAAGTGTGTCTCTGTGTATCCACAGGATATTACATATATGAGGTTTTAACACCAGTGTGCTTAATTCTGAATTATTTAAACTTTTGACAAGAAAAAAAGGTGCTCTATATCCCCTTATGTGTACTATATATATCCCAGAAAAATGCGTACCAATATCTTTTAGAAATGTGGAATAACGCAACATCCGCCACTAATGTGTTCCCACATGGCCAAATTAAATACACCAACAAACCCACCCCAGATGCCCTCACCTTCTCCTCCTCACTGTAAGTTCTACTGTGTGTTATTATTTCTATCAAACTTGTTTCTATGTAAAACGTATTCTCCTGGTGTGTGTGTGTGTGTGTGTGTTTGTGTGTGCTCATGTGTGCTCGTGTGTGCCTATGTGTGACTTTGGACAAGTGAAAACAAGAGGTGCGTTATTAACAGTCAGTGCTCAGAATGAGTATATTTTCCGAAGTGATTGTGATAATCTTTAGTAAATCTTTAGGTTTAGTAAAAGCTTTTTCTGCAGGGTCTCTTGATCAAATAGGTCAAACATTGTTCCAGGTCACATTTTGAACTTGGTATTTATTGTTTCACACAATACTTTGTGATGATTATTAAATGATCCTTGTCCACCTCTCAAGTGCTGCAATAATAGCAGGATTTGTCTTGATACACAATTTAACTTTTCTTTAGTGTAATGCCAGCACAGTAGATTTGAATCGAACTAAATTATCAGAGAATCTGAATGAGAGAGGAAAGGAAACTGTGGGAGAGCACAGTGAGCATTTTCCAAGGGGGAGGATTAACCAGAGAAAAGAGCCAATGAAGGCAAGTGTCACGCAGGTCAAATGTTTGTGTGTGTGTTTGTTTGTGTGTGTGTGTGTGTGTGTGTGTGTTGCACAGATGTAGGGCTAGAGTAAGGGGGGATAAGTGTTAAGTAGTATCATGCAGCCATTTGATCATTGTAGCTTTCAGCTGCTGTTTTCAGCCTTTTACACCTTCAGTTTAATTTAAATAACTACTGCTAATCTCTGCTGTCAGATGTATAAGGATTTAAAAAATGCACCTTGAAATAAATACAATTGCAATTTGTCCCATGAGTCTACACTCATTGATCTCATATTCTCATAGTAAAAACATGTTTTGGTTTATTAAAAATCAAAAACTGAAATCTGAAAAGTTTTCGGACCCTTATTTCAGTCCTTTGTAGAAGCCTGTATGGAAGCAATTACAGCTTCACTTGGTCCTTGTTTAAGTCTCTTACATTTGCACTCAGTTTATCCCATTCCTCCTGGCAGATCCTCTCATGCTCCGTCAGATTGGATGGGAGGCATGTGCATGAACTGTCTCTGCACATATGTACTAAGGGGATTTAAGTCTAGGCTTCACTTGGGTCACTCAGGGGCAGTCTTGTCCTGGAGATACAGAGGTATCTTGGCTGACTGCTCCCAGTCATTATCATGCTGAAAGGTGAACTGTAACACCAGTATTAGATTGTGTTCACTCTGGAAGAGGTTTACTTCAATGACCTCTCTGTATTTGGCCATATTCATCCTGGTCCAATCTCACTGTCCCTGCCATTAAAAAGCACCCCTGTGACATAATGCTACCATAGAGATTGTATTAGCCAGCTGAAGAGCAGTCCCTAATGTTCACCACACATGGTGCATAGAATTCTGCCAAAAGGGTTACATTTTTGTCCCATTAGCCAAGTGGTGTTTTCACTCATGCTTCCAGAATCCTTTATATGCCATAGATAAACATGCTTTTCATTTCAGGGAACTACTGGACTACTGTATGTGTTGCCATCACCATGACAACCATAATAATATATCAATATTTTACTTGTTGCTGGTTGTGCCAAAGGCTAAGCCCAAACTGTAATTTGTAGTGTGACTACAAAATGTTGTACAGATTTTGTCTGTAATCTTAAGCGGCTTTCAGACTTGCACTGAACTCCAGTTCAGTTACATGCGGCTTCTACTGCCCTTCTGTCCGTCCTGGGAGAGGGATCCCTCGCATGTGGCTCTCTCTGCGTTTTTCCTTACTCTTGTTGAGGGTTACGGGCAGAGGATGTCACATCTTGTTAAGCCTTGTGGGACAAATCAAATTTGATTGATTGATTGACAGAGATCCTCCGCAGTATGTGTGATCGCAAATGTGAGAGCCTCATGAGTTTCTGCAGACATTCTCCGTCTGGCCCCCTAGTATTAAGTCCGCAGAAATTGCGCAGGAGTCGATGTGAGAACACAGCAGGAGATCCCCCACTGGATTCACTGCGAGCAAGTGGGGGAGTTGATGACGTTTGAACGCAAAAATGAAACAAACATCTCAGGATGAAAAAAGCAGTGCCATACACAAAGAAGACACGGACGAAGAAGTCAAGAGAGTTTTTGTTGTGATAAGAGCCGACGTTGTTGTTGATGTGCTGTAAACAAAATCATGTGAACTCCGCAGCAGAATTAATATACAACATCCTGCCTCTGCCTGAACCACCCCTCACCTGAATCCTTGATTTGTTGCTGTTGTGAATGCGTCTGAGCAGAGAGCCCCTGCTATGTTGTGCATTTGTGAACTGCAGAGAAAGTCGGGGCCCAATTGTCTGGCATTAATTGTCCCTAATGGAACAAAATTCAAACTTAACATAGTCTCTAGAGAAATGGGAGCCGTGCTTTTCAAACAAATTTTCAGACCCATGGCATTTATCTCGCAAATGGGTCACATATTATCTCCAACAATTTGCAGATGGCAACACATATGCCCAAATTAACATTTAAGCATTTTGTTTTGTTTGTCTAAATCTTTTGGCACTCATGGTATTGCCCTTGGTGGTCTTTCATCTGGTACTCCAAGCAGGGGTTTCTGTAAAAAACAATTTTTACTATCTAACAGTTATTTTGAAATACTAGGAATGATAGGTTAATTGGGCTCAAGCTCAGAAAAGCCCCAAAGCAATCAAGCCAAAAATGTTCAGAACTCACAGGTCAAATGGAATACTAGACATAGAAAGCCAATGAAAACATGTAGGAGAGATAATAAAACAAAGAGGAACTGCTGGAAAAGTTGTTAAGACAAATGGCACACAATCGGGTTCACTGGAAAGACTGACTGGGGATTTTTTCCTCCTCAACAAGCCAAATGTGTTAGGTCAAATGAGTCTGGGAGGATATAGGCTGAACCATGTACAAGCTTTGTCGTGGATTCAATGTGTATCTAGATGTGTTACATAAAAGACTGGAAATTCTTGTCAGCACTCAAATGTGGCCAGATCAGAAGTCATACGGATATTTCTACAAGCTGTGAATACAATATTGACAACATTTTATTGTTGTTTATTGCCAGCAGCGTCCTGAAATTCCACTGCCTTTTATATAATTACTATCCTTCACCTTTATTACCAAAGAACATATTTCTTATGATTACTTATAACACAAGCTAAAATATCCCAGATATGATCCCTGCCATCTTGCACTTATTGTTTTATTATAATAAGTCCGGCCAATACATACACTCGAGCAATCGCAATTCTGACTCATTTGTCAATCTTAACATTTCACCCCTGTTTTTACAGCATCAAATAACTTACTTATAATTAAAACCAAACTTATTGAAAAAAAAAACAAGACTTGGACAACCATTTGTCAAAAATATCTTTTCTGTAAAACACTTTTGATACCACATGCTTTAGATGGTACTATTATTTATTTTCCCTTTTGATAGTAGATAATCTGACCTGCAATCAGATTTTCTTTCCTTCAACCCAAGGCTGCATTAAAGAAACAAAAAGGAGGAACATCAACTGATCCCCAACCTGTTGCTGTTGACATTCCCCCACAAGCGAACTCATCATATGACTGGAGGCTGAGGCACAAGGAGGCAGCAGCATGTCAGCAGTCAGTGAGCAACCTGTTGCTGTAGTGAAGTAAAACAGAGACGACCACCAGGCCAAGGCCCAAAAAACTACCAAACATTGTAGGAATGGAAAAGGGTCAGAGTGCTGTTTGGCTATGTTTTTTCTATCAGACAGATAAGGAAAGTCTATGTGTTGAACAGAGGAGGAAATGCAACAAATTTGGCTCAACATTTGAAGGACTGGCTCCCTGGCCTTTTCAAAGATTTGAGAGGTTTTGTCTTAATATAATGTAACAAGTGTCATTAATGAAAGCCAAGTGGCTTATGATGCTGTGATGTGTAGCCGATGAGTTTAGAAAGTTTCCCCTGAGCAAACAACTGTAACATTAGCAGATATCTTTTTCATTAACTATCATTAACGTGACCTTTTCACCCCAAAGCACGACAAACGTTGGCTCAGTCTAATCTCAGTGTTTCCGTTGATAACACTTATCCGTGGTCAGTGGCCTTTGCTGTTGTAAAAAATGCAGGATTCACTAGTAACATTACACAAACTGGGACATTTAAAATTCTCTTCTGTGACGGCGAACACAAAAAACGTTACACAGCCTTGCAGTCATTATGCGAATGTAGTCACACATTAAGGCTGAGTAAAGTAGAGTAACTTATACCTTATAGTATGAACATTTCTGTGACTGCAGCAACGTGCTGGTACTTCTTGCAACAACAAACTAGTCTGCATCACACACATAGCTTGGGGGGAGGGAGTCAGTAAAAGTACTAATACCACACTGTAAGAATACTGTTTTACTATATTTGTCTACAAGTTAAAGTAAATGCAACACTGCAAGTATAGTTGTATGTAAAAGTACTACATTGTGCAGTTAAATGCCCCCTTACAGTTACTTTACACTGTACTAAACTATTTTATCGTTAGATTATTATTAGTCATGCATTAAAAACCTTGTTGTGGTTAAGCTAATTTCTTACTATTTTGTATAGGACAGCAACTTATGATTATTGTCATTATGAACTTTTCATAATGACTCTGTTCTGATTAACAGAGTCCACTGGACATCATCACAATGCTTGTTTGGTCCAACCACTAGTACAAAGCATTATTATCCATTATTGTCCTCCTTTTAACAGACTGTTCTAGCCACTGTTTTTTGTGTACAGCCATTCCTTGTATTAATTAATTGATGGAACAAATATGTTCTGCTTTAAAGAAAAGAAGAAAACTATTGCTTAGCAAAAGAGGACAATTTTTTCTTGTATGGCCAGTTGCTTTTGGGTCAAAGAAAAGTTAGGAGCTAATTCCGAAGAGCAAAAGAAACCTATTCATGTACTGTATGTCCTAACTAAAGTGACAATGGCAGCCACTGAGATGTGCAGTAAACATACACACTTGATCTCCACAGCTGAATTATGTTGTGTCCTGTCTCTGTCTGCTGCACCAACCCTCACCTGAATCCTGCGGAGGATTTGTTGCTGTTGAGAACGCGTCTGAGCAGAGAATCTCCTGCTGCGTTGTGCATGTGTGAAAGGCAAACTGCGGAAAAAGTCTGGACCCAATTCTCTGGAGTTCCTCCACAGGTCATGTCTGAAAACAGCTTTACTGAAAACAGTTGCTTGGAGGTGATACTGATTGAGCTCAGGATTGAGAAATACAGTCCTATGATAACTGTGAGCTAGATGTCACAAGCAACACCTTACACATTACAGTCAGTCATTTAATTCATTGGTCAAATGAAAAAAGAGAGATACATAGAAATGTGTTTATGTTGAATGGATTGGTCTTCTGCATGCAGGGAAATAGTGTAAGTTATGTTCAGGGATGACTTTTCACTTTGGGTTTTCCCTCCAGGGCTACTCGATGAACACAGTGACCAAACTGGGGTCAAAAACCTTTATTCAAAACAAATGCTGCTGGTTCAATGATGGTTTAAAGTGATGATGGTTTCTACCTGGGCACTGCAGCTTGCCACAGAGTTACATTCTTCATTTAATCTGTAGGTGAACATAGGGGTGTAACGGTACATGCATCCGAACCGAAAACTCCGGTACGGGCCTTTCGGTTCCGTACGCACGTATGCCGTACGACTCGCTGCAACGAATGCAGGGACTCTGTGTGCAAAACTTATTTGTGTGCGTACGGGTCTCAAATTTTGAGGGACAACATTTTCGAAGGACCGGATGTGCTGTAGCTTGTGGTCATAGCGACCGCGGACAAACAGGAGTGTGAAGACCCTCCCTCATCATTTAAGTCCGCTGTGTGGGAACACTTCACTGTCACAGTCACTATAATGACGACAGACAAAGACAAGTGAATCGTACAAAAGCTGAAATTGCGCAGCTGCTATCGGACATGTAGCTGGTAGCACATCGAAAATGCAGACTCGTTTGAAACGTCATCACCAGATTGATGTCCACTAACATTGAAAATAACACTAACATTAGAGGGACAAGGAAAAAACGAGTTCCGTGCAAACCCAGCTCCCTGCGGCATTAAAGCTGCCCCTTGCAAATAATTCAAGCCGTGTCAAAGCAATAACATAGGTGTTTTTATAGCAGCGGATATGCAACCGTTCTCTGTTGCTGAGGACTCAGGGTTCGAACCATAGACTGTATATAAAGGTTCAAACACACACATAAAGTAACCGAGCCCCGTTACAAAGTTCCCTCTTGTCTGCATTTCAGCCAGCAAGTCATACCAATGCCAGCCATTTATAAACCTCTGTCTCTAGCATGAGAGTGTTCCACACAGTGAAGGCAGGGCCCCCCTCTCTGCAAACTATGTGGTGGGAGTTATTTTGAAGAACAAAAAATGAAAATACATATATTCAATAATGATAATTCTAAATTACGATAACGGTGCAGTTTAAATACAGTAACATTTTTTACATGCTGCACCTTAATGGATATTTATTTTACCATTTTTATTTATTTAGTTATTAGAGTGTTTATTTAGTTATTTTACTTTTGTAAAAATGACTTAGGTAAGAAAGTCACAGCCATAGTTTACCAGGGTTGAATAAAAAGAAATAAAAAAATCAGTTACACCGCTAGGTGACAGTAGGCTCTGCATGCATTATATCAAGCTGATAACAGAGCTTTTTATTGTGAAAAGTTGTGAACAGCTTGTGAAGCTGCAACCATCATTACCACAGGCCAAGCAAACGACCCATTACAAATAGGCAGGTTTAGAAGGGTCACTGCACTAGTGATAATAATAACACCAATAGTTGAGAAATGTCAGATCTGGATCCTGCAACCTTGGAGCCAGAGGTACCTACAGAGGTACCTACAGAGGTACCTAATCCAGCCCTAACAATAATTAGCTTTGTCAAAAAGGAAAGTTTTAATCAAAGTGTTTTGTCATCAATGTTCTCCGTCTCTTTCTCCTTAGTCTGTCTCTCTATATATACAGTCTATGGTCTGTCTGCATCTCTTGCCCCTATTACGTAACCCCCTGGAGTCTGCAGAAGAATGCATTGAGTAGTTAGCAATCACTTCCTAGGAATTTTCCATGATTTCTGTGCTGATTCCAGCTCAGTCTGATTGCACAGCCTGCATGTGGATATTTGTGTCCATCCCAATTTTATTATCGATAAATCTTACTCTAAAATGTAAACTGATCCTGCAGATTTATACAAACGTAGACAGCGAGACACTTATTGAGAGTCTGTTCAGCCTCTTTTTAGCTTTTGTGGTTCAAAAGAAAAAAAAAGACACCATGGTAGCTATTCTAAAAAGTATTTAAAAGTTGGACATGGACAGTGACTGTCAAAAGCTTATGTAATGGTTTCAGTAATCCTGCTGAGATATGTAGAATGCAAGAGGAAGAATTAAACAGCACATTAAATAGCAAATGTGTTCCTGGAGTTAACACTTATCAGACAAGAAAATGCTGATGTTTGGCATCCATTGTTAAAGTATGAGTAGCTTTCTTTCAAAAAAAGAAAAAAGGTGAGAACTTTTGGCATGTGATCTTCAAACCTTCACTTATATGTATGTGTTTTCCTTCCTCAGTCATATTTTATCCTATCACACCATCATTTTGAAACCCATTTTATACCACTGATTATGCAATAACATAATCATGCTAGCAGGCTACACCCTTTCAAGGATTAATTAACTTAATTCTTAAGAATATTCAGTCCGACATTTCAATTAGAATTAAAAATATAAAAATATCTTAAATACATAAAACATGAATAAAACAAACCACACACAACAAAGACTCTCTGGCTCTGTTAAAAACATATCTCTTGAATAAATATGAAACACTTGGCACCGGATATATGTTACCAGGGGCCTCATTT
This sequence comes from Hippoglossus hippoglossus, assembly GCF_009819705.1. NCBI lineage: Eukaryota > Metazoa > Chordata > Actinopteri > Pleuronectiformes > Pleuronectidae > Hippoglossus > Hippoglossus hippoglossus. The sequence continues at coordinate 1,671,896 of NC_047151.1, read as the reverse complement.
AAAAAACAGTGTGTGGGATTCATACTAAAAGTGTATGTGCGCACAAAAGACGAAAATGGCGTACGCAAAAAACAAACAAAAAACGATTTCTAAAACCGTGCACAAAGTTCACTTTATAAATCACAGTCCACCTGGAAACATTCGTACTTTGATCTGCCTCATGTCCAAAACGCAAATTTCCCTGTGAAGTTTGTTTTTAGAAATCCCAACGTTTGCGTGAGAAGTGGCGTACGCAAGTTTGAGGCCCCGTTTTGTGTGTACGCAACGGTTATAAATGAGACCGGAGCTCAGTAAACAGGATGGTTAGGATTTATATACAGGTACATACACTTAAGGTTTGTTTTGTATTAAGTTAGTATTCCAGCGTTTTACCTAGGGTTGTGTGTGTGTGTGTGTGTGTGTATGTTTATGTGTCTCATAAACTCTGAAACAAACTCAAAGTAAACTTCAGTACTGCTCACGTCCTATGTACTTGTGATTAGTATTTGTGTTGATAGTTAAAGTATAAAGTAAGCACAGGTCAGCAGGAGTGTGGAGGGAGGAGACTCAGAGACACAGTACAAACTAACCGCTCTTTCACGTTAACAAGTTTTCCTCCATCATCTCCACTTTACTTTCTGTTTCTTCTTGTGAGGGAGTGGGGGCAGGGCAGGGCTGTGTGAGTCTGCCTCGCTCCCAGAGGAGATGAGATGAGAGAGAGACCAGTTAAATATTAGTAAGTTCCTGCATTAGATTTGCCTCCATCTTGGCATGTTAGGATTTGATGCTCGTAAACATTGGACTCATCTGGAAGTCAGATCTGATGCAATCAGTTTGTTATGCCTCCACGCCGGCGAAAGCCAGTGGCATGAGTCAGAGTTGTTTTCCGTCCATCCGTACATTCTTCAAATTCGTGACGAACATTCACTTGGTCTTAAGATTTGATTTGATTTTGGTAGCCAAAGGTCAAGAACACGGTGGCCTCACAATGTATGTTTTTCTTGATTGTGATTTATTATGATCAGCTTGAGGGAATGTCTTTAAATTTGGTAAAAACATGTGCTTGGACTCAAAGATGAACTGATTAGATATTGCTGGTCGAAGGTCATAGCACGGCTCCAGAGTGCAACCAAAATAGTCGCACATGTGACCAAAAAGCTGTGAAGTGCCACAAAAAGATTTCCTTTGTCGCACCGCTGCATCTAACATTTAGCTGGTCTGTCTGTGTAACGTTAGGTTTTTTTCCCCACCAGGATACAGCGCAGAGGAATACCAGGGTCTGAGCCAATCGGAGGCAGAGTAGGCCTCCGACTGGCCTTTGTTTCTGATTGTCTCTGACCCTGCTATTCTTGTGTTGTTGATGGGAAAGAGATAGATTGTTTTTTGTAAATAAAGATGCTGTGCCCGTAAAAAACCTGTCCCTGGCCCTGAAACATCATCGTTTACGGAGGTATCGCTTGAACACCTGTCTCCCCTCTCGCCGGTAAGATGCCGAGTCCTGTCCGAGTATCCAAGGTGTAGATGGCCCCCCTTTACTCTGAGTCACAGTCACGGCCAAATTATGTGTTTCGGAAGGAATGGCTTGCCCAATTTCCGTGGCTCCGATATGCTTGAACAGCCAACATTATGCATTGCATTTATTGCAGTCCAGCCAAAGTATGGCTGGGAAAAGTGCTGTTGCGGTCAGAGCATCGACGTTCTGAATCAAAACGCAACCTGTGCCGTGAGGTGCATGGCCGGGAGAGCAGCCCCCCACCAAAGCATTTCAGCGCCTGGTGGCTTCAAACTAAAGCAATGAGGAGTCTGCAGAAAAGATATACTGTAATAGTCATTTTAGATTCTCAAATGACTATTCTCCATCCCCACAAGAATTGTATCTCTGTATCAGTCACAGGACTGAAACACTGGGCAAACTTCATCCAAGCTAATGTATTCCTCCTCCCCCCTCCTCTCTGTGCCTTATGATATAATAATACTTCAGTGAATGGAGGTCAAAAGAGTGTCAATGAGGATAGAATGCATAATGAAGTGAGACTGTCACAGCTGAGAGCCCATCCATTTGTTAAAATTTTGTTCAACTTAAAACAACACACTCTCCACCTCAGGATCCTTTGTATCTTACATGTTTTTTTTTATATTAATCTTTCTTATACTTATCACAGGTTGCGATATCATTTCACATCAATGGGCGTATTTCCTTGTCATATCCACTGCTGCCAATGGGGTCCATCCCTGAGATGCATTAATAATTGTATTTAAGGACACGTTGATAAAATTGGAATCCTTTTTTCACTCTATATGTACATGCTGGTTATTATATAAAGCTTGATACAAGCACAGATATTGACATCAGTTTTGTTCATTATGCTTTGTCATTGACAGAATATGGAGACAAAATTCTCCCCCACCACCTCCACTATCATAGGACCAACAGTATTTAGCATCTTATAGAAGTGATGTTATGTGTATTTTACGATGAAGTTCAGTATTTTAGCAACTTGATTAAGAGTCTGCGTTAATTTCGAGAGTTAAGCTGCAGCGAGCCTGTAACTATCATGAATGAAATCGGATCACTTTTCTTTGTTTATTTGTTTGTTGTTTAGAATTTTAGTATTTAGTATTTTTAATCTATTAATAAATAAAATTGGTCTAATTCACAGTAAAATTGGGTTGAACTCTATAGGTCCATGTACTCTAGTAAAATATTTTCTGTGAAATATTTTACATTATATCTTTGTGTTTTCTTGTTATTCATCTTACAGTCAGTTGCCAGGTACATCAAGCTAATACTAATGCAGTTTAATACAACAGCTTGTCATTTTGGTGCTGTTGAGGTTTTGGCCTGATGCTTTGCACTGAGAGGTTTCTGTATTTAGCTCAACCTCCTTGATATAAAAGGTAAGGACAATAATAATATCTTTCCATTAAACACAATACAATTCAAATGCATTACATTACATTACATTTAGCTGACGCTTTTATCCAAAGCGACTTACAATAAGTGCATTCAACCATGAGGGTACAAACCCAGAACAACAAGAATCAAGAAAGTACAATTTCTTCAAAAAAGCAAAACTACAAAGTGCTATGAGTAAGTGCCATTTAAGTGTGACTAAATTGTTAGTTTTAAAATTGTATTCAAGGTATAGTCGGAAGAGATGTGTTTTTAGTTTGCGGCGGGAGATGTGTAAACTTTCTGCTGTCCGGATGTCCATGGGGAGCTCATTCCACCATTTAGGAGCCAGGACAGCAAACAGTCGTGATTTTGATGAGTGGTTAGCTCGCAGTGAGGGAGCAGCAAGCTGATTGGCCGAAGCAGAGCGGAGTGGACGGGCTGGGGTGTAACGTTTGACCATGTCCTGGATGTAGACTGGACCCGATCCGTTCGCAGCACGGTACGCAAGTACTAATGTTTTGAAACGGATGCGGGCAGCCACTGGTAACCAGTGAAGGGAGCGGAGGAGCGGTGTAGTGTGAGTGAATTTTCGGTTGGTTAAAGACCAGTCGAGCTGCTGCATTCTGGATGCAGCACAAACCACAACCTGACCAGATGGCTGTATAGTCGATCATCACCTCTCTCAACTTCAATAAAAAGAATTATAAACTCATCATGGATTTAATACAGGACCGTTGGATTAAATGCATTAGTTTAAGATGGGTGTACATAAACTGGTACCTCAGTTTATCTACCACTGGTTTAGAATCAGTTATTATAAATTCATGTCTTTTTTGTCTTAATAGTATTGGAATTTACAGATTACAGATCACAGATCACGTCATACGACTGTTGGGCCTTTGTGGAGGCATACGCTCCACACTGTCATTCTAGTTGCCATTGTTCTTCAATATTAATCCTCTTGTTTGTAACTAACACAACCCTTTGATTCCATTTAGACCTGGTATTAATATGTAACAATATATTGTGATCTGATCCAGCTAATGTTGGGTCCAAAAAGCAAAAAATAACAAAAAAACAGAAGAAGGGAGCCATCTGAGAAACTGCAATATCGTGTTTCCTTGCTTTTCAATTGGCCTTGTCTTCTCTCCATCCATGAGTGTCTTGAATAATTTGAGGACTGTTGTTTGTGGATTGACAATGCAACTGCAATTAAAGTTATGTCTAAAGTGGTCACAATGTGTTTCTGACCACTTCTGGAGGTCGTTTTTCCAATCAGATCACAATCCGTCCTTAATGTATCTTGGCTGCATTTACACAAGCGTTGTCCAATTTAACCGCCATTGTATTGGATTAGCATTCGGAGCATTAGCAAGTAAAAAGTACCTCCCTATCTAAATACCATTAGACCTAGTAGTGATATGCTATCAACTGAACCTTGAATGTGTAGGGACAAGAACAACTAAAGCCAACCAGTACTCAGTGTCAATACTATTAACTGCTACATTTAGCAGCTACACTGTTGTGGCTCTTTGCAGCACTTTGAGGTACTTTGTTAAATGTTTTGTGCTATTGTTGTTCTTGAGGACCATTGTACAGTAATTACACATCAGAACAAATATCGCCTGGAAATGTCCAATTTATTCATCACAGAGTTGTGTCCTGCTTGGTCAGCATTTATTTTGAATGACAATCTGCAATGAGATGTAACCAGAGCCTCTTGCATGGTGCTTCACCAACCAAATGACATCTTATCTTCCATGAAAATGTACTTAATGACCAGAACACTTCTCTCAATTTCAGCCCTTGTACTACTTTTCTGCTTTCAAGTTCAGGACATCTAATTGTGTTTCAAAAAAGTTTTTTTGAAACCTTGTTCGAGTTTTGGTTGTAGGGCCTAAAGGCAAGGTAGGAGAATGAGGTAAAGGAGTTTAAAATAAATGTAATTAGAAATACTAAAATGCACCCCCCTACTAAAACCTATTATATACAACTGTATGCTGGCTCATGAACAATCCGAATGAGCCAGCATTGGTGTCCTTGATGTTTGGAGTTCATTGACAACTCATGTAAGGATCTATAGGTTTATGGACACTGAGTGGGTGAGATCTACAATATGGGAAGTCTATGATGTGCTTGGTGCCAAAGTGTTTAAGCAGTGAGAACACTGCTACAAGGCAACACAGTCTCTCGCAGTTACGCAAGCTAGCAGGCAAGTGAAATAATGCAGGAAATATGAAGGCATAATGACAGTGGTAAGAGATGAGACTGTTGGAATATCAACATTTTCGTGTTGTAAAATTACAAGGGAAAAGTCTGTTTAGCTAAAATAACAATAAAGTAACTTCAGCCAATGAAACCAAAATTCATTACATACATAGCTGCTTTCAGAAATTTCTGAGGTCTGAGGCTGTAAATACCACAAGGGGTGGTGGGGGGTTGTATGAACTCTTAGTGTGTTCATGGTAAACACAATCCGATTTGAAGGCAGCATGATGAGGCTGACCCCATACTCACTGCATAGAAACAAGTTGTAGCTGGTGAAGCAGGTCATTCGTTACAAGGGGTGATAAGGGCTTGAACCACAGCTGTGCAAAGCCAATATCACTCCCTTGTTCATTCATTCACTACTGCCTAAAGGAGACACTCACTGTCAGTAGCATATAGAGATTTCAGACACTAATAACCATTTTCTGCCAGTATTCCACATGTTTTATGCAAATTAGTTTAGATGAAGTAGCAGTAGAAAATGTTTTCTCCATTTGCGGAATATTTTAGCATTTCAACTGATAATGGTGAAGGATAAATTTGGCACCAGTTTTGTATGCTGTGCTGCACACACCATATCAGGATGATTGCAGTTACCAGCGGTAATGAGTAGATACAGCATGAAGTTCAACCAAAAAAACTTTCAAAGCATTATTTTGTCTGTAGATCAACAGTTGCACTAGGATGTCACACCTTGTTAAGTGCTTTTACTTTGAAACGGGTTTGGGAAGTGTTGGAAATACATTTGTGAATAGACGGATACACATTGTGTTTCACTGCAGAATAAACAGAGAAAATGGTCTTTCACCTGAGTTTTAATGTTTATCTGTTGAATTTATGTCACAAACATAAATGGTTGCAACACTTTCTGTATGCCTTTCAAAATTAAAGCTCTCCAGCATTTCTGTTGACCGAAGTCATATTTATGGCCATATTCAAGGCAAAGCCTGTAAGTAAATACATTGTGCTGCAGTAGCAGCTCCTCTGTAGAATATATTGTTAAGCTGAGAAGCTAAATATTGTGCATTAAACAGATAAAGTTGCATAACTGCCTTTCTATTTGTTAATTTATGCTCGTACATTAAGCCTTTAACAGAAATTGCAGAAATCCATAAATTAATAACACCACTAGACTACACACTTTCTACTAAGATGTTATCCTAATCAGTCAACCTGTTTTTTCATCAGTTAATGATTAAATGATTAATTGAAATGAAATGACTGCCAGAATATCCACACCGATCACCACATAATAATCAATACTTTTGTTCAATGAGTAAAATCTAGCTTCATAGCTGCACGCATTCATTCATTAATTCAGCCTGTCCTGACTCCACTTGCTCTCTTCCTCTCTCTCTCGCACTGACACGCACACACTGACACACGCACTCACACACACAAACAGTGCCATCAGACACATGTGTAAACCCAGACTGAATTATTTATTGAAATATTTAAAAAGCATTTGTATCAAATCTAAACAATAGTGTCTGGGTGTATTCCTTGGCGTTGTCCAGGCAAACCACCTCACCCTAGATGTTTGATGTACTCAAAATTTATCTCTATAGGCTTTTTCAACATTATTATGAACAAAGCCAGTTCAGGTGATTTGAGTAACAATTTAAGATAAGGAAAAGGAAGAACGAAGCAAGAGTTGGAATGTCTTCGACGCTGCTGTGACAGCCATGAAGCCTGAGAAGATTATGGATGTGTGCAAGAAGTCGACACTGTGAGATTGTGGAGGTTTCGGAGGAGAGATGGGGTTTCCCTCAGTGTGGGGGAGCAATAGATGGCTCTCGTATCCCCATCGCTGCCTTCTCCACATATGCAAAGGATTACTTGAATTGCAAAGGAAGCCATTTCCTTATCATCTCACCTGTCTCGGTGAGTAACACGCACACATAAACAGAAATGTCTGAAATTGTATGTGTCCCTGTTATATAGGACAGACAGTAGACTTCTTGCTGCAAAATTCTGCAATGTTTGATCCCGCTGTCTCTCAAAGATGAGTCATAGTAATGCACTACAGTTGGTATGCTTAACTGCTTGTAATTGTCTAAAGTAATAAGTGCCAAGAAGTTTAATCCTTGTTCCGTGGAATGATTTTTTTTTCTTTTTTTCTTTAAGGTAGATGTGAAATTGAAAATTTGCCGGTGGCCATCTTGCTTTTGGAAATCCTGTATATCCTTCCTTGAGTTAGCTAATGAAGGGATATCCCAACAGTGGACATCTTACAGGGAGAGAATAAATATTTATACTACAAACTTAGTTGTACACGTATGACTGGAATGTGCCTCTGGACAGCTCAAGGGGAGATGTGTCTACTGAAGAAGATGGATGTCAGCATCTCAAGGGTCCCCACCATTGTCAGCAGCTGCTCCTTTCTACACAATCGAGTCACAAGGGGATGGGCTTTTGAAGGACTGGAGGGAGTAAGTGGATGAGCCAGTGGAACTGAGGGAGCCAGACATTCCAGAGCCTCGAGAGAGAGAGCAACAGAGGCACAGAATGTTAGACAGTTACTCACTGAATATTCATTTTCAACACATGTACATGTGTACAAAAAAAGTGTTGATTGTTATAAAAGTGCAACTTCTTACCTGCTGCCATTGCTAACAATACGATTGTGATGCAATTTTAAAACAAGTGATAATAGCAGGGAGATCTGCTATTAATTGTAGGTATGTATATAATGTGTTTGTCTTATGCTGGTGAGAATCTCCAGAAATTTGTAGAAATGTATTGTTTTTTTATAAACTAGTGCAGTGTCCATTAAAAACATGCCAGTTAGGAATGAGTAATTTATTTGGGTTGTGGTATTGCTGACTGCAGTTTTTCAAGAAGTGCTCATGCAAAATATTTCACAATTGACATTGTGCTTTCTTAGGTTCTGTGCAAAAAGCCTACCGAGAAATGGTTGCATCTTTGAGCAATGTTAGAGTCTACTCTTTATTTAGGTTCAAAAGCTCAAACAAACATTTTATGACATCAGTAGAGATAATCCAGGGGTAAGTCTTGGATTTTACCTCAATAGTGTGACTTGAGATGATGATGTTCCTTGCAGCATTCACTGACACTGCATCTGGGTGTCTAATTGGGGCCTGTGGCCACTTACGGTCAGAAACACTTGTGAAACACACTGTGGTTCATGGGAAAATGCACATCCAAGTTTCGGCTACTTGCAGTCAGAAACACTGGTTAAAGACACTAAGGTTCCCTGGAAAAAGGCTCATTTTGTCATTAGGCAAGTTAGGTAAATTTGTGTTGGCAACCCAAGTCCGGAAAAGCTTATGAGTTGATTTCTTTGAAACAACATCCATGGTTACAGCACTTGAGTGGAGGCCGGTGGTATTAAGTTATTTTGGCAAACTTAAACAATTAGATTTTCAAGTTTAGAATTGCATTGTAACTTATCCCATTATGTGTCGTACTCATTGCAGGATGGGAAAACACCCGTTTTTTAAAGTTATCTGAGGAGGTAGAAAAGACACGTTCAACTTGCACTGTCTTGTGCAGTCTAACCCAACTGCACAGATGTAAAGGTGCTGTTTACCTGCTTGTTCTAATTTTGTCACATGTCCAAAGTGCACTAAATTTGACACTGCACTTTCTTCAGTCCTTAACAATTCACATGTCTAGTGTGACGATGAACAGCTCTTGAGATATGCGAGCCACATACAGACTTATTAAAGGATAGATCTGTCATTTTCGAAAGCTGTACTCATTTGTGTGTCCCTAACATTATTTGACCAGCCAACTATCCCCATTGTTTATCATATTAAAAAGAATACCTGCATTATGGCTTTTGGGCGGCTGTGGCTGAGTGGTAGAGCGGTTGTCCTCCAACCTGAAGGTCGGCAGTTCGATCCCCAGTCTTCCCCATCTGCATGCCGAAGTGTCCTTGGGCAAGATGCTGAACCCTGAATTGCCCCTCATAGAACAACAAAAGTGCTGCTAATAGATGCACTGTATGAATGTGTGTGTGAATGGGTGAATGTAAAACTGTACTGTAAAGAGCTTTGAGTGGTCATCAAGACTAGAAAAGCGCTATATAAATACAAAACCATTTACAAAACCATTACTACAAAGCACATCATCTAATTTTTCTTCGACTTCTTTGTTTGGTTTATTGGCGGGGGGCAACCAACTTCAAGGTGCATTACCGCCATCTACTGATTTACTTCTTCTTTGTTCGGCTCACTGGCGGGTGGCAACCAACAAATATCAGGCCTTGATTCCCACCTGGGAGGGTTATAAGTTGGTGAGCTGGAATGTGAGAGGTCTAGGCCATATCATGTTTTTTCCCACATGAAAGCACTGTCAGCAGGTACTGTTCCTGCAAGAAACGCATGTAAAATATAAATTCAAAGATAAATTAAAGGTAAGCTGTAGAGAACAGATACACCAGTCAGACTTCAGTGCCAAAGCAAGGGCAAAATATCCCCTTTAGGGTTTCGGAAAAATATCCCTTTTATTCATTCATCTACAATTTTTGACCCTGAAGGTCGTTTTGTGATTGTATCACGCCTCTATTTCTCCATATAAGAACATCCGTTTGGTGTATCATAAAGTGAGCGGTGTGCTGTACAGAGAAGAACAGCAGAAATTGAAATAATAGTTTCCGAGGTAGAAGCCACAATGCCAAACTTATCCGTACCGTGTCCTCCAGAGTGACCATGTCTAAAAAGATGATGCCTGGGCTGCAATTACTGAGGCGGTGAATGCTGTGTCCCCTGAGGTTCGGACGGTGGCACAACTAAAAAAAAACTGGTTTGACTGTCGTGGGGGCAGATTGAAAAACTGTACCCACGGTTTTGTACCGCAGTAAAGTCAGCCGTCATTTGTGATAGCACGGTGAAGCTAACCGCCCCCTGGGATCTTCGTTGCACGTCTATTTCTGCTTTTACGGTAAAGCGGTACAGATAGTTGGAGCAGCAAAAAATGACAAGTCTCTCATTTGATATATTTCTCTTCATGAAGTCTCTGACTATGCTCACATAACACATTCTGCATCAGCTACATGGAAAATTTGCTGATATGATGATATGCTATTGAAGGAGACATAACTCAGCTCAGGCAGTTTCTGGCCCAATGTAAGCCCTGAATGGGATTAATATTGAAACAATTAGTCAGTAGTGCCTCCACCCCCTTAAAGGGATAGTTCACCTAAAAATGTAAATTCAGTCACTATCTACCCACCACTATGCTAATGGAGGGGTGGGTGAAGTATCCACATAACACCAGCGCTGTTTACCCCTGAGACTCCAAAAGTGTTTTGTGGACTCAAAAACTTCACCCACCCCTGCATCCGCATAGCTGTGAGTAGATAATGAGGGCATTTTCTTTTTTTGGTGAACCATCCCTTTAAGAATGAAATTTGATGCTGAACTTACAACCTTTCTGATAGATTGCTGAAGAAACAGCTATTAATGCTAATGTTGGCTATATAGCATTAGCAAAATCTTTTTTATATCCCCTTTAACGACTATGTTCTAACTGAATTTATGTGTCAGACTATGTGACAGAGGGTGTATAGTGCTTTTATACAAAAAGGTTTCATTCAGTGTACATATCCACAACAGCTTTCCAAGAATGAGGGAAATGAGATGGAAGAGTTTCCATAATACCCTCTGACTGATGGCTTAGTTCCTAACTGTTTACTGAGATATTTAAAGCATGGAACTGTTTTGGGTTGTAAACATGCAGCATGCTGCGGTAACATCTGACAGTATAAACTGTGTGTATTTGTGTGTCAGGGCAGACACACAATCAAACACTTGACTGTTACACAAACACACAGATTTGATGAATTTTTCCCTCACACACAGTGAGAGAGAGGGAGGGAGAGGCTGAACACAAACCACTTACTCTTGGTGAGACCACCAAGCTCGTGGTTTGTATGACAAAGAAAAGCTGTGGTTACTGACTAAATACACACAACGCATGTTGAGTATTCATGGGTATCAAACCTGTATCCACAGGGCTTTGGATCCTTCACACACCAACATGATCTGTTTCTACAATACTCGCTATCAAAATTATTATTTTTGGGAATGAAAATAAACACATGTAAACACATTCTAGACTCTGGATAAATGAGAAGCTGAGGGAACAACACTGTATGCTTTTTAGCTACAAAGCACTTGGTACACCTGGCTTGTCTTATTAACTCTAGTTCCATGTCCTACCGCACAAGGCCCCAACACTATTGGATTGTTGAGAATCGAGATGTTGGCATCTGGTAAAATTAGAAAAGTGAATCTCTCTAAATCTTTTTAAAGCAATATTTTAGCAATCTCTATATGCTTTTATTGACTTGATGTCCTATATGATCTGTCTTACTGTTTCTTGTACCCTCAATCTGTTTATAATTGTTTTTCCACTTCTGGATAATTTTTTCTCATATTGTACATTTGTATTATAATTAGGGACATCCTTGAAAAACAGAGCTTGCTCTTAATGCCTCAGTGTAAAAGGAGGTTTTAAAAGAATGAATGAAAATGTTTGAACAGTTAACAGATATTTTAGAATAGGGACGTATGATCCTGGAACTTTTCCCACAGCCTTATAGTGAGATCATGCTCATGCAGATAAACTATGCAGTTTAAATTGTTTATTGCCTCAGGCTATTTTTCTTCCTATCCACCTTGTAATTTACTCAAACTCTTATGTAATTCATTCGTGGTGTCAAAGGAAAGTAGACTACACACAGGACTCTGCTATTGTAGATATTTTAGGATATTTGTATGCCTCTGCACCTTCAACAGCCGAGGTTAAAGCCAATATGTTCGTCTCATTCTTGTTATGTGTTATCTCAGGAATATCATGAGGGACTTTCTTCAAATCTGACAAAAATATTTACTTGGACTCAGACTCAAAATTTTGTTTTTCATTTTAATACATGGTCTTGACTTGACCTTGAACTGTATGTGTACTTAAATTAATTACAGGGGTATCTAATATATATGCGTGTTTGCCAGTTGTGTTTTGTTACATCAGACAGACATCAGACATCACATTTGTATTTTATTGATTTTCTCTTTGTGGTGATCTATTAAGATCCACTGATCTTGTGTTTCCATTGTGGTCCTGATCCTCATTTGTGATACTTGTTAAATAATGGGTATCTGCTGATACTGAATCTGATTCGCCTCTTTCACAGTATTTACCTAAATGCTGACTCATTGAAATATCATCTGCAGCCTCATTTATTTTGGCTCATCTACCTTTCACAAACTGATTTATTGATGTCAGAGCTTAGCAGCTGTATTTTATCAACATCTGTGTAGGAACTTAGATGTGTCCAAACGTTTTTGGATACACACTGATTTTCACTGAGATATGCTATATTTTATATCCCAGCTCTTATAAAGGAGTGAAGTGATAAGTAGTCGGCTCCAATACACATAAAACTACCTACGGGGAGACTAAAGTCTGGCAACCCTATTAAGATCTTTTGGTTTCTCTTCCAGTTTCAGCAGTATTGCAATGAGAAATTTGAAACAAAGGGCAAAATGGTGAATATGGTCACTCCAGTGGTGAAGTGATGATCTCATGTGAGTCCATTGAGTCCACAGTCAGGTTTGTAATGCCTGGTTTGGTCTTTAAAGCAGGAAGCTGTACTTCCTCTGTCAGGTGACAGTAGAGTCTTATTTAGACCTGTTGTTTGTTTCAGCTTCTTTGAACTGATGTGATGGCAGAGGAAAAGCCTTTTCTCACATGAAGGGAAAGAGTGTGCATACGTTTGTGTGTGTGTGTGTGTGAAAACTAGCACACAAACTGAACAAACAATAAATCAGAGACAAACATACACACTCAAACCCATACAGCTGGAGGAAACCCACACAGGAAATTCTGGACTCCATTAATATAGCACTTTTCGAGTCCTAAAGATCGTTCAAAACACTTATCAGGGGCAATTTTGGAGTGCTGCGTTTTGTGCCGTGTTTGTTCTCTATAGTGACTCTAAACAGTGACAGATTCCCATAAAACACAATGGACTGCATCAATCTGTCTGTTTGGCTCTAATACAAAGCTCTGTCTGTGTGTGTGCGTGCGTGCGTGCGTGCGTGCGTGCGTGCGTGCGTGCGTGCGTGCGTGCGTGCGTGCGTGCGTGCGAAAGAGAGAGAAACGGCCTTGCTTGCACCTAACAGTCATTGTTCCAGTCAGACTGATTGTGTGGACATTATTATAAATAGTACACTGTATATCTAATTGTATTGAAGGACAGGAAGTGAGATAACATTCACATACACTGACTATACATTTGTAAAAGCGGAAGAATGAGGTGAACTGTATGCTGATTAAAAACCTGAACAATAAAGCAGCTGTCCTCCTTCTGCAGAGGTAGTTATGACCACACTCATTTACATAGATCTCTGAGTGTGAATGTACGTTTTGGCCATGCTTGTTGCATGATGGTTAGAAAAATGGAGGGGGGTCTAGTCTTATTGCAGCATAACTAAAGGATGGTTCAGGACTCATCTGATCCAGCCCTAACTATAGGCTTTATAAAAAAACGTTTTAAAGGGCCCATATTGTGTAAAATACATTTTCTGGAGTTTTACTATCCGTGATTACTTGAAGGGGGGCAGGAGTGACCCTCAAAGTACGAAAACAGTCACTCCGCTGACTTTTACACTCAGTCCATTCTTAGAAATATGTTATCGAAACGTCTCGTTTCGTACTTCCTCCCCGTATGATGTCATTCGGGATCGCACTCGTCTCTCAGCCCCACCCAGCCGGTACCAGTCCAGTGCCCGAACGGAGTAAAGTCTACGTTACTCCGTATTGAAACTCTGTTGTGAAACTCCGTACTGTAACTCGGGACGTTACTTCTGCATTGGCCGACTGTCTTGCTAAAACTTGAACAAACATGAGGACGGTGTAACTTACCGTTCAGAAACATCCTGTTGTAACCGACTGTAAATATGTGGCTGGTCTTCTATAGCTGTATCCAAACATAGCGTGACTTTCAGCTGTGTTTACCAGAGAGAGTGAATGCGCCAGAATGAGACTGGTGATAGGCCTGGTCGCGTGTCACTCAAAGTGCAGTCAGCCAATCAGAGGAGGGGCTCAAGAGGCAGGTGAAAACAGCCTGTTCTGTCTGCAGCTCCAGAGAGAGGCAGAAGAGAGGACATGGAAATACACATTGCAGCGTTTTTTTTAACTTTAAACCACTGATATATCATCTTAGGGGGACCAATACCTCAAATTACATCCCATAAAGGTGTAAAATATGGGGCCTTTAAGTTCAACCTTAAATGTAGAGATGGTGTCTGCCTCCTGTACCCAGAGTGGGAGCTGGTTCCACAGGAGAGGAACCTGGTAGCTGAAGACTCTACCTTCCATTCTACTCTTACAGACCCTGTTAAAAGGGTTTTTTAGTAGTTTCTCCTTACTCTTGTTTAGGGTTAAGGGCAACCATAAGTGAGCCTGTATTTAGGGAGTGAAGTGGTCTATTGGGACAATTAGGTGTTATGAGCTCTTTAATATCTGATGGATCGTGATTATTAAGGGCAGGTTGTACAGTGCTTCTTTTACTAATGCCATCTCAGTCAAGAAAAAGTCACTTTGTCAGTAGAAAAATGTTGTCCACCGGTGACACAAATATTTCAGCATAGGCAGGGATGTAAAAGAAAACTGGAAGAATAAAAAAAAAATCAGTAGGAGCCATTTTCACTGAATTTTTGTCATGTGAGTGTGGTGTATAGGGATTTAAATAAAATATCACAATTTTAAGCTAACAGTATCTGGCTGCAATACATTATTAAGTGCAATACCATGCAATATCTTAAATGTGCTTGTAAAAAGAGGCAGCAAGTATGAACTTAAAGGAAAATATTTGTTTAAAAAATTACGTTTGGTATGTTTGATATCCCATTATAATCTGGTTGACACCAGGTTATTTGTTGTAAACTGAATGTTACATCTTAATAATGTAAAGAGATGAAAACCTGCCTACCACACCCCAAAAGGTTTTGTTGTTCAGGTACAGCCTTATTTCTTATAACAGTAGCTTTACCAAATAATGTCATTTGATGTAGTAAAGGTGTGATTCATCCTTCAAGACGTGTGACTTGACTTAAGACGAATAAATGATGTACTCACAAACACTCTGATTAGAGCTTATCATTTAATGTGTGCTCTGTTATGCTGCTTGTTAAGCAGTACTGGTTAATAGTAAAATAATATAGGATGGTTTCTAAATGAAACAGGAAATTACCTGTGGGACCATGTAGCACAGGACTTTCCCAGACAGCTCACTTCTTACACAGCTCCTCTTTTGACACTTCAGACTACAGAGCTTGTGTGAAAAAGAGAGAGATAGGTCAGCTGAAAAAGAATTGGCAGGTTATCCGATTCTTGTGATTCTTGAATGAATATAATACAGATATGTCATCCACTTGTTAAGAGGTAGGCAATGTCTGTGTGAATAGGTGAATGGAAAAACTGTCAAGCGCTTTGAGTAGTTATGAAGACTAGAGAAGTGCGACATAAATACAGATCATTCTCATTTAATGGAGCCACATGAAAAAGAAAACTAATTTATTTAACTTGCCAAAGAAACACATCCATTTGTTCTCCCGCTTGTGCATCATGAACACCAAATTGTCTTGCCCAGTCAGATTCTAATATTCAGTTTGTATGGTAATGTGTATTAACAGCACTATTCTTAATGAGGTTGTTGTTTGTCTCTTCTAGGACTTTCCACCGAAGCCAGACATGGAGGAGATGCTGCGTTCAGCCTCCAATGTCGATGAGCTGATGAGTCTCATCTACCCTTCATACTGGGCGGCTCTGAAGTGCAGATCCAAGCTCTCTGCTGCTGCTGCTGCCTCTTCCACCTCCAAACTCTCTCAGCGGCCGCAGCCTCGCCGACTGAGGCCACCGGCTGATACAGAAGAGCCAACATTTGCTGCTGTCTACCTCAACTTGGATGTCTTGAAAAGTAGGTTTAAACTTTGTTTCATATAGTTTTTGAAAAAATATGAAGAAAGACTTGATAGATATGGCAGACTTTAAGTGACTAATGAAGAGTGTTTTTTGAGATAGTACTGTTGGCTTTGTTGTCATAAAATGTCTGCACCAGTTACAGCCCTATAGAAACAAATGCATCATATTATCTTGTCAATTCACAGAGAATATGGATGTAGTTATCACAGATAACTCCTGTTGTTGTATTGTTTTTTTGTCTTAAACTGAGTGAACAATGAAATAACAAAACTTCTCTTAAAGGGATAGTTCACTCATCATCTACTCACCACTATGCCGATGGAGGGGTGGGGGAAGTGTTTGAGTCAACAAAACACTTCTGGAGTCTCAGAAGTAAACTTCGTTGCAGCCAAATCCAATACAGTTAGTGAATCACAACCGCTTCTTCAGATGTAATAAAACAACAGAAAAAACAGAAAATACCTCCATAGTGCTCCCATGGTGTCATCCAAGTGTCCCCAAGCCCCGACATTCATATTCAACTCGAAACATGGTCATTTAAACAGTGTTTTAAGCCTAAGAGTCTGGAAATGGCGATGCTAGTGGACTAAGAAACACGATGGTGTGTCCGAGGGTCTGTGAATGCACCTCGTAGGAAGATATCAGTGGACATTTAGGCTAAAAACACGGTGTAAATTACCTCTTTTCAAGTCGAATTTGAATGTCGGGGCTTGCGGACACTTGGATGACACCACACGAGCAGCATGGAGGCATGTTAAGTTTTTTCTGTACATCTACCTCTGAAGAAGAGGACACCATTGACTTCAATTGTATTTGATTCTGCTGCTACGCTGTTTACCTCTGAAAGTGTTTTGTGGACTCAAACACCTCACCCACCCCTCTATCGGCATAGTGGTGAGTAGATAATGAGTGAATCAATTTTTTTTCGGTGAACTATCCCTTTAATCAAGGACTATTCTTACCAGACTTTTTTTTATTTTAAGTTATTCACAACTCGATTTATTGCCCATGGAATTTAATCAAAACAACAGTGTTGCTTGACATCTGGTTCATTTACTCAGAATCGTTGGCTCAGTGGGAGCAAATTAAAATTAAAACGTATTACTCATAAATGCAAATTTTGGAGATAAGGAAACATTCATGTTTGGAAATGAACTACACAAGATTATCCACTTTTCTTTCATTGGTCAGAATTTCTTTTTCACTGTCATGATTTTCACTTTTACGACTTCCTCAGTTCCACTTTTGACACAAGGCTATCATGTGGCTGGGTGTTACAGAGATGCATCCTCATTGGTCAGTGGCTTTTTCAAGGACAATCAATGGACAGTAGACAATGTTACTTTCTTCATCCTCTGCCTGCTTTCTGTATCAATGCAATACCAGAAGATGTTTTCACACCATTCAGCCCTCAAAATAAACTCGAAGTGATTAGTCAGCATTTTTTGCAAATATTTGCTCACCATAACTGCTGGTGGACAAGAAATAGTTTGGACCGAGGTTTTCCTCCAACTATAAATCAGTCAGGCTTTTTTTGGACTACACTACAATGCCCTACGTCAAAAACAATATGTCAGAGTTAATAAAATGAGGGAAAGAGGAGGATCTTCCAACATAAACAACATTATGAGGAACTGGACAGTATTCTGTGAGGAAGCAGCTGTGTGTTAGCAACATGTAAAGATGTCATTGAAGGGGAAAGTGTAGACCAAAGTGACGAGGTAAAACAATGCTCTTTATCTCTCTCTCTTCTTTTTACTTATCATCAAGTACAACTGATCTTTTTGAGATCAAAGATTATCTAAAAATACAGAATAAGTTGGAGTCAGCAGGCAATAATGGTTGACTAATAATAATACCTAACAGTTATCTCAACCCCCCCCCCTCCCCCCTCTCTCTCTTACACACACACACGCACACACACAACCTTAATCCTAACCGAAACCTAATTTTAACTCACTTAATCCCGAAACCAGGTCCTAACCTCCAAACAGCCGTTTGTGAGGACCACACACGCACTAACACACACACACATACTTTGTCATAAGGGTAGATATAAGTGATAATCCTATAATCAGCAATGATATTTGAAGCACTTCAAACACCTCAGATACTCCGGTTGAAGTCAGGAGTGTCATGAAGTAGTAACGTAATGTATCATCACCTGAAACAATCGGGAAACCAAGAAAGACAAACATATTTGCAGAGATGAAGTAGTTCACCCTGTACTGCTTCATCTCTGCAAGCTCAGGTTTAGGGTGACAGGCTAAGATGCATATGATCACCACCCTAACCATCTGTGTAAAGCTACTCCTGTTTGTCTAAAGTGAAAGCTAATTTGAGCCATAGAGACAAAACAGTATAAGCTCTACTCTTCTTTTGGTTTACTGATGACTGATTAGACAGTAGATTTTATTCTTTTATAAAGAATTAAACTTAATTTTAGTATTTTATTTTAGTATTTTATGAGCAGATATATCAGGTATCAGTTCACTTTTTTATCAGGTAAAGATGTCGCACAAGTCGCTCTGTCAAACAAGTCTCAAATATTCTTGCATCATAGCAGCTGTATTTTCAACATTTCATTAAATAATAATGAGGGACAGAGACACACAATTAAAGCTTTTCCTTAATGTTCTTGAGTATAATGTTACAATATAAGATGTTCATATTAAATATTAATCATAATATATACAGAAATGGGGTAAACATATGTAAAGGCCTTCTGCAGACTTCGGAGTGTTCCGCCAGTCAGAAAAGGGTGGATCTGTTACAATGAGCTAAAAATTCATGTTTTGGTCAGTCTAAACTAAGGGTTGTATAACAAGCTGATTAGGATGAAAAAAGGTTCTTTTGGGAGGCAAACCCACAAATGGAAGCCCGAAATAAAAATATAGAACTGTAAATTA
Source organism: Hippoglossus hippoglossus (assembly GCF_009819705.1). Lineage (NCBI taxonomy): Eukaryota > Metazoa > Chordata > Actinopteri > Pleuronectiformes > Pleuronectidae > Hippoglossus > Hippoglossus hippoglossus. Next base: position 1,652,888 of record NC_047151.1, on the reverse strand, counting down.
GCATCATCGGTGCCCTTTAATGAAAAAAAAAAAGATGCTATATATTGATCAGATATGAACAGTTCATGTGGCACCTGAACATGAAATAAAATACATGTATTATATTTTCATCATCAAAATTCTACACCTAGTGGATGTCTGACAGTGCCTCCAAGCATCTGTCAGGTAAAGCCGCTGGTTGCCTGGCAACTGGCCTCCCATGGGTGTCTTAGGTGTCGCGGGAATGTCAACAACTCAGCGATGTTGTGCACTTTACTGTAGAGGTAAAAAGGAACCACCACGTAAACATTTTAGTTTGAGAAGAAAAGAAAGTTTCAAGAGGAATGTAACAACTCTTGTGTCGTCAGAGTGAAGGGGATGGATAAAGTGATCTGCCTCAAGTGCAAACAGGTGAATTCAGTGTCAAATCAATAAACCTACGACAAGTTCATGGGTGAAGAACGACTAAAACCTAGGGTGTCTTGAACAAAAAGTTGAAAGACTTGAGTTGGTCAAAGGACAATGTGCATATTGAAGATTTGAACAACGAGCTTGAAGTGGAACATGTAATGACATTGTTGTAAATTCCATGAATGTCTGAGCCAACATGCCACACAGTTCGTGCAGTTCGTGCAGTGAAATGGAAATGATCTGCCGCAGTTAAGATAGCTCTGTGACCTAACCCCCATTGTTGACCTGACCTGACACGTCTCTCTTTGAGCTCAACGTAAAACTACAGGGCCAAGGAAGGCTCATTACCACATTGTTTGACAGCTTCAAGGCTTTCCAAAGAAACCTGACACTGCTGCAGGGTGACCGAGTTGAAACATCCCCATTTAACCACCTACAAGCCTCTCTTAGACGAACATGAAGTTTTACATCACCTACCCTCAGACAAAAATCACAAAATGTTGGAAAATTTACAAGATGAGTTCTACTACAGATTGACATACCACAAGGAGTCATTCTAACTCTTCCAAGATCCTTCCAAGTACGTACCTGAAGAACAAGCTACAGAAGTGCAGTTTGAGCTCATCGACCTGCAGGAGAACTATGAGGCAAGTGTAGCATTTTGAGGCAAGAATCTCATTGAGGTCTACCAAGGACTTTCTCCATTAGTTTACCGTGGACTAAGGCAACATGCTTGGCCTCTTTGTCTTCGAACACCTTCTCTGCCATGGCCATCAACAAATCCAAACTTATATCCAGGCTGGCAGATGCCCATTTGCAATCAGTCCTTCAGATAATAACCACAGGCATGGAGCCAGACATCAAGAAAGTTGTGACCAGGAGTAACCAACACCATTAATGTAAGGAAGAGAAGCTATGTTGATAACACATTTCTAGTCATTGTGACTTATCACAATTGCTTATGTTTTGTGATGGTACACACGCTCTCTCTCTCTCTCTCTCTCTCTCTCTCTCTCTCTCTCTCTCCCCAGATTCCCATGTGCTGTATCAGCTTTCTAGCTTCTTAATGTTTAATAAATGAGATTGGTAATGGAATAATTTTGTTGTATGCATATATTTTTGGTGTGTGGCCCTCAAATTAAATTCTGGCTATTGGTGCTGAGTCATCAAAACCTTGAGAACCCCTGCTTTAGTATTGGCACAGCTCTTTAAGCTATGGGCCCCAGTGGCTCCATTAACAAGCTGAAGAAAACGGCTGTGTAGAAGCTGATTGACTAGTCCGATCACAATTTAAACTCAAATTGTTACTGAAGTGGGGTCCACATATAGGTGGGCATGGAATACGTGCTGTGTGAGCATGAGCAGGAATGAACACACTAGCAATAACCGAAGAGGTTACTAGTGTTCCACTTCCAACCTAATATGGTGAAGTGAATGAATGTCTATTGATATAGTTTGATAGATACAGCGTTCTTTTGCATATAACCTACCCTCAAAAGAGACAATAAGGACGTAGGTTGGGAACCCATAGGTTGATGCATATTTCTACTTGTTGTATTTCTACATGTGACCAATGTGTTTTAACAGTAGCTAAGATGTTACCTTAAAAACAAGTCAATTTCCCAGGATTTCCAGAGACAGATAATGTCTAGTCCACAAACATGTATATTCTCTCGCTGACACTTTGCTGCTGACCAATGATGATGCAGCCTTGTGAAACCCAGCCACCCTCATGAGAGCTTTGTGTGTGAAGTTCATCTGAAACTGCAGGTGAAAGTAAAAAAATGGCAAAAAAAGAGAAGACCAAAAAAGAGGAGGTGACCCTTGGAATGAATTTTGATAGCTTCATTTTACTCTGCACAAAGTGTGATTATACGTTCTGCACACAGTGTGTTGAGAAAGTATGGTTTTAAAATTTCCGTGCTCACACGAATAAATTGATAATACATTGAAATTTTTACATTTGGAAGATTCCATTATCCTAGTGCTGTCATAAATTGTAGTCTCTACATGATTGGAGTGAAACCTCTACTTGGGTCTAATGCACCCAAACTTCTATGCCTGTTGGAGGCAGGACTTCCTTCAGCCAAAGCTTTAGTGAGAGAAAAACAAGCCAGGTCTCTGACCAAGATGAGGCTGCATCATGGCTTGCTTGATGACCCCTTGTGGTATGTTCTGGAACTAATAAGAAAAGGGAACCAAGTCGTAACCTCAAATGGAGGAACAAAATCACATCGAGAGTGACCTACCAAGCCATCAACCTAGATATATCTGTCCAACCACTTAATAGAAGCACCACAGTGTACATTGAAAACCATTTAAGAGTGACTGTTACACAGCTCAGGTTGTCTTCTCACAGACTGCGAAGGTAGAGCCGTACTCCGGCTGAACAACGTATGTGTTTCTGTATGACTGGCATACAGAATGAAGGACACATACTTATATGGTGGATCCTGATGGCGGCAGTGGACAATGACTGTGGACTATAGTGGCATCCGATCTTGATGGTGGATCATGATCTTGGTGGCTGCTGACCATGGACTATGATTACAACAACGACCATTACTGACAATAATCCATCAATTCATTGACCTTCCATTATGCTACAAAGTGTTTATTCTAATCAATGCTGCAAATACCCTTATCTTTCTGATGTTCTCCTTTACACTTGACATCCATTGCACTTCTGTCCGTCCTGGGAGAGGGATCCCTCACATGTGGCTCTCTCTGAGGTTTCTACTTTCTTTTTTCCCTGTTAAAAGGGTTTTTAGTAGTTTTTCCTTACTCTTGTTGAGGGTTAAGGGCAGAGGATGTCACACCATGTTAAAGCCCTATGAGACAAATTGTGATTTGTGAATATGGGCTATACAAATAAAATTTGATTGATTGATTGATTGATTGATATTCCCTCACACACAGGATATCTCTTAGAAATATGGACACGACTCTACAGACTTGAGTTCACTCTGTGTCGACGTGAATAAAAGAACCTCAGTTATGTTACATACTTTTCTTGCAACATCAAAGTGCCAGTAAGCTTTTTGATGAATGATGATTCTGTATTTATGACTGTATTACTTTATTACGTTTTTGTCTTTTACTACAATTGGGTTTGTTTTGTATATGAAAGCCTTTTATATTGTCTGGACCCAATATACAATATAGGTTTGTGTCAATGAAAATAACTAATTAACCAGTCAATCACACTGAAACCCTTGATTGGGCTTTAATATCATTTCTTACCCTGAGTGGATCTCAGGGTACGAAATGACATTAAAGCCCAATCTCTTAAATTCACTTATAGTCAACAATTTTAAATATATCTCTTGACCACAGTTCTTGGTTTGCAACATTGACCTTTGTGTGTATTTCTGCCTCTTTTGTGTATTTCAGCTATTGTGCATTGCTGTCCATGTGCATAGAAAAAAATGACCTATTGCATTGCTGTAGAGGTGGTGACTCTGTATGTGTGTGCAGGTATAGAATCAGAGTGGAGGAAGACTCAATGCATGCCCAGGGAAGTGTGTGTCGACGTGGGCAGGGAGTTTGGAGCTCCCACCAACATCTTCTATAAACCACCCTGTGTGTCCGTCTACAGATGTGGAGGATGCTGCCACTCTGAGGACAAACAATGCAGGAATATCTCCACTGGTCACCTCAGCAAAACTGTGAGCACAAACTCTTTAATATTCATCTGTATTTGACGATTCTTTGATATGTTTTTGATCTGCAATGGTCTAATTCATGGCTCATATGTTTTTTGTATGTTTCATTTCTTTCATTTCTACTTTCAAACTCTAATTTAGAATGCAGTGCCCCAGATAATTACATATTTACATTTGAATGAATGACAGAGCCACTGTTCCCCAAATTAGTGGTGGTGTAATTTCTAACTGAAAGTGTTATTTTTACATACTTACTTCTATTGTTGCTAATATTGGTAGTAAAATCGGTAATTTGACCAGAGCGTAGTGATTACTCAGCGTATTAAAATGATCATGATTGTATTTAACCTCACCATCAACATCTGTAGTATATTAGTGACTGCTGCAATGTGATCAAATCAACATGTTGATGTTCAAACTCATAAGAACTCAATAGTCATTACAACATTTCTGCTCAGTAGCAATGCTACATTATTAGGCTCCTTGAGAACAAAAGAGATTTGAATCAGAACCTATCATAATACAGATTCAGTATTAGTTTTGTTAACAATATTGGTAATTGAACAAAAAGAGACAGACCTATCACAGATTGGGGAACAGTTTATTTATAAAATGAATGAATGAATCTAGTTGTGTTGATATTTAACACTGGACCAATTCAGGTCATTTGTAAAAAGACTTACACTATTGGTGCTAGTGTTTACATGTTTAAGTTACCAGGTCATAATCTGCTTTCTCCAGTAAACCAACATCTTGAAACTGATATTCAAACAAGAAAGCTGGAGATGGTGATTGGAGTTGGGGGGTCAATGACATCTAATTACCCCATTGCATTTCCTCTAAAGAATCAAAAAATGTTTGGCCATGAATTAGCAATAAATAACAGCTTTTTATAAGTATGCGTTTGCCTGAAAAAAAGACAGCTGAAGTTGAAATGTGTTGAATTCACACAAATTTTCCTTTTGTCATTGCCCTCCCAGCCTGCTCCAACATACACATACAAACACACACCAAAAACAGTCAGGACCTCAGGGTTAACACAGGGTACCGGTAAAATCATTAAGGCGTAGGTCGAGAAAAAATCTAATGGGCTGACCTACATATGTATGCGTGGATTTTCAGTAACAAAGTTGCAAGAGTCCCTGTGAAAGCTTTCTTAGATGATCTGTTTCTTGGTGTCTGTCATTTGCCTGGTGACTTAAGTGATCCTGAGTAGAAATCTGTGATAAATCACTGCTGAGAAATGATTAAGCCATGCTCGCTCTAATGGCTCTAAAACGTCCTAAGATTAAAGTGTGTAATACTAAATCAAATACAAATTCATTTTGAGACTTAAGAATGTAACATTGTTTCAGTACAACAAAGAGACCACTGCTACACAGTTAAGCAGTAGAGTTTAATGAAAACGTATATTCTGTTCTTTAAGCTCTTCTGATGCATTTCGTTTTGGCAGGTAATGACAATCAGGAAGAAAAATGCATAAGAGCAATAGGCAAAGGAGACAAAGAAAGAGGAAAAAACTAAAACAATGTAACAATGACAATGAATAAATCCTGAGAGCCCACTATGATGTGGTTGATGATCTCTTGAGACAAAAGCAAAGAGGTATATTGCCTATATTCAGAAATGGAGACAAATAGGAAGATAAACTTCAATAAACGTCAATGTGTCAGAAGATGTTTGGCTTCTCATTCAAAGTTGGAAAACAGCTTTTTGCAGAACCTTTATGTGACGTTTGTAGCTGAGTATGGAGATGTCAGGTCCGTCATCTTGTGCGGACACAGACCCTTTTAGTCTATAAATCTAAACAAGCAGGATAGATACAGCCTGTGTAAGACTCATTAAAATCTTCAACTAATAATAAACCTTATTTTACCTATATAGCAATAATATACTTTATTTATACAGCACCTTTTCAAAACACAGTTACAGGTTAAATTATGGCTGACACACAAACATGGTCTTTCAGATTTGTAAGATGTGGATCAAATGGCTGACGACACTGTTTGCTATGCCATGTCACATGCAATGCTAAGTCTGATGTTCGGAGATTTGGGCCGCAGGGAATGCAGATGCCCAACATACTCCCGTACCAAATCACCACCTAATGATGAGGTTACTCTGACCCCATGGTGTCTGGTAAAGACTGTGTGTGATTCAATTCAGCTCATACATTACCTCAGTGTACTTTACACTCTAAAGGTGGGAGGGGTCATACTGGCACCAGCCACCGGTGACCACATATAGGCTCATCTTGAACCTCTTGGAGATAATAAAGAGGAAACACTCTTTGCACCATAGTACGATATAAGCAGAAAGGAAAAGTCTCAGTGATTGACTCTGAATCTCATCACAAGGATTTCTAAAAAACAACTTGGAACAGAAGGAAGCCATGGCAGGGTGCTCTGCATGGTGTGGAAGGAGCTTTGAGGAGGTCAGCAGATGCCTTAGTCTGACATGGAAGGGACATTCCTGATGCTACTCTTTATCAAGTCCTCATGGAATCAGCCCCACAGGAAAGATAATCCTAGGTGTCCCTCTTTCAGCAATAAACGGACTTTAAAAATGCATCGAGTGTTGAGAATCATATGTTAAAAAAACATCAAGAATGTGTAATATTGCCCATGCTATGTTCTACAAAACAGAAGAGATGATATTTAACCCCAAGTCTCTAGTTGACATTCACCAGTGGTCATTCATGACCAGGCGATATAGTGCAGGTGGTCTGCTACAGGTACCTTGGACTTCACGCAGGTCAATATCTAGCCTAGACCATGTGGAGGATGTTTGATCCCTCATTTGAATAATTGTTTTAGGAAACCTTTAGTGGTCCTGTTAAGTCCACGCCTTTGTGGGTTGATACTATTTTCGTGGCATAATCAACCTTGCCCAACTCCAAGATTCAGGAGGGGTGGTCATAATGTTACTGATTTGTTCAAACTTCTGTGTGAATCTGAAAACATTAGATGTCGGTATCTATCACCAGATGTAGTAAAAATATACAGATGCTAAATCACAGGATCACCAAAGTAATTACGATTCATCATGTGGAGACATGATTGTACCTTGCTCTGACAGCTGTTGACATATTTCATTCTGGACCGGAGCGGTGGACTGAAAGCTTGTTATGTCTAGGGCTCCTTTACTAGTATGGCTAAATAATTCAATGGCGTATACTGGATATGCAAAATGATTGACTGTGGCTACTTTTAGAACATTGTCTCGACAGAAATTACATTTTTTAAATATGACATTTTATGTTTAGTCTATTCTATTTTCTGTTCTCTATTATTTATTTGCAATGTTTGAGCAATGAATGTACCTCGATTTGTTTCTTCCTATTGGGAGGTACCCAGACCAAGTTAAAGAGGAAAAGATTTTGTCATCCACATGGTGAATGTGTGGTAATGTTTTAAACAGCAGCAAACCAGAAAGTGGTACTATTGTATGCAATGACATAACGAACAGTGACAAGATTTGAATAAAATGCTGACAACAGAACAAACTGCCAAATACACTGTACAGTTAATTGCAAACAGCAGCAAAGTGTTACTTTGGCAGTAAACCTTACACCATTCTGAATGTTGTTGGCTTGATTCCCAGTATATCAGCCAGCAAAATTACTTTTTTAGTCGGGTCATCTTAATCATATATCAACACAACGAGGAATTTTCATTTAACATAATCCTAACAAAAACATACATTTATGGGTTTTTAAACATGCAGTGAAATGAAAAGTTATGTTTTAAATAATGTGAATTACATTTGACCCTAAAAGTAAGCCTGCTCAGGGGACATAAAAAACAACAATTTATATGAAACTTACATTGTAAATGCACAGTACTGTTTTATACTGTAAATCATCCAAAATGTTTTTTACACACATGGTTTTCTTAAAAGAAAAAACCCTCATATGCAGCTGGGGATATAATGCTTGAACTCGTCTTTAATTAACTGGCTATACTGTGTACGCATTAAAAGAAAGATATCATCTTCTTTTGGGACTAATGAGCAGGCAGCTAAGAGACCTACCCCCCCCCAGGCCCAGGACACATTCACTACCAACATTTAAGAAAAGTCACACCGTAGAGCATGAAACTGCCAAAAAGCTAATGATATCTCACTCAAAAGAGCTGAAGCATGCAAGCAGTATTTGTTGTTGTCTTGTTTGAGATGCTCATGTTTACTTTGGTGCACAATAACTCATGCCTTTTGCCATGAACCTGGAGCAGTGTTTGGCAAAACTGGATGGTGTAGATATTACAGCACATGTTTTTATTAACATTCTATAAACAGAGAAGATCCCCTTCCTGCAGATGGATGAACATATGAATGAAAAACATCAATATGTATGGAAATGACTCAATAACAAAACAGATCATCTTCACAAAGGGGCTTGATGAAGATACATAACATAGCATGGGTGATAATGTAACAGTAACTGCATCATGCTTTCACCCACTTTTAATTTTTTAAGGATTTCCGATGAACTGTAATGATTCAAGGACTTCTAATTCAGTTTCAACCCTAACACTAACTGCAAATCATAACTCCTGTACTCCAGGTTTGGAATTACTTCTCATTGGAGGCTACAGCCTATGATCACAACCGGAAGGACAACATCATGTAGATACAGAGATACATAGATCACCTGTAGATACATTTTATCAAACAGGATTTATATCAACATCAGGTTCCTGGGCAGCAACAACATCAACACATTAGCCAGTGTGTAGCTGAATGGCATGTGCGAGCACATACTCCAACAATACAGTGCAATGATTTTGATACTTCTATCAAAGACACAGACACTAATATCCTAACCTTAACCATCAGAACTACACCTTACCCTCACTTAACCCTTACTTAACCTTAAAAGTCTTAACCTTCAAACTACACTTCGAAACAATAGGGTCCTCGCACTGTCAGTGCCCTAACAATGAGAACCAGCCAAAACGTCTTTACGTTCCCAAAATATCCTCACTGCGTAGGACTATGCTCAAAATGGTCCTCACAAAAACATAAGTGCAAATCAATACACACACGCACGCACACACACACACAGACACACGGAGCATACAGAGTGGAAATATGATGGGGGACACAGTGGACAGTGACGTTAACACGAGTTGACAGCAACTACTATGCCTTTGAACATTAAAGAGTGAAAGGCCAATTACGAAGGTAATCAAACTATCTGTTCAACAAATAGGTTTAAGAAATAGATAAAAAGCAATAGATTAAGCTGTTTTGTCTACACCCTCCAGATGACATGTTGTATACAACCACAGCGCAGTGGTTGAGCTTATAACAAATTGTTATGGAGAAGCTAAAACAAAAACTGTCTGTAGTTCGAGTGATGATGTTAGTTTGTTATGAATCTGAGCCCCTGCTCCCTGCAGTGACATATCAATCAATTAATATGTTTCTCTATATGATATATTTTATCCATTGTTAACATTGCGCTTTATCTTGTCCCTGAGTCATTTTATCCTGCTTTATGTAAAAGTAAAGGTTATTTCTTAATTTTCTAATTTTGAATTTTCCTTCACTTCAATGCAAATGAAGTAATGGTGGCATTAGAATGTACTGGAGGAACCAAATTTGAACTTGTATTTATTTTTTTATAATTAACAAAAACATAAGTTACATAAGATTAAAAACATGAGTAACATCCCTTCTTCCTAAAGACTGCTGGAACTTATGTATCTTTGTAGATCCTCTGGATGCATGCCCTCTTCTGCAAACACTACAAAGCTACATCATTTAATTCCTTTCATTGCCCTGACAGTAGTAGCACAGTTTCTTCTTTTCATTTCATGTTCTCATTTTGAAGGCTCGGAATTTGTATTTGTATTTTCAGTTTTTCTTTCTTTCTTTCCTCTGTGATCCTATCCTTCCTGGCTCTGAGCCACTCTTCCTTGCTCCCTTGCAGCTATTTTCCTGGCCATATCTAAATTAGTGAGGTGGAGTAAAAGGTGGCATTTGGGTGGAAAAAGATAATCCGGCTCACAGGTAGTGGGTGCTGGAAGGAGATGGTACTAAACTTTTCCCAACTTTCCCAAATGCTCTACCAACTGATGGGACATCAGCATTGCCACAGTGGTGATGAGTGGTGTACTATTATAAATGGCTGATTGGTGTAAAATAACCCACATTGCTTTGGCTTGGTATACATCACAACTATGTCACTGACCTCGCCTGGCTTTACCATCTATTATGTGCAGACATAGGGTGAATTTGGGTAATGTGAGACAACAGGGAAATCTGGGACAGTCATTCTTTGTCGTTCCCTTAATGGGGGAAATATGCATTAAGGGTTTTACTGAAGTAAAAAAAAAGATAAACTAAAGAGATGTAGCACCAATGTCTGCAGTTGTCAGACAGGAGTTAATGGTAAATACAGCCTGTCCCTGTCTGTTTAAACTGATCTGGTTAGTTAACTAGCACATAATCAGTTAGCTCTCTTGGACAGAGAGTCCAAAAAGCAACGGAAGAGAGTCTGCCCTGTGGTCTGCAGCCATTGGTTTCACCAAACATGTAAAGAAGACAATGGGGTGATTGATGATGATGGTCTCTCTGCATGAAGCAAGGTGATTTAGTCTTTTTTTTAAAGCCTAATACAAGTGTCCCAGATAACTAAGTGACCTGTCCAAGATGATTAAATTCAGGCAGAATGTTCTTTTTTGGCACAAAGGGCACTAAAAGCTGTAACATGTCTCCTCTGGGTATGATATCTCATAGGATTACAGAAAGGTATAATATGTCGATCTAATGTGTAAAACAGATATCGTGCTAAGTCACAGAAGTCAAAATTGCTAAAAATGTCCCAGATTACCCAAATTCACCCTACTAGTTCAGCTCAGTCAGACAAAGAAAACCCAAAAGGTGTATCATAAATCCTAAAACAGCGGTGATGTTCAATGTACAAAGAACTGTCCTAGCCACACATACCTACGGGAAGAGGGGGAAGAGTAATCAAGGGCAATCTTTAAAGAAAGGAAAACATTATCTTATCATGTTTAACATTTATTTTACCTACTTCAGCTACTGTTAAATTGTAAATGGTCTGTATTTATATAGCATTATTCTAGTCTTGATTACCACTCTTTTTAGCACTTTACAGTTTTTGCCATTCACCCATTCACATGCATACAGTTTATCTATGTGCAGTACTTTCTCTACTTCACTCGCACGCTGTTGGCAGAGGCCTCAGGGACAATTTGGGTTCAGTATCTTGCCCAAGGATACTTCAAAATGCAGGATGGGGGGGACTGGGATCGAACCTGTTTAGAGGAGAACAGCTCTACCTCCTGAGCCACAACCACATGTAAAGAAATATCTACATAAAACTTCACTGGAATACTTGCTTTCCAGAAAAGTAGTGTAAATCGTACCCACATCACGTACCCCCACAACTGGCCTGGAACTGACGAACATGTGAACCGTCTTCTTTCCTACTCTGTGGTTGTGAGGTTTCTGAGCTGTGTTGAAGAGTGGGTGAATGCTCTGAGCTGGTTAGCTCATTTCCAGGTAGCTGTTGTTAATGAACTAGCTCATACACTGTGCAATAGCTTATTGTTTCAGCTCAGCTGCTTTATTCATTTCCTCTAAGCATTAATTTAATGTACTGGCAACGGTAGTCTGGTTTGATGGCTCTTTTGTTCCAGCTGATTTAATCAGAACAGGAAGTCATTATGTCCTGTAGCCAGAATGTGGCTGACTTGGTGTGTTAGAGACCTGCAGTACATGTGCAAATGCATTATATACTCGTATTCCTGTGTGTGTTTTTTGTGTCAGCAGTGTGTCATTCATAATTCAAAGCAGTGTGCGAAATATCCAGTGGCAAGCCGGGGGTCCGCTACTTAGGGCTCCAGTGTTTTGCAGAAGTCCCCCCCCCCCCCCAATTTTTTTTTATGAAAACAAAAGTGATGATTATATTTTGAATATTTTGACACTCTTGACATGAATGCACTCGACATGAAAAACTAGATACAGGTTCAAGCTAATACTTCTCTGTGTTTAAATAGCACATTTATCAGATCAAAGCAGCTTTCCTTGGATTAATTGGCATATCACAACGGGAGAAAAAGATATTCTGTTATTGCGCATTTTTCCGTGTGTACACACTCCTTCTGGTAAACGGAGTCAGATCAGTCACGAACTGTGGGCTGACAAGTTGCAGATTCAAGGTGATCACTGGGACATGTTATTACTCACACAACTCTTGCATTACGACTGGTAACACTTTCCAGCTTCAAGTAGATTGTTTTAGCAGGTTGTTGAGCAATGCGTTGAAACCCACATAATCAGAACCATGAATGAATTATAGAGATGACGTGTGCACGCACACGCACAGACAGAAACACACTCACTCTCTATCTCTCTCTCACGCTCTCTGTAACGTTACTGAAGTAAGTACTTGTAGAAAGTGATACAGTCATGCTGGGACTTTCCATAACAAACTGTGTGTGTGTGTGTGTGTGTGTGTGTGTGTGTGTGTGTGTGTGTGTGTGTGTGTCTATTCACCAGGTCAATGTAAGCATAAAGTCAAGTGCTACAATTGTATGTCTGGTCACTGCCTATTTGCTATTTGATATAACGTTCATACTAACACATGCTGTAGTGTGATGGTATAAATAAGTGTTGACTGCATTTGGAAAGGTTTTTTATTGAAATGTCAATGTATTGCTAAATGAATGTGAGTCAGATGTAGATGTTCAGGACTTTGACTGGTACACTGGGCTGTGAATAATACTTTTTTGTGGGGCTGGTTTTCTCTCCTATTATTGTTGTTTGAAAACCAAATATATTTAAAAATGTTCACTCATTTAAAAATCTGTCTATAAAGGCAGCTGCAGTGTGTATTTTGAGAATTGGACAAATGGGTTTGATTCTTGGGCCACAGAATCAAACGACTTCAAGCAGCAGGCCATGCTTTAGTTGAGGTAGGAGAAAAGGAGGCCAAGGTTGAAGCTGAGAGGCTTTCGCCTGGCAGTGGTGACACGGCTGTGGGTGCCCAGTCTTTTTAGGTTTCACAAGACATTCTTTCTCTCCACTAGTTTTTCCTAACTGCTGTTCTTGGCTCCAATCTCAGACTACTGGCCACGGTTTGAAGATTTACATAGGCTGTGGTAATACGTCATTCAAATTACAGGCAAACTTGGATAGACAATTTACACTTCAGCTGAATTCATACGACTCCCAGGATGTGACAGAAAATAATTTGTCTTAAAATGGACATATGGAAAGGTGAGGAGTCAGATGTGTCTGTTTCTTTTACCAGCACTCTGTGGTTGGTTTCGTCATTCTCAAAGCTTCATGCTGATTTGCTTTGACAGGGCCTTGAAACAGCTGGCTGGAGTTAAGAGATTTAAACACTTAGCAGGTAATAGCAGTTCTGCTAAACTGTATAATTTACTATTTGACAGACTTTAAGTATCTTTAAGCGACTAAGTCTGTCTGATGTTTCTCTGCATAAGGTTTTCATTCAATACCGTCCGTCAAGAATTTTCAGTCTGCAGATGTTTGAGTGGCACTGCCCTGTTCCTTCTTCCACTCCTCTGTATTGTGTTGTTGGCTGTTTCACCTTTAATGCCTCACATATGCTAAACCTATTAGAGCTATTCTTGCAAAGGGGCCCAACTATATATATATATATATATATATATATATATATATATATATATATATATATATATATATATATATATATATATAGTGACTGTGTCAGTCGGTCTGTCCTTTCTTACAGTGTAGTGATCCAGGATGAGATATCTTTGACAATTAATCATCAGATGCCCCCGAAGTTTGTTGTATATACTCATAGAATCTACATCGTTAATCCTAATGCTTTTATATATAAATATATTTCGGCATAGTACTGGTTTACAAAATGGTCGTAAACCTTTACACACTAGTTGTTGGACAAAAAAGGAGACTTAACAAAACTACCCAACAGAACAGAATCAATAGAATAAAAGCTAAACTGGCCGCCTATGGGGGTTTATCCAAATATGACGTTTTCTGACTTTCATAGAAGGACCCTTTTCTTTTCCATTGCACAGATGATGTGCAGAGAAAAACAGCACTGCTTTTCTGTAGTTTATTGGGGTTTAGTTAAAACTTGAGCACTGTGAAAGGGTTCCATGCTCCAGTGGAAAGTGGTCTGTTTAAATCTCGGGGATGTCAGCAGCTGGAAGCTGTATGAAGAGTTTTGCCAATCTCGAGGCCAAAACATCACAAATTTGAGAAATGTTTGCAGGTGGAATTTAATCTCAGTGGCAGTCTCTGAGAATTTTAAGAGCTGTGTGTGTGTGTGTGTGTGTGTGTGTGTGTGTGTGTGTGTGTGTGTGTGTGTGTGTGTGTGTGTGTGTGTGTGTGTGTGTGTGTGTGTGTGTGTGTGTGTGTACTGTAACCATGGCGAACACTCCACAAGGTCACAAACACAGAGGTCAGTTTTAATGATTTTAATCCTCATTAGAATGAGAGGGAGATGGACAGTTTAAGCTGTTTAAGGTTCTCGAATAGGTTCTTGAATAGGAGTCATTGAGACTAATTACTTAATTCAGACTGTTCAACCCTGTGATTGAGAGCTCTCAAGGTTTCTATTCTCTTTTGTATAACAGTCTTGTGTAAACATCTTCATCATTGCCACGTGAACATTCAAGCCCAGCTCTGAAATACTAATTTTATTCTTGGAGTGGTAATCCTTCACATTCCTTGTTATTGTTTTCAGTTTGGTGTTTTGGTGCTTGGTGGTTATATGGATCCTGGATATGTTGTGCTCTCTTAAAACTAATTTCCTGTGATTCAAGTTTCAAGTTTCATTTGCAAGCTGAGGTCTTTGTGTTTGAAATAGTGGCAACTTGTGACTTTTATTGACTGAATATGGTCAATATGGTTGGGCTGCCCTGGAAATCAGACCTGGGAGGTCATGGAGGCTATTGTGCTCCTTCCATTGGAGCATTTTGAGTCCATAATCAGAGAAAGTTCTATAGGTTTTGTGATTATAGTGACTGTTGTGTTGTAACAATCATATTGATACCTTAGCCTTACTCAGAATGAAATAGAAATTTAACTATCACTTATTAATGTCTTGTCGTTAACACTGTCAACTGTGGTTATTTGCTTGTGAGCTGCCAATCTTCACAGTGTATGGCACTATGCTTGTTGCACCTTGTCTTGATTCACCTGGTAACTCTCTGACTCCTCACTCTTTTGCTCTTTCCGCAGCTGTTTGAGATCACGGTGCCAATAACACAGGGCACAAGGCCAGTGACCATCAGTGTGGCCAACCACACCCAGTGCCGCTGCCTGTCCAAACTGGATGTCTACAAGCAAGTTCACAGCATCATCAGGAGAGCCCTGCCTGAGTTAGTATTCATACTTGTACTGTATTCATATTGCATCACCCTAACTTTGCTATGTTACACCTGGCACAAAGTGACGCATGTTTACTAGTTTCTCATTGCACATTGTTTCAATAGCACTTGAGCCCTTCTAAGCACCCAAGTGTGCATTGGTTTTAAAATGAGGTGTGGTCAGACACATTGTTATTTTCCTATAATCCAACAAGATGTAAACTCACCCGGTTTATAAAGGAAATGGGAGATATCACTCAAATTGGTTTATGGCGTGTTATGGCCAAAATACATCCATTATACACTAAGACACTAACGATGGGCCTCATTCAGCCATATCTTCTCAAGTTTTTTATTAAATTTGTTCTCAAGAAAGTGTTAATTTTAATTAACACTATTAATTAATGAATGCCATGTCTTTGTAAATTGAAAGTGTGTGCCAGTTATTCCTAATTAGCTAAGAGTTCACTGCTCTGCCAATGCCCATAAAAGGGCATAAGACTCCAGGCTGCCCACACAGAACTCACAAAAAACATGAAAAGAAACAGTTGAGGTAAAAAAAATAGTTTGATCTCAAATCTGAGATCAGGAAATGCTGAGCTGAATATGGACAAAATGTTTTACATTTTTGTTGTCGGGTCGGTGACTTTGGCTGACTCAGTGGAACTTACATTAACTGCATCGGGCTCGGGCTGGGTCCGGACTCGAAAACAACAGCAAAAACAAATGGGTTCGGGTCAAGCTTGTTTTTTTTCTTTCTGGCTTTAGACAGAAAAATGCGGACCGAGCCCGACACCAGGATTCAGTGCACACAGTGCGGTGCAGTTGCATCTCCTGGGTCACCTCTCATCTCAGAATCAGAAAGTTAGCTTAAAAACAATATATTATTTGGATGAAACATTTTAATTAAAGGCTTTAGCTGTAAAACCATGGAACATGTGACACATTTAATATGTAAACACTGTAAAACTTGTAAAAACTAAAGATGAGTACCTCTTTTTTGTGAATATGCGCATAAAAAAATCTCTGAGACATGTCTTTTTAAAGTCGGTTCTAAGAAGAAATTTCTTCTTAAGAACAGTTAGTGAATGAGACTCCTTGTGCCTGACATGGAGACCTTTGGAAAACATTTTGAAACATCATGAGCTCAGATCATTAAAACACAGTGCTGTGTCTGTGGTTGTGTATTCAGGATAGGAACGGCCTTTTCCTTTTTCCAGCGTGCGCACACAAACACATACATACTTTTGAGTGTATTGTTACAAAGGTTACTTCCTGTGCTGTGTGTGTATACATGGGTGCTACTTCAGGAAACACTTGATTCTCTCCTGATTAACTTCACACTTCCGTAAATGTTTGTGCACGTTCTTGTGTGTATACTTACAAACCAACTTGCTGTGACATCTGACCTCTCTGTGATTATCAGGATTCTAAGAGGAAATGATTCATAATTTGTATTTTGGCTCATGTCCTCTGATAACAGAAGGATGTCCATGTTCACTGATTGTCGAGAAACTGGATTAAAGCAACTAAAATACTTCACAAGTCCTGTTCACAGATCAATTATATTTGGTGCACGCATTGCTCAGTATTGAGTTTAACACAAACAGTGGATAATGACTAATTTCTTACTCAAACTCAACCGAAACCAAAACTTTGAGTGACTAGTGACTAATCTTATGAAATGGAAATGCATTAAGAGTTTTCCACACTGACAAATCATCCAAACACAAAGCAGGATTACATTCGATTAAGTGAGAGAATACACTCCTCACTCACCAGCCCTTTAACAAAAATGTCTCTCCTTGTATTTTTCTCTCTCCATCCTTTCTTTCACTTTTCTCCTTTCATCTCAGCCCATTATCAGTGTATATGTCTGCCACTGCAGCTTTGATTAAAACCACACTGTGTCTGCTTTCCTTGCCAGATTGTTTCACAGCTGTTAGTCAATCGGCAACTGTTTGGGGTTCAGTATCTTGCCAAAGGACACTTTGGGACACGGGATTCAAACCGCCAACCTTCTGTTTTAGTGGACAACCCACTGAGTCCTGAATCATCCCTTAGTTATTCTGCTATAGGTCCAGACTGCTGGGGGAACTCCCATCATGCACTGAGCACTTCTCCCCTTCTTTCTGTCTCTCTGCCCCCACATTCATTTATTTATTTATTTTACTGCACGTCACTGACTTTGTGTTTTTCCCCCTCCCCTAGTCACTCTCTCTCTCTCTCTCTTTGACTATTTGACTCCAGAGCTGCAGGATTGAAACTAATATTATTATTATTAATGTTATGATTTGTTGCCGGTATAATTAATAACACCTTTAAAGTCTTATTGTTTTCATTTTAACTAGTCCGAGCTGAAACCTGATGGTGCCCAAGTGTTCCTGGTCTCTCTCTCCTCTCTCTCCCCCTCTCCTCCCCCTCCCCACTATCTCTCTCTCTTCTCTCCACTCTTTTCCACCCACCTCTCCTCTCTCCGCCCACATTGAGTCTGGTTCTGCTGGAGGTTCCTTCCAGTTAACAAGGAAGTGTTTTCTCTCCACAGTTGCCAAAGTGCTGCTCGTAGCTGGAACTGTTGGGTTTCTCTATACATTTTCATAGAAGGTCAAGACACAGGGCTTGACCTTCTATGAAAAGTGCCTTGAGATGATGCATATTTTGATTTGGTCTCATAACTGAGCGATGTTATGGTGAAGTGTTCAACCCCTTTCATTAAGAATTTAAAATAGGATCACTCCATGAATTCTGTTTCTTCAAATAAAACACACACACACAACTGGCTCAGGAGGATGGAGTGGTGTGAGAGGAGTGTCATGCTTTCACTCTGATGATTCAGACTTTGTCCGACTTAATGCACTTTGGGCAAAGTTGCCAACTCATGAGAAAAACTGTATGCTCTAATTCAAGCACACTGAAGTACAGCATATAGTTTGTTATAGCAATATGTTAACGTTCACATATTAACTATGGGTACTTGCTAGTCTGCTGCATTTGTATACCTAATAAACCCAAGTGACACAGCATGTGGAGAACTGCTTTGATCACCTCAGTTCAAGCTTTGTGTTGGCTGCATTCAACTTTGTCTTGGCACAGAATCAAATGATGCCTCCAGTCTGTCTTCTTTGCCTCCTCATTCAACTTGATAGAAGATAAACAGTTCTGAAACTATTCAAAAAGCAGCTGACATTTAACATTTTGTACGCACTGTTTGTTCTGAGTCAAAAGCTAACTCTTAAGAAAATATTAATAATGCTGGAGAGCACGTTGCTTGTTTATAAAATACAAATTGATGAATTCAATTTAGCTCCCCCTCCCTGAGCCTGCAAAAACATTGTTATTTCACAACTTTTTTGAACAAATTTCTGACATCATCCACTTCACCAGATCCTTTTCCGATAGTGTAGACTCTCATGTGAAACCTGGCTTTTCTTTTTCATGGGGGAGCTCACTATCACATCAATCTGCTTAACAATGAAATGAATTATTATTATTACACTCTTTATATTTAATACCTCTGAGTGTTCTGCAATCCTCTGTTCTCAACCTGATTTTTGTCGGATTAGTCCAAACCGCTTTAATGACTTCTACTGATAGTAGGTGATCATTTCAGAAATTGATTTGGAAGTCCGAAATAATATGCATTCAGCAAAAATCCCCAAAACCTATAGAAATATGGCAGATTGGCATAATGAATAGAATAAATAATAGCTTCCTTCATGCATCAGCAGGCACACATTTTGTGATCTGTGCAGAGACTTTTGGGGTGAAGATTCACTTTAATGTGTAGTAAATGCGTCATAAGTGAGAGACAGACCTGAGAATCTGTCTCAGAGGAGCATTAATATCCGAAGGGCCTTTGAATCATTAGGATTCATTAGATAACAACTCACATTCACAATATTTATACAAGTACAAGGAATGTTCAATATCGAATTAGTGTCCGAGCCCATCTGTATTTACCACTGAGCTGAAAAGCCAGCATGTGCAGTCATCTTATCCAAAGCACATCCATCCAGATGAAGCCATCAACATAATGCACTCTTTCAAAAGTATGATTTAAATGGAGACTACTTAAAAAGACCTTCACCACAGTTTCCATTAACTATGGCAAACATTACAGCTGCAAAAAAGGATGCCCAGATAGTGTGAATAGCAGTCAGTGTGGAAGAAAGTAGGTACAAGAAAGACAGGAAGAAGACATGAAAGGATGAAAATGATTAAAAAGGCATGGGGCAAAGAAAACAGGAACAGTTTAACCAGAGAAAACAAATATCAAGGTCATGTGGTCTTAACATAGCAAACAGCAGAGCTACAGAGAGATATCAGTGACTCTCCTCCTCCTCACTTATCTGAGGTTGACCCAAGAGGACTGTCTTTGATGATGTTTGTTTGCCTACAATCTGCTCCCTTCAAGTCTCTTAACCATCTAAATGATTTGAAACCATATTTGATCCATTTACCTTTAAACATTATGCAAATAGCTGGAAGTTTGGAATCTATGAAGGTTTTTCTGTTTTTACCATAGACTGTATACTGTATATATATAGACTCCAAGACCCTCATTAGTAAAACAGTGCATACTTAAGGTGTACACTCGCACAAAAGCCAAAAATAGTGTAGGACAAAAACACAGTTTATCTATTTAAGTGGTCTTCAGTATGCTCTGTGTGTCTGACAGTAAATATAGGTTCACTTCAGCAATTTTACACAAAAACTACATGAAAACTTGACAATATGAATTCTTACTTGGTGTAAGAATATATTATTAAAAAATAATCATTCAGTTGTACAACCCTTCTATTTTATGGTAACTGAGTGTAATTTAACTTATATATTTTACAATTTGTGCCTATGGAACAGTTAGATATATACAAGTAGATATAATACTGCTGGTTTAATGTTAATGATGAAGTGAATTCACCTCATGTCTCAATAGCCATTTTTCCATACTCCAAACTGTTACTATGCATGAGTTTGCATATATTTTCCCATCAAGTTTGCCAACTTTCATTCCCTTTTGTGCATATGTAGAAAAAAGCATCTGGGGAAGTGTTGGAAAAATATCATCTTGAATGATTAGTTTGGGTTCACGCCCAAACTAATCATCTTGAATGATTAGTTTGGGTTCACGCCCTATTACTCGCACATTTCTCACCACAGGCTCATGCTAACTTGCGCTACCCGAACGAGCAACATGAATAAACACAAATATTCGCCTCTTCTCCTCCAGGAAAAATTATTAGCGCCACTGCTTCAGGATCAGAGCAGAATTACCAGTTGGTTTGTACAGTCTCCTTTCTGAGTGTTCTCCCTCCTCACTACTGCTGACCTGTACTCACTTTACACTTTAACACTAAAAACCAACACTCATCGCAGGTTACTACGTTTGCGTTTATGTCGTTTACTTTTTATTTGTTTGATTCGCTGGAGAGTTTATGAGAAACATATTTAAACACATTGAACATGTAATGAGCAGACACACACACACACACACACACACACACACACACACACACACACACACACACACAAACATTGATTATTGTGGCAGGCCTACCTTAATATTTTTAAGAATGCACCAAGTTAGAGGGTTCCTTGCACAGTTTACAGCTTTCGTTCTCTGAGAATTTCTTTCCTATCCAGGTAAAATTATTGTTCACTGAAATATGACATGTCCATCACGCAAACAATAAAAAGCGACAGTATATTGTTGACCTGTCCCAGGAAAGGCAGGAATCAGTCAAAGGTAAAAGTCCAATCCTCGGCCAGCTAACCCCTGACCCCTAACCCATGCACAGCCCATTACAGAGTTGTGATAGCTTTTCAAGTCAATTTTATTTGTATAGGGCCAAATCAAAATATACATTATCTCAAGCGACTAACTTGAAGCTTTGGTGTGACAGCAGTAATAGATCAGCCTGTACTTCAAAGGATTTGTGGTTAGCAAAATAACCTCAAGTTAAACGAATCAGGTCAGATCAAAATCTGTCAACAGCCCAACTATGGACTGTTCAGATCCATGAAAAACCACAGTCATTGTTCCCACAGGACCATGACAGGGACAAGAGTTTCCAGAAAAGTATGCTTAAAATGCAGCTTAACAAAAAAGGACCAGTGTTTAGCTGAGGTCAGTTGACTCAGACCCCAAAACCTTAAAAGGAAATATCAATGCAATGCAATGCTGCTGCTGCTGAGTCTGGACCACAGAAGCCTCTCACAGCACATCACCACATTCAGAATATGTTTTGGAGAATATTTCAATGAGATTTATGGCAGAAAAAGTTTCATAAATGAACAAACAGGATGGACATATGTAGGTCTGTAAGGAAGATGTGGTGCTGGAGAATGGGAGACAGTGAAGCAGGTGAATCTGAAAACAGGAAGGAAAGTCCAAGAACATCTGGTGGGCATACGGAGAGCTGCAATGACTGAGGGGCCTTAAATGCTTGGAAATTTGATCAAGTGCATCAAATTTCCATGCAATCTCAAATTAAAATTTCATTGTCAAATTTTCCAATAAAAATAATATATAGGTAGGAGTTACTGGAAGTTTGTGAGCCTTTACAGTATCTACAATATCTGCAGTGTGTGATCTTAGGGTTAACTAAGCAACAAGATCTGAAGTGTCTTGAAACTGTTCTCTCTGTCTGTCTCTGTTGAAGGTGTCCAATAGCCAATAGGACATGTCCTCCTGGTCAGGTTTGGAGCAGCAGGCTATGTTGGTGTGTCAGCATAGCTGCCAACATGCACCACAACACCCCTCCACCACCACTACCCCCTCCAAGGTCGGCCGAACAGCACCGAGGTGAGTGTTTACACTGTTGCACACAAAGGGCCTGATCTACTAAGATCCCAAATAAAGAGTGCTAATGTGTGTGTTAGGGAGAGCAGAGTGACCGCAAGCGCAAAGCGAAATGTAATGCCGTGGAATTGGAGGTGTGAGTGGAAGAGGCAAACAAACATGTTGTTGAGCTACAGCAAAGAAATATATAAGTCAAAGAAACATGAAATTGGAAAGTATCTGCGAGAAAGTAAATGCTGTTGGTAAAACAAAATGAACAAGCGATGAAATTAAGAGAAGATGGCAGAACATAAAAAAATAGCTCATAATAAAACCTTGGCTAATAAAACAGGTGGGGGGGCCGGTGGAAACGATGCCTCTGATAGGTCTGGATTATTTTTGCTTCTGTCAATCCAAACATGCTAACACGAGCAGAAAAATTCCTGTTCTCTCCGTCTTCTTCCTGCCGTCTCCTCCTCACCACAATAACTGCAGCTATGTGTGCATAATGCTGTGCCGATTAGCACCTACCTTTCAAATGTATTAAATATAGAGGCAGTCACAACCACCACAATTATTTTCAGGCTTTGTAAATCACATTGCGTGTGCTAAATTAATGTATTTGCATCTACTCCTCCCAATATTTTGCGCACTCGGGTAGAAACGCCCGATAATGCATAATCATTAAGACAAACGTAATAAATCGACAGCGCGTGTTATTCTGCACGCAATCCTCAGTGCGCACCGTTAGCAGATCAGCTTTCATGTTTTTTTGCGGGTGAAATCAAGTTTGCACAGGTTTTTACAAGCGCAAACCTTTAGTAGATCAGTCCCAACGAGTTTTGTGTTGAAAACACTAACTCTTACCTAACCCTGAGGCAGCCTAATAAGAAACAAAGAAAACAAATTAGAAGTAACTCATAGAAATGTCAAGACAATGTCAAGACTCCTGACCCAAGAATCTGAATCCAGCGACAGTGGTCTGAGATGAGGCATGTAGCGAGCACACACATAGTTTTGTTCCATCTGCAATTGTTCACTTGAACGGGTTATAGCCAAATTTGCACTTTTGTCCCTATCCAGTTTTCTATTGACAGCAATGCATTTTAGCACTTTTTGTCCTGGTTTTTGTGGTCTCGTCTTCTGTCTGTCTGTTATAATGTTGTACTGTTTTGGATGGATGCCTTCTCTTTTTATTGCTACAAAACAAATCTACCTACGGGTACAAATAAAGCAATCTTAACCTTAACACTGAAACAAACACACACTGTCAGCAGAGCCAATTTGCTGTTTGTGACAGGATAATGTTCAATGTGTTCAACAAGAAATATTTACTGTATGTGTTTGTTGAGAGTATGTGTGTGTTTGTGTGGATATGCATGTTTGTGAGTTTCTCTCTGTGTATTCGTGTTTAGCTATGATAAGTGCAAACAAATGAGAAACAGAAGAACCTTGAGACCCTGGAGTAACAGATTCCACAGATATGTACACATATAAATACGCATCCACAGTGTGGATGAAGGGGCCAAAATAAATGATCTGTATTAGAGCGCAGGGGGAAGTTTTCAGCGTTGAAATTGGTCATGTCTGTTTGGTCATGAGGAATTGATGTGGTTTTAAAAAAGGGTTGTTTTCGTGAGATTTGCTTTGAGATAATGAAGTCATAGTCGTTTCTTTTTTACAAGACAAGGGAAAGAGGAACAGCTTTTCTTCTTTCTCAGACATTTGCAACACACGTTGGAAGCAGTTGATTCAATAACAGCAGAACTGGCCCACCAGAATCGACTGGGCTTTATTGGGCCAAAGGCTTCTATCTTTAAAAAAGTGTGTAAATGATGAACTGTGCGTATTTGAGTGAGTTTGCACACAAATTTACATAAATAACGTTGTAATAATACCCTATAAGGTTATGCCGTATATGGTATAAAGCCGTATACCCCCCCACACCCCCACACCCCCCACCCCCACACCCCCCACCCCACACCCACACACCTCCCCTACCCACCCCAAACCATAAGTGGTACTGAAAATAGATGGATGGATGGATGAATCAGTACTCTACTGTATATGTCTCCAGCCAACTAACTCCTGCCCATACCTAAATTGCACCTGTGTATGTCTCTTCTAACATCTCTGCAGATATATTTTCAGCGGATGTGTGTGGCCCAGATAAGGAGCTGGATGTGGAAACCTGTCAGTGCATATGTCGGCGTGACGATCAAACTCAAGACTGTGGCCCTAACAGACATCTTGACCGCAGTACCTGCCAGTGTGTCTGTAACGTCCTGCCTCCTCCCTCCTGCCCACTTAACCAGGTCTTTAACAAGGAGACCTGTCAGTGCACATGTACCAAGACATGTCCGAGGCACCAGCCCCTCAATAAAACAAAGTGTTCCTGTGAATGCAACGAGTCACCCAATAAGTGTTTCTTAAAAGGACGGAGGTTCCATCAAGCTACATGCAGGTAAGAAGGGATGTATGGGTCACAGTACCATCTGATGTTTTCTGATTAAAACAACACTTTTAGCAGGAGAGCACTCAGTGCCTGAATTTAATCAGAAAATACTAAGAATGAGAGAGAGAGCCATGGTAAAAGTATGTTTCTTCTGATTCAATTCAGTTCAATTAAATACAATTTGTATGACCCCAAATCATAACATACTACATACTACAAGACCTCACGGTATCATAGAGAAATCCAATAGGTCCCACAGTGAGCAGCACTGACAACTGTGGAGAGAAGAAGCTCCCTTTCAACAGGAAAACACCTCTTCAATCAGACTCAATGAGAGAGAGAGAGAGAGAGAGAGAGAGAGAGAGAGAGAGAGAGAGAGAGAGGAAAAGCACAAACTATGGGAGAGAATGTATCGTGACATGTGTCATGTGATAAAACTACATGGGGGCAGAGAAAGGGAGAGAGGGAGAGAGAGAAGTGCTCAGTGCATGAGTGGAGTACTCCCAGCAGTCTAAGCCTATAACAGCATAACTAAGAGATGGTTCAGGGCAAGAACATTTTTACATTTTAACCCCTAATGGAGAGATGGTGTCTGCCTCCTGATCACAGAGTGGGAGCTGGTTCCACAGGAGAGTTAGAGCCTGGTAGCTGAAGACTCTACCTCCCATTCTACTTTTACAGACTAGGAACCACAAGAGAGCCTGTAGCGAAGTGATCTATTGGGACATTTCGGTGCTATGAGCTCTTTAAAGCATGAAGGGGATTGGTTGTTAAGGGCTTTGAACATGAGGATTTTGAATTCTATAATGTATTTCACAGAGAGGGAATGCAAAGAAGCTAAGAGTCAGCACTCGTGCTGCATTTTGCATAAACTGGGAAATCCTGATAATAAAGAATGACAATAATCTAGTCTGGAGGAAACAAAAGCATTAACTAATTTCCCAGCATCCTTTTGAGACAGGATGTGTCCAATCATCATAATATTGTGCAAGTGGAGGGAGGCTGTAGAGACTTGTTGTATGTGTGAGTCAAATAATGTCCTGGTTAAACATAACTCCAAGGTTCCTGAATGAAGAGCCAAACTAATCTGGTGAGACAATGTTTCTCTGATGAAGAGGTGGAACATTTAGCTTAATGAATGCCATCCTGAGCAGAAATGATTTTTACATAACTGTGATGATGTAGGAATTTGGCAGCTAACGTTCTTGGATTTCAGTTGTTCAGTGGTTGCATCATCTTGGGGTAGTCACCCCCTGTGAACAAACACACACACACACACACACACATTCTTGTAATGCTAATGGCTGTGTGAGATGTAGATGGTCTGGCAGTGGTAGGTGGTTATCATAGTGAACCTGGTGTGTAATACAAGACCTCAGAGTGCTAATGACTTCTCCTAGCTGTCACTTAACCATTTCCGTTCCCAGCACAGGAGGAAACACACTCACATACACACACATCCATCCATCCTGTCCAGTCTTGACCCTTTGTGACCCTGTTGGGGGGTGATTTATGAGTATAACATAGCAGTAGGAATCTAGTGTCTGGGATCGGGCACTTGTGGTAGTATGTGTGTGAATGAGACTGTGTCTATCTATTTGACTCCTCTGTGTATTCAATCATGGGTTCATAGGTCTCTTCAAGTATCCGTGTCTAAATACTCTGTCATCCCCATGTGACACCCTGTGCAGCCAGAAAAGCAGGGCCAATTATGCACTAGCCCCAGAATCTTTGTGGTGTTGATAAAGTGCTATGTAAAACTAGCCTCACTCCTGCCACTGCTTCATGTGCTCTTTGGAATTCTACTCCTTGTTTAATCAACTGAAGACTGGATAATCAGGACCTGACTCGGAGCTGCCGTGAACCAGATATGAGCTTATTAAGGCTATTATTTTTGTCTTGACTTAGTTTAGTAGCTTTTTGGTGGTTCACACGTGGGCTGTAAATCACATAGCGGTTTAAGGTGGAGTTTTACTTGCTATGAAATCTAAACCTTAGTTCTTACCTTTGACCCTTAGAACACAATAAAGTAGTTACTGTTTGTCAGACAGCAAAGGTTCTCAATCATTTGCAGGAGTGTTTGTCTGTAATGGAAACATACAGACCACATCAGACAATCATGGATGACTTTAAGTAACCTAATTAGTTTCCATGCACACCACTGAGTAATGTATTTAGCAGATTCATTTGAAAGCAGCTTTCTGTTCTTATGTTTTAGATATGCTAGCAGCATGGTTCTAGAGATTTGGATTAATTGGTGAGTTGTCCTTGTTGGACTGAACAACGATGGGACTGAATACCAGGAAAGCTTGTACATACATTCAGAGTCTCCAGTGGATGAAGCTTTCTCAATTCCAGTTGCTCTCACTGTAGCACTACTCTTCGATCCACTCAACAGATTTACATGCCAAGAATATACATGTCTCAATAATATTTTTTCTGCGCACATACAAGACCATTTCATATTTGTGAATGGGACCCAGCCTGGCCAGATCTCTACATTTGACCTTTTTTTCCAATCTAACCTGAACTCTTGAAATATTGCTTGCATATTAGTTATTAAGCTTAATTCTGATTTTGTTTCCATCTTTCATTGCAGTTGTCTCAGGCCTCCCTGTGAAGTTAGGAGGCGGAGGTGTGAACCAGGTTTCTCCTTCAGCGAGGAAGTGTGTCGCTGCATACCGTCCCACTGGAGACGACTGGACTAACCGCTGGCTACTTAAATGCTAATGAGATTCTAATTAGCGGATAACAAACTTGAGTAGAATTCATCCCCCATCGCCTGTAAACTTGTGGATCATAAGTATCCCCATCAGCTGTGATGGCAGCTAAGTGTGTGGACCAGATGAACATGGAAAAACCTTAGTGAAAGAGTGGAGATATGGGAAACTGGTGATTTGATGATGGGAAATACACTGACTTGGCTGTGAGGACATTTTAAAAAGAGAGCGACGGGAGAATTCCTGGAGTCGAGAAATGGAAGGAAGGACTGAAAGAGGCTCAACACTCGACACGTTTTAAAATATTGTCTAAATAATTTGCTTTAAATATTATTATTTTTTAATTATTATTATGTCTCTGTATTCTTATGTCAGATATGAGTTATATAATTTATTAAATGTTATTTTTCAGCCTCTTTTTCAGTTTATTGAAGTTACCATCTTTTCCAAAAAAGTACACTGTGATCAGTATTTTTGTATTATATAAAGAAAATGTGTAAAATAAAATATACTGGCTGTTGACTATTGTTAACTTAGTTTGTTATCCAATCTATTCTAGTGTGTGTTTTACTGAAATTATCTTCATCTAAATTCGCCAAATCCATCAGCATCAGAAATAGACACTTAGAATAATCCAATATGTGTCTGAAAGTAAAAAGCGAAAAGTTGTGCTCATAGGGTGAAAACTAGATTCTGTAGTTTTAGAAAAAAAACAGTTTGTCTGTATTGATAGTTACACCTTGTTAAGATTAAGAGTTTCAATACCTGTGAGTAACAGTGGAATAAGAAAGTCCTGATATAAACTGAGGATTCAGTCAGAGATGAAGGGAGCAGCAATCACAATTGTAATGATAGAGGTTATGCCAATAATGGTTGTATATGTGAGTAGCTTATATTGTATATCAAAGCAATCTATTTGTAATCATCCACAATAAGCTGCCACCACAATCCACAATGTTAAAGACCAGTGACTCAGGCTCAGGTTTGGTCTCCATCTTTTTATCAGGAAAATATATGGCTTTTAATAATGAACAGTGTTTACCAGTTCCTGACTGTCTCACAAGTGCCAGAGACTGAAAAGAAACAGTGAAGGGTCAGAACAATGAAATGAAAGACACAACAGCTTTGGTGAGCAGAAGAGCAATGTGTACAACCTTAAGGTGAATGATGTGCAACAGCAGAAGTCCATGTCAGGCCTGTCAATCAAGAACATAAATCGGAGGCTGCAGTGTACACAGACTAACCGACATTTAACAGTTGAAGAACGTTTCAACAGCATGAATCCATGGACTCGACCTTCCTTGTGTCCATCTTCTTATGGATAAACTTCCAGCAGGATAATACATGATCCATGTTACAAAGCAAATGTTGTCTCAAACAGGTTTCCTGAAAATGACAGTAAATTCAGCTTCAACTTCAGTGAAGTCCTCAGTCAGATGTGAATCCAGAAGAACACCTTTGGGATGTGGTGGAACAGGAGACTGGCAGTGTGTCAATCTAGGATGGAGTCATGTCCACTTGGAGTAGAATGTCAAAGGAGAGTTTACAACATATTGTGGAATCCAGAGTAAAAGGAGGAACTACTCAGTGTTATATGGTGTTCCTAACAGAGGATGGTGAGTGCAAATAGGAGTTTTGTAGGTTGTAAAGAAACCTCAAGCTGTCACCTGCACTCTCTCTCACACACACACTTTTGACAATGGTATCCTGTCAAACGTAAAAGGAAAATTAAGTTGAGATTCCGGCTTTCCCATCTCCTCTTATTACACTATCTGTCTATGGTCTTCTGTCTGATTTCTCTCTCTCTCTCTCTCTCTCTCTCTCTCTCTCTCTCTCTCTCTCAGATTTCCCTCAAAGACAGATTGATCTTGCATGCCATTCATTCAGGCACCATGCATGTGTGTGTTAGCATTCTTTCTCTGGCAGCAGTAGTGCAGAGGTTATTGTGTGTGTGTGTGTGTGTGTGTGTGTGTGTGTGTGTGTGTGTGTGTGCGTGTGTGTGTGGAGGACATGCTGCTTCAGATTGATATACTTAATAATACTCTCCAGATGTAGAATGTCAGTTGTATCACCTCTCGTGTGTGTGCGTGTGTGAGTGTGTGTGTGTGCGTGTGTGAGAGTGTGTGTGGGTGGTGGGGGGTATTTGTACTTTTATCTTTGGGAGTTCCAGTTGAATTATAGACCTTATGGATGGAGTTCTGTCCTCACAATTTCAAAGGACTGTTTTAAGGTTTTTTTTAGAACATTAAAATGGTTCTCTCACATGGCTGACCTTAAGTTATTTTCAGCTTCAATTCACACTACACTGCATCCGCTGTTGTAACATTTAAACTTAATTTGTTTTACATTTGCTCTAGTCTTATATACCATTAAAAGCACTTTACACTAAGTCAGATTAATCAAATTCACACACACATTATCACAACCTACTCCAAAGTGGTGTGTACATTTCATGATGGCAAGATGCAATGTGATGCAGACGTGGACAACTCTGCATTGATGCAGAGACAGACCATAACCGATTACACTATAATTTTGTAGTGTTGGCCCACACACACACACACACATGCACAGACACAGTTTGTTTTACTGTTGTCATGGCAGTGGGATCAAAAGAAGAATTTTTTGGGACAAAGGTGCCGAAAGGGAGTATTTTCATTACACAGTGAAAAAAAGAAATATCATAGCAATAGAGGTTTAATCTTTTGAATTTTTTAATTGAACAAAAACTGCACCTTAGGAAAATGTCATGCCATATGCATTCACACAGTCAAAAATTATTTCAAAAATGTCCCCTGTCCCCCCTCCGTTTTGACAGATTACGTTCCTTGAACATTTTTGTTTTGTTTTGTTTGGTCTCCAGGAAGTAAAGGCGGGACAGCTGTAGAGGCTAGAGGCTCCACCAAACAACCACAACACACACACACACACACACACACACCTCAAGTCCTGCCATAATAGGGAAGGAAGCTAACAGACCTACCCAGGTCTGCTGATGAGGAGATAAAATGTTTGCACACCCTGATTGTGTTTTATGTGTGAGTGACTGAGAGAGAGAGAGAGACAGAGAGAGAGAGAGAGAGAGAGAGAGAGAGAGAGAGAGAGATGCAGTGGCATAGAGCGTAGTTCACACCATATATTACAGTGAAGCCCAGTATTAACAAGCCCACTCCCTTCCTGTGATTCAAACCATTTTTGACTTATGACCTGTGTGTGTGTGTGTGTGTGTGTGTGTGTGTGTGTGTGTGTGTGTGTGTGTGTTCACGCAAGTATGGGTCTATGAGAGAGAGAGAGACTGAGAGCGAAAACTTAAGATGGAGGGACAAAGACAGGGGGCTACTGGGTCCATCAACTGCTTAGATAACACAAAGAATTAGATGTGTGTGTGTGTGTTTACTTTCAAATATGCACTTACTTTCTCCGGAGGGGCTGTGAACGCAAGTGTCTGAGTGAGAGCCTCCGGAGCAATATATATATATATATATATATATATATATAGACATATAAATCAATCAAATTCTATTTGTTTAGTCCATTTTCATAAATCATAATTTGCTTCATATGGCTTAACAAGGTGCAACATAATCCTTTCCCCTTTAAACCTCAGCAAGACTAACGGCGGGGTTCACACTGGACGTGGAAGCGCCGTGAAAAGCCGTCCGCCTCCTTTCTGCACCCATGTTAATCAATTGGGATGTTCACATCAGCAGCGAAGCGCCGCACAGCACCGCAGCCGGCTCGGGTTATGCCGCGATGGTTTCGGCCACTGTTCTAACTTTCAATTTCCCAGATTTTTCCCCCCACATGATGAAATGTCCCCATCTGCCCATCCACTGTCGTTGTTTTTTTTATTATGTACTTATTCCACACATTTGTCAGTTGTGTCTAAACAGACTGACATACACAAGCAGACAGACAGACAGAGACAGAGAGAGAGGGGGCTTGGGGTGGAGTGGCTATAGGCTTCCATAGGTCAGTCACTTGTGAAGACCATCATCATTTACCCCCGAACCCCTACATTGAAGGGAGCATAAAACAACATACCAGCAATATGTGTGATTACAAAGTAGCAGAAGAAGCAGGGTCGCGGGCTGACCGGCATGGAGAAATGCGGGTCCGGTGTGAAAAGCTAGTTGGCTGTGCACACAAGAGAATTGATGCTGCGCGGCACTTACGCATCCGGTGTGAACCTGGCGTAAGGAAAAACTACAAAAAAGAAAAGTGAAAAAAAACCTCAGAGGTCATGTGAGGGATCGCTCTCCCAGGACATAAAGAAATGCAATAAATTTCACTTTTAGCAGAGCACATCAACAAAATAAACAAAATTTACAACATTAATGAGAAAAAAGACATCAATCGTAAAAGTGCATCAATGGTTAAATTATTTATACGAAATAAATAATCTGACAGAGATGACAGGAGCAGCAATGATAATTGTAATGATAGAGGTATTGCCAAAAATGGCAGTTCAATCAGGAGAGACTTCGATTTTTAACAACATTTATTGAAATGCGCACAGAAAGTGATGTGAATAATCTATCGGGATTAGATGGGGGTGAAGCAGAACGTAGTACAGGAATTCCCCCCCGGTGTCTAGACACTGGTGGTGGTTGAGGATCCAGATGAGGTGATGATGATTCTACTGAAGACTGGAGGAGGTTGGGGTGGAGGTGGGTTATGCGCGTCACTGAATGACGGTTGACTGTGAAAGAGAAAAAGGGATTTAAAGTTTGACAGCAGCCGCATGATTGGCCGGAAGAGACTGTGGCAGAATCTGATTGGCCTTTTAGAAATGCCCACAATCAGCTGATCAATAAGTATAGAGAGAGAGAGATATTTGAGATTTATTGAGTGGGGGTAAAGTCTTCCTGACTGAACTTACGCTGAGCTTCATTTCAATCAGAAGAGACTTCGATCCAACGTTTTAACAACATGTATTGACATGCGTACAGAAAGTGATGTGAATGTTATAGTCTTTTGACGTTTTAGACCCCTCTGTGATCGGGATTAGGGGGGGTTGAAGCAGAACGTAGTACAGGAATTCCCCCTAAAAGAGAAGGGAAAGAAACTGAAGATACTGAAGTGACTTTGAAGGAGTAGTTAAATTGATAAATGATTCTTACCTTATAAATGTAGCATTCTAGGCAATGACAGAATAAATAATTCATACCTTAATAAGAACAGTTCAGTCAGACAACTCACGTTCTCATATGATTACACAGGAATGATGGGAGTGATGAGCAAATACTTGTAACCCCCTACAGGTGGATGCTGGGAGGGTGGAGGGGCTGAACTGGTAGCAATACTGCAGCAGCAGTGCGAGCAAATTTCTCTCTGCTTAAATAGACCACCTGATAAGGTGGGTGTGTATTATAGATGGTTGTGGAGAGTGAGGTATGTCACATGATGTATGTCACATGATTGGAGCAGCGCAGCTCGCAGGCGTCGCTCCATATAATATAGTAAACCAACACTAGTTATAAGCATTAATTACTGATATCCAGGTTTCAGAAATCTTCGATTTGCATGGACAGTGTTGATGTCTGGGCGAATATAGGAGGTGAAGGCAGAATAAATCCATAAAGCCAATAAGAATACTGCATCGAGGAGAAGATGCTATATTTAGTAGAGCGCTAAAACATGGAAAGGAGGAACTTGAAAAATGCTGAAGCGAGAAGGAACTGGATGATCGATAAGTCTCTGTTGAGACGCTGATCCGCGGATTTGAAAACGGTAGTGATGACTTCCCCGTATTGATGCTTTAACACACTCGGGGGATGGCAGAATGAGGCTGACTAGACTCATGTCTTTTCCTTGGGTCTCACCTCAGGCCCAGCCTTAGCACACACGCACTGTAGGGAGGTTTCAGTTCTTCCAGTGGCGGTACTAAAATCCAAATGTCTTTGTGGGTAATAAAATCGTTCAGGAAGGGGAGTCGTCTACTTATGTCCAGGGGGGTTGACCACAGCGGGAATCCTGTGTAGACGTCGTCCTGTACTCTCTCGGGTTCCAGATCTTCCATGTGTCGTCCTCACCACAGTCCCACTGCCCCTCCTCACTCGTACTGCTGCGGCCACTGGGGAAGAGAGGGAAGCACTCTGAGTCGCGTGAACACACAAATACAGGCTCTCACACACACGTCACATTTCCTTGGTCACTTTCCTTTATTTAGCTTTTAGCAGGCATTGAACCAAGTCTTTCAGCCTCCGCGTCACGCCCGACTCTTCCACGTATCTTCATCTGGTACCTTGTCTCAGGCTTTGTTCGCTTTGTCGCCCCGTTACCATCCGCAAACTTCCTTGGTGGAACAGCCTTAACTCTGCGGTTTGTCGAACTCTCCAATCTTTCTGCAACCCTCGTGTCCGTCTTCCCTGTGGTTTCCATCATCCTTCATTGTACCTGTCCCAAACCAATCCTTAAAAAGCATGCTGTCCTGTGTTGACCAATCCTGAGCCGTGTGAGGGTTGGTCCATTAAGTTAGCTTCATTTCACTTGACCAGACCAAGTCCACAACTCTGGAGCACATCACCAGAGAGCAAAGTGCCTAACACACATGGCATTATGCTCCTAAAAGTTACATTACTCGTAATTCCATAAGGTTCCATGGGAATGCAGCTATGTACTACAGAAAGGGAAATGAGCTGGTAGCTTCACAGTGGCTTAAAGGATGAAGCTACTCTGTCAGTCACAGAGGCACCATGGTCATCACAGAAGAGTCATGGCTGTGGATAAGCCCTGATGGCGTGTTGAACAAAGAGCGACTTTTAGAGATCAAGTGTCCAGTCTAGGGAAAATCCTTCTAGTCTCTGGAAAACCACTACAGCAGCAAGGTAGCCTTTGGAAATCTTCTGCATAGGGCTGACCACATCAAAGCCGCTAATCTGGATCCCATCCCAGTGAAACCTTAACACTTTTGCATATGATGTAAATGTCTGTGCTGAATGTGTGGCAAAGACTTTCTATATAAAATAAATGCTGCCTCAAGTTGCCAGTGAATTTCCTTCAGGCGGGTTGTAATTGAGTAATTGGTACAAGCAGCTTTGTGAAAGCTGGACCTTTTTAATTTACTTTACCAGTGCCAGCTCCAAACCAATGAAATTAACATCACATTTGTTGTTTTTCTTGTTTTAACCTATTTTGACTCCTCAAATTGATCTACATTGGGTGGCTAGTTATATATATATATATATAAGGAGCACACATAGGAACAATTGTCGATCTGTCATATTTAAGCTTTTTAAGACTCGTTATAATGGAAGTAATAAGATATAAAAAAATTGAATGAAGTTATTAATGATAGCAGCAACAGTTTATGTCTAACCTTAAATGTGCTGCAGAGATCAGGTAGCACTAACAGGTAGACCAGCCAGGATCTTGAATTCTATTCTGAATTTTACAGGGAGCCAATGTAGATAGACAAGAGAAATCATATTTCTCCTGTCTTAGCTTATCTAGTTCCTAACAGCACTCGTGCTGCAGCCTTTTGGACCAACTGGAGGCTTTTCACAGACTTACCGAGACTTCCTGATAATAAAGTAATACAGTATTGTGTAGTATAGTATATACAGTAATCTAGTCTGGAGGAAACACAAGCATAGAATAGTTTGTCAGCATCCTTTTGAGACAGGATGTTTCTAATTGTCATGATATTGTGCAGGTGAAAGAAGGTTGTACTACAGACTTGTCCTGGTCAAACAAAACTCCAAGTTTCCTCACAGTGGAGCTGGGGGCCAAGCTAATACCAAGGTGCATATCTGGTCAGACAATGTTTCTCTGAGGTGTTTAGGGCCAAGCACAATGACTTCAGTTTTGTCTGAATTTAGAAGTAAAAAGTTAAGGGTCTTCTAGGCCTTAGTGCCATTAGACATTCTTGAAGTTTAACTAAGTGAAGGCTTCATAGATACAGTATGTACAGCTTGGTGTCATCTGCGTAACAATGAAATGTTTGTGGTGGTTTCTGATAATGTTGCCTAAAGGAAGCATATATGAAGTGAATAGTATTGATCCAAGGACAGAACCTTGTGGACTAACTTTTGTGTGCATGGAGGAGTCATTGTTAACATTGATATTTTGGAATCAATCTGATAAGTATGACTCAAACCAGCCTAGAGCTGTTCCTTTCCCACATGTTGTTCCAGTCTCCAGTCTCATGATCTATGGTTCAGCACTCCAGCAGGATTAGTATAGTGACAAGTCCATTGTCTGAGCCATGAAAACATAGACAATTTAACCAAAGTTAACATCCTAAATCAATTAATTGAACAATTTTAACGTGGACTTCAAGAAGCAGACATTCTTCTCACACTCTTTATTTTTATTTCTTCATTCATTTACCAAAGAACAAATGTAAGTGTGTTACGTTTTTACAGTAAGATCACATTTTGACACTACTAGAAACAGCTGCGGTGGTGACTAACATTCCTCTTACAGATGGAACTTTACTTTATCCAGTTGCTTACAGTTTAGTTGTTTTTTTCTGGCAGGCAGAGGGTTTTCAACAACTTCAACAAAACAGACATTGGCACTGAAATCACAACAGGCAGCTTTTTCGAGTGAATTATCCAGATTTTGTCCTTCTAGCAGCAGAAATGACGACATTAGCTCGTGGGTTGCTCTGTCATTTGGTCCAAAGCCAAATAAGAAAATAATCTGTTTCTGTGGTGCAGAGATGACTATTTCATTACAGTGAGTGTCTGTGGAGGAGTCCCACCTGGGCCCCACATTTTCCATGGGACCCATCAGCAGTCAGGTCAGTTAATTGACCTACGAATTCCACAAACGTCTGTCTGTCTGCGTGTCTGTATGTGGCATGCATTTCTTGCAACCGGTCATTTAATAAACTTTACACTTGTATTCTTAGTGGTTGTGGGAAGTGCACTGCAGAGTTTGGAGCAATACATTCAGTATTAACATAAATGGGAATTAACAGGCGACCAGTGCTCTGCAACGGTCAGTGTGTGTGTGTGTGTGTGTGTGTGAGTGAGTGGAGGCAGGGTGGGGAGGGGGGAAGGCAGCATTCATTAAAGGTCAGTCCGTGGACCCAACTGAATCTTCTCCTACGTCCTCGGCAGTGGTCAGTAACAGGGTCAACCTGCGGATCAAAACGTGCCGTCAGTTTGTTTTGATAGTTTGTTTATTTTTATTTCACCATATCAGACTGAGACACAGACGGACTGACCCGCTGGTTGCTGATCTCCAATATAGCGGCAACATTCACAGAATCAATTCCTGGTTGGCAATTTGTCTTCAAAGTAAAAGCATAATGTTCAATTTGTTGCTGCAAAGCTTTATACTGAGCGGAATTGCAGAGCTTTTAAGCCCTGTACACACCTGGTATTACATTTGGCTACAGTGGAAATGACCTCAATTCGAGATGAATTTGAATGTCGGGGCTTACAGACACTCGGATGACACCACAGGAGCAGTATGGAGGCATTTTATGCCAGTTACTTCAGTTGTATTGGATTTGGCTACAACGCTGTTTACCCCTGAAACTCAGTTTCATTTCAATATTGACAATAACATTTTCTAACTTCACTCTGCACCATAAACACAATATATAATGCTTTATGCACAACGTTCAGCACACAAAGAATAAAAAGTGACTATATTGTAGATCTGTTTGAGTAGGAGACACTACTGACAAGGCATAATTAAGAAGTAGCTCCGGGGCAATCCCAAAGGACAAGCTTACAGCACATTCCATAAAGGCAGGTTTACAATGGGCACTAAAGTACTTTTTGATTTGCTGAACAGACGCATCATCTTGCTTTCGGGTAAAAGTGCATTACATTTCTGCTTTTCCTTACCCACTTGTAATACAGTGTTGTATTATTGTTTATCAATGGCTGATTTAGTTACCATACTATGATGTGAAAGTTTGTACAGTAAAATAAACCTACAGATAATTATCACCTGATATGCATTTACCCTCAGCTTTTTTAATTTTTTACATTTTTATTTGGTGTAGCTATGTTTTCAGGCAGTTGCTGCTAAAATTTGCTGTTAACACAGTTCAGGTTGTTCAGCAGCCTCTCCTCAAAAAACTGAAATGAATCTGTTGCAGAGGCTGTGTCTCACCTTCCAGACAGGCCTGCAGAGTAACCTGCCTCTGTCTGCATTAACAACCTGCTGGTAGACCTGGAATATCCCATTACCATGGTTCCGGCTGGTTTATTGTCACTGATTTTACACAAATGTCTACTTTAGAAAGACACACTGGGCCTGTGTGTACACTGACACACGTGCAACACATCAGGTTTTTATTGAGCTCATACTAGTGTGTCTCCTGTGGGTCAATAATATTCAAACAGTCCACTGGCTGTGAATAATTGTTAATGAAAGCTGTAGAACTTAAAAACACCTGTATAATTGGTCTGTATGTGTGTGTGTCTGCGTGTTTGTGTGTGTGCGTGGGTGGGTGTGCTATTGTGTTCGTACATAATGTGCACAGTTTGTAAAAGTGACATTGACTAAAATTCTATTTGATTTCATCAAAATTGACTCTAACATAGTTTCTCGCACCTAATGACAGGCAGCCTCTTAGAGTGAATTATCATGGCTTTGTCGTTCTACCAGCTAACAAGGGGTCTAATAGAGCAGCATGACTTAACCAATGTAAGAGAAACTGATAATGCAACAAAACCACACATACTGCATCACAACCACAAGTTTTCAAGTTAGAAAACTAAATATTTTGGTTGCTCTTCAAACCTCCTGTACACCTGAGGCCAGGATCCTGGCTTTTGTCCATGGCATTCTAACATGTTATTGCTGTAACTTTATGTTCAAGTAGTAAAAAAAATGTTTATGTTAAAGATTTTAAACTTAGACCTAATTTAAGACGAATAATCATGGTATCAAAAGGCTATCAACACTTGATCCTGATTGTTTTCATCATAGTGAGTTGTCATGAGATATCAGTAATACGGATGATGAAGAAATACAATAATATAAGTGATATTAAAAATGACAAAACAAATAAGTAAATTTAACTAGGTTCCACCTAGATAGGTGCCATAGGTAACCAAGTGGAAACATGGTAAGTCTGGAACAGTAAACGATTCCACTCATCTATAAAAATATCTGCTGCTTTTATCTCAATTTAATGTAAATGTTTTTATCCTAGTCAGGATCCTGTGGATCCATGACTCTGGTTTTCAATTGATCTTATTGGTCAATAGTTGGGCTGGTTTTGATCTGTTATCACAATGAAACCTGCTCCAGAGCAGGTAAGAGATTCAGCATAAGTTCCCATGGGGATTTACCCCAGTAAGAAGTGAAACCAGCTTTGTTGGACTGAAAACTTGGAGTTAAATCAGAATTTATCTCAATTCCCAGAAATCCTGCTTCATAGTACAGGCCCCAGGTTGTTAACGGCATTTGCAATGTTGTTGCTTTATGTAACAGGAAGTTGGTTGGTTAAGGAAGAGGCAGAGATCATGTGGTTGGGTAAAACTTTGTGTCATGAAAATTAACACATAAAATGTTCTATTTAAAGTGACATAAATAAAATGTATCATTATTAAATGTGACTTTGTTCAAATAAATCTGCAGAAATTAAATAAAAAGCACCGGAGAAAGCATTTGGAAATGAAAAATACTAGAATGAAATCAAATTCAAATATATTCAAACTCTGTTATTATGAAAATGTATTTATTCTATAATAATAACCTGACCACAATAAGGAATGATTTATATTATCTCACAATAATTGGTTCATTTATGCTTTGCAATGTATTTTTGTATGAATATTTATATAATGACATTTCAT
Organism: Hippoglossus hippoglossus; assembly: GCF_009819705.1. Classification (NCBI taxonomy): domain Eukaryota; kingdom Metazoa; phylum Chordata; class Actinopteri; order Pleuronectiformes; family Pleuronectidae; genus Hippoglossus; species Hippoglossus hippoglossus. The sequence goes on along the minus strand of NC_047151.1, from coordinate 1,613,740 downwards.
AAAAGACAACCTGCATTGTAAACACCTAAGTCATTGCTTTGACTTCATCAAAGACTGACAGCTGATGTTTAATGGAAACACAATGAGCTGTCTGTCTGTGTGACTGTCATTCAGGGTGCACATGTTTGGTGGGTGCATGTTTTAAAGCTGCACTCACTAGCCAATCACAACCAAGTTTCAAACCATACTGACCTGACACAAATACGCCCTGAGCTGGTCCCAGCGGACAAATCAGGGGCTGAATATCTTTTCAGTCTGACCGTGACTGAGGCCTTGAAATACGTTTGAGGTTGCAGATACGCAGGAACAGTTAGCGACGTGTGAGACAGAGAACAAAAAAAAAGGACCTGAAACATGTTGGTTCTAACAGGAACATGTTCACAACCAGGAGACAATCACTGACTAATTTTAGCCCTAAAACAAGGATTGATTATATATACACCTTTGCTGAAGGGGTACACACAGAAAGTTATGTTCAAGTTTGTTTTTATATGTATGTAGTCCAGTGCTATAACCTGCAACTATAACTTGAAGATAAGGATGGACTGAATAGGTCCTTTGTGTAGATTGTGGACCAAAACAATCTTAAAGCAAACCATTTGATTTTCCAGCTGCATCAACATAGATTGTGGACAAAATTAAAGAGGGCTCAATGATTGTGTTTGGTTAATGTGAGTTTGAATAAAGGTCAGTATGTGATGTATTTCCCCCTGTCACAATATACCCTGAGCGTCTCCACCGTCTGACCCCCCACTAACCCTGAACATGATGGGACGCCTCTCAACCAAAATATGTATTATATGAAGCATCTCTGCGGCTCTCACTAGCTGCAGTGATGTGTGTGTGTGTGTGTGTGTGTGTGTGTGTGTGTGTGTGTGTGTGTGTGTGTGTGTGTGTGTGTGTGTGTGTGTATTATAGACAGAAACAGAGAGGCAGAGTTACTACTCCTCTCCTCTGGTTATGAAAACACAGCGACTGCCAGTGCTGGCAGACACTTGGTCTAGCTAATATTAAATCTCTGACAAACACAAATTATTCTATATAAGGTCATTTATATAGACTTCTAAACATGGGAATTAGATCAATCACATAGAACAGAAAGACATTGAAGGAACATGAGCCTTTATTTATGGCAGATCACCTCTTACATTATTTGGAGAATGTTTTCAGTGTGGTCTGCTTGGAGGACTCTAGGGGATGTCCAGGTTCAGGGAGGTTGTCATATCAAATATTTGACATCTTAATTCAATATATCAAAATGATGTGTGCTTAGTGAGGCATTTCCGCCTAAATAAAGTTAGGAAAATATATATATGAACACATGCAGAACAATGACTATGTATGCATTACAACTAGCTGAATTATAGATCCAAAAATGTGGTCCTGACCTGAACAGACCTGGAGAAGGAATTTTGCATTTGGTGCCAAACTCATGTTGCCTATCATGAAGGGGTCAAAAATGCTTAAACAGAAGTCAAGGATCAGACCCGGCTATGTTCTTCCAGTCTTCAACTGTCCAGTGTTGCTTAGTCTGTGTCTGTTGCCAGTCTCAGATTTCTGTTCTAGGCTGACGGGAAAGAACCTGACATTTTTCTGTCTTCTTCACCTTTGTCATCAAAACTGTGTTTCTGTTCACAAAACTTCTTCTCACTGGATATTTTTGTTGGTGATTAATGCATTTATACAGTGCTTTTCTAGCCTGCCGGCCACCAAGTCTTAATTCTGAGTTTAAACTCTAGAGACTATTGTGTGTGTAAAATACCACTACCCTTCAGCAGTTTCAGAAATGATCAAAATCTGCTCCCAACTGACCCAAACAACCATTTCTGTGAGATCACATTTTCCCCCACCTGTTTGTTGTGAGCATTAACTAAAGCTCCTGACTTCTGTCTGCAGGACAACAAGCAGGTGTGCAGTTGTTCCTCATAAAGTGCGTGAGTGCACTAGTACTGTGTAATCACACTGATCAAATGATTAGATGAGCCAAATCTTTCTTTGATTAAACAAAAATAAAAATTGATATAAAGCTGTGAACCAAACTAAATTAATTTAATGTCAGTAATCATCTTCAGATGTTAACCTTTGAGATCGCAAACGAGGGCAGAAGTTTTGTTGTAAGGACACAAACCTACATTTGAAAATAAAGAAAAACTAACTTTGTGAGCCCATCATGATCTTGACCTTTGGCTACCAAAAACAAATCAGTTATTTTTAAGTCCATGTGAATGTTCGTCCCAAATGTGAAATGATTACCTCAAGGTGCTCTGGAGATATTGCATTCACAAAGCAAAAAATGTGCTCTGGGAGGTCACTGTGACATTGACCTTTGACCACTGAAATCTAATCAGGTCATTTTTGAGTCAAAGTGAAAGGTTTTTACAAATTTGAAGATATTCACTCCAGGTGTTTTTGTGAAATCGCATCACAACATACAGGCGAACCGACAACCGGATAACATAATGCCTCCTGCCACTGTCTGTCCCCAGTGTGGAGGATTAAAAATCCCTCTCTAGTCTTGAAGAACTGAGTGGTTATGAGTCAAATATCTGGAACAGCTTTTAAGAAAACCTCATGTCTATTACACACTGCTTAAATCAAGGATTGAGAATTTAAAACTGTTGTACATTATGAACAAAACAATGAGCTAAACTCCACCTAAGTCACCTCATTTTGCCCTTTAGCATGAGCTCACTGAAGAGACTTGAAGTGGCTAAAACTCACTGGAATGCCAAACATTATCAGGAAGTCTGACGAGTCACCCTGTTTGTCATCCAGGCTCTTCATTCTGTGGAAGTCTGTCTGACTATGTGTTTTGCTTCTAGAAAGAATGTTGTTTTGAGAAAGAAACCTGCAGTCATATTGTAAAATATCATTATTGACCAGTGTTCACTTTGACTGTGTTATGTAAATAGCTCCCAGGCTCAGACATATCCTAAGGGGTTGTTTAATCACTTGATGCTTCCTGAACCAGCCAGCAACCGGGACTGTAGCTCACAATGCTAAGCAACAAGACGTGAAACAAAGACCGAACCGCTCAAAGCCTAAAGTGCTTCCAGGCACCTCAGTGTCACAACTCTGACTCTTGCTCAAAACTGTGGCCAACAGAATTTGACTGGTCTTCCAAAGGAATGTAAACTTTCCTAGACCCAAAGATTGAATCTAAAGTTAAATAAACACATTTTGTTTGTGTGCCGTGTATTTTTTATAATTCCTGGAGAACAAAATAGGAGTTGATCAGCCTTTATTCTTTCTGCCAAATGTGCCTGGATACTACTACTATGATCTACAATCAGGAATGTAATGGTCCATCCAAACATGTTTTCAAAGACAATGATGTTGAGCCAAATATAAACCCTTTACAAAGCTCAAGTGGCCTTGTGCTGCATTGCATCCAGAAAATACAGCAAAAACATCTTCCTAATAAAAACAGCTAAATGCTGCCATCTTATGGAATCATTGAGAAATTACTAACTGACAGGATAAAAAAATGGTTGAAAGTGGATGATATCTTCAATTGACATGTTTTGTGCAAGGTTAACTACAATTTATAAGATTTGTTTGAACAATAATTAAAATTACAATTCCTCTATCATCAGAAAGATCCATGAATATTGAAAAACAACTAATAGTCAGAGCTGGGATAGGGGGCTGTGGGCACCATTTGAGATCAAACTTTACATGGAGTGGAGATAAAATGGGGGAGACACTTAAAGCAGTTACAAATTTTTGCTGGTCTTTTAATGCTTCATATTGCATATGGCCTGCTTCTCCCTGGTGCCCCTATAACAGGGCTCTCACCTCTTCACTCTGCCACTCTCGCTAACACTGAGAGTCACTCACTGGATGTCTTTGTGAGAAAAAGGACGATTTAAGATAACAGACTCAAACCTTTCTCTATTAAAAGCCATAGCTAAAAGAATTCCAGACCTCACCCAAAAACCAAGTGACTCAGACTTAATCTATTTCCCTTTAAAATCTGCAGTGATTACGAAAGTCTCAGTAAAAACAATTCCCCTATGAATAGTATAATTTTATTATATATATATATATAACTGCATTTTGTTGGGCTCTTAACAATCCACTTGCCAAGTGAGAAGCTGATGATGAATGAAAATAAATGGTTCTCAAGATTTGCACATATCTGTGGCTGAGGGGTAGAGCGGTAACCCTCAAACCAGAAGGTCAGTGGTTCGATCCTGGTCTTCCCCATTTACAAGCCGAAGTGTCCTTGGGCAAGATGCTGAACCCTCAATGGCCCCTCATAGAATGCACTGTATGAATGTGTGTGTGAATGGGTGAATGGCAAAAAAAAAAAGGTGCTGAGAGGTGCTGAAAAGTGCTAAATAAATCCAGACCATAGACCATTTACATACAGAGAGACAGACAGTTACACAGACAGAGATTGTCATAAATGTTGTTTTACTAGAATTTTTCAAACTACTGTAAACACTGTAGACAACTGTAGTAGTCTGAAGCCAAAGAGGTTCCTAAAAAAACTGTGATACAAAAATGAAAATTAAAGGAAAACGTAAGAGACGAGTGTGGAATGAAAACAAGAAAACAAAAAATGATCTCCAATGAGCTGCAGCAGGCGCCTGTGAGCCTGATAGAGGCCCATAATGGTTACATATTTTGATACCAGAACGAAAATCTATAGACAAGACACTTGCGGCACAGCAAGCCTCATCACCTCTTTTGCTTCAAGCGGAGATTGGGATGAGATCTTACCGCGTCCCATGATGGACAGGCTTGCATCCAAGCTTGAAGTTACAGCTTCAGTCTTTGTAGAGATGCCAATAAAACTAAGGCATTGTGCCCACTTAGCAGCTGAACTGGATGTCATCAATCAGCCGGCCCTGAACTCTCGACCCATCAGAAGGAGCAACAATCCTGAGCCTCATAGCAGAAGGAGAGACACTAGAGACATGTAACTCAACGCCTGGTCTCCTACTCTTGCGACTGAATAACTTTGGCCAAATCAGTCAACATATATGTAGCAGGGAGCAGATAGATAAGATAGATATAAACTGGCTGCATTTGACAGAAATAATGACTGGGACTCTTTCTTGATGCCATTTGAGTGCCAGGCCAGATAGTCTGGGTAGAGTGCTGCAGATGAGTGGACAGGCTGCATGAATGCTTAAGAGGAACTTTGATATGGTATCTGTGCTCACTGCTAGAAGATACAAGGCAGGATCACGTTCTCCTGGTAAAACAGCTCACTCAACGGTTTGGAAAATAAAAAGCCTTCTACCACTGTAAGAAGAAAGTTGGGCAAAGTTTGGCAAAGTAGAAAGGCATCAGCTGACGGAGGTGCGATACCTCATCACACTTGCATATACAGGAGTAGATTTCCAGCTGCAAGATCAACTGATGCAGTCCTTCAAGGCTTACAGAATCAAAGGGTGGCCTATATGAAGTTATGAACTGAGATCCAATCTACCTTGCAGAGTTTGTAGAGGTTCATGAGTATAACTTCAGAATTACTATGGGATGTGAAACTGAAATAAAGAACAGAGCAGGATACATTTCTTGGGCAGATAATGGACACATACGTGAGGACATTGCTACCTCTCGTCGGGTCCATACCCCCCAGTATTTAACTGCAGATCAGTTTGCTGGGCTGACAAAATCAAGACCCTTTAATACGGTGGTGAACCTACAGCTGCCGTTTGATCACGTAGAGCACCAACAATTAGAACACCAATGTCACCTCCCTTATCACTAGAGAGGAAACAGATCCATCAGCAGGTGCAGCCCACCCAGACTCCAAGCTCAAACTGTGGCACATCTGGTCCATCTTATAAATGTGGAGAATCAGGATACTTTATGAGGGACTGCCTGAGGTCATAGAACCCAACGTCAACACATAGCCAGGGTGACAAAGACCCATACTAACAGTTGCAGTCAATTAGGACATTAAATCTGGATAACCAATCTCACGTAGCCTGATAAGGGCTGCAGTCTGTTGTTTGTTACGTCTGCAGTTAATTTGTTTATTTCTGGGTGAGTATGACCGCCACTTATTCAGATGAATTTGTGGTTGATCCCTCCTTGAATCAGCTTGATAATTGTAGGTAGGCTGATTTGTGCAAAATCACTGAATATTATTGTATTCCTCTCTTGTCAAATTAATTAAATCCATATAATGTGACATTACATTTAAAATTGATTCCTTCTTGTCCTTGTCTATGTTAATTCCGAGTTTTAAGTGACCTTTCAGTTTGTACTGACTGTACTTTTATTTTACTGAACTGAGACTTATCCATGATATCGGCACGTTAAATATGGAATAATAAAAATCACCAATCTTCTCATCTGTGTTCATATCCAGTTTCAACTGATCTTACTGTACGCTTTTTGTGATTGAAATTCTTATTGCAGTAAAACCAATTCCTAATATATCCTCATTAAATCAAAAAAGAAACCCTTAATTTCTATCAACTATGTCCTTGTTTGTGTCCGTGTTAAGTTTACACTAACTGTACAGTTATTGAGAAAATTAAATGGAAAGTCATCTGTAATTACACTGCACTGAGACTAATACAGATCTGCTTATTGCACAATAACCAACTTAGAGAGTTCTTTAAACAAAATACAATTATTGTTTTGTTTGACATTTTGTGGTTGAAGTAAAGATTTAATCAAATTTGACATAAATGAAATAAATGATGGTCACTGAGGAATTACTCCATCTAGCCACAATGTTGTTTTGCTTTTTTGGATTATCAATTGAATTTTAAAAAGCCCATAGTATTGGAGAGATCAGTGGGTTTTTGGTTGTCTTTGAATATATAATTTCTCTCTCAATTTCTTTGAGATTGTTTTTTCATGTTTAAATGTTGGTGTTCCTCATCCAAAAATATTCTGACATTGTTATGCACATATATCTCTTATACTGTACACAAAGTTCCCCTGGTCTCATAAGGATTTGATTTCTACACTCTGCAATTGGACACAATTTCCAGACGGAAGCTTCACAGTTTTGTGTTTTTATATATCCCTATGTGTTCTGCTTGATATCAATGAGAATACAAAGTCTTTTTATACCACAGCTCTGTGTTTACATCTTACTGAGTAAAAAACGATGCCCTACTTCAAAACAAAAACACGTGTGAAGCACTTGTTTCTGTTTACAGCTCTATTACTATGGATGCTGTAGTAATAGCTCAGACAATACTAACACAGCCGCTAGAATAAATCAGCCAATCGCATTTTACTGTCCGGACGGTGAGCCCCCAGGTGTTATTGTGACCCATAACTCACCACACACACACACACACACACACACACACACACACACACACACCCACACTTTAATGCACTGATGCAGGCTGATTGGTTACTCAAAAATGCGGGGGAGATGGCATGTCTGCTCGTAAACATTAACTCACGCACACACGCACACTCACTTGCATTGACTTGAATTCATTCCTGGGAGACTTTTTCTAACTTCTCCTTACCCAAACCTAAATTAAATCTTAACCCCAAATTTTAAGTTTATTGTTAATTTTGAGGACCAGTTTTTAAATGAAATAAATGTGAAGTGAGTCTCATAGTGAAAGTTTCTGAACAGACTTTATTGAGTAACACACACACACTCCTCAGGCAATGTGGAAGTTATTGTGACAATTCTTCTAATAACTGCTGTTGTTTACATTCTACCCAGTCCCTTCAGGCACTTCCTCTCTGTCTCTGTTCGACTGCACATCAAGTCAGTTTATTACACAGTCTAACCAATCGCAGCGCTCGCATTCCTCCTCTGGCTTTTATTGACCTAAGAGGAACCAGATCTGGCCCAGTGATGTGAAAGGTGCTCTGTTGGAATATGTAATGTCACAAATAGTGGAGGAATGATGAACTTGAAAATGCACAATAAACCTAAGCATGTAGCAGAAATGTAATGGATTCCTTCTTCTGCAGTGCAGCATATCGAGCCCTTTTGAAACATCTTCAGTCAAATAGTGCTTTGTTTACATTGTGGTTTATAGGCCCGAAAGTTATTTTTCACTCACCTACTGATGGAGATTCTATAAGGCATACGCGATTAGTGTAGGTCTTTTCCTTCTTGCATTGCTTTGTTTTCTATATATATGACTAAAGATGACAAACTGAAAATGTTCCATGATGCTTCAATTTCATCCACATGTCAAAGTCAAGAGAGAAATTAGAAAAACACAAGTTGATTTTGTATAAAGGAGCATGAATCTTCAGTCATAGCCGGGCCCTTCCTCCGTATCCTCTTCCTCTTTTTGCCCTGTACACAAAGACAAACACGTCAGACTGTCCATGTGATATCAGCTGCAGTGACCATGTAGGTTCTGCAATGAAACCACCCACAAAAATGGAAATGCTCTTTTCAAATTTAGATTTGTTCACTGGTTAGGTGACAGTAAATAAAAATCATTCACAGGAACAAAAGTTACAGTTTAGATGTTTAGAATTATAGTTAGAGGAACAATTTAATATTTTAGAAGTGTTGTCTTCGACAGTGCTCGACAGCAGAAAGCTTTCAAATCTTTTATCAAACTTGGTGAAGTTTGTTTGACACCAAGAGTTTCAAACATACAGAGCAAGGACACCTAGTCTCTGTCCAACTTCTGCTCCATGCAGAATATCATGAAAGCATTACAGGGCTTCGTGACATACGGCCTGCTCTCGTCGTGTGGCTTTCCACAACACCTTCTCATTTTATGGGAAAACAGTCAAACAGAGGGAGGGCATGAATTTTCGCTGTGTAAAATTATGAGGAAAGAAACAAACCAAAAAAGTTGTACAGGATCAAGGTAAATAGATAGATAATAAATGTAAGACTGAATGAGGTGACTGTGATTTAATTTTGAGTCTGGCTTTGTTATTGTCAGCCACACTAACGAGGAAGCAGTCAGTTGGACTAACCGTGAAGCATGGGGATTAACTACAGGGACATTAGAAGCGACAGGAGGAGCTCTATAGGCCCGAACCCCATAAACGATTTCTCCATTTCTGTTAGGACCAGGTTTGCCACCTCCTTTTGTGCTCCATGTTTTCCCTTCCTGCAGTGTTCTCTGTTTTCCCTTCCCACACTGGAGCTGGGAGGAGCCTCCTGTGGGATACCTGCGCAGCTGACCTTCATCTCATCATCAACTCCACCTCACTCTATAAAAACTCAGCTCATCTCCCCTGTCATCGCCAGATCGTCCGTTCACCAGTGTGGTACTTATCTCGGCTTCTGTGACTACATTGCTCTTGTTTTATGATACCTGTTAACCCTGTGCTGCCTTTTGCCTCAGATTCAGCTGCGCACCTTCCGTTTGTTCGACTCAATCTACCCTGGCCTCACCCTCCCTGGACTTTTTGGATCCCCACTGCCTGGGTCCGCTTAAATCAGATCATAACAATTTCAGGCAGACACATTAGATGACAGAAGAAGTGGGTTTGAAGAACAGAGGCTCACAGTTGTGTGTCGTTTGCATTTATGTGTGAGATACATACATGAGTCCAACAGGAACCAGGTTCGTCCCCCAGGCCCTGAGGGAGTCTCACAAATAGCACGTTGTTGACCTGGAGACACAAACACAAAGTTTCAGTAACTGCTTGAATGAGCTGCTGTTGACTAAAAACACAGCCTGTACATACTAATACCTAACCAAGACTTAATATCCCTGTCATGATGCTAATATTGTCATCCTAACTGTTACATTCCCCTGAGGAATATTAATGTATTTCTGATGTGGTGTGTGTGTGTGCTGCTCCGAGGCCTCAGTCAGCTCCAGATCCTCAGCTCCGCCTCTGCAGTGGGTGGGGCCTCTGTACACCTGGAGGCCTAATCAAGCTGGAGAGTATAAAGCTGAGGAGCTTCTCTTCAGTCCCCCTCTGCATCCTGCTCTGCTCGCTCTGCTGTTGTCGGCTGCCTTGCTAAAGCCACTGCCGGTGTGTATGTACTTGTTGAGCTGTTTACCCACTCGTAATAGTGAACTTTTTGTTATTCCTTAACTGCTACTGTTAGTTTTGGGATTCTTTGTTAGACTTTTGGCCAGGAAGCTGTAGGGGAGAGTAGCCATTTTGTTTCAACACAGTTTTCTCCTGTTTAAGTGCTGCCAGAGAGGTTCAGTTGATGTACCTCTCTTTTTGTTAGACAGAAGTATGTTTGGTTGTCTGGTAATGAGTTCTTGTTAACAGTAATGTGTACTGCCACATGCTTCCCAGAAGCTGTTCCTCTTCGTAGGATAACGTCTCCTCTCATTGTTAAAGCTTTGATGAAGTTTTTCACCACGTGTGGTCTCTACCTAAAGTAATCCAAACTGACCAAGGTACTAACTTTCTGTCCAAACTATTCAAACATGTGATGCAAACTCTGGCGGGTTAAACCTGTTGTGTCCAGCGCATACCACCCTGAATGACAAGGTGCACTTGAACACTGGCACCTGACCCTCAAGTCCATGCTGCAAAAATACTGCTGGACACTGGTAAGGCTTGGGATGAGGGAGTTCCATTCATGGTGTTTGCCATTCGTGAAGCCAAGCAGGAGTCTCTTGGTTTCAGTCCTAATGACCTCAAATCTAATGTCTTGGATTATGTGTAAAAGATTTTCGTGAATGCCTGTACCAGGTCCGGTCCATGGCAAGAGAAGCTCTTTCACGCTCTCAGGGGAAAATGAAAAGTCACTATGACTAAGTTCCTCGAACTTTCAAACCAGGTGACAGGGTCCTAGTTCTCTTGCCAACCCCCGGCTCAGCTCTTGCAGGTCGTTTCTCTGGATCTTATTTTATTAAAAGTAAAATAAATGATTTGGACTGTGATTTAAAACCCCTGACAGGAAGCGTAAAGCTCGTCTGTGTCTCATTAATATGCTCAAACCATATTAGACCAGAGATGATCCCTCTTGTGAGTTTACAGACTGCTCATCTCCGAGATACTGTCTGACATGTTTTCACTTTCAGTTGTGAATTTGGCAAGGAGGTAGGACGAGGACAGATACGCCCTTTTGATATAAAAAAGTGACCGCCATCCTTGCCTATCCTGTACCTACTACAGGGCGTGAGTTACGCCGGTTCTTAGGGATGGCTCTGGGTTTAATTCAGTCACTCCTCTCCCCTCACTATATAAGGAGTTCTATATAGAGGAATTTACTTCATTGTTTTAGGACAATGATATACAACAGTGGCTGGGGAACAATCCCACAATAAATTTAAAATGTTTATTTTACACTAAATATTAATACTTGTTGGTTTAAAAGAACCTTGAATGACCATGTTTGAATGTAAGAATTAACTCGTTTGTGCTGTTATGCGCTGCTCTGCTGTTTTACCGCCCGACTACACCTCCTACTGGAGAAAGAGAAGTGGCACAATTTTATTTTCAGTACTATATCAAGAGTGTCACTTCATATACTGTTTTATATGATAATATCTATATCTGTTTTCATCATGGCCAATCAGCTCAGTATTGTGTACCAAGTTGGTGAACCACCAGGTTCCTCTCTTGGCCCTGTGCTTTGATGGGCAAAGTGACCTGAGACTGGACTTCCACCTCTCCAGAAACACAGTTCCCTTTGTTTTTTGTCCTCCTATGCTCTCAATTTGACCATGGCTGTGGTCATGACCTACAGGTTCTATTATTCCTGTTTTGGCTGGCAAGTGTGACTTCTTACCATGTTGTCTGCAGAGCATTACCACAGGCCAAGCAAACAGCCCTTCTCCAATAGGCAGGTTTAGGATGGGCACTGCACAAGTTCATAAATATTGAATAAACAGACAAACAATGCCTTGCAGTCAGGCAAAGCAGCATGCAGGCTGCCTGCAGAGTAAAATATTTCCCACTCGCAATAATGTACCATCAGATCATTATGTAATTTGATTATTTTAATCTCCCCATATTGGACTGACTGCAATGCCTTACATGGAGCTGACGTACAGAGCTATTGTGAATTTGGGTCTGAAGATTGTCGATTGCTTAACAAAACTCTGAAATAGTTAACATGCAATGTATGACAAAATAACACAAGTTCAGTAAATTGTTCAAATTTATATATAAGCCGCACACGTGAACAGTAACAAAGCGAATTCCGTTTCATTTTATGAGAAACATGGACTCTGAGTAAAAAAGAATAATCAGGTTGATCATGGATGCACAATGGCTTCATTTCAGATAAACCAGGCGAGATGAGAGAAAACTGAGTTTTTTTTTTTTTGTTTTTTTTTCCAATTGCATAACACTAAAATCAAAAGTATTACACAATTATCAAAACCTTACACTCAAGGAGCAAAACAACGGCCCAGATTTGCACCACTATAAGCACAATGTCAGCTTCACACTTTTTGCAAAACAATACACACAGTGATTTGCAAAACACTAAACACACTTGTATACATTAGACACAGAAGAATATCATGATGTCACTTCCTTGCAATTCCAAAGCACTGACTGTCAAATGACCCCCCCCCCCCCCTATGAGCCAATTGGTTCAACACAGCCATCAGGTGCACAAACACATGATTGATTAATTGTAGACACGCCAATCAGGTTTAAGCACTATACAAATGCAGCAGGGGAGTTCACCTGTCTTCAACCAAAATGGAAGAAGTCAGAAGAAGAAGAGTGAGGGGGAATCCATGGAGGAGGAGGAGGAGGAGAAGGAGGAAGACCTGAAGCCAGAGGAGAATGTGCTCAAAGAAGAAGAGGACCAAATTTCTCAACTGAAATTCGCGCAACACTAGTTGACCATGTCGTGAACCATGGATTGACGCTGAGGGAGGCTGGACTAAGAGTTCAGCCAAATCTTAGCAGATATACAGTGGCGTCTGTCACTAGGACATTTCGACAAGGAAACAGGTAAAGAAAATCTGCCTACAGTTACAGTAATCAGCTGCTTATTGTATGAACCATATCAGCACTTTTGATACCCCTTCCTGTGACATTTTACAGTAGGTTACATGTATTTTGTTCTACATAGGATTGAGGGTCGAGAACGACAAGGAGGAAGGGGGCCCATATTCACGCAAGAACAAGAGAGAGATCATAAACATGGTTTTGGCCAATAATGCTATCAGGCTCAGAGAAATTCAAGCCAACATTATCGGTGACCATGCCATTTTCAATAATGTCCATCAGGTCTCTCAGTCAACACTGGCACGCATCCTGAAAAGACATCAGGTTCAAATGAAACAACTTTATCAAGTGCCTTTTGAGCGGAATTCAGAGAGGGTCAAACGGATGCAGCATGAGTATGTGGAGGTATGTATTGTTCACTTCAGCACTGTGATGTTGCATACTGCACATGTAATCTTTTTACATGTAAATGTACTGTATACTAGATCTATGTGGAACTACACAATCTTGTCTTTCACTGTATTTCAGAGAGTTTTACAGATGGATGCTGAGGAAATCTCACATCAATTCATATACATAGATGAGGCAGGGTTCAACCTCACCAAAGCAAGAGGAGAGGCAGAAATATCATTGGCCACAGGGCTATAATCAATGTCCCAGGGCAACATGGGGGTAACATCACCCTTTGCGCTGCCATTACACAGAATGGGGTCCTCCTCCGTCATGCCAATATGGGCCCTTACAACACACGTCACATTCTCAAATTTTTGGACCGATTGCACAACATCGTCAAAGCAGTAAACCACATGCACCAGATGCGTGTCATTCCACCGCTCTGCTCTGGTCCAGAACTGGTTTCAACACCATCCCCAGTTTACAGTACTATACCTTCCACCATACTCTCCATTTCTAAACACAATCGAAGAGTCTATCTTGGCATGGCGGTGGAGGGTTTACGATCTCCGGCCCCAGGCTCAGGTACCCCTCATTCAGGCCATGGAGGAGGCCTGTGACCAAATCGACGCTGCAGCTGTGCAAGGATGGATTCGACATTCAAGACGGTTCTTGCCACGTTGTCTTGCCAATGAGGTTATAGCCTGTGATTTTGATGAAATTCTCTGGCCAGATCCAACTAGAACTGGAACATGTTTTGCTGTGATTCTCCATGTTGACATGTTGACTGATTTGGGTATATGGAGAAAAATAAATTATATTTTCATCAGTCTGCAGCATTGGTCTTGTGTAGTTTTTGGTGAATTTATTGTATATTTGCACTTTCTCTGTGTACTTCACTTACAGTACTCTAATCACTGATAAGTAGAATTGCTAAAAGTGTTTTAGGTTAGCAACAGCAGTGTGAACTGGTTCAAACAGAATTAAGTCATATGAAACACATGTTTCATATGGTAACAAAATATGTTTTTTATAAATTAGTGTATTGTGTTTCATTTTGAAAAGGATCTGAGGTGTTCTGCTAATTGGGTGTGTGGTTGTGCTAATTGTGTGTAGTGTTTTGGAAAACCGGGCCCGGTTTTCAAAATCGTGCTTAAGCAATCGAGAGAAACTGTAATCAATGACAATTGTTGTCCCTGGCCAGTTTATAACGTTGCAACCTAAAATTTAAATAAAATGACTTGTTATTGTCAACACATACGAGCAATATAGACAGACTAATATTCAGACAGGTACAATGCATAACAATAAGTAGCAACACAACATATGACACAAAGCACAGCAAATAAAAACCAACAAAGACTAACTGCACGTCGGCAGCAAAAGTCAGAAGGCAGTCAGTCGTCTAATGTGCATATATCTTCACTCTGCATCATAAAAGGTACAAAAAGCTTTGCACAAACGTCCAGCGTTCAAACAATAAAAAAGTTACGGCATATTATAGGCCTGTTTGAAAGGGGATCACTAATTCCAAGGAATAAAAAAAGTTAAAAAAATCCCCATCTTTTAAAAAAATTCAGATTACACATAGACAATGAATCAAAAAGATTACATATCCCTCCTTAATGTGATGTCTATAGTAAGAACAATTTCAAAACTATTATTTTGATTATAACTTTACCACTTAGTTATGGCTAAGGTAAACAACACTCAGACATTTCAAAAGAATCGACAGGATGTGCCACCGCAGGAGAGCCGACATGACAGTCATGTAGTAAAAGTAAAAAGTTAAGGGTCGGGCTAAGACTAAGACAATTCTCGAATCTGAACTGAGTTGTATTCGAAGCCTGAATGCGTTTCCCTGTGCTAAAAAGGATAGCCCCTCAGCATCAACTGCAAAAAATCGTGGTACAACTAATTTACATACATAAATACATTTATGTCAGGCATCTATATGGACACCTCTTACCGTCATGCTTTCATGCTTTCCAAGGGGTCCTAGTGTGGTTGCCGAATACTTTGCTGAATCATCATACATGCACAATGTAAAGCAGACAATGGAGTTAATATAAAAATATTTTATTAGTCCCAAAACAGGGAAATTAGCAGTGTTACAGCTGCAAAGAAGATAGTCAAAAATGATAGAAAATAAATATAAATTAAATACTAATATACAGTATACATAGTGAAGTCAGAATATGTACAGTGTGATATTTACAGTGAAATGGATTGCACACAAGCCATTTAATTGCACAGTTAAGAGACTTAATCTGAGTTTAAGTGCAGTCCCTAATAGTGAGGTCGACTGGGAGTAGTTCTGGTTGTACAATCTTACTGCTGCAGGATGGAACAACTGCGATGGTGTCCTGCAGAGGGTGGGACCTGTTCTCCATCAGAGAAGACAGCTTCCCCACCATCCTCCTCTGTCCCAGCACCTCCACTGGGTCAAGGGGGTATCCCAGGACCGAGCTGGCCCTCCTCATCAGTTAATCAAGTCTGTTCCTGTGAGCAGTTGAAATGCTGCTGTCTCAACAAACCACTACAGAAAAGATGGCTGATGCCACCACAGAGTCATAAAAATGTCTTCAGGATCGCCCCCTGCACTCCAAAAGACCTCAGTCTTCCTCAGATACAATCTGCCCCTTCTTATAAAGTGCTGTGGCATGATCAGTCCAGTCCAGTTTACTGAGGACTGATCATGCCACTGCCACTTGCACAGTTCTAGTGGACTAATTGTTGAGTTTACATGTCTACAAACCAGACAGTCAAGTTAAAGTCAAGTTAAGTTACAGCAGAGTTACAGTACATTTGGAGAGTGTTTGAGATTCAGCACCCACTGAGCAGTTGTCTGGTGTCACTTTAATGCAGCAGAGGAGATGAGGCCGTGGATCGATCCAGCTGTCTGTCTGAGTTTGTGTAAAACCAGGGAAGCGAGTCATGTTTTCCTGCTTCCTCAACATTCCCATCCCGGAAGTTTCTGATTGATCGGATCGGAAGTTCAGCGTGCAGATGGGAATGAGAGGCACCTCGTCACGGCCTGTCAATCACAAACACACACACACACACACACACACACATTCTGAGCAGCTTACACACTTCATAGACTTGTCTTCCCTACGGGAGAATAACCACAGGAATATTTAGTTCCTCCACATTACCATCCACCCACAGACACTTGTGTGTACAGACAGACACTTACACACAGAAGGTTCAGTCATCTGCCGGCCCCACACGCGCTCTGTTTTTTTTTCTTTCTAGTTTCATCACGGCCCTCCTGATCACACTTTGAAAACATGACGGCATGTTGATGTAAAATGTCTCCAGCTAACCAACAGCAAGGGAAAAGCTACGACTGTATAAGAAACTTTCAACAAAAAAAAAGACAATTTAATATTAATTGTATAGCACCAAATCATTACATACTTTATCTCAAGGCACTTTACATAGTAAGGTCAAGACCTTAAAATAACAGTTCCCACAACAAGCAAACACATTGGTGATTGTGTGGAGAAAAAACTTTGTTTAGGGAGTGAAGTCGTGTATTGGGACAACACGGTGCTATGAGCTCTTTAATATACGATGGGGCTTGATCATTAACGCCTTTGTATGTGAGGAGCTGTATTGAATTCTATTCTGAAGTTTAAAGGGAGCCAATGCAGAGAAGCTAAGACAAAAGTAAAATGATCGTGATCAGTGATAGCTAGCTTTGTAGATTCAATATTTAACCCATTGACACGACTGATGAGGATTCTGAACTATACTATACTATATTTGTTAATCAAATCTAATTTTACCTCAATCTCAATATTTTAACCACTTACAGTTCTCTCACAATAATAAATCATGCAGTCTTTTTATGAAGAGCCATGCAATACTTTAATAGTAATATTGGTGTTTTTTGTCCTTTAAGTTTAAAATGAATTGAAGAGGAAAGGTTCTAATTCTGATTCTAAATGAATTGTTATCTTATCTTATCAAACATTTACTGCAGGGATTTCTAGTTTCACGACAGTGCCAATATTAGCTTAATATGGGATAGTGTGAACTTTTAATTTTTTTCTTTGTTGAAAAACAATTGACCATGCCACAGGACTCTCCTACACACAGCCAGAGACACAACTGTTGTTTTGCATCATCTTTATTGGTTACTTAAAACACGTGAGGAAACATAAAGTCCAAACTTAAAGAGTCTGCTGGATGACTAGCTTTGCAGCCCAGTCTTCCCTCGTGTGTCAGTCCCGAGTATCTCAGTTCTCTCCCCCTGTTCCAGTGAGGCAGCTGAGCCGCTGCCTTTTAAACCTGAGCATCATATAGCTAACAGCTCTCACCTGCGCTGATTGATCCTCTGATACAGGTGAAGGTGCTCCCAGCCACCTCACCTCCACAAAAAGCTTCCAACAGAACGGAATAGATGTGCACAGGAAGAAATAAAAAGGCGATAAAGGGCTTCTTACTGTACCGTAATCAGAGTGAAGCTATTGATCAATTTACAATATAGCAGCCTCAAACATAGTTTGCTTTCCTTCTGCAAACAACCAAACCAAAACATCCTCGTCTTCCAAACAACCTATGTTTCCACATGCTGACACTTCTTTTTTGGTTCCAACAGACAGAATGACACATATGATCATGGCAGCATGTTTTTCCTTGTTAGCACTGTTAGCAAATAAACTTCACCTTATTGTTTTGGACAAAAACACCAGTCCAGAGCTGGTCTGGAGGAGGAATAGGAGCAGTCAGGTCTGATCAGACAATCGGACCATACAGCACATAAAACGTGACTTTTGGCTTCACATCCCAGACAATTTACTTGTACAGTGTGGGGTGGGATTTTAAAGTTGCACAGTAGGCTGCCAGCTTAACACAACAACAATTGAAGACTTAGAAGCAAAGAGGCAACATATATAGGGCAGGTATTCTACATATAAAGCTATTGCTCTTCTTGACAACCTTTTCTAGGCTAGAGGTCACGGAATGAACGTTTATCTAATAAATCTGCTACATTTGAATCTGTGCCATTATATTAATCTCTGATAACAAAGCTGCTGTAATTGCAAACCAAGGATCCTCCAGCAATCTAGTCATTCCTTCTCTGCATCCTCTGGGTCTTCATTACTCACTTTTCATTTCCTCTCTTCCTCCTCCTCCCTGTCATTTCCTTTCCTTCTGCTCATCTGCTCTCACAATGAAAACTCCCCCACACCTCTTCCCTTGTTCTCAATTTGTTCCTACAGTATAGCAGTCTCAGTAGTGTAAATACAGTTAAAGCATGCACAAACACAAAAACAAGCTGGGGATTAATTCAAATTACTTGGATGGATTTATTGATTATGGATGTATAATGATAAGAATGTGCCACTTTGTGGCAGGTGTAAAATGGGTTACTTAGTCTCAAGCCCATTAGCATCACCTCCCTTTGTGTTTTCCTCTCCTTCGATTTATATTCTCGCACTAAACACACACACACACAAATCCAGATATAATTGCTTCTTTAATTATATGGCATTGAAATGCCACAGCTAAAATAAAGGATTTCAGCTGAGATGTGTCTGTGTAATTTTGTTTCAAAATATTTCTGAAAAGCAGAAGCCCAATATACAAAGCAGCTTTGACCAAACGCTTCACTCCACATGTTTAAATGTGTTGAGGGTTAGTGCTTGGCTTTGATAAGGTTTGGAGGTTGACATTTTCTTGTGATGGTTAAGGTTATGGTCAGGGTCTCGAGATGATGACAAGACCCAATAAAAGAGGGTGTACAAGGATGTGTGTGTGTGTTTTTGTTATAGTTAAAACATTTTTTGTAGAAATAGAAGTATCTGAGTGGTGAGATGAAAGGTTAGGGGCTCATTTGCAGAGTATCGACACAAATACTTTATTTTTAATATGTCAATCTATCAGTCAAAGAAAACTTTTAGACCTCTTACTCTCTAAAATTTTGGACTGGCATGAATTTTGTTGGAATTGTCACAATTAGTGGTTGTTAAATCTGTTGTGAAGAATTGATCTTCTGTAAAGTCCTGATAAAACTTATAAAGTCTCATCATACTATTGGACACCTTGTCCAAATCGGTGTCAAGAATGATGGAAGTGTCTTTGCTCGTTTCAGTCTGACTCATTGTCATTGTTCCGTCCAGCACCCTCTAACACTACTCCATAAAAAAGTTAAAATTTTTTAATCTATCCAACCCGTATATGTCAGAATCCCAGTCTATGGTCAGGATCTGACCCAATGCAATAACTTAACAGAAACGGCCTCGTCTCTGATGGTCTCATTTAGCTCATGTACAGGCAATAGTCTTAAACTAAGGCCATATTATCCACATTTACAAACTCTTTGTAGAAACAACTAGATATTTTTTCTCATTGCAAACATTTAACATTATCAAAAGTACAGCAATGGTAGAAGTATAAATAACTCTCCTCCAAAAAGTTGCTGCGACATAAAAAAATGCAAGTAGTATAGAGAACACTATTTACTACAGATTTACTACAATGTTAAAAGATACTCCATTTTAATTTTTCTCATTCATTCAGAATCACAATGCAATAGTTGGCTATAATATCCATTTCATGTCAAGGATTTCCCTGATTCATCTCTTATGCTTGCTGCTCTGAAGTAACAAACATTTCACACATTTAAAATACATAAAACAATTTATCTTGATTTAATTATAATTGTTTAATATATTCCAGTCACACTGTGCAGACCTTTGCAAAATATAAAGTATAAACAATCTGAGATTTCAGTCATTATTGTTGACACTAAATTCTAAAAGACTCTTAAGAAACACAATAATAAAACATGTAAAAAATGTATATGAACGTAAAATAAGTAAGGATTGTTAGACCATCCTGAGACTAAATATAAGCTTGGAAATCTTAATATAATTGTTGTTATTTTGTCTCAAGTTTAAGTGATAAATGCAAAAATAAAAACCAGATACTCCTTGATAAGTTTGTCCATGTCTTCTCAGGGATTTCAGCAGACACTCTTTTTATATTCAGGCTCTAGGATAAGAGTGCAACACACAATGCAAATTATCTCAAACTTCGTAACCTAAGATACAAACACTTCACAATGCACAAGTGGGCAGGGGATTTGGTCAAAACTGGTCCACGGGCTTCATCTGTTTGTTTGTTTTTTGATTCAACCGGCATTTGTCAGGTCTAACTAACATTTGGTACCTCAGCTCCACAGTGGTGCTTTGCTTATGGCTTATGGTTATGTTCTATTGATGCACCAAGTGTTCCATATGTTGTCTACAGTAGATATGGACAACATGACAGCTGCCCAAAAGGTAAGTTAGAACAGTGCAATCACACTTTAACCCTAACCCATGATGGAAGATGTGACAATGTCAAAGATATTTTTCTCTGCAGATGGGTTCTGTTATTTTTGGTAGTTCTTATCACACTGATGTAGTTTGGTTTTACTTACTTCCGCCAAGGAGGTTATGTTGTCTCGCCTGCAAGCAAGATTACACAAAAACTACTGTACAGTTGATCATGCCACGGGGCGCTCACCACAGCAGCCAGAGACAAACCATTCGGGTTTCAGCATACTTTTATTGTCTTTTACACACACGTCAGCAAACATAAATTAAACAAAACTTAAAGGGATCCAGCAGTTGCTGCTGGATGTCTAAGCTTTGCAGCTCAGTGTCTCTCCAACGTGTCTCTGTCCGTGTGTCTCAGTCCTCTGTGCCTCTCCCTGAGACAGCTCTGCTGCTGCCTTTTGTACCAGAGGATCAATCAGCCAACAGCTCTCACCTGCCCTGACTGGTCCTCTGATCCAGGTGAAGGTGCTCTCCCAGCCCCCTCAACTCCACATGTAGTTTTCCACAAAACTTGGTGGAAGGATAAGACACAGGCCAACATTGATTTCTCAAAAAATAATTGATGGATGTTGATGAAAAAAATGTGACATTTGTATGGGACTGATATTTATGAGTATTTATTTATGTATTAATGAGTACATGTACAATTTGGTGCACACCCAAATAAATAACAATCAGTTAGCAGGAACCCGCATCAGAGATACTTTGGCTTCATTTTTGCACAATGGGTGGGAATTTAGATGCGTCATCCATCTTTATATACAGTCTCCATTAAACCTCCAACAAACACAATCATGAACCTGGACAAAACATCATAATATAAATGTATCAAATCATTATCATGTGATATTTGGTACAAGACCCACAGATAAAAATACAGTCAATCTTTCAAAGGAAAAAGAATGCATGCTGCACTGCAGATGCATTTGATGAAGTTGAGGAACTCAAACAAATTAAAAAAACTCAAATAGTTGAGTTTCTATTATAAATGTATTGTCTCAAAGCTCAGTCCAACATAATTACCTTAATGACTGTGTGTTAACCAAACTCCTTTGTAGCCAGAAAAACATTTTCTGTGTAACTACTATCCAAGAATTAATCTTAAATACAGTAAATGCATTATGAAGTGTATTATCTACAAAGTTTTCTGTAATGTCACATAAAACAGGAGTTAAACATCACTTAAAGTTTTTAGAAGACATTCCAGCAATCAAACACAGCGTTGTAGCACTTTGAGTCAAATGTGCACTGATGGAGTTAAAACTGCCTTGATACACAGGACACATTTGAAGTTTGTAGAGGATTAAAGTCACAGACATTTTTCTGTGTGGTCCAGCAGGCTGCTCAGCCATCCAACCGAGCATGCAGACAGCCGTCCAAACAGCTTTGGCAGGCACAAATCCAACCAGCCAGAGGGAAGTGTTTTCTTACAAGAGACACATAATCCCAGAAAGCAGAGGTATGATCTGCTCTACTGCCCACTACTGCAGTTTTTTGATATGATATACCAATACTGGACTTCTAGTAAGAATGAATAAATGTTTTCCAGTAAGTAAAACCTGAAGTGTTTTACAAATTAATTTAGACTATTGAGCTATACAGCCCACAAGGGAGCATTAGTGAGTACGATTGATTTAGTAAACACACATACAGGTCTATGTGTCAGTATTACTTCAGTATCCTCTTTACAGTAGTTGATTTCTGAAGGCTAAAGCATAAAAGAGTGATCGATAGCAGAACAGAGCATCTCTAAGACATGAAACGTGACAGTGAACCCTTTGAAATTATTTGCTTTCCTGTGTTAAAGGGTCATTAAATATGATCCCATCATATAATCTGATGGCTGTTTAGAAAACATTCACTGCGGTGGTGGAAAAAGATGTGGATTAAATAATTGGTTGAACGTCCTCGGGCATTGATTTCCTCAATCCAAACTCACATTATCCTGTAAGATTCATGGATAAACTCATTGTCCCCTCAATGATGTCGAGCTCATCAGACCCAGAGGCAGCAAAGAACCAAATCATTATGCCCCCCCTCTTTATTCAAAGCCACTTTGTATAACTAAAGAGTTATGTACAACCCTTAAATATGACTTGCTCAGCTTTATAAAAAAACTATTCTCAGTGTGATAGTGTGTCTCCTGAGATCCCGCCTGGTCACATCAGCAGTCACTTATCATGAATTGAAACTTTGATTGATACCTTAAGCCTAGAA
The DNA here is from genome assembly GCF_009819705.1 of Hippoglossus hippoglossus. Classification (NCBI taxonomy): domain Eukaryota; kingdom Metazoa; phylum Chordata; class Actinopteri; order Pleuronectiformes; family Pleuronectidae; genus Hippoglossus; species Hippoglossus hippoglossus. Next base: position 1,590,983 of record NC_047151.1, on the reverse strand, counting down.
GGGTTCATTTTTTCTAACCTGCACATTATATCATTATTATCATATTGAATGGACAAGAACAAAACAAGAAGGAGGTCAGTTATTTTAGGGGCTACAGTTTGTGCTGTTGAGTTGTAATAAATAAAGGCAGGTGTTGTCATTATTGTGTCCATCCCATAAATATCTAAGGGTAGCAGAAACAACTCAGTACAGTTCAAAAACACCAAAAGCAGCATCCTAAAGAATCTGAACCAAAATGTGCTCATAAAGATTGGTTTATAATGTATGTGTATTGCTGGAAGTTGAAGAGCAGCAAAATTGTGAACACATGTGCTCTGGTTTGCTGTTTTGGATGGTTGATTACTGCATATTTTGTTAGTGCACATTGACTTTAATGGTTTGGGTGAGTGCGGGTATTGAAAAACCGTGACCCATGCATCACTACAACCTGTTTGGATCCTTATCAAACAATCAGCAAGCAACTCACCAAAAGCATCAGCATATTTCAATGATAATTTTGGGGAAGCTTAGCCTCCTCTGGCCTCCAACTAGTAGCGCCATCAATGCATATTATTGTCAATGGTTGTGTGTGTGTATGTGTGAGTGAAGAGATAAAGTCAATTTTTCACATAATAATTTGTGTTTGTTTGAAATGCAAAACAGTCACTAACACACAACCAAGAGAAGACAGCTTAGTATATATAGTACATCAAATGTTAACTGCTGAAAACTTGCTACTGAATACAAAATATTTTGTCTGAATGATAAACAGTGCTGTATGCCACTAGAAACTGTACGCACCTGATGGGTTTGACGACATCTGATCGTTTATACCAGCTCGTTTATACAGCTCGTTGTCAACATTGGGTTGGATAGACATCACCCAAATATGTCTTTGTACTCTATAGTCTTTGTAGTCCGATATGTTTATGTGTGTTTGTCGTTTTCAAGTACTATTCCCTATTGTAAAATCATGGGAACCAGAAATTCTGTCTTTTTCTGTCTTGAAGGAAATAAACCAAAGTTAACGTATTATCATAGAGGTTACAAATAACTGTCTTGTATTTACCATTATCATGCAAATGCTTAATATATATATTGTGTAATAAATACCAATGTGGAGATTGTCATCTTTCATCTATCTTGTATCAGAATCCGCACTGGGGTGGGGGGACAGTCACACAGATACTCTGATGAATGGTCAGTGTGGCTGTACATGAGATTGGCATTAAATCGTGTTTTAGCTCACTCTAGGCATTTGGTGGTTTGGTTTGTATGTTACTTTTCTGTCATCTTTGTGACTAAGAGACACATTTTAGAAAAATCTGACCATAAATTGCAACCTAACTGAGCAATCATGTAAAAAGTGAATTTACCCAGTCTATGTCCCCCAGCTCAGACCAGATTTCTTGGTAAAATGACAGGGAACTTTCAGCTGAGACCCTGAATGGTGTTCACTCTACTGTAGTGTTGCTATGTTTTCATGTGTTTCAAGTTCAGAACAGTGATTGATTCTCTGTCATTGCAGAAAACTTCAACAAGAGCCTCAAATGACTTGCAGTTAACTGGCTTTCCACTCCCACACTGCTCCTTTTTCACTCCTTTAAAATCTTATTAGACATCACATCAGTAACTCCGGACTTATTCAGCTGTGTCGCTCCTGCTAGGATAGCCACTTATCCTGTCAACCCCCCCTACTCACTGGACATGGCAGGACCCTTATTAACAGGCAAAGCTCCAGTGGGTCATACCAAAACCCCCATGGGTGGGGGTGGTGGTGGTCATCAACACAGTGCCGCTGCGCTGCTGAGTGACAGCTAAACGGCTTAAAATGTCACTTTGAATAAGAAGTAGACCACACACAGGGACACACACCACACACACAATTTAGTGTTTGTTTGAATTTTGTATGTGTAGGGGTTGCTACTTTCTTTGTTCGCAGAGTTATTTGTTTCTGCATTAGATATGTCTTTTTTTGTTAATCACAAATCAATCTGTGAAATAATTCTTATCAAAAACCATATAGGATTGCATGGCACTAAGTTTGTGGATATGCATTAGTTTTTATCTTAATTTGGCAGCAAGGAAAACACTTGTACTCATAGGGGAAAGAAAAATAAGAGAAAACAATCAAAGTTTAAAAAAAGTATTGCATACACTGGTTCATTTGGAGCAATTGTATTCAATTAAAATTCAGAAAGGTCCAGACGGAGAGAATGCATTATACACTTACTCAAACACTACTATACTCTCTTTACATGTACCATCTTCTCTCTTACACGCACCATTATACTCTCTAACACACACTACTATAAGATAATTCATACTTGCTCTTAACCGTAACATCATAATCTCACACATACACCACTATACTCTTATATGCACAATCATACTCTTATATTTACTAACATACCCTCTGCACACAACACTGCTCTCTCTTGCACAGATATGATATCTGAAACAGAATGACAGCATATGTAAGAGAAATAAATAGTACTTGTGAATGCAAGTAACCATTAACAAAATGACAGTGAATGTAAGACACAATTATATGATATGTGAATGAGAATAGCAGTTTGTGTGAGAATTTGATTGAAACTGAATGGAGTTTGATAGAAAAGGAAATAATATTCAAATGTGACGGAGGAGGAAATGCGGCAGTAATTCAGATCTGGTCCATCAGGTGTAACGTTATCAACGAGGACCAGTGGCACTTCCTCTGCAGCAAGCCTCACTGTGTGAGGGCAACCTCGATATCAGACTCAGCAATATTTTGATGGATGGGCTTCAAGCGTCAAAAAGAGGTAAGTTCATTGAAATAGGGTTGAATCATATGTATTTAGCCGCAGAACTGGTTTTTATTCAAGCATTCCTTGTTAACATTAACAATGAAGCTGCTTTCAGACATGCACTGAACGCCGGTGATCCTCTGCACTTTCTACAGAGGGGATGCACGCAAATGTCCAAATGAGAGCCTCCTGAATTTCTGTTGACTTTCTCCGCCCGGCCTCCTCGTACAAAGTCAGAAGAAAGTCATCAGAAGCCAAAAATGAACAGCCTATTTTTAACTATTGGCCAATCAGCTCCTGCTTGTTGTATCAAAGGTTTCAGAGAATTGGGTAGGAAAGCTACTAACTGAACATCTATATAAAAAGGCTGCACCCCTCTGTATCCTATGCAATTCACAGAATATGCAAATTTTGTCTTTTTGGAAAAAGTGAAATGCCTTTGGTACAAATGTGCCTGAGGAGAGCTTTTTTTTTTTAACATGTGCAAACAACATCCAAGAAGCATCCTCACTACTTACATCTGCAAATCACATGTTCAGGACTGGCTTACTGAATCTTATCTCTTATTGAACATAAAAAAATGGTCTGTATGATGTTTACAAAACAACAAGTAAAGCAAACTCGTCCTAAAATGTTTCTGAGAGGTAGAGATTGATTTTGTAGATGAGTTCAAGTATCTTGGGGTCACGTTGGACGCTACATTGAGAATATAGGACGAGATGTTGAATATCCCTGATATGTTTGAAGGTCTTCTGCACAATTTAGGTAACCAACTACTAGTAGATGTTAGCAGGTGTTAGTGGCCTCCAGCGGATGTTAGGGACATAACTGTGCACCTTAGCGTCATCAGTGTTTTGGGCTTGTAATCAATGATACAGGCCGAACTTGAGGGTAAGCTGAGGCTAAAGGTAAATCTGACTGGCTACTGGCTTGTATGGCACTACTATGAAAGCCATGTGGCCCGCTCAGTAGATCAGACATCATTATCTATATGCCTTTTTAAACTAAACACTTTCCATTTTTGAACATAGGACAAGATGGAGAATACGTAATGTACGTTCTGCTGCACTAATTATTGCCTACTGCCAGTTGATGTAATCTGATGTTAGTGACCACCAGTGGATGTTAGGGACATGTCTTCAGTTGTGTACCTTAGTGTCATCAGGTGTTTCAGCTTTTTATCACAAGACAACCTCTTCTAAAGCAGGCCCACCGCAGGTTGATCAGACCTGGGTGCATGTCCCTAGCATCTTGGGGCCCATTTGGGATCTTTCCTCCTGATCCAGAGCCATTGGCTGCAGCATTCTGCAGTGTGTGATGTTTCTGTTATGGTCTGGCACAGGACCTGTCCATGGATCCCCAGATCTTTCAGCAACCTGATGGTGGATGTTGCAAGGAAACCCCTGCAACCAACCTCCACAGGGCAAACTATTGCTTTCCAGCTTTAGGGTGGTGATGGCAATATGTGATGGGACTGTAAGCCGCTGGCCCACGTCCACCAACATCTCCAAGTCTCAGGCTTTCTCCACCTGACCATTCCTGGTCAGTGGAGGAGGCCCTTTCTGTCCCAGTTCCCCCTCATGGACAAAAGTTGTCCTTTGGACTGCGTTTGGTGTTTTCGATGTCAAGGCATTGGTAGCAGTTAATTTTGTATCTATTCTTGCTGCAAGGCATTCGAGTACCTAGTTGTGTATCCACGTATGCCTACCTTGGGAGAGACTTATTTTACAACCATTGAGGATGTCCCTGAGGGTAGCTGGAGTTGAGTTGATGGAGTGGGCAGGATGGATCTACGTTCAGCCACTGCTGTAGATTTTTGGGTGAGGGAAGGACGTCATAGGTTGCTCTATGAAGGAAGCTAATCCTGCTTGCTTCCATTTCCCAAAGGTCCTTCCAGCTAATCTTTCTTTTCTCTATGCTTTTCCATTTCATCCACTACCCCTGTCTTGCTTGAATGACAGCCTTTGCACATCTTGCTGCCTCTTCCTGACACCGGATTTCCAGGACTACCAATTTCCGCTGCCCCGAAGGAGTTGCATTGTTCCACAGGGGACCTAGGCCCAAACCTCCTCTTCCCTGTTGAATGTGGCCCACAATGTCAGCGTGTTCGAGTGCTGCTTTTACTTGTTCAGTTGCATCTTTTGATGTCCATTTCCATCCTGTTGTCAATGATGGTCCAACAGCCGGTATAGATTTGTCCTGCAAACTTTGGGTTGAGTCCGGTCGCTGGACTTCACTCGACTGACTTGATTGACTTCTTAGAAAGTACTGATCAATGCGAGATCCCTGCTCTTTTTCGATCAAGCACTTCTTGAATTGTGCTTGCCTTCTTCTTTGTCATTTCCATTCCAGGGTCATTGGCCGTTTGGTCTGTTAGTGAGTCATCTTCCGCCCCCACTCTCACCGACCCTGGGGGTATTTTTTGTTTAGTTTCTTTCATAGCCATTAGTGGGTGTCTCCGAATACCCATGCCAGCCCCGGTGGGGTCTATTCCCTCCATCCAGCTGTTTTTTCCTTGCCGTCACAAGGTTTTTCCCCCTGACCGCTATGAACGCTATGGTGGTTCCACTGATTTTGGAATTCTGAAGCTGCCCTTGGAACTCTTGGCCAGTCAATGTAGTGTAGACAAAACATATGGAATTTATCTGTAGAATCTAGTATGCCCTCATTTTCCAGTAAGGTGAAGCGGTTACTGAAGTGGAATGAGACAGCTCTATTTATCACTGCCCTCAGACGTTCTATCCTCTGTGGACAGTAATGACACTGCCTCTATTTAACCCCCTTCTCTCTAGCACATACTGGGCAATCCCTGTGTTCTTCATGCCATGGTCACAGTGTACTCATAAGGGATTTTCAAATTTAGTTTATTTATTTCAAATTAAATGCAGAAGCTCAGAACCTGAAAAACAAAATAATGTGAAATTGTCCAAATACCCATGATTGAGACTGTATAAAGCATTTTTCTGAAATGGGCCATTCTGCATAAGGAGTACTCTCACTTTAGGGAGAGTACTCCTTAGGTAGTGAGAGTTAGGGTGTTTTACATTTTGAATACAGGATTTGTAATTGAGTATGTATTCACTGGTAAATGTTTTATTTAAGTAAAATTAAATACACTCTGAGTACTTCCTCCACCACTGCTGTAAGGAGATATTTTAGTATATTATCAGGGTGTGTTTTTCAAGAGTCAAACTTGATGTAGTATTTCAAAATACTCACAATTATTGATTGGGAGTTTGAACATTACACACAAAGATTCTTCAGAATGGCAGAAGGCCGGTCCAATTGGGTCAAAGTGTTGCAAGCAATGTCTCACGCGTCAACGCTGTATTCTGATGTTGCGTGTTGTTAAGGTCTCTTAGCACATACCTTTCTCCTGCAGTTTGGTTCTGATGTATCAAACTAACAAGATCAGTCAAGGCCTCATCAGACATAGGTTGGGGCTTCAGATTGAAGTTGCTGTCTATGCCTGTACAATGTCCTCCTGCTGATTCCAAAGCATACAGCTATTCTTTGCCGACTCATTCCAAGGGACATAGAGTAGGTGATTTCTTCATCTACTATATTGTACTGAGGGCGACCAGGATGACCAGTTCTGTTTGTTGGCGGTACTCTTGAAGTAAATGCACATGTCTCTGTCACATTTCCACTGAGTTTCCATATGAATTTATCTGTGCATTGAACCTGTCTATCATAGCAGTTCAGTTTCACATTGACCTCACTGTGAATGCTGTCTAATTTAAAGTGACATGTGAGTATTTGGGACATAACATTACATTTCATTTAGCTGATGCTTTTATCCCAAAGCGACTTACAGCTTAAACAGAATTATTAACACACTTCTGAGTGTGAAGAATTAGTAAATGAGTACTTAACTGAACTGTATCATGACAGATAAGCAAGACTAAGTATGCAGGTTATAGTTTTACTGTGTTAGGTTGGTTGAGTTCATGTGCTGTTTTATGTTCATGTCATGTTTGTTCTACTTATGTCTTTTAATTATATTCATTGAGAAGATAATAAGGCCAACATTAACTACATTTACTTTTCTCAATATCCTTGAGGTACCAGTCCCGCTCTCTCCCTGTGTGTGTGTGTGTGTGTGTGTGTGTGTGTGTGTGTGTGTGTGTGTGTGTGTGTGTGTGTGTATGTAGATGCATCCTCTGTCTGTGCATGTCCCTTTAGGGTTTTCATAATAATGTGTCTGTAGGGCAGACCTGTGCTGATTAAGCCTTGCCTGCAGTAAGCTCTAGGGCTGTATAGACCTTGTAAAATCCTTTACAGAGTAACAGCATTGGGAATATTGGACATTTAAATATGACCTAATGCCAGTTTCTACCACTCAACCAATGAAGGAACAGCCAAAAAGTCCTTAACATCTGGGTTTTTTTTCTAAAAGATTTTTTTTGACACCTTTTTGACACCTTGAGTGAAGGGAGGTTGTGGATTGTGGACAATCACTCAATCTTCAAGTAATATAGCATGAGAACAACATTTGTCAAATTTTCCAATTCTTACATTCTTGATGGTGCTAGGTCAAGTTTCCTATGTAAACTATTATCATAAACAAAAGTAGATAAAGTGTGAGTGAGCATGTGTGTACATCTATCGGGAGGAAACATTAATACAAAGCCCACGTATGTGTACATCCACAATAGTTCAGAATTCTAGCCTTTATTGAAATAATCACATTCACATCATATTTCTTAGACAAAACCCCCCAACACAGAATCATCACTCAGTTGGCTTCAATTACATACACACACACACACACACACACACACACACACACACACACACGAGAGAGATATGCTGCAGAGTAGTTAAACACTTGGAGGCAATAGGAAGCCAGATGTTACAACAATGCCAGTGCCCCTCAGAGGCAGGATGTGAAGGAATATGATGTGGATTTTACTACACTGACGAAACTATTCTGTTGCTTGGTTTGCTGCAGCACAAGTACAGATATGAGCCCAGCAATTAGTGTAACAATGCTGTATACACACATGCACACACACGCACAAATTTGTATGACTTAGCTTTAAAGAAATGTGTAGGAAGCGGAGGAGCAGTGACTGGCAAAAACGGATATCAATTAAAACCCAGATGTTTTGACAAAGAGAATGGGAGCCACAGGGGTTTTTACATTGTTAAACAGATGGCAATTACACAGTGTAATACATTACAATATAAGTGCTGCCATTTCACACTGGAGGAGGAGGTGCTGGCTCATGCATCCTGCAACATACAGCTGAGTACTCGGGAAAAAAGTTGAGTTGGAATCTATTGATATTCCAATATAGTGACTGAGTTTGGTTTAAGATCCATGAAGCATCGTAGATCTCCACACTTATTAATCAGAGTCATAGTTTACAACTTTTTGTCATTATGAATTTTACAATTTCACAATTCACTTCATTTCAGTAGCAGTAGTGCGGTTGTTAAATACTCTCTGGACCAATGCTATTGTCGCTCTGTCTTTTATTTTACAGCTTCGTATAGAGTTTGCCTGTTTTGCATCGTTTAGGGACATATTTGCACAGGCCATGAGCTGAGTGGTTAATGCATGTGACAACTCTCGTCTCGTCATGAAGTACCCGTCTAAAGTCAAGTAACATCTTCTTTTTATTTCCAATGATTACGTAATTGCTTTATTTGAGCACAGAGTCTACATGTGTGTGTCCGTGTGGTCTAAGCATTATCTGTTTGCACAGTCACATTATGGGGATACCTTCCTTATAGGGACAAAAAGCAAGTCCCCAGCGTTCAAATCATTTAATTCTAAGGTGAAGACATGTTTTCTGTTTAGGTTAAATTAAGTTTAGATTAAGATTAGGGTTAAAGCAAGAGCTATGCAAGTATTAACTATGGTAAAGGTTAGAGTAAGTCTCCACAAAATTAATTAATTAAATTAATGGAAGTCAATAGGTGTGTTCGACTATATGTGGCTCTGTGCAGCATTGACTTAATGTGACAAATGCTGGTCTTGCTGATTAGAATTTGTCAGACTTTTTCCAGCACTGTAGAACTTCATCACGTGACCTCTCGGGAGCATGATGGCAACAGTCATACAGATTCACTGACAAGTATGATCTTTCTGATATTTTCATTCAAGGGAGTTCAGATCCATTCTGTTAATTTCCCTGAGAGGATGAGATGTATTTGATCTCCTTCTGACAGTTAGTTACTTATTTACACATCGCCACTTTACATTATAGTTATAATGTTCAGCTGTAAAAACTGTTTAGTTCAGGTGTTTGTTGGTGTAAAATTTGTAATGCTCTTGAAGGTTCATCAATCAATCAAATTTTATTTGTATAGCCCATATTCACAAATAACAATTTGTCTCATAGGGCTTTAACAAGGTGTGATATCCTCTGCCCTTCACCCTCAACAAGGGTAAGAAAAAAAAAAAAAGAAAAACTCTCCCAGGACGGACAGAAGTGCAATAGATGCCAGGTGTAATGGAGAACATCAGAAAGATGTTGTAATCATAGTCCATGGTCAGCAGCCACCATGATCAGTATCCACCTTCACGATTGGATGCCACCATAGTCCACAATTATGATCCACTAGAGCTCTAGACACGTTTTAAACACAATGAAAAAATGCACTAAAATAGCCCCCTTTGTGTTAATTATATAGTGCGTAAATGCACCCCGAAGGTCATAGCGTGTCTTATCAAAAAAGGGGTGACCGTCATCATCTAGATTATGGATGATATTGCTAATCAATACAGCTAGCTTGCTAGCATCAAATAATGACACAGCATTTTGCTTTGCTAGCGGTACTTGGTCCACGGCTGTCGACCTGCAGTCGACCTGTGTAAGCCATAGATTGCGGAGATGTAGACACATGAATTAATATAATGTCAGACAAGTATTTGGCATATGTGATCGTATGTGACCCAGTTCATTTTAAAATTATGAATGTATGTTAATAGTCACAGGATGTTGTGACAGTTGACAGTAAGGTAACTTATGCGTGGTTTAAACAATGACGCAACTTTCTAAATTCTCATTTTACAGGTGTGAAAATCTGTTCTATTAATTTAAAGATGTGAACAAATGTTTATTTAAACCCTTAATTAAAATAATTGACGTGGCATCGTATGGCCTGCTGCTTTGTTATTATATAATATTCACAATGTTGTTATTGTGAATATTACACCCAATATATTTTAATATTGCTTTGTGATTACTTGGTAGCTTCATATGGGGCTACGAGTGTAATCTGATATTGAGATGTTTGACACACTTGCGTGTTTATGCTATACTTTGTATGTTGGCTAACTCCTTGATTTTTTTTCTAATGCTGTGTATGTAAAATTGCTGGGTGCAAGTGTCTTAATTTTGTTTATGCTAATGTATGCTTGTTGTCCGCTAACAAATGCATAGTTTTAGTATTTTACTTTGCTTGTGTGCTATTCTTCATGTTCTTTTAATGTTAAAAAATTCCATCAACCTGCGAGTGTCTTTTGAATTTTGTGTGTGAAGACCATCATCATTTACCCCCGAACCCCTACATCGAACGGAGCATACAACAACGCGCGGAGAAATGCGCATCCGGTGTGAACCCGGCATGAGTTTGGAGGGGATCAAATTCATGGCTACGTGGACATCAGTGCTGGTGAAATAGAAACACAGTAGCCATGCAGGCATTGGTCATTATGGTTGTTGCCATCAATGAGTCGTGGAAGATCCCCATTGCGTACTTCCTCATCAGCAGCATGACTGGAGTAGAGAGGGAAAAAAATCGTCTGCAAGAGACCTATTCGGCTTCATGCTATCAGAGTTCGGGTTGTCTCACTGACATGTGACAGACCATCATAAAACTTGGCCTTGACCCATTACCTTGGTGCAAAACTTGACTTCAAAGACATAAGACCTAATTTTCTTCATCCAGAGGATCAAACAAAAAAAGGAGCATGTGCTTTTGGATCCATGTCACATTTTAAAACTTTTGTCAAATGCAGTTTTCTACAGCTGAAGTGTTGGAGACACAAGATGGGAAACAGATCAGATTGCAGTCCATTCAAGAAGTCCACAAACTGTACCAAAAGGAAGGTCTTCGTCTTGGCAACAAGCTGTGAATGCCACACATCCAGTGGCGACGAAAAATGAAGGTCCACCTAGCAGCCCAACTGTCCAGCAGCAGTGTCGCTGATGCCCTGGAGCACTGTGAGCAGGAACTCCATTGACCCCAGTTTGAAGGATGTTCAGTTGTTGCGAACTCTTGATGCAGCTTTTGACGTCCTTAATAGCCGCAATCCACTTGGAAAAGGACTCAAAGCAAACCCTCAACAAAGGAACGTGCCAGGGCAATATTAGAAAAAGCAGACGCATGTCCCTGTGGGCTTAAAATTTTAAACAAAGGCAAATAATTCGTAAATATGCTCCCCACTCAGAGGAAGTCTCCCATTTGTGGCTTCATTGCTTGTGGCCGGAGTGTGCTTTACATCTACGAAGATCTTGTTGAGAGACCAAGTTCACCATGCAGTTTCCTTCTGACATACAAGCTGAGTCAGGATCACATCACCTGGAGCTGTTCTTCTCAGCAATCAGAGCACTTGGCGGTTTTAACAAAAACCACAATGCAGGGCAGTGTCGTGGGGCCTACAGGGCACCAGGGGAAGAAGGGCACAGGCAACTGTCTTCTTCGTGACAACAGTCATCCTGGATTCAACACCTGCCAATTTCAACATTGCACGCAGGATGGATGTGGAGCCTGTGGAAGTACTTTTGCCTCAAGAAGACACCATCTCTGAGCTCCCAGATGTAGACAGTCTCTCAGAGGACAAGGAGGAAGCCAGGTTACCTGCAGGCCTTGTTCACAGTCAATGACATAGAGTGACTTGGACTCCACACATAAATGTCTGTTTAGTAACAGTCAACTCGTGTCATCTCCCTCCTTGTGACAATCTTTGAGCCGGGTTGTGACAATATTATATTGATATATTAATATTAATACTATATTAATATATATTATATTTTGAAGTGGCCATAAATATAACTTTTATGATGATGTCATTATACATCACCATTTGTTTCTTTACCTGTTTGCATCATTCAGGTGGGAGGGAGAGACCTGCAAACATTTCACAATAATAAATCTTTAAAAACAAATGAATAGATTCGGTCTATAAAAACGCTGGAGTGCTTTTTTTTTTTTTAATGTGCACATTGATAAACATTGAAACTGTGTTGAAAGTTTTCTCATTTTCTCTGTATATTATGCTGCTCTCTGTGAGAGAGAATGATTGAAACAGAAGTTACTTTGAATTCTCAGTTCCTGATTGGTTATTTCTGAACATGTAGCCGCACTGCGCCTCCTGGGAAATGTTTTAAACTCTCCGACCATTACAACAATGTCAGAAATGCTGGATCCACAGAGATCTCCTGTAATACAGCTACCATGCCATGGAACGGGTGCACTGTGCAGTTCTGTTGTTCGCACTGGCAGCGTGTCTGCTTCTTTGAATAAAAGTTGGGTTATATACTCAACTAAATGCCAGGACATTTCGGTAAGAAGACAAGCATCTTCCGGTCATGATAACAAGAAAAACCTTTTAAAAACAAATGAATGGATGGAGTGCTTTTATTTTGAAACAGGTACAGGAAATGTTGCAGTTTTGTATGTTTGTGACATATTCACCAGATAAACATTGTGAAAAAAACCTTCACTAGAGTTTTAATGTTTATCTGTTGATTATGTCACATAAATATTTGCATCACTTCTTTTAGCCTACCCTCTTTATATAAAAGCACAAGGGTTTCTGTTTACTGAATATATGTACTTGTTTAAAAAAGGGTTTTATCGTGAAATATTTACAGGGAGTAGAAGATGCACAGTTTCATACTGTTTTCAATACATTGGACTAATTTTATTCCAGGAAATACAGTATTCATATTTATGGCTGTTTTCAAGGCAAACATAATGTAAAAACATAGCAATGGAAGTAGAAGCTCTGCTGCACAACATATTGCTGAACTGAGAAGCTAAATATTGCATTGAAGATTTGTTGTAAATATGAATAGTTTGTGTTGAACAGATATTAATGTGAATATTGTGCATTTAATAGATAAAGTTACATAACGGTCTTTCTTTGAGTTTATATATGCTCGTACATTTAGCCTGTTGTAAAATAAATTGCAAAATAATAATTATGATCCTCCTTAGTGTGTTTTTGGAAGATATTGGGGTGGTAGATCTCGGCTTACATTTGGAATTATAAAGTGATCTTGGGCTTGAAGGGGTTGGTTACCACTGTCCTATGACATTATCATTTTTCAATTCGTTTTTTTTCACTGTCAGAAAATGGACATGTGAACATTCCCTCTCCACAGCAGCATCCAGTCTCAAGTGGGTTTGCAAAGTTAGTTAACAAGAATGCAGTTCGGTCACAGTGCAATGCTACTGTGAGCCAAGCAGCTACATCCAACATTTGCCATCAGATTTTTTCCTACATTCTATTTTCAGTAAATTGGCTTGTTTCTCCAAGTAAAAACACTCTTATGTGGATTATCAGACTGTGATTGACAGCTGAGGCATCAGTGATGTGTTGGACTGAACCAACATAAAGGGCGGCTCAAGAATATTTAATATTTCATTACTTGTTTTTGTCAGTTGCTGAAAATAGTAATAGTGTCATTGATAGGCTGCTTAAATACAATCTCCTGTATGATGAAAAGTTTATTTTTATGAAGGCAAAAAGTGGGTTAGCAAAGCACCAACTTGCTCCATTTTACTTGCTTCATTGATCAGATGCCTTTGGTTTTGAACATATAAACACTTCTCAACTATGTCACAGTGATAGCAAACTATGCTGTCTCTGTCTTTCTAACACAGCACAGCAGAACAATTGTACATGTTCAGGGATAGGGACTTTATTATGACCTGTTTACTAAAGTTATACGAAAACCTCAAAAGCAGAACTTCATTTTTTGTACTTCTACACAGAATATATGAATCCAAGCACGTTTTTTTGCCCATGTCTATTTCCACATTTTTTCTGAAATTCACATATTTTCATGGACCCTTGGGAACCTGGCATATAACTGAGTAATGTACAGCTCCATCTGTGTCTGCTGTCAATCTCTCTTGTTGCTTTGGCACTACAGTGCGTTTTCAAGTATTCTTTTTGAAAATCAAAACAATATCTGACAATACCTGCTTTTTTTTAACTAATTGTCCAGGCTGTCTGTGTGCCTCCTGAGAATGAGCCCTTTTGAGTCTGTGAATATTTTGTTCAATCCTTATCCTGATTTCTGAGCAAACAGTCAGTGTATATAAATATGAATTGGCACTCTAGATACCATAATACAAGTATAGCATTAGCATGCATCTCTGAAGATGCACTTACAGTCAGTACAGCCAAAATACGCATGGAAAATATAGAAAATATATATGGGAAATATATTTCTGGTGGTAATTTTTTTAAATGGCCAACCAACATACACATATAATTAGACAAAGGTTGTATCATTGCATTATAATTGTTATTATGAATTGTCTTTTTGTATCTTGCTTTCGATCATCAGTGTGAGCTAATGAACACATACATTGAGGCACTAAACAAAGCACATGAATTGAAGATTTATGCCCATCAAGACTGTAAAGCAACTCAACCCAAAAACTATTTTTACCGCTTGTGCGTTTTTGTATATGTGTGCCTTAAGTATTCTACAGTTTATGTATCCATGTGGTTTTCTGTGGTGGAAAGCCAGTCTGGGTGTGTGTGTGTGTGTGTGTGTGTGTGTGTGTGTGTGTGTGTGTGAGACAGATGAATGTATGTGAGTATCAATGATGTGTTTCTCCTGAGGGGCTCCACCCAGCCTGAAAAATAAAATATTAATGATAAATCACTGGTTTGGAGCTGCACACACACACACACAAAGAAAGGCAGACAGACTTTGTATTATTACAGTACATTTGTGAGGAGTCCCTGACGATGTTCACACCCTAACCAGCTGCAAGCGGATCACTGTTCGTTTGGAACTTTTAGAAGCAGGATGGTTAGTGGATGGTTGTCGGTCCAAACCCAAGAAGAAGGCAATGAGAGTGATTCACTGGTCAGTGTTAAGTGTCTGTTTTTGACACCAAATATTAGTCTTGCTATTAAATTAGGATTTTACATTTTCTTGGCACAGAGCCTCATGATGTTGCTCTCAGTCTGCTGGTCAGTAAAGCTAGAAAGACGCTAGGTGTGTTTGTAACTGACTGCTAACCTCGTAAGTTATGCAGATTGTTTGATTTATTATTTGTGTTGGGTTTATTTTGTTATTTATGTTCAAGTATGTATCTTGTTGTTTAAATTAGTAATTTGTTGTCCTTTTAATGTAGCGACTCACCTCTCGTAAATGCCTCTAGCTTTCACGGAGCGGACCGATATGATAACACACAAAATCCCTCGCTCCTGGATAATTAGAGACTTCGGTCCGAGCCTGAAAAAACACCTGCTGTGCATCGGCGTCTTGATGATGGTAGCAGCGGAAATGGCAGGACAGCAACTGTACGGCGATTCCCGATCATACGGACGTATCCGATAAGAAGATTGCATTAATCCTCGTTTAACACCCCTCGGCGAGCGGAATGAGGTATGAAGCAGGTTTAATTCCCTTTGCTACAGGTAGCGCGGAATGGGAGTCGCTTTATCACGGCATTAGCCGATCTTTGTTTATGTTGACGGCCCACAGCGGGTGAGTCGGGTTCATTTGAATGCGCTTCAGCGTTACTTCACATTAACCCGCCAAACTTCTCTCACGTGGTAATTTCTTTGTTTAACTGATGTTTCGGTATTTTAATAGTTGTATTTGTCTTTTATTAAATGATTATGTTGTACTTGTGTTATCTTTCTAGTTTTACGGTGTTTCTACGGTGCCATGGTGAAATGTTTGAATAAAGAGCCGTGACGCATCAGTTTGGAACTCTCTGCGTCTTGCTTTGCCAGCCAGGGGCTGTTACAGTATAACTCAGCGCTACATTTGAAACGTCTTCCTGACCCGCGTCGTCATCCTTTCGAAGAAACAACCTACAATCGACTGTCAGGCAAGACTGGATAACACATCAAAAGTGCACGCATGATAGATGCACTGAGAGACTTGAATAAAAGACAGTAAATAGACTGTACTATGAATATGCAAATTTAATGAAGTGTTTTCACATGTAAATACTAAAAATGCTGGGGACTTTCCTGCTGTCCTAAAGTCAAAACTGATTACAAAATGGGAGTCTTTGGAGAAGAAGATTGATGATTATAATGACCAATGGTAAATATGTGTCATGTTGCAACTAACATTATTTATTGTTGTCTTTGAGGAGCCTAAACACTGTTTAACTGCCTAGTATAGTTTGCTAAGCACACTTATAGCGCATTCTCTTTTGATTTTGCCTGTTGAGCCTTTTTCTTTCTACTTATGATATTTATGTTGCATCTGTTTTTGTACTAAAACTCTGAGTATTCAACTGTTTTGTAAATGTCTGGCTAGAGAAATAGCAGTTATCAAATTAAAGCGACTACTTGCAGAGGTTCTATTCAGGCATACTGCATATTACACCCAAAGATTAAAGTTCAATAGTCAAATCAGCAACGCAAGTAAAACAAAATGTCACTCGAAGCAGCAGCAACAAGTAAATCAGTTCCCACACATCAAGACAGACCAGGCTCGTGGCAAAGAATAATACCAGAGAAGGTCCAAGAGCTGCACAAAGAGACTGCCCTAGAGCACAAAAAGACTCTTTATAAGGCCTATGAGTCCTGGAAATTGTCAGCGAGAGAAGTTCGGACTGAATTGAAAAACTACTGCTCTCCAGATGACCTTGATAAAATCCAACACAAAATTATCACAAAACATGATGCGGTGCACCATCATTATGGGCCACTTGTACGCAACCAATCCTCCACTCCAGTTATTGTTGGTAAAATGGACACCTGCTCCGCTCTGACTGAAGAGATCCTCGCTCTTGTGAGTAATCGTAGAGACATCGTCGATGGGAACTATAATGAACGAGTCGAGAAGGAGAGAGTGAGAATAGTGCTGAGTAAGGAAGAGCATGGCTCCATCTTTGGGCTTACAAAAACTGAAACCGCACTTTCAGAAGCATCACGGAACTCAGATCAATCAATTGCAACTTCCACTAGCTCTAGTAAACGACAAGATGCAGAAGCAGAACTCGCAGCCAAGCAAGAGCAGGTAAAGGCGACAAAAGACATTCTAACTCAGCAATCCAAGCTCAGAATACTGGAAAGTGAATGGAAACTTGAAGAGGCCATGTTGACTGAAGTGGAGCGAAAAAGGACAGAGAGACAATCAAAGCTAGAAGAGGAAAGAACGAACTTGCAGCAGCTAAAGGCAGAGAAGGAAGTCCAGGTAGCAGCTGCTAGAGTAAGAGCATATAACAGTTTTGAAGATGACCGCCAAAATGGGATGAACCATGAATCAGATGCTGCTCACCAGGAGACCAAATATGAAGCTCGGCTAAATTCAAATGCATCATCATTTCAACCTCAACTAGCACCTCTGAGAGCAACTACATCTGAAGATACTGTCTCTCTGGCCCAAGCAATAGCAAGCGCACTCAGCATAAATCGCTTGCCCGTACCTGAGCCAGCAATGTTTAATGGAGATCCCATGAAATTCCTTGATTGGAAGATGTCTTTCACAACCCTTATTGATCAGAAACCTCTCCCACCAAGCGAGAAGATGTTTTACCTGAAAACTTACCTCGTCGGAGAAGCTCGCAAAGCGGTGGAAGGGTTCTTCTATAGGAACTCGGAGGACGCATATACAGGCGCCTTGAAAGTCCTACATGAGAGATATGGGAACCCATTCCTTGTTCAAAAGGCCTTTCGAGACAAGCTCGCCAGATGGCCTAAAATCTGTGCGACTGATCCTTTAGCACTTAGAGAATTTACAGACTTTCTCCAAGGTTGCGCAGAGGCAATCCCACATGTTAAAGGGTTGACCATCTTGAATGATTGTGAAGAAAACCACAAGTTACTTCAAAAACTACCCGAATGGATTGTACGAAGGTGGGGCCAAATTGTCGACGATAACCTGTATAAGTCTGGGGATTACCCCGATTTTAAAAGTTTCACAACGTTCTTGAACAAAGAGGCCCGGATATCTTGTAACCCTATCACCTCCCCACATTGGATGAACTTTAAACCCACAGTCGAATTGCCAGGTGCCCTTCTTTTGCTGCAAAACCCATGGAAGACAAAAAGGCATTCATCCATGAAAACCGCCTCTGCTTTGGTTGCTTAAGGAAGGGACATATCACCAAAGATTGTAAAGGGCGACATACATGTAATACCTGTGGTCGTAGGCATCCCACTTGCTTGCATGAGGAGTGGATGAAAGGACCAGGGGAAGTGACGAAATATGGCTCTGCCCTAGCAGATGATGGCCCGAGTGAGGAGGTTCTCAAGGTCACGTCCTATGCATCAACCCAATGTGCCCTCGCTACCTCAAGCATAGTCTCAATCCTGGTGTCGTCGGTAAAAGAGCCGCAAAGAGAAGTTCTCACTTATGCATTACTTGACACACAGAGTGATTCAACATTCATTCTAGAAGACTTGCTTCAGGACCTGGATGTGGACTCTCAACCAGTGAAGCTGAAACTCAGCACAATGACAGCTGTCGACACCATCTTGGCAAGTAAGAGTATTTGCGGCCTACGAGTTCGAGGTCTTAATTCTGATAAGCACATCCATGTAAAGCAAGCATACACCTGTAGCTTTATTCCAGTGGATAAGTCTTATATCCCAACAAGAGAAACGGCACAAACGTGGCCTCACCTCAGACATCTAGCAGACATGTTGTCACCACTTCAAGACTGCGAAGTAGGACTGCTAATTGGGTATGATTCTCCATCAGCACTAGCCCCACTTGAAACCGTCATAGGCAAATAAAATGAACCCTTTGCACAGAGAACTGAGCTTGGCTGGAGCATTATAGGTTCATCTAATCCTCATCTGGACAGGCATGGAAGTCAGAGCTTCGTTCACAGGGTTGCTGTAAAATAAATTCCTGCCCCATCAGTCAATGATGTTCTGAAAGCCCTGGAGTTAGACTTCAATGAAAGGGTCTATGAGGACAAGTATGTATCTCAGGAGGATGTTCAGTGCATACAGTTCCTCAGCAAACACATCAAGCAGAAGGAGGACAGACACTTTGAAATGCCCCCCCCGCTCAAGAGTATCAGTCAACCTTTGCTACCAAACAAGAAACTAGCCACTGTTCGCCTTCAGTGTTTGAATAAAAGGTTAAAAGCTAATAAAATAAAAGAGAAAAACTTTCACGTCAACGACAGGCTAGCCAGTGTTGCATCAGTCCAGGAAGCTAAGAAACTGGTCGTTGAGGCGCAGGACTTGTGCAATAATGGAGGACTACGCCTTCACAAGTTCAACTCAAATCGAAATGAGGTCCTGGACTGTGTGAGCCCCTCAGAAAGAGCACCACCCATTGAACCTTTTGAGTTGAAGATGGACATTATTCCGACGGAGCATGCACTTGGTATTCAGTGGGCAATAGAAAAATACACTTTTGGCTTCAATATCAGATTAAAAGACCATCCCTCAACTCGCCAAGGTATATTATCAGTTGTAGCTGCTCTTTATGATCCATTTGGGTTCATCGCCCCAGTTGCCCTAATTGGAAAGTGTATACGGCAAGACTTATGTCGCAGAGGCGTTGGATGGGATGACCCCTTGCCTGAAGACTTGAGATCACGGTGGGAGGAGTGGAAGTTCGGCCTTCTGAGGCCAAAGGATGTTGCCATTTCAAGATGTTACCACCCACTAGAC
Organism: Hippoglossus hippoglossus; assembly: GCF_009819705.1. Classification (NCBI taxonomy): domain Eukaryota; kingdom Metazoa; phylum Chordata; class Actinopteri; order Pleuronectiformes; family Pleuronectidae; genus Hippoglossus; species Hippoglossus hippoglossus. Next base: position 1,571,408 of record NC_047151.1, on the reverse strand, counting down.
TTTGGCAACGTAATCAGAACAGAGTTACATCACTTCTCTGATGCCAGCAGCAAGGTATACGGGGCCTGCTCATACCTCAGGTAAAAGGATGACCAAGGTAGAGTGCATTGTAGCCTCGCAATGGCCAAGGCAAGAGTCGCACCAACAGAGGTGACAAGCATCCCGAGGCTGGAGATCTCTGCGGCTGTAGTGGCAACCTCCCAAGGAATCAGTGGCTACTAGCACGAGTGTTTGACCAATTCCAGACAGCGACGGTCCCGTTTGTCGGGTCAAGGTTCAAACAGGAGAGCAGAAAGCAACAAAAAAGGAAGGTCTTTCATCCAAACCCTCATTCGTGGAGAGACCCGTCCAGAAACTGGTGCTCCTCCTCGAGAGCAAATAGTATAAACATGTTGCACATAGATAATATCACATGCATAACACCCCTAGATATTTTAATTTAAAGGGCAATTAGATATGGTCTAGAAATCCTGTATAGTACAGTTGGTTGAATTGTTTATATCAGGATTTGGTGGGAGTGTAACTGACTGCTAACCTGGTAGGTTATGCAGATTGTTTGATTTATTATTTGTGTTGGGCTATTTGTGTTGTGTTGCGCTGCGCTGCCTCGCAGCGAGGCTGCGAGGCAGCGCAGCGCCGTTCCCAAGCACGCAGCCGCCTGGCTGTTCACACGGGACGAGCATTTCTCCGCGCTGGTCAGCCCGCGATTCACTCACACTCTCTGCGTCTTGCTTTGCCAGCCAGGGGCTGTTACAGTGTTTATTTATGCTCTTACCATATGCAGCCATTGAGCAGCTATGACATGGAGCTTAAACTGATCTGTTAAGTTAGAGCAGTTTGACTTTCAAACATGCGTGTCTTTGAAATCAATGTTCTTTACAACTTCATTTAAAAAAGACATGACGTTTATGAAAGAGCCAGGTGTTCAAGAGATTGAGAAATAGAAACCAGGGAGTGAGTTAAAATGTTCTGATAGCAAGGAACAAGCATATTTTTCTGTTCTCTCTAATGATGCATCACTGATGGATTTTTAAAAGTATTTTGGTACTGACGCCTTAATTAATTACTGTTATGAAAGTAATAGACCCTGCTTCTCACAGTGAATCCTTTTTTCCATTTCCACATCATTTAGCACTTGAAATTCGTTTTGATGGACATTTATTGATTCACTCACAAAGCCGGTATGATTGAACATTAAAAAAGAAACTTTTACTCAGATTAGTTGTTTTTTTACCTCTTGTGTCACACTACAAGGGGAGAACAATTTAGACCATGGATGGGGTCATTTCAGTTTTTTACAACATCTTTAATCTTGTATATCAAGCAGTCTTGTTAAAAATAATAGTCCACGATCAGCTGCCACCACGATCAGGATCCACCACTACAATCAGATGCCACCATAATCCACAATCCATCGTCATGATCCCCTTCTGTTGGGGACAGACGGCTGAGGGGATTTCTTGGACTCAGTCAAGTTAGGTAGGTCGGGGACAGGAAGGGTCGGCAACGGGGAACAAGTCCGAAGAAGAATGCCGAAAAGCCTTGCATCAGATTGGCTAAGAGCAAAATAGCTTTATACTGGCATGATTGGTGATCTAGAGCAGGGGTTCCCAAACTTTTCAGCCCGCGACCCCCAAAATAACGGTGCCAGAGACTGGCGACCCCCAATGACACTGGAGGTGGTATATAATGTTGCGCACAGCCACGCACATGCACTATTAGGCCTATGCTAGGGGTCGGCAACCCGCGGCTCTGGAGCCGCATGCGGCTCTTCAGCCGGTCAGTGACTTACCGGCTGCTTCTTAACAGTGGAAACAGTGAAAACGCCGCATCTCTCTGGTCTCAGCTGCTCAGAGATCAGCGCTGCAGCTTCTTGATCAGAGCAAAAGCTGCAGTTGGTTTGTACCGAGCTTCAGTTTCTGTGTCCGCCTCCAGTCTGACCTGCTCTCACTTATTGTTTAAATATTTCGTCAACTCAAATATATCTTTTTAAGCTATTAGGCTGCAGATAGTAGTGATGATTTCCCCGTAGTTACGCTTTATCACACTCGGGGTATGGCAGAATAAGGCTGACTATATTAATGTCTGTAACAGATAGCTCTGTTGCTGTGGGTCTCTCGTCAGGAAAGCGCCGGACAGGGGGTATGACTTTTAATGCTTGCTTGTCTTTGCAGTCAGATAAATACACATATATACACGTTGGCTTTCTCGCCAGTCGTTGTCTGCTTCTTCTCTGGTGCGCCCTGTGTCCCAGCGTGCTACTGCTGATAAAGAGGAGAGAGTCATTAATTGACATGTCACACCTGTGCACAGTCAGACTCTCCCCCTGGCACCGATGCCAGAATCCCATCCCCACTCTCTCCCTCCTGCAGCCGACGCTGGTCTCACCCCACTACCACGTACCTCCACCGCCCGACTTAGGCCGGGGAGCCGTCCGTCCTAACCTACCCCCCCCCCACCAAACGGGAGAGAAAGTCCGCCACAGCCATCTGCGCCCCCAGCTTATGGATCACCTTGAATTTAAAGGGTTGTAAGGCCAAATACCAACGAGTGATCAGCACGTTTGTATCTTTCATGCTGAGACAAAAAAGCCCCCAGCCCCCTGTTCGACGTGTCAGTCTGCAAGATAAAGGGGAGAGAAAAGTTAGGTGTGGAGAAGTGGTTCCCCAGAGAGGAGCTGTTTCACTCTCAAATGCCTGCTGGCTCTGCTCCGACCACTGGACCAGATCTGAGGCACCTTTTCGGGTCAGATCGGTCAGTGGGCTGGTCAGCGAACGCGGGGATGATCCGCCTTTAGTAACCCGCCAGTACCAGGAACTGTCTCACCTCTGTTTTGGTCTTGGGCTGCAGGCAGACTGTGGGAAGGTGCACCTTAGGGTGCACCAAAGTGGTACCGTACCTCCCTCCGTCCAACTGCACACTTCTTCGGGTTGGCCGTGAGCCCGGCCTGCCTCAGTGACTCCAGCACCACGGCCACCCACTGCACATGCTCCGCCCAGGTGTCACTGTGAATAATGACTCCGTCCAGGTAGGCGGCAGCATACGCAGCGTGTGGACTCAGCACATGGTCCACAAGGCGTTGGAAAGTGGCGGGGTAAAAAAACAAGCAGTGGCTACCCGATCCAGGAGCTCATCGATCCGGGGTATTGGATATGTGTCAAACTGTGAAACATCGTTTATCTTGCGTTAGTCCACACAGAACCGTATTGACCCATTCTTCTTGGCTATAAGAAGGATGGGGCTTCACCAGGCACTGTTGGACTCTTCTATTACCCCTATCTCTAGCATAGCTGACAATTCTTTCTGAACAACTTTTTTTTTGTGTTCAGGATGCCGATAGGGTCGTGGACGTACAGTTACCCCAGAGGATGTCTCAACATGATGTTGTACAAGTTTTGTGCATCTTGGCAAGGAGAGAGAACAAGTAATCAAAATGCTGCTGCATGGCGATCTCTGCTCTCTGAGCCAGGGAGAGATGGTCATCACAAGGGAGCGAGGTCAGATTGATGGAATTTGGTACCTCCGGCCCCAACTCAGGGGTGTCAAACGGCCCGCGGGCTGGATCCGGCCCACCAGGGGGTCCAGCTCGGCCCGCTGGATGACTTTGCTAAGTGAAAATTACAGAAAGACATAAATTGCATTTCTATAAAAGTAGCTGCTATTCCTAATCAGTCCACTGGGGGTCGCACTGTATCAGTAAGAGCATGCCATAGACTGTAAAACAAGTAAAGAGTAAGAGTAGCGACATCTGCTGTTTAGTTCTGGTTCTCAGAACTAAACAGCAGATGGCATCAACCCGCCTTTTGTAATGCGTCAGGGTCTTTTGCTGTCAAAGGCGTGACACCCTCACCCCCAAATGTCTCTGTCAAAAAAGAGAAAAGTGGACACAGAGTGCAGAGTTTTCCAAGAAAAATGGACCACATCCTATTTTTTTACAAAGGTAACTGGAAAACCTGTGTGTTTGTTGTGTTCGCAGCAAGTTTCTGTGCTCAAAGAATATAATATTCGGCGCCACTATGAGACTCATCATGGCGAAAAATACGACCGCTTGCAAGGTCAACTGAGAAAAGAGAAGATAAATGACCTGCTAGCAAGTCTAAAGAAACAACAGTCCGTTTTTACCCGGAGCCGAGAGATAAGTGATGCAGCAGTGAAAGCTAGCTACCTTATTGCTAACGAAATAGCATCAGCCTCAAAGCCATACTGTGAGGGTGAGTTCGTGAAAACATGCATGCTGAAGGCTGCAGAAATCGTGTGCCCCGAGAAGCGACAGGCTTTTGCCAACATAAGCCTAATGAGGAATACTGTGACGGATAGGATTGCCGATCTTTCAGCAGATTTGGATAGCCAAAAGTAGCGGAGGTTTATGAGTACAAACGTTTTGTAATTTTTTTAATCGATCCAGTAATTGCTTCAAAAACAGCGTAAAATGCGATGTCTGCTCCGGAGGCAGAAGCGCTCATTGCCACAGGCAGCAGCGCTCGCTGCTCGCTTTGTGATGCGTTTGACGTGAAACGCGTCACAAAGCGAGGGAATCTGCAGAGGAGAGCCCAGGCAGATGTCTGAGTTTTTGGTCTTTATGTTTCTAGTTTATTGTAGAAAGACCTTAAAATAGGGTTTACCATCCAAAAACCTTCACCAATGATTTAAACATAGAGAAATATTGTCGTTATGTATGCGTCATTATGCTATGATTTTACTGGTCTGGCCCACTTGAGATCAAAGTGGGCAGTATGTGGCCCCTTAACTAAAATGAGTTTGACACCCCTGCCCCAACTCATCTCTTTCGCTCAACAGCGACACCAGAGAAACAGGCTCTGCCCCTCTCCATGTTTTTAGGAGGTTGAGGTGAAAATATTTGTGTGGCTCCACCCCTGTCAGACCGCACAACCTCATAATCAAAATCCCCCCACCACGTGTGACCACGAAAGGCCCTTGCCACTTGGTGAGTAATTCAGAGCTAGAAGAGAGGAGCAATACAACTACTTTTTCTCCCTGTGTGAATTGTCTCAGCCTGGCTCTTCTGTTGTACAGGCGCTGTTGTCGTGCCTGGGCCTGGAGCCAATTCTCACGTGATACTGGGGCTTGGACCTTCCTCCCAGTTTTTTCTAAGATCATGCCACTTATCCCTATTGCGTTTCTCTTCGTAAATGAACTTACAGATCATGGATTTTAACGTCTTATTCAGCCGCTCGACAAGACCATCAGTCTGGATGGTATGCGCTGGTCTGAATAGATTTAATGCCCAATAATCTGTAAAAGTCCCTCAGTGTTCGTGACATGAACGAGGTGCCTTGGTCAGTCAGGATCTCTTTCGGGATCAGTTTACATTCACGGCAAGACTCGCACGAGTGGCGCACCTCCCTGCGAATGCCAGGCCAATAAAACCAGGTCATTATCCGGCTTAATGCTTTTTCATACCCCATGTGACCAGCCATTGGGTTAAAATGAGCCACCTGGAAAACCATTTCCCGACGGCTTTTAGGCACCAGCAACTGGGTGATTTCTCCTCCTGTCTGTGTGTCACGACTCACTTGGTATAGCCTGTCCCTGATCAACGAAAAATATGGGAACAACTGTGACCATCACTTGATCAAAGGCTAAGCATAGAGTGTCATCACGAGACCCTGTCTGCAGTGTCGGAACCTCGCATCACCACTGAGCGCAGCGCACACGTCATATGCCTGCACCTCCAACACTCCTGCCCAGACATTCGAGGAGTCCCCTGTGGGTTGGGAGCGGTGCTTGTAGCCGCTGGGACCTGTAGGGGAAATGGGCGAGAGATAAGAAGGTTAGGCAGAGAGATGGTGGTAGTTGCACCGGGGCTATGGTGTTGGAGAGTGGCTGCAGGGAGGGTCCTTCTGCTAGGGGCAGGAGTGGGACAGTTCGTGTGGGCGAGCGGCTTCCTCCGCCCTGGCTGCCAGGATGAACAGTGATGTGGTCCTATGCCAGGTTGATGGCCGCTTCCAGCGTCGCGGGCAGATGGTACCACACCCAAGCCGAGGTCCGGTCCGGAGCCCCTCCCTGAACTGCTCCAACACCACCTTCTCCAGCATCTTGTCCTCCGGGACGGAGCCCCCTGTGTTAAGTTTTCTGTTAATATGTGCCCTTATACTGAAGTCTATCCTTTATTATGATATAACTGGAGAGTGCGCAATAAAGTGAATCACTTCCGGTTCAAGTAAAACACCGATGACGGCTGCGTGTGTTATTCCTCCGAGAATCAAGGATATCAGTGCCCGGTTATTCAACCCTTAACTATGGCAACCCTAACACCCTGGCTGCAGCAACTCACTCGCTGTGTCACGCAGCTGCTGGGTCTACGCGAACGGTCAGTCCATGGTTCCCAGCCTGGCGTCCCGGAACATCCGGGGGGATGGTCCTCTGGTGTCAACCCCAGTTTGTCCAGGACCGCCCTCTTCACGTGCCGGTACTCTCCCTTCTCCATCGGCAGCGGCCCCAGCATTGCTGTCTGTGCCTCCCCTGATAGCAGGGGGAGAAGATGAACTGCCCACTCCTCCGTCAGCCAGCCACACGTCTCCGCAGTCGTCCCAAACATTTCGACAAAGGACTGTGGGTCGTCCATCCTCTGTAATTCTGTGGAGGGTGATGCCCACCAACAATGACTTTTAATGCTTGCTATATTTTCTGTATTTGCAGTCAGATAACTACACATATACACACGCTGGCTCTCTCGCCAGTCGTCGTCTACTCCTTCTCTGGAGCACCCTGTGTCCCATGGAACACCTGTGCACAATCAGACTCTCTCCCTGGCACCGATCCCCGAACCCCATCCCCACTGTCTTTTCGAGAGATTTTAGACAAAAGTCAATGTTCTGCATGTTCTGGATTTGGTGCTTAGGATGGTTTTGAGTCTTATTTGGAATATCAGTGAGAATGTCGTTACAGTAGTCAAAGTAAGTGACCGAGGCATGAATCAGAATTTTTGTGCTGTGCTCACTAAGAGGAACCAAGTCACGTAGGTGAAATAAGCCAGAATGTGAAATGATATGATCATCATACATCATGTATACTGTATTTATTCCACCACAGCTCATAATACACTCATACTTTTTATACAACAACAAAGATATCTTTAACTGTTGTTTCATTGTGAGATGCTTTGCCCCACTGTCACTTGCTCTCTTTTTTATTGCTCTCACTCAAGCACACTCACCATTGGAAGCACCCGTCTGCGGGCTGTTAAATATTCATAGTTTCTACCACCCTGTGCAAGCAGGCAGGATTTAGCATAACCTGGGTAAATACCACTGTGCACATTCATGCGACAAGTACACAAGCGTCAGCAGCAGGCAGACCCAGGCTGTACAAGCCTACCATGTGCTTGTGTTGCTCTCATCCTCATCAAGACTCATAAGCTTTAAAATTAATTATCTGAAAAAATACTCTCTTGAGTGATATTTCCACTACATTTGGTGAAAATCTGTTCTTGTCAGATTCATGTCAAACTAACATAACCACTCAGACTACAGACACAGCATCTCTGTAACAACTGGCTGTTACTTTAACTAGCGCAGTGTGTTTATGTAAAACTTGTCACCTGCAGACTAAGTTTGTTGAACAGGTGGTTTGATAGGTCAGGTTGTTCGCATATTCTAAAAGTACATCTTTCAAACAATACATCTTTCATTACAATTCACTTTTAGTAGATACTAGTTCAATCAGAGTATACAGATTTCTAATCTCAGAGTGAGCCATTTAATCAAACTATTTTGATTCGCTCAAAAATAAAATGTGTCTCCTATTCTGTCATAACAATAAAACATTTACACACATACAACACACAAAAAGTGAGAGCGAGAGAGTGAAAAAAAGAGTGGCTCTCCCCTATCACTACCATTATTTCCCCCTAACCCGGCTGTCCCCTTTGGGGAATGGACCAGTCCCTTGTCAGTGACTGACACTCCTCCCATGGGTCTCTAATGGTATGTACACACTCCAGGGAGCTGTCAGACTATCCCCCCCAAAGACCAGAGGACTTCGTGGCAATATGTCTGCACATTTATAAGTTTGTGTCTTAATATGGTCTAAATGTGAAACGGTGTCAGTTTTGACATTTGTTGTTCCATTTGACACATTCTTAGGGGCAGTGGACAGTTATTTTTTGGTAACAATGAAAAACAATAAATATAAAACAACACCTTTTCTCTTGTATTTTGGTAATGTGCTTGCATGATTGGCAGAAATCCTCAGGGGCACAGAAGAAAGTTATACCTTGACACCTGTTTTTTTTTTTTTTTTAGAGTGTGTAGGTGAGAGAGGCATAATTGACAGTAATATTTAGAAAGATGTTAATTTAACCAAAAAGAAAATAATTATAGATATATGTCAAACAATTTCAATTTCTTTTGAATAATTTTATATAATTATGAACTTTTCCTTTAATTAAAACAATCACTATCATTATTAACAGTAGTAGTAGTTGTAGTGGTTAATATTATTAATATTCCTGATTCCCGGATAAAGATTTCATAATAACAATATACAACTATCATTTAAAGATATGGTTTTCATATCACATACAATTCTTAAGTAGATGACATAGATTGTATACTTATTAGACAAGATCTGTTAATTAAAAGAAATAAAGAAAGAAAATCTTAAGATAATTACAGGGATAGATCATATAATTGATATATACAAATATCTTTACCAGATCTTAAAGTTACACATCTTTTAAATTTTAAAGTCTGATATGAACCTTGAACTACCACATAAGTTGCTTGCAGACATGCACTGAACTCTTCTGGACATGTGACCCAAGGTCATGTCTGAATATTGCCATACAGATAGAAATCTCTTACTAGATAAAGCTTTTCTAATTACAAGAAAAAAATCTCATAACCCGTGATGCAGATATCTTTTTAACTACTGTTTTGATATACCTGCCCATACCTATGGTACTAATTATGATCCTGTTTAGAGTACTGAAATTGCTACTATTAGTATCAGTCAGTATTATGATCTTTGCTGGTTAATTTATTTTATATAATTAATGTTCCTTCATTAAAAGTAGCATCGTAAAGTATCAAACAAAGAATAAAGCAAAAACATTTTTTTCGCACTGTCCTAAATCATTTTACAAGCAGCTGCTAAGTAAACAGGGTAAAGCAGCAACTGCAATCAGTCTGAACTAGTCAATACATAGCAATCAAGGTTCGATAAGGTGAAAACACGCACGCACGCACGCACGCACGCACGCACACACACACACACACACACAACACCACCACCACCACCAGCGAACACCTGATGGATATATGATCTGTTGTTTCCCTGTTTCCCTGTATCTAATCCACATTTCAGACAGGTTGTGTTTGCTAGGATGAAGCAGTCTGTTGGCTGGCCTGTGGGATATTGGTACTGACCCAAATCACGTCCTACACTTCCAACTCTTCTCTCTCTCTTTTTTCTCTCTTTGTCTGTTTTTGTCTCAGTTGTTCCTTTTTTTGGGGAGAAAATTATGCTTTATGCTGGCACAGGTAAAATGGTCTGTTGGTCAGTTCTACTGTGTTTGAGCCTGGAGGTACCTGGTGTTTTAACACAGATGTCTTTCTTTCCCTCAAAGATGGACAAGTGCTTCAAGCTAATGCCTAAATGAGGCAAAGTGCATGAGGTTTACGTCATTTGCTACATAATCATTCACATTCATCCAAACCCAACCCCCTTCCTGAGAACTGAGAAGCAACAGCGGTGGTTTATTTCTTTTCTTATGTTACTGTATGCATATTATGAGGGAATTGTCCAGGGTGCTGATTTGTTTGATAAGCTTGGATCTGAATAATTTCTTCATGTAGGAAAAGCTAATAAATTCCACCTGAACAACACATTGTGAGTTGTTCTATTTAACATGCAAATTTACAAAACCCCAAAATTTGATAAAACATTTTTTTTTTCATAATTCTCTGATGTGCTGTGTGTTTCACTCTTATTTCATTACAGTTTGTGAAGATTTTGCACTGGAGAGGGTTTACACACTGGGATAAAGCAGTTTTTCAGATGGATAGACATGTAAAGGTGCTTCCCACAACTCTCTCCAAACACAATGTGTCAGGCAGAGAATGGGCAGTGAACAACAGAATTGTGTTGGACAGCTGCTCCCAAAAAGAAGGCAAGAAAGCCCTTGTGTGAGGGGCTTGGAAGAATGAAAGCTTTAAAGTTTTTTTCTGCTTTGTTAACAAAACAGGGACAGTTAGGGACTGAATGGTCTACAGGCTATGAGGCAACAATGGTCAAAATATTTCAAATATCAAATTATGAGAGTCATTTGATAAATAAATTGCATCAAACCTGTTTAGATTGATGAACAAAATAAATGTGTATTTCTAGCATCAATTAGTATATCATTCTATTCTCCTTTCAACACAGTGCAAATTGCTCACTTACTGGTAGCACAAATCTTGATCCTTACCCTTGCAATAAAATTGTTAAATTAAAAGTCACATATTACACATAATTTATATTTTTGGGAACTTTGTTACATTCGTACATAAAACATTGTTTGACCTAAAACATTTTTTAAGGCCCATTTTGCTTTCCTCTGTTAAATTGGAGTCAGAATAACAAAATCTGAATTAAGGGTTTGAATCCATCCATTCATGTGTGTGGGGTGGAGCCAATCACCTGGACAGGTTGCCCGGAGATTGCAGCTAACATACAGAGACAAACAACCATTTACAGTACCATTCACAACTATGCTCAATTTAGAGTCTCTGACCTAACCCCGATCTGCATCACTCTAAACTGTGGGAGGAAACCTTTGTACCCTGATAAAACCTTCACAGACACGGGGAAAACATACAAACTCTCTACAGAGACACCCTGGCCAAAGTGGGATTCGAGCCAAGAACCTTATTGACACTCTTCCTTGATGACTGTGATGCGCACACACACACACACACAGACACACACACACGCACAAACAGACAAATTAAAGTATTCAGAACCTACTCTTGTTGTGTGACTTTTCATTATCAAGTGGAGAAATACAAGAAGGCAGTACATGTACAGCAGGACATGTAGGATGATGCATATTAAATTAAAACATTTGAAAACAAATTACCTTTAATAGCCTTTTGACTTGTGATGTGTTCAATAGACATCTGTGTGTTTAAATGGATTTTTTTTATGACAGTGATGTAAATTGCGGGGAGTCTGATGACTTTGTATGAAATAAAACAATTATTTTTAAAGCAAAGAAAACTAAGCTCCAGTGACACAGGAGAAAATGGGGAAGCACTGGAAAAAATGAAAAGTCTACCAAACGGGGTGAAAAACAGGGGCAAAGTTTCAAACACTGGCTGATGACTGAATGTGAAACAATTATAGCAGAGATTTGGGTTGAGTGGTGGAGAGGCGATCCTATTAGGGCTTTCAGGAGAAACATGTCATTTTATCGACAGTGACAGTGACACCAGATGTCATTTTAATTGACACTATGCCATAGGAGAGGAGGGAATGAGAGAAGGCGTGCAAGAGAGCAAGAGAGAGGGAGAGAGAGAGATGGAGCCTGAGCCAGAGTCCTACTTCCCCCAGGGCGATCTTAATTGGTAAAGTTAGGAATATAAGCTATGAAATATTAAATATATAAAAGTAAAATGTATTCACTCTATGCTGGAAGCACTTTCACTTATAGGGGCTTTTTCACAGAGCAGAGGTAAGTTGGTAAACATTAGCTTTTTTCTAAATGGCATTCTGTGAAAGAAATGACATCCCTCAACGTTAAATACACATAAACATGCTGCATGCAATTTTATATATCATGACAGTGCATACTTTAAATCTATCGAGAAGAAAATGCACTTAAAATAGTCAGTATACAAACAAACTATTTCTGTGGCTTTAATTGAAATGTACTTCTAATTTTTTGAGACGAGATGAGTTTGCATGGTTGGTTTCCTTAAATGGCAGTGAGTGGTATTCATCCCAGTAACCTTTTCATGTTGTTTTCATTTGTTGATGGGTAGTGTAGGGAAGTCTGTAAGTAAGATGAGGGGAGTTTGTGTGCTTATTGCCTCTCAATGGCAGCAAATTGTAATAGATTTCAATTCATAGATTTATTTCCTTGTTTGGTAACACTTTATATTAGGGAACACATATTAACCATTAACTAGTTGCTTATTAGCCTGCATATTAGTAGTATATTTGCTTTTATTTATTAGTCATTATAAAGGGGAACATGTTCTGAGTAAGAAAGACTTCATTTAGAGATATTTGGACACATTTAACACTTGCAGTTTTGTGTTTTGTTACATGTGAAGAGAACATATTTATTAAGTCTTATGAAGGGAGTATGACTATTCTTGTGGTACTACCACCGTATAAGGCCCATACTGAGCAAAGCATATTAAGATTGTAATTCATGTACAACAACTTCCTTACTTACTATCAATAAGCAGTAATTAAGAAGCTATTGAGGGAAAACTCTTAGTTAATGACCTAGTAGAATTGAGGTCATGCAGAATAAGGCATTAATAAGTGCTATATAATAAACCCACAATAGCGAGAGAGAGTGAGAGAGCGAATTGAACGGGAAGCGGCAACAACTGTATTTTGCATACTTGTACAGCTTTAAATAAACAATAAATCTCCAACTCACCTCCAGCTCGCACTACAAAATGTATATGCCTTCTAAACCATGACTAAATCTATAGTTGTTGGTTTTTTTCACTGCAAAACCGAACACACAACACCGGTCCTCCATGTTTGTTTTTCTTCTGAAGTCATGTTTAATCACGCGAGTATTCCACACTCCAGTTCAGAGGGGGGCGGTAATGTTCCTAAAAGTTGTTAACCAACCACCATAAAAAAACTGAAGAAGAAGATATCGCAAGATTCTGTGAGATTTCAAGTGTCTGGAATCGCCACTGTGGAATCGTTTCCTTACCAGTGGCAAGTGTCTGGTCTTATGTTCTGGCCAAATCATCCAGTGTGTGTGTTCTGAAGATTATAAGATAAAAAATTGGTTAAATCTGACGTTATGTCGGTGGTCTCACTTGTTTTTATAATCGGTCAACAGTTTAAAATTCTCTAGTGTGCAGGGGGAATTCCAGTATTTTTCAAACTGGGCCCTTTGTTTATAAATGTGGATGTGTAAATGAATGGAACAAAAACTTTTGGAATCAGTGGCATACAATGCTATCTTAGGGGTCAGGAATGAAAGACCAAGAAACGTCCAACAATAGTTGTGATTTTTCACCGATAAAACGCCGGAATTGTTACAAAACTCAACAGTGTGAATCTGGTAGTAAAAATCACATTTGTTTTCTTTTTTGTGACATTTTTATTCATTTCACAGGTATGATAAAATTCAATTTCCTTTAAGGCTTATTTTATTTTACTTGAACACCCTCTCCCTCCCACAAACCATCCACTGGTCCAAAAGACAATGTAGGGAGAAACACCTATAAAAACATAACTAAGATTTTTTTTTTATAATAATAGGGGGGGCTACTGAAGGCATCAGAGCCGATCGCCGTCAAATGTCTGGATCTATTGTCTAGGTCAGTGGTCGCCAACCCGTCGATCGCGATCTCCTGGTCGATCTCGCAGTCTTCACTATCGATCTCCGAACTCTCTGGACTCACTGGCTGCGGTGGTGCCGCAGATCAGCTGTGTGTCGGTTGTCTGTTGTTCACACGGCAGAGTGTCCGCAACTGGCGGTGGAGCTGCTAGTTTATCTACTGCATTGCCTTCGAAAAAACAATGTCATATGTTCCTGTAGAAGCCAATACATCAACTGTGTTTAAAAAAAAAAGGGTACTACAAAGTACTACATACCCACAATCGTTTGGTGTAATAGCAACGTCTCTGATACCATGAAAATGTTAATCACAACCGCGAAAATCATGCTGGCTATGATCGGATTGTTTAGTGTAACGTTACAGTTACCACAGAGAAATCAGGATTTTCCTTTCTAACATGCTGCGTTTTTTAAAGTTTTTTTTAAGATAAGGAAAGGTTACTACAAGTCAGTTCATGAACTGCAGAGTAGTGCTAGTGAGGGCCAACTTGTGTATATGCAAACGTACAAGACACAAACTACAATATAATGCAATCAAGAAGAAGCGTGCTGTAAGAAATCTAGTACATTTCCCTTTTTGTCCATTTGCCATGTTTCCTCTAGCTTCTAGTCCTGGTTCCACTCTTAAAACTCAGAATTTCCAGAAAAGTCAAAAAAAGTCAACGGACAAAATGAAAATGAATTTACTTACGCAACCATCATTTCTGGGAGCGTAACAGTGATGGCAGTTTCTGGCAACATTTCATGTCTCGCTCATGAAGATGTCTTACTCACAACTGTGTAGCAGCTAGCTGTCCCTTCCCTGCTTGTTACCTCTCACTCCTCCTCCCAAGTTCTTTAATTTAGGAGCTCTATATCGCTATATTCCAGCTCAAACAAGTAGAAATGCTCATCATCAGTCAAATTTTTCATCAACCCTTTCCACATCAGAAAAAGATTCAGCAATAATTGCTTCTCTGAGTAAAATCCAAACCCCTCTCTACAACTCACTCACATTTCCACCTCTGTCTTCCTGTAACAAGCCTTCCTGTCAGTGAGATATCTCATTTAGCACATAAACTTGTGTGATTAAACGTGACTTCAGAATAAAAACAAACAGGGAGGTGGACAACCGGCATTGTTAGCTAGTTGCACTTGTTTATGTAATGTTTTGTACAAACAACAAACCACAATAAACAAGCACTGGTAGGGCTGGAGGGCCAGAAACCACTGCAACATCCTGGCATTTTGATGCATTGGTATTGGTGCCTTGGTCTGTCAAAATTTGTTTTGGAATGCCAACTCTGGAGAAGAGCTCTACTAAGCATCGTATTACATCTTTCACCTGAACCGACCGTAGAGGATAAACACCAGGGTACCTGGTGGCATAGTCACAGATTACTAATGCATACCTGTATCCTGAGCTACTCTTGGGCAACTTTCCAATGATGTCTGTGGCAAAGGACGTTGCCACCGGGGTCTCCCCACAACAACCAGAGACGAACCACTCAGGCTTTGACTTATTTAATAAACTGAACTGGACCAAACATAAATTTCTGCTGGCGTCTCAGCTTGGCTCAGCTCAGTCTCTTTCTTCTCATGTGTCTGTCAGTGTCTTCGTGTTTCTCTCCGTGTTCCTCCCATGTGTCTCTCCCTCTGGGAGGATGACGGCGGGAGAGAAGCAGAGCGAAGGTGTGATCAAATTAGCATATGACAAAGTTATAAAGTTGAAAAAATTAATAAAGTTATTATTACTAATAATAAATGTATTCATATTAATTATTAGTAAGCCTATACCAAAAGTACTGCAGTTACTGAAGACTATACATATATTCATGTGATGCTTGATGTTATATGTTGAACATATTGTAGAGGGAAAAAAAACATTTACAAGGTATATGTTGAGTCAAAGCTTTATTTACATACAGCACAAATAATGTAAAAACACAAGTGGCCTAGCCAGTGAAAAACTAATCAGGTGAAGCTTGACATGTCTCTTTGCCACCTCTGGGTCATAAGTTCTTTGTGGGACTCTGTCCGAATCTGCTCCAGTGTGTAGACGTCTGTGGTGTGTAGCTGTGAGATTCAGTGTAGCTTCCAGTCTTATTTGAAGTGTGGCACACAGGTCGGTGAGCTCCTGGCTTTGGAAGGATGGATCCATGTCATCTGTCCCACTTCAATCAGCTGTAAACAGAATTACTACAATCAGCACAGTTCAATGACAACATACACCTACACATGTAACCAAAAAATGATCGAATTAATCTAATCTTACCCTCTTTCTTCTCTGTCGACTCCTGAACTTCTCAATGCTGCTGCAAGAGCTGCAAGGTCTGGTTGGATGTACAGGAGGTTCCTTCATACTGGCTCATAGTATGTCTTACATGTAGCTGGAAAACCACAATGTTAATAAACGGAAATAGCCTTGCTTATTCACCGTAAGAAGATCCACGGTAAAAAACACAATTACTACACAGTTACCTACATACAATGACGTCATTTTCCACAAAAGAAATCTGGACTTGCAGCGAGAGCTTCGACCAAATGTGCAGTGCCTGCCTCGTTGTGGGGGGGGGGGGGGGGGGGGGGCTCAGACTGTGAAAAACAATGATGAAATGGACCAGATAAAGTAAACTTAGAGAATGTATTTTATACAGCACAGCGCATCTCTCAGGGAAAGAAGTATTTACGAGCTGAGTGTGATCTTTTCAGAGTAAAACTTCACATATGACCTTTTCACTTTTGAAGCAGCGGTTATAACAGTTTTTAAATTGTGCCTTACATTTATATAGGATGAGTATGTGACTGAGGACCAGTTTATTCTTTCTGGTGTTAAGTTAATGTACTTACATGATTCTTGCTGTTCTTTGAACGTTATTAATGGAATACTGGGAAAGTTTAATAACAACAATAGGACAATTGAAGTCCAAATTATGAGGCAAATTCAGCAGACTCAACAGCTTAGTATGCCATGGACATGGACATGTGAATATTGTGAAACTCTAATTTATTTCCCAGTAGTTTAGGAGGACAAATGTTTGGGACTTTGTCACGCGATGACACAGCTGATATGCTTTATGTAAAGCACAGTGTTTTGGTGTCAGTAGAAAGACTTCTCTTTGTAACTCTACAGTCGTGCCACTCTCTCGATTCCAAGAGATTTTCTTGGATGAGCTTGACGGACAATGTTAACAATGTATCATCAGATGTACCCTGAAAATTGTAGCACTGATTACACTCATTATAGCATACTTACTTACATAAGGCAAATTTATTCGATTATACGATTTATGATTCTATAATTATATTATATATATATATATATATTATATATATTATGTATTTATACGAGAGATTTTCTGAAAAGGGAGTTAGGTGTCGCTCTGCACCACTGGCGAGTGAAACTATCCTGATTTGCATTTGTAAAGATCACAGTTTTGTCTTTTACATGTGAAAGTCGCCCCTAGACCTAGGAGCAGGGGGGTAAACTGCCAAGTTTCTCAGGCTTGTAAAACTGCCCGAAACTGGAACCCCACGTCAATTCCAGGGATTTCCTGGTAGTTTTCTGTGCTGCCTGCAGATTCCCATGAACAGTCGTGAACCTGAACTTCCACAGCAATTTACAGTGCTGTTTACTGACGAACATCCCATTCATGCAGTGCAGGCCAATAGAAATTCTCACTGATTCGTTCATATGCCTTGGCTTGTCCTAGATGTCCTGCCCATGGGATGGTGTGTCCTAGATTTAAGATCACCTGGTGGCAGTCAACAGAATGACAACACATGCAGCCTATTCTTCTTACCTCTAACCCCAGGTTCTGGCAATCCTCTCAAACCAGACAAAAAAAAGGCTCTGCATCCTCACCTTCTTTGAATTCAGGAATTCTTGGCTCTGAAACCCGGGAGGGTGGAGCTTTGTTGGTAGATGATGTGGTGAATTACTTGATAGCTGATCATGGGGAAGGGGTTGTGGTGAAGCAGGTTTGTGTGGAATGTGTTAGGATCCATGTGTCTTGCGATGCTCCCATTCCTTATAAACACTTTATTTGAGTTTGCTCAAACGTCTGGCCTCAGCTGCCCTGAGACTTTTCCACAACTACTCATAGCCAGTAGTAGACCATTACCTTCATTTGTTAGCTTCTGGTCTGTCAGATCGGAGTGCTCACCCTTTCCACCTTTCAGGCATCCCTGGGGGTATTTTTTCCATGAGTTGATCTGTTGCCTCCACTCAGAGCATGCGGATTGGACTGCTTCCCCGCCACACAGTTATCTCCAAGCTGTTCACTGCCTCGGAGTCATCACCACCCTATTCCTGGTTTCCAATAGTTGGTGAACAATATTTTAATATATCATTGTATGCCATTTTTTTACACATGCATTCATCTTAAAAGTTACCTAGTATGACCTCCTGCAGCTTTAGGCAGTAATTTGATCATACTAATATTTATTTTGTTTGGTTTGTATTTGTGTTTAACATTTTCGAGAAACAATTCATTCACAGAATTTTAAGAAAGTGGGTCTGTCGGCTTCAAATTAGGGGTGGATTTATTTGTTACGATAATTACTTTAAGCCAATTAGGCCTCTCACCCTATTTGTCTCTCTGGCTTTGTAAATAAATAAGTGTAGTCACTGAAGCGCTGTACAGCAGCTGTCAGCCAACAATTATACTGAAAATGTGTTTCAGCTTTACTACCTCTAAGTGTGGGTTTTAGTAATGTGACATTTTTTGTGTCCCATTATGTCAATTTCAGCTGTTTGGGGACATAGTGATACTAATCGATTGTCCTGCTTTTGCAGAATAAGGTCATGCTCCTTTAAGGCTGATAGCATCACTGTGAAGTGTATTTATTGTATTTTTTGGCTAAACTGACCCCTTGCTGGAAGGTTTGTTATGACTTGTGTTTCCTTAATGTGTGTGTGTGTGTGTGTGTGTGTGTGTGTGAGTGTGTGAGAGAGAGAGAGAGAGAGAGAGAGAGAGAGAGAGAGAGAGATATAAAACCAGAGTGTTAACTGTTTATGATATGAAGGTTAGGGTTGGATATAAATGTTCTACCTAAAACAGGATAGAAAAGTTCACACACATAAACTGCACACACTAAGACTTTTGTACAAACAGATATAGAGACAGATATGTCAATACTAAAATACTATTTTATTAATGATTTTTCCTTAAAGCTCCGCCACGCATACTGGAACTTTGGCCTTTGGAGCCTTGGGAGCCGCAGCCGCAGCCAGACGAGTCCCAAATTAAAGATTAATGTTTTCCTCGGGAATGGTAGGTGGGAGCAGCCAAAGGAGCAAACTGAAAATAATAATGCTCTGCTGGTCCATGATTTTGGTCAGTTCATTCTGTCAGGGTGAGGTGTGCAGGTGGACCCAAAATGCAGAAGCAAGGTAAATTAACAAAAGGTTTCCTTTTTATAAGTATTAACTGTACAAAAAACGAGATACAAAAGAAAAACAGGATTATAAAAAAACTTACATGCAAGGAAACACATAAGGAACAGGAAAAGGCAGCAAAAGACGACGACTTAAAGACGACCAACTGACAAAGACAAAGGGAAGCACAGAGACTTATATACACAAGGGAGGCAGGGATGACTGAACACATTAGGAACAGGTGCAGACAGTCACAGGGGCGGGAAACAGGACAAGACAGGAACTTAAGCTACAGACACACAAGGAGCAACATTTCTAAATAAAACAGGAAACTGAGAACTTAGGGAAAAACAACCAAACACAAACACAAGCAGTAAGCAAAAAGTCCACAATAAAGAAGTGTCCAAACAAAATCCCCAAACTCTTTATCTCAGAGCCATGACACCCTTATAGTTAGAGTCCTCAAGGAACAGGCTTATCTGCCTTTTAAACAAAATTGGAGATGGCACTCCAATAGGTTTATTGCATGTTACGCCTAAAAACACATCTATGATTAACTTAGAGACTAAATACAACCCTTCTGAACCAACAACCCTCCGTTTACACACTTGAGCCCCTAGTTTCAATTCTTCTTTTCTATCTCGATCCATCTGTCAGTCCCTCTATTATCTTTCCCTCTCTCCTTTCTTGAGGCTTTTTAGACTTTTTACTGCTCTCAGAAATCATTGCCTTGGTCCCTATGGGGAAATTTGTCCTGATAAAATGACACTCACACATACTCACATGCAAACGTACTCATATACACTAAAGTGTGCACACACTCTTATACACACAAACAAATACACTCGCGCACATTTCCAAAAAGCCTGTATTTATCCTAATAAAACGTCAAGCCAGCAGCAAAATGAACCATAATGACTTTCAGGCTGTACTAATGGCCAATAAATCCTGGATTACGGAGCTCACACACACTCCCTCCCTCCCTCTCTTTCTCTCTCTCCCTCTCTCTCTCTCTCTCACACTAACACACACACATACACACACTGAGACACACACTCATATGAACACACCCACACTGGGTCATGTTTCATGGCGTGCTGTGCTGGGTTCATTCAGGAGTCAGATGGGTAAAGTTTTAAGCTGTTTTCTGCTGTTAATGACTGTTGTGCTGACTTTTATAATAACAGCATGGAAAGGAATCATCAGGAATTAGCATGCCAGGATCATTTAAACTGATGATTCATGATGACTGGGACTGGAAGACACACACACACACACACATTGAAGCAGCATTAACACACGATGGCCTCCATCACAGAATTTCACTTTGTGACAGTTCAGTCATTTTCCAGCTAAATGTATAAAATAAAATCCTGGAAGCAGTGTCTCCATTGTCTTTCATTATCAGCTGTGTGATGGATGCATTTCACTGCTGTATTTTAGTCAGAATCAGCAGGATAAAGTAAAAATGAGGGGGAATCTGTGTATGAGAAATTCTTAGGGGGAATTTCTACTGTAATGTGTTGATGAAAATGATTGCTTAGATTACGCAGGATAATTCATAAATCTGGAAACTACGATTTATTTGACTCAAATAAAGCAGGTTTATAGGGAACAGTATCAATGTAAAGAAATATTACAGTACAGTTTCTATACATTCATATTTGTGTTTCACATTAAGCCAGCTAATTTTGAAAACAATCACCTGCCAAGTATTTAAAGCCCTTAACCTTTTCCCCAAAAATTATAACAAAGCCTTTTCAGATGCTCATCCCAGTTGTAAAGGGGTGGCTGTGGCTCAGGAAGAAGAGCAGGTCATCCTCTTAGCGAGAAGGTTGGCTCCTGCAGGCTGCAGACCTAATGCCTGCACTCTTAACCCGAATAAGTTGACTTTACTTGAAAATTGCGTGGAAACCCGTTGCCTTAAACCATTTAAGTTTTTACGCAAGCTAAAACTCAACCGGTCAAGTTGTATTAACACAAAAACTTAATTAATCAGAGCACATATACAAGTTCACATTAGCTATCTTCACTCAAAATCATTAGTTAACATAAATTATTTCTTAGTTTAATGAAATTATCATTTTAAGTTTAACAGAGTGTAAGTAATGTACTTTCTTTTAATTTTATCATATGAGATAGCTAAATACATAGTTTCAACAAAATTGTGTGGAAAGTAAGACATTAAACAATAATTTAAATTCTCAAATGCATTTTATTGTTCACAAAACCATTTAAATATTTTATCACAGCAGTAAAAAAGCTTGTCAATCTAAAGAAAAGTAAAGACACACAAGAACTAGCACCATTTGTGAACGTCACAGACTTAGGGTAATAACATAAGTATGCTAGTCCAAACAGAATACACAGCCTTTGGCAGGCCCATCAAAACTTCTCCCTCGATGATGATCTTCATTGAGGCTGAACTGAGATGCAGGGAAGACGAGAGCACAGCACTTTCATGCTCAACAAGGAGGATCCCAATATCAATATGGTGGAAGGAGTCATCATCAGAGTCCTTAATAAAGAAGATAAACATAAGAGCACAATGACAACTCATTAAATAAATATCACAAATGTTTAGCGATGTAGCTGAAAAAGGCTATTGCTAGTTTATAAGTTTACTCGTGTAAATGTCTTAACAGTTTGAGCTCAACAATAGACCACTTATCCAGCCTCAGTGGATTGGGGTACTCAGTGAAGAGAAATATTTTTGGCAGATTAAAAACCACAATTTTCACATGAAAAGTGGAACAATATCTTATTATTTTAATTGTATGGATAAAACTATGCCCATATGGTTTTACAAATAATATGTTTAGATACGTTTAAATAAAGAAAGAAGTTACTTACAAGAAGTAGAAGTGAAGAAGTCTGTCGGGTTGTCTCCCAAGAATAATGGGAAGGCCTCCGTGTGGATATCAGCTCTGTCATTTTTTAGAGGGTCAAATGAAACTTGTTAGATAATATAATGACGAGAAATGAATGGTTTATAAATGAAAGCTGAAACAACCAAGCACAATTTGGATTGTATTGCACAATTACACAAGTAGAAAATGTTGTCATGACATTGGCAAGTAACATGATGGGTATGCACCAACCTTGGTATCTTGTGAGAACTGTGAATAGCTGCCCAACCTTCCCTCTATTGGATCAAAATATTTGAATACGAGCAGGACTGTGCCCATCAACACCTTCATAGAATTTCTGCTTGAGGTTCTTGCCCCCAAACCTTTTGAACTCCAAGTAAACCTGAAAACAACAGAGAATGTTACAGTATTACATTACAGGTCATTTCTGCTCAAGTTGTTTCCTTTCCACTCTACCTGTATTGTGTGTGCATATCAATACCACCCTGCACCTCTACAATCACAGTCATTTAATGTTAAAATCGTGAGCAGTTCATTAACAAGCCTCATTGTTTCAACAAAGCACAGTGCACATTTTGAATCGGTATGAACAGCGAGCATGAGCCCCAAGTACATGCATGCTAGCATCATGCTAACACATGCTAACACTAAATTTAGAGTTTAGCTGACATTTTAGCTAAGAGTTTTGCAGAATTTTTCCTTTACACACACACCATTTCATTTGGTGTAACTTTTATTAACACTGCTTTTAAAAAAAACTGTTTTCATAACTTAAAGTTAATGTTTCGCTATCGGCAGCAGTCTGTGAGCCAACAGAAAATTGATAGCACATTGACACTTACTTAAGCTTGTGTTGTCACTGGACCATCTTTTTGATAATAACATGTTCCAGAGCGCTGTCTGAAAAATACTTAATTTGGTTAAACACACTCACCATTCCACTTGATGTTGATGCTTCCAAGCTCTCACAGTTCTCACAGGTCAAGTTCTCCTGTCTGACGCAGCAGCAACGGACTCCTCACACAGAACATGTCCCAACTTGTTACCGACAGAAATTCAAATAAGCCCCTCCCCTCCCTTACAGAAAAGCTAAATGTTAAGTTACCTCTGCTTAACATGGTCATTAACACTGGATGTTACAGCTGAATAGTACAAACTACTAATTTGTTTTAGTAATGACATGATGTTTGTACAAAACAAGATAGAATAAGTAATGACCACTAAAGAAGTTTATTTCAAATAAAATCCGGGTTTAGAGTGTGGGCCACACGTCGCAGGTGTCTGTCGTTCACACAGGCAGCGAGTCTGCTGCTACATTAGGTTTCTGGTTTGAATACTGTATTTCCTCAAATAAAAGTACAGCTATATATGCATTCAATGCCAGCACAATACTGTGTGAAAGTGTGCTTCTTCTGGCCCTGCTATAACAATCAAAACCTTGTTTAAACAAACAAATGGATTCAGTCAACAGAAACCATGAGAGTGGGTACAGGAAGTGTTGCATTTTTATGTTTGTGACATACTCGACAGTTAGAAGTCTTTGAAACTGTGATAACGATCATTATCACTGTCTATTTTAGCTTGGGCGTGCAGAGAAAATAGGCGAGACTCTAGGAGAGCAGCCGGGCTTGCGAACCTAAACCAAAAGCAAGAAGTTCTGCGATGCACACGTGCCACTCACGCAGCCAGTGTGGCACGGGCACAAGTGTCCTTGTGCAATACACTGAACCCCTAAAAATTGCCCTTGACAGCTGTTCTGTCAGTTTATGAGTGATGTGTGAAAAACATTGCTTATAAATGCTGTATGAATGTGTGTGATACTCTGATTGGCCCTTATGTCTGGAAAAGTGCAATAAATGCAGTCCGTTGAGGTCGTAGCCTTTCTGTCAGCTCCAACCAATCATCACTCTCTCTTACTGCTCACTGGATAATTCTTGTTTTTGAGCCTGTGTGACACCAACAATCAAGTCACTGAGATTTTTTTTTTTTTTCAGTTGGGTATTTGATGAGATCATTAACTGAAGCTCCTGACCTGTATCTGCAGGATTGTAGGTATTGCACTGCAGCAATCCATCCAATATGGTCCAGATTTCAAAGCATTTGCCAGCCACTTTGTTCAAAAAGGACAGCCACAGTTTTTTACAGTTACATTAATATTACATTACATCACACCCAGTTCTCCATTATTTGTGGTGTGTGGCATCCTTTTTTGTGCCTTTACAAGAGCACACACACTCCTCCACTCCTCACTCCACTTTTTCACTCCTTATAGAAATTTTTGCTCATGTAGGAGGATAATTTAGCTGAAATTAATTTCAGCCTCAGCACTTCACACACTGTAGTGTCATTTTAGTAGAAGTGAAGTAAAGAGAATTTCAAACCCCTGAGTGAAAACTCAGGGGTTTGGAAAGATGGTCAAGGTCATGTGGAGGAAACATTTGTAGCAGAGGAGCACATGGGAGCAGTTTTGCCCTCGAGGCTTTTCACAAGAAAGCAGAGGATCCCAGACAGAAAGTCAGATAGAAAACAGAAACATAAGATAGAAAAGAGGACGAGGGCACCATTTGGCAGAGCATTGACAGAGTTGGTAAACTTGAAGTATCCACATTTCTTTAGGAAACCACATTCCAATGATTATCCACAGGTTATTTTAGTCAAATAAAGGGTTGTTATTGCATGTTTTTCCTGTAGGATTTATACTTTATAATGGAAGATGATCTGTTCACAAATCACAGGTACACAGTCCACGGTTTCGTGCCCAGGTTTCAGAAAATATTATGGATGATGAGGCAACTGATTTTCAGATATAGCACAATTGGATCATATGTGACCACTCATAATAAAGTTTATATTACTCAAACTGATATCAATGGTAAATGGTTATTTAGCACTTTTCTTGAAGCGCTTTACATTACAGTTTTGCCTTTCACCCCTTCGCAAATACAATCTGGTCCATAAGTATTTGGAAAGGAAAAAGACAAAACTTTTTGAATTTTGCCTCTGTACAGCACTGCAGTGGATTTGACATCAAGATGTGATTGAAGTGTAGACTTTCAGCTTTAATTCAAAGGGTTTAACAAAAATATGACATCACCCTTTTAGACATTTTTACACAGAGTCCCTCTATGTTTGGAGGCTCAAAAGTAATTGGACAAATGACAGTTTCATGGCCAGGTGTGGCCTGTTCCTTTGTAATTTTATGACAAATTAAGCAGATAAAAGGGCTGTAGTTAATTCCAAGTCTTGAATTTGCATTTGGTAGCTGTTCAATGGGAAGTCTTAATATGCGGTCCAAAGAGGTGTTGATGCAGGTGAAGGACATCATCTCTAGACTGAAAAAACTAAACAAACCTATCAGACAGAGGCCAAATCAACACTTTGTTACATTCTTAGAAATAAAGAATACACTGACGAGCTCAGCAACACCAAAAGGCCTTGAAGACAACGGAAGACAATTGAAGTGGATGATCATATAATTCATTGCTTGGTGAAGAAAAACCCATCACAACATCAAGCCAAGTAAGGAACACTCAACGAGGTAGGTGTGTCGAAGTCTACAATCAAGAGGCTCCTTTATGAATGTAAATACAGAGGGTTCACCATAAGGTGCAAACCCCTGGTAACACTCAAGAACAGAAAGGCCAGATAAGAGTTTGTCAGAAAACACCTAAAAAAGACGTTCCAGTTCTGAAACAAGAGTTTTTGGACAGATGAAAACAAGATTATCTTGCACCAGATTGTTATGCAGGGTATGGAGAAAGAAAGGAACGGCTCATGACCCAGAGCATACTATATCATCTGTCAAACATGGTGGAGACAGTGTTATGGCATGGGCATGTATGGCTACAGTTGACCTGGGTCACTGGTGTTTATTGATGATGTGACTGCTGATAAAGTATAGGGCTATGCGATCTGGTCAGATTCAGCCAACTGCTGCAAAACTGATAGGACGGTGCTTCACATTACAGATGGATAATGACCCAAAACGCAAATGCAACCCAAGAACATTTCAAAGCAAAGAAATTGAATATTCTTCAATGGCTAAGTTAGTCACATGACCTCAACCCAGTTGAGCATGCTTTTCACATACTGAAGGCAGAAGGACCCACAAACCAGGAGCTGCAGTAAAAGGCCTGGCAAAGCATATTTATGGGGGAAAAGTGGTAATGTCCATGGGTTCCAGACTTCAGGCAGCTATTAACTGCAAAGGATTTTCAACCAAAAATAAAAAGTTGTGTTTATTTGTCCAATTACTTATGAGCTTCTGAAAATGGGGGGACTATATACA
Organism: Hippoglossus hippoglossus; assembly: GCF_009819705.1. NCBI lineage: Eukaryota > Metazoa > Chordata > Actinopteri > Pleuronectiformes > Pleuronectidae > Hippoglossus > Hippoglossus hippoglossus. The sequence continues at coordinate 1,545,348 of NC_047151.1, read as the reverse complement.
AAAATGGCTGTAATTTCCAAACGGTTGATGTGATATTTTTGTTTAACCCCTTGAATTAAAGCTGAAAGTCTACACTTTGATCACATCCTTATTGCTTGATTTCAATGCTATTGTTTTCCATTCACCAGCACTTTTCTCTGTCATTCATACAATGCCGGAACAGCCGTCAGGGGTACTTTGGGGTTCAGTATCTTGCCTGCGGACACTTCGGCAAGCTGAATGGAAGGAGGGGATCGAACAGCAGACTAGTTCGTGGACGACCCACTATACTTCCTGAGCCAATGTGATTTTCAAAATATAAGCTTCTAAATGATATTAAGATTAGTTTTGGTAAACAGGATGTCATCATTTTAACTTCAAACAGCCTCCTTACTACAGCTGTGTGGTATAGACGTGTTCGTTTCTAATATAAATCAATTACCTACAAAATGGACCATTGCATCAGACATCCAATCTACTCTTAAAATTAAAATGTGTTTCAGGTGACCAGGTTGCATTCAGAGAGAGCTTGTCCACATGACATCATTACATTACATTACATTACATTTCATTTAGCTGAAGCTTTTTTATCCAAAGCAACTTACAATAAGTGCATTCAACCATGAGGGTACAAACCCAGAACAACAAGAATCAAGAAAGTACAATTTTCTTCAAGAAAACCAAACTACAAAGTGCTATATGTAAGTGCCATATAAGTGCTACTAAATCTTTTTATTTTTTATTTATTTATTTAATTTATATTTTGTTTTATCCAAGGTGTAGTCAGAAGAGATGTGTTTTTAGTTTGCGGCGGATGATGTATAGACTTTCTGCTGTCCTGATGTCATTGGGGAGCTCATTCCACCATTTAGGAGCCAGGACAGCAAACAGTCGTGATTTTGTTGAGTGTTTAGCTCGCAGTGAGGGAGCAACAAGCTGATTGGCAGATGCAGAGCGGAGTGGACGGGCTGTGGTGTAAGGTTTGACCATGTCCAGGATGTAGACTGGCCCCGATCCATTCGCAGCACGGTACGCAAGTACTAGTGTTCATCTACATCACAGATATAGATGCACCCAAGACACACTGAGGACAGATTGTGATCCAATTGCCCATACAACCTTCGGAGGTGGTCATGGACACAGTGTTAATACTGTTGCACTGTCAATCCACATAGAACAACTACAACGAGGTAACAATAATCATATGTGATTGTGACCTCTGAGATTTCCTGAGAAGGGAGAGGCCGTCCTCTCATCAGTCCTTACGTTATTCAAGACTCTTGATGAAGACAAGAACAATCGAAAAGCACAAAAACACAATAATGCAGCTCCACAGATGGCCACCGTCTATGTTTGTTGTTTTTGGGCCTAACTTAAGCTGGGTAGAGCAATCAGAGCTCAATGTGGAATGTGGACACTAGAGCCACATATTAATACTATTTTTACCCAGTGTAATCAGGTTAAATCATATCTGATACAATGTGAATACAACATATTTTAACACATTGCTGTGTTCATGCTGGCTTTTATTGAATTTGACTACTGTGTAAAATAGAGTTATGGCCTTTCCACAGGCAACCAGTATAATATTCACCACCTCTATAATAAATATGTGATCAAACTGCATCATATCCATCATGTCAGAGGTGAACCACACAGACTGGACCACAGCCCCTTTCTAATAAATAAATGATACTGAATTCAGAAATATTAAAGGGGTTGGTATTGATGAGTGTGTACATTTTTACTGCTGCCACTCCTGTTAGCAGGTTAACACAAATACTACAGGATGGATTTCCACAAAACTTGTTGGAAGGATGAAGTATGGGTCAAGGAAGAGACAATTAATTTTCAGTGCAGATCTGGTTTAGAGGCTGGATCCAGATTTTGTTTTCTCACTTTCTTTAACTTAGCAAGATAGGGCATTTTTCAGCACTTTGAAACATTTTAAACACATGTTGATTTCTCCGAAAATAATTAATGGTTCTTGTTGATAAATAAATCAGTGGAGTGGTGGGACGTGGTCCAAGGAAGAACCCAATAACTTTAGACCGGATCCAAATAAATGGGCGCATCCAGGATTTAAGGATTCATTCAGTCTTTGAAGGTAGCTGGGCTGGGGTGCACATTCACAAAGGGTGCTCTCATTGCTCAACAGATTCCAAGTGACAGTTACAAAGAGTGAATGAGAGTGAAGTAAGGAGTGAAAGAGAAGTTCTTACACGTGAGAGAGTACTGCATTGTATGCCACTTTTTGGTACATTCACAACTGCAACTGAAACTATGAGGTCTCCCTCTATATCTACATCAGGAGCGAGCCTGCCATATTGCACTGACAAGTTTCTACAATAGCCCAGAATGGACAAGCATTGGCTCTAGAGAGGGCCTTTTGCATTTTCAAATTACCTGAGGGCCACTGTATGTTCTCCCACATGTTTGGAAGAGTGTGAGGCAAGGAATATTCAGTTTGTTGCAATCTGAATACCCCAAAACTCTGGATGCTACTAAATCCTCCACACTGAACCTTTTATATTGTGTTTTCTATTACAAATTCTTGGCTTCCTCATGACTTGATGGAATATGACCTGTCCTTCACACTGGTGTGGTCCGGACAGTGTGTTTCTGACCTTTTCAGAACACATGCATGCTCACATGCATTCATACCGAGAAATACAAACAGCCAGGTTCCTTCTTGATGGAAATATGGGAAGTAGATGTGTCGTTATTGGAGCATATCACTAGATGGACTGATCAGCAGTATTGCACCACACAGAGACACACAAACATCTGTAATTTCCATGACCAGTGAACCCTAGCTGACAAGCCGTCAGTGGACCAAAAAAAAAGACATCTTACAATCCACAATGTGTTTGAATTGACTCTGTGTATGTGAGTGCTTCAACAAAGACATGATTCCCTTCTCAAATCTCAACCCAAGAATCATCGTACAGTGTGTGTGTGTGTGTGTATGTGGGCATGCGCACATTTATATTTTCTGCAACAGCAGCACACACTCTAATTGTCTAAAAGGGAGAGCGCTGTTTCTCAGCCGCATGAGCAACTGCAAAGTGCTTATTTTCCATTTTTTCACTCTGCTTTCTGCTGATGGTTTTATCACCTCAGAGAAAATAAACTCCACAATTTCTTGGAAGGTTTTCTGCCTTTTGCCTTTCATCCATTCTCTCCCTCTCTCCACCTCGTAGCAAATATATATATATGGAAGTAAGCGCTCTTGAATATCTGTTACTCTTGTTCAGTAAACAGAGTTGTGTATGAAAAAAGGTAGTTTTAGCCTTCTCAGACTAAACTTGGTGTTAAATGTTTTTAGCAGCCTCATTTTATTCAGAAAACGTGAAAATTATCATTAGTTGTGTAAAAAAACAACAACAAAAAAACAGAAAACCTGAGAATCCCTTGTGAAAAGTGAGACTGGCGACTGGTTTTGAGCATTAGCTGCCGTAAAGAAGACATTAAACCCTCAGATAGGTGGGTTAAAAACGTTAAGGTTTCTGGTCAATATTTGCTCCAATCCTCACTTTGTTCAATTGGTCTTGGGTAGTGGGTAAAACAATTGATGCTGGATGGTCTGAGTGTATGTGACAGTGTGGGGATTTCAGTGATTGTGAGGGAACAAAGTATCAAGACAATTTTCTCTAATCTCCTCACAAATGTCCAGATTATTGCTCAGTATATCCATATCCTGAAATAATACCCAGTAGTTAAATAATATTAACAATATACATTTTTAGTTCCAAATTATACCTCAGTAGATCACAAACAACCCAGTATGTGGAATAGGTGCCTAGTAGAAAGCAAAAGTTCAGGTTCAGTACACAGAAGTTCATTCAGGATCATGCAGAGGTATCATAAGCACAGCGACTTGACATTATACAAGGAAATCTACTGGATCTCTGAAAGGGAAAAAACAAGAGGAAGACGCAATGAGGTACAGAGTTTGGTAGAATCTCCAATATCTAAATCAATCCAACACAGCAGCACCACAATACAAAGCCTGTAGTTGAGTTTTTGACGACATAGTGTCCATGGTCAGGTCAAGACCAAGGTTACTGATGCAGTTGCATTTCACATGCTTACTTACGTTTAAGAGAAGGCAGGTATATTAAAATGGCCACCTAGAATAATAGTGGTGCGACCAAAAGTAACATTGTCTTATTTTATAAGAAATGTCACAATATAGTAAGCATTATTTTGAGAATCTCAAACTGCTGCGCATGCTAACATGAGCAAAATCTTCAAACTAATTAGAAAGCAGACTGAAGGGTGAGAGAGGTAGCAGCTGGGGGTTTGTGAATCCTGCTGTGGACCAGAGTTTTAGCCTTGAGCTGTGTGTGTGTGTGTGTGTGTGTGTGTGTGTGTGTGTGTGTGTGTGTGTGTGCATGTATGTATGGGTGCGCACACGCACATCTCAAATGCCACCAACATTTTTTCTAATCCACAGGGATACAACTTGGCATCTAGTGGAACCTTCTCTCACTGTGACAGTTTTAGCTCACTGATTCACAAAGTGTGTGTATGTGTGTGTGGTTGTGTGGGCCTGCCTGCCTACATATGTACGTGTTATTGTGTCCATAACATCTTCTCTCTCTCTGACTCACTCTTTCTCTCTTCTGCCTTTGCAGCTTCACTATTGTCTCTTCTCGGTTTGAGGGATTCAACATGAGCGCTTCAACAGCCCACTATGCTCATTACAATCACACACACACACACACACACACACAGCAGGTTGTCCACTAACCTCAGGGTTGGCTGTTTGATCCAGTATTCTGCATCCTGAAGTGACCTTGGACAGGGCACTGAACCCCGAATTGGCCTCAATAAGTGATGTATGCACATAGATGCACTGCATGAATGTGTGTGTGAATAGATGAATGGCAAAAAGTGAAATGTAAAGCATACACACGTGTGTGTATATATATATATATATATATATATATATATAAATAAATGTATATGATGATTGCACAATGAATTCCATGCTGGAAAGGAGTAGGAAGAAGTCAATACTCTGCTCCAACACCCTTTTTCTTTTTAAATCAGTAAACTGTTAATCGTGAAAATCAACCCAGTGTCCATCATACACATCTTCAGTCATCACTATTCAAATATACTCTCTGATGTCGGCATAAACAAATGTCACATTTTTGAGACACCAAATTACACTTTACCCTCAAGCTACAACCACAAGAACATAAAATATCTTGCCAGGAATATATTATTTATTGTTGTACATTATGTGTGTAGTCTGAAATTTCACTAGATCTGTGACTTTCATAGCATCTATACAAACAGCTTCTTAGTATGTTCATGAGATCCTGCAATGTTTCCTATTCTTGTGACTCTTTGTTTGTAGAATGCACATTGAATTTAAAGTGCTTTTGTATGTGTTAGCCCACACCTCCACACAGTAATTGTGCCTTTTATTCCCTCAACAGCAAAGCTAAATAAATGTGTGTAGAGCGACAGAGATGAGCACACACACACACACACACACACACCCGCACACTCGTGCAGATAAGAGAGAAATTCTTCCCGCAGATTATGACACAAACACAGTTTTTTTATTTCATTGTTGCAGAAGAGGCGACACCCCATTTATCCATGAACATACATGTGAATTCAGCAGGTTATTATAAAGATCAGTTGTACTAGTGAATGATTAGACTGATTAGAAAAGAGCAGAGGAGCAGACTTACTTCATGACCAGAGCTGAGTAATGCGCCTCGTGTGTGGGGTGGTCAGATCACGATCCAAGATATAATAGCTAATACTTGAAAACCACCATAATTGTGATTTTGCTGTAATTTAAATTTAAATTTCTAAAGATTTGCAACCAATCAAGGTTTGGAGATAACAAAATAACTGAAATAGATCCATTTAAAAGTTAGAATCAGGCTAGGAATTAAATGTTGTTGCATCAGAAATAAAAGGTCCATTTTATTTAACGTTTTGCTTTTCATCTGTGTTTCCATAATATGAAAAAAAGAAACAAAGGTCTCTGTATGACTTTACATTCATATTTACATACGTCCAGAGAATATTAGCTTTTATTTCTCACTCTGAATTTAGAGTATGGGGGATTTTCTTCAAAACAATACATACATTTTTTTACAATTTAACCTAAATCTGAAAACTTCACTGGGACGCATTTTTTCCTTATTTGACAACAATACAGTTTTTTTAAATAGAAAACATGACTTAGGAACCCTGCAACAGTGACAACAAATACACTGGTTTTGCACAGGTCATGTTGGACATGTATGCATATGTTCAGGAGCATTTTAGCTTAAGAAACATATTAAAAAGAGTTGATTAAAAAGGTTGACATGTGTGAGTTTTGGCAGTTTAATTCTGTTTCTGCCTTCCTTTGGGTTTCTGTCACATGTTGAACGCCTCACAGTTTCCATATTGCACATTGTCGTATAACATCCCTCTGCTGAGCCAAATGGGAACCTCAGCATGTTTACATCCCCCGGCAGCTCTTATAGAATGACATCCGTGATAATTAAACACAATACAGTTGAATTCCACCATGACCAATTTAATCAGTCCTGTCTGGATGGGAGGTAAGAATGGTCTGTCAGATGGGAACTGTCTGTCTGATGGCATGGCATCCAGGGGGACCACAGTGACAGACAGACCAACTAAGAATAGCAGAGGATTGAGGACAAATTCACACCTGGGCCGATGAAAAAAGACCAAGGAAATAAATGTACAGCCATATTTCCTCCTGGTATGTGTAAAAACTACATTAAAGATAAATGTGTCTCCTAAAAAATGCAGTAAAAAAAGCTAGGATGTCACATCAAAGTTAGAGCCATGTACATAAGAAATATACCTTGTGAGACTACTCTACTCAGAAGTTGCCATTGACAATGAAAATCACTGTAAATATAAATAATGTCGCTGTCCTTCTAATACACCTCAGTGCAGCTTTATATTGAAAACAACGATGCAGTACAAACAACCACAATATCTTCATTCAAATATTTCAGATATCTCTGATTTGGACAACAGCTTTAAGCAGTAGGTTAACTTAACCATGATTTACTCCACCTGCGACTACTAAACTCTGAGGAGTGATGACCTAGAACTCACTCCAAATTGGAGCGGATGCAAGTGAGAAACTCAAAGTAGTCCCTTTTTCATACAAGGAAATAGTCACATTTATGGCCATATTTAAGTCAAAGTTCATGTAAAAAACATTGTGCTGCAGAACATATTGTTGAACTGAAGCTAAGTAGTGTGCACTGAACAGATGCTTTAAATATGAATTGATTGAATGTGAATATTGTGCATTGAATAGATAAAGTTGCATAACTGCCTTTCTTTGTGTATATTTAGGCTCGTACATTCAGCCTTTAACAGAAATTGCAAAAACTAATAAGTATGACCCTCCTAAGTGGGTTTCTTGGACGATATCAGGCCGGTAGATCCCGGCTTACGTTTGGAATTAAAAAGTGATCTTGGGCTCAAAAAGGTTGGTGAACACTGATTTAGAGCCTATGTGCAACCTATTTGAATTATGTGCCTGGTGCAGCGACATTTTTCTGCTTTTGAACTTACAGAAGTGGATTTGGACACAAACTTAACACACTTGTTCCTTGTGCTTTGGACCATTTACTTGGTTTGATAAAATAGAGCCCTTTCTGTTACCAATGAATGACAGGGTGAGAAAGGGGGTTCAGTTGTTATAATGATAATTACAAAGTCGAATTTGTATTGTATAGCAGAAACTGATATTTTAATTGTTACCTTTTACTTTTTTATATGACTTTCTAAAGAGAAAGAAAATGATGTGTTGTATTTTCATAAGAGGAACTGTTAAGTGTTTCAGTTGCTTAATACGTGGTACACTGGCATTATGCTAGCTGAATGAGGAGCTAATATTGGCACAGTAGTCAAATAATCTTCAGTCTCCCTCCATCTTTTATGATTATCTCACTTACGTGGGATTCATAACTGTGTGTGCTTGTGTGAATGGGCATGCACACGCATTTATACGGGTGTGCCTGTGTGTGTGTATGTGAGTGTGTAAAGAAGAGGAGAGGAAAAACACATGCATAAGTGCATAAAAGGAGCACGCATTTGTGTTGCTGGTGACTTTGTGTGTATATGTGTGTGTATGTGGTGGAAAATGAGTGTGCATGCATCCTCTAAATCACATCAGAAGGCTAATGTAGATGTTAAATTCAATCGGCTGTTGCATCATTTGTCTGGTGGATCGTTACTGGTAATACGTCTGTCATATTAGCAAAGCATTCCTCATCTGGACAGAAAAATCTCTTCCCTCTACTCACTGGAATGGCCCTGCTTAAGTGGTTGTATTTTTTCATTTGTGTTTTCCAGAAAATCTGTGCAATCTCACAAACAAGACAAATGGCATGCTTAGACAATTTATTGTGACTCCAAATACGTCCTGGGTTTAGTCCAGTATTAGACAGCAGGCAGATTACTGTACAGCAGAAAGCTATGTGGCATGTTTTGTACATTTCACATAAAAGTCCTTCTTCAAAATAGTTGTTTCTAAATCTGTTATCTAAGTATAGCTTGGACTCTGAATTCTGGATCAGGAAGAAACTATTACTTTTGGCTGATCTGAATTTTGAGGCCCTCTATTGATTCTCATAGGTGAGAGAAGGATCGGCCATCTTTGGTTAGTCCATTTGTATTTTAATTAGCTTTATCTAATATGGACCACACAGATAAACATTATTACATAAAAAAGAAAAAAAAAGTCTGGTTCTGTTGGAGGTTTCTTTCCATGTGGAAAATGTTGGTTTCTCTCTATAATGTTCTGCAGATTTGGTCATCTGCAGATATTAACAATTATCAGGGATAATAACTACTATTCATACAATATTGATCAAATAGTAATAACTGTGGGGCACCACTCTGGTATCATCTAACTTTAATTGAGGAGGATATCCTCTAAAATCCTCCCTGTTTTAGGGAGGAGCCCTGTTCATGTTCGTTCTCACACACACTGCACATGTAAACTCTCGCCCAAGGGTGTGCGCGGGGTGCGCGGTAGCATCGCTAGTTCTTGTAGCGGATATTTAGGCTAGACGCTGCAACGCTGTTTACCCCTGAAACTCCAAAAGTGTTTTGTGGACCTAAACACTTTACCGACCCCTCCATTAGCATAGTGGTGAGTAGATAATGAATATTGTGAATTTTCTTTCTTCTTCAACTATCCCTTTATAAACCTATCAGAGCTAGTGTTAGCTTCCAAGTTACAGAGATCCCCCCTGAAAATGTAACGACCATGAATTAGTACAAATTACATAACCTACAATAGGGCTGGGGCGACGCGTCGTGTCACAAGGAAGGTATCTGTGCCTAGACAAAGCATGGATTCACCCGAAGAGCAAGCTGAAGCCCTTGAATCTTAAGCTAAGGTCATCAATAGGCGGACCGCGGCCCAGACCCAGACACCGTTCTATACGGGCCCAGACCTATTATTTGATTTTGACGGAGTGTTTCTATTTTAGTCTCGCATTTTTGGTATTCTTATTTTAACCTGCACAGCTTTTTGATCTTTAGGGTAGTACCTAAGGCAGGTTTTTGTTGCTAGTCAGCTCAGGAGAGTTTACCCACTTTCAGTCCCAGTCATACTGAAAGATGTAAAAATACTGCTCCCAGCTACTTACTCGAACTTCCATTTGTGTTTGGGATTGGAACACAATTGCCTAACTTCCAAATGACAAAGTAAAAATAAACAATTGAGTCAATTGTAGAAGGACTAATAGGACTTAAATGTCTTGGAGCAGTTTTCAGCATGATTGAGACTGAAAGCAGCAAAGCAGACTGCAACAGACAATGCTAATTTGAGCCTATTTTACAGTCAAATCTTTGAGTTTATGTTGTGTCATAAATCAATAATGCCGATATTCAAAAATGTTTTGTTAGCCAAATTGGAAGTCCAAGTCTGATGCTATTCAATGATTCTGAAAAAAGCAGAAAGTAGCAGACGGTCTTCATTAAGGGCTTAAAGGGGACATAGCATGCAAATTCCACTTTGTTAGTGCTTCTACAGGTTAATGTGGGTATCTGGCATGTCTACCAACCCAAAAACTCTGGGGAAAAAACACTCGCGCGTTTTGTTATAGTTCCTCTAAGTCAGAAACGTCATGCTTGAGCGACTCGATTGAGCTTCCTGGGTTTTGTGTCGTAACAAGGAACTGGAAGTCTCCCTACATGGTCTTGGCCCACCCCCCCGTCCCCCCACACTCGCTACGCCGGGTTTACACCGGAGGCAGCGAGGCTGCGAGGCAGCGCAGCGCCGTTCCCAAGCGCGCAGCCGCCTGGCTGTTCACACGGGACGAGCATTTCTCCGCTGGTCAGCCCGCGATTCACTCACATGTGGCATTTGTCTGGATCGTTGGGACTGGGAGGCTGCAGCAGCTGCTCGGGAGCGACCGCTCGCTCTCCCGTGCGTGAGCTGGAATTTGTGTCAGCGCCACACAGCCAGCAGTGTGGAAGACTTCCGCAGTGTTCAGCGCTACTGTACGCCGGGGTACAGTAGTTACGCCGGGGTACACCGGACGCGGAAGCGCCGCTGCGAGGTAGCGCAGCGCCGTTCTCCAGCGCGCAGCCGCCTGGCTGTTCACACGGGACGTGCATTTCTCCGCTGGTCAGCACCATAGACTGTATATATAAGGTCAGCCCGCGATTCTGCTTTCTCCGCTTGTTGTTGTACCCGTTGAATGTCGGGGTTCGGGGGTAAATGATGGTCTTCATAGCCCCCCCCACCCCTCTCTTTCTCTCTCTGTCTGTCTGCTTGTGTGCTTGTAGTGGATGGGCAGAGGGGGACATTTAATTATGTGATTGGGAAAATTTAAACTCCAGGACAACAGAAGGGGAATACAAAGTATGGGATGCATATTTGATAATTTATATCATATAAAATATGTAATTTATATCGTTTAAAATCATGGGGGGAGAGGGGGGAGGGGGGAGCTGGCTCATTAGCATTTAAAGGAACAGGCACTCAAAACAGGTCACTCTGTGGAGGGCTGTTTTATACAGGGTAAAAAGGGTGCTGTTTTATATGATCCTTGTGGTATTTTGACCAAAGTATGTTACAGACATTCCATTAAGACCCCAAGGAACCATATCAACTTGTGGTAAAATGGGCATGCTATGTCCCCTTTAAATTGAAAAAAAGTATGCCTCGCAAACTAATTAAGTTACCTACAGAGCAGGTCCTGAAGAATGCAGAGGTATCATCCTCCAAGAGGACCGTAAGTCCCCGAAGAACGAGGAACCTGATATCTGCCGGCTCATTGACCTGGAAGATAGTGGACATATAATACAACAACAAAACACAGTTTGTTAATGATACTCACGTTTCTATCAAATACAATCTGCATATTCTCAATTTTGTATTACCTTCCTGCAAATATCCAGCACTGGAAAGTGCAGGAGAAAGGAAAAGATATGAAAGTAAAAGAAAAGAAGAGCAAATGGACAGGACTGATGGGTAAGGATATAAAAAATAAAATACGAGTAAAAGGAGACGGGAGAGTAAAATAGGGGAGGAAAAGAGATAAACGAATGGAGAGGAAAGAAGAGTGTTCTGAAAAAAAGATAGGAAAGCAGAGAGCAAAATGAGAGAAAAGACAAGATTTGGAGAGAAAGAAACAAAGAAGGAAGAGAAGGAGTAGACTGATGTACACAAGTCAACTCACCTTTGTCTGATGGAAAAGCTTACACAAAAAAAAGTACAAATGTCCCATCCATTGCTTTTGTAACAAGGGATCCATTTGGCTTTTGTCTTCATTTCATTAACCAGAACCTGACAAGCTCCTACCAGGTTGTGGTCATACTTCCCCTCTGGATATTCAGGTTGGAAATTAATTTCCCCTTTCCTTGGTTTCTTCATGCCTTTGTTGGGAGCGTCAGCATCTGTAAAGTACCATCCATATTTAAGTCCCAGTCATACTGATGGGCGCCCGTGCAGCTACCTGCCCGGCCTGCAGAGAGACGCTGTGCCCGACGACGCCCACGTAAGACACAGGGACAACTCAGTTGGAACAGTGCCTTCCAAGATAGCATGCAAGATGTCAGGAGGGTAACTGTTGACCACATGAAAGTGCTTGAGATTCTCAGTTAGAGGAAATGCTCTTTTCAAACCAGGTCCGACTCAATCTAGTTTCCTCTCTAACCTCCTGCACCTATATCGTGGGAGTCTTTGTCTTTGAGTTGAAAGAAACCAGAACTTACCTCTTGTTGTTGACTGCTTGCCAACAGAATGTGCAGAATTTGTCAACAGTTAATCTTTCAAGGGAGTGAGCACCAAGGTTATCAGCAGCAACATACAAGACTGTGCCTGTCACACATGCACCTAATTGTTCCAGCATTCTTGCATAATCACACTATTTGACTGTGGAGGTGTTGCACAGTAGAGCAAGGTGGATTTAGTTGAGGGTTGAGCTACAACCACAAATCAGAAAAAGTTGGGACGGTATGTTACATTTCAAATTAAAACTGAGAACAGTGATTTATAAATGGTCTTTGACCTGTATGACAATATAAACAATACAAAAGCACATCATTTGATGTTTGACTTGATGCATTATATTGCTTTTTCAAAATAAACAGTTATTTCAATTTTGATTCTTTATTTCAAAAAAAAGTTGAGACGGTAAAGCATATACCACTTTGTAATGTTGCCATTCCTTTTCACAAAACGTTAAAGACGTTCAGGGACTGATGAAGCATTTCAGGGGTTATTTTGTCCCATTCTTCCTGCAAACAAGTCTTAAGGTGTGCAACAGTACGGGGTCTCAGTTGTCGCATTTTGCATTTTAAAATGCACCACATATTCTCTATTGTGGCCAATTGGGAACTGCACGCAGGCCAGTCCAGCACCCCCACCCTCTACTTCCGCAGCCATGCCTTTGTAATGTGTGCACAATGTGGTTTTGCATTGTCTTATTGCCATATGCATGGATGTCTCTGGAAAAGATGTCGTCTTGAAGGCAGCAGATGCTGCTCCAAAATCTCTATGTACTTTTCAGCATTAATGGTGCCATCCCAGAAGTTACCTTTAACAAGGGCACTGACACAACCCCATACCATGACAGACCCTGGCTTTTGGACTTGTTTCTGGTAACAGTCTGGATGGTCCTTTTCATCTTTGGTCTGGAGTACACAGCGTCCATTTCTTCCAAAAAAGACCTGAAATACTGACTCGTCTGACCACAATACACATTTCCACTGTGTTATGGTCCATCCCAGATGCCTTCGAGCCCAGAGAAGTTGACGGCACTTCTGGACTCGGTTAACATAAGGCTTCCTTTAGGCACAGTCAATTTTTAACTGGCATTTGTGGATGTAACAATGTATTGTAGTGCTTGACAAATTTTTGCCAAAGTAATTCTGAGCCCATGTGGTTATATTGCTTATAGATAAATGACGGTTCTTGATGCAGTGTCGTCTGAGGGATTGGAGAGCACAGTTAGTCAGTTTAGGCTTGTGCCTGTGATGATTCTGTTTGGTGGTTTTGGTGTTCTCTCTCTCCCCCTCCCCTTTCTGCTCTTCCCCTGTAGGTCATATGTGTGGCAGGGGGTGTGGCTGGCTTCCCCGCTGCTGCTGACAAGGCACACCTGCTCTCGTTCATCATCACCTCTCAATAAAAGCCTGGTCTTGACTCCACTACACTGCCAGATAATTCCGTCTTGTTCGGTAGCGCACCCGCATGTATTTCCCTCAGCTCTCTAGTCCTTGTGTTTGTTAAGTACTAATCCGTATTTTCCTCCCGTGTTACGCAGACCTCCCATGTGCCTTGCAGCTCGTCCTCGTCTTTGTTTTCCCGTGCCGTGTCCTCCCCGTTCCTGTTTCTGTGTTCGTGTCTTCTCGTGGATTCCAGCCAGCCAGCACCCTGCCTCCACAGCCTGCTTTCTCTGCCTACTTGTGCAATAAACTCTGTCTTAGTTCCGATCTGTTTGCCAGTCTCTGCTTTGGGGTCCAACTAAAAACAATCCCTAACAGTGCCCTTGCTCTTTATGCACTGATGTTATGCACCGTAGAGGATGACATTTCCAAATCCCTTCCTATCCTTCTTTGAGGAACACTGTTTTTAAACATTTCAATAATTTTCTTACACATTTGTTGGCAAACTGGCGATCCTCACACACAGAGCTCTTCCCCTACACAGAGCCTATCAAAAGTTCAGTGCTGTTGTGCCAGCAGCGCCACACAACACAATCATGTCGTTGTCACAGCGACTCTGTCCACAGGGATACTAACTGTAGCATCGTTATCTATGATCATATATTCTCAGCGTCCACAGGCCGAATCAGAGTGCACCCAGGTCGGCCAGACGCACATGGCGCGAGCTCCTCTCCACCAGCCAAGTGAGTGATTGAGAGCCAGGTGGCTCGCATGAGCTCCACTGGCCGAGTCAGATCAGACGGAGCAAGCACTCCTCTCTCTCTCACTCACACACACTCCTACACCACATAATTAACATTCTGTTCTACTTAAAAAATACAGCAACCCCCCCCCAAAAAAAACTACGACAGGTAGTAAAAAAGCCCTGTGATCAGTCACACACACAAACATCACACTGTTTAAATGTAATTTTTTAAAAGTTGAGTATGAAAACTTGTTTAGTTGAGTATGTTTATGAAAACCTGCATTTTACTTAATACTTCTTGCATGTGTTGTGTTCATTGATTCACTGAAGTTTATTCTGAATTGGTCTTTCTCTCTTGTGATCAAAAACTTGATCTGAAGCTCAATTCTAAGGCTGTTCTGTAAATAGATTTCTAATAAACAATAAATGTTGCAACTTCTGATCAACACATATCCATGTCAGGCTTAAAATACCAACCTTTGGTTGGGCCCCGCCCACTTCCGAGTACGGATACTGATACAGATAATTTAGTTGGTTGAACAGATACAGATACAGATAATGGTGTACTCGCTCATCCCTAATGTGAAATTCAATTTCTGTTTTATTTCTCTTTTGTCTTTATGGTCAAATATTAACACAATGCAATTTTGATTAGGGAAAAAGTCATATCTTCACACCCTCACAAAGTCATATCTACACACCCTCTTTCACTGTACAAGTTAATATTCACAAATTAATATGAATATATTATAACATCTTAAAACATGTCTGGAGGGAACTTATTTTTGTGTCCTTCCTAAAAAGCTCTGCATAAATACATAATAACAGAACTACTCAACTGTCTGTCTTATTCGTGACAGCACCTCGGGATCCCTCTAGATCCTTTCCACAACAATTACCTCTTGTGCACACGCCAAAAAACCAAACCACTCCAAGCCTGAAAAGAGAAGCTGGCCTTGAACTTGCCAGGAGAAGATAAGACTGGTGAGCAATCCACAAAGCTTGGTACATTGGGGCACTTGAATTCAACCAAACCAAAAGGTGGGTGATCAAGAGGGTCAAACACCTTGTTGGCGTGGGATGATACAAGCCAGGGGACACTTCACCCACCCCTCCATCGGCACCAAAGGGGGGTATGTTAATGTTTTTCAACTTGGCATACTCAATTGCTGTTTGCCACTCAGAAATGGCAACCTGTTCTCTTGTTGCCTCTTCAATTTTCCGAGCTGTTTCAAAGGTGACCTGAAATATTATTTAAGGGAACATTTATGAAATATAATAATAATAATAATAATAATAATAATTTTATTTGTATAGCACTTATCTAAACAAGGTTACAAAGTGCTTGACAAAAAAAATCTGTTGCAAAATGAGGAATGAATTATAATAAAATGTATTCCGTTCAGTTCAATTTTAAGAGGCAAATCATAAGATAAAAAGGTCAAAACCTTAAATTTCTAGAGAGACCCAACAGTTCTCAAAGGCACATTAATACAGGCAACATGAGACAAACTATCATGAAATAACTGCAGTAATTTACTCAGTTGAATATGGAGTTGAAAATGTCATACCAGCAAATATAATAATCCAGTGAATGGGTAAAAAAAAACGTGAAAAATGCCATGAACAGACAGAGAGAGGCAAGACTGTAAATGTTAACTTGACTGGCCCTGAGCAACGGACAATATCCCTAGGTTTCACCCTACTCTCAGACTGTGCGTCGTCTTCTTCATCGACCTGTAGCTGCAAGCTCTCACGCTGACTTCCCCTGACAGCGTGTCTTTGTTTTTTCTGATCACCTCACATAGCAATACCACCAGTAACCACAAGACAAGAACTGTTACTGAGGCTACATACTGTACAGTCATTTTGTAGACAGGTCTTCAATAAAATTACTTTGGCTATAAAATGAAATCCACTGTGGTCAACAGATAAATTGTCATCCAACAGTACCTTTGAATATGAAGAGAGACCTGTTTTGCCATTAATAAAATAAGTAAGTCTCACAATGATCAGATTCAGTTCATCACATAACATTTTATTTAAGATGCATCAAATAAAGAACATTTATTTTGTAGCCAGCTGTGTTGTTATTAGATGGCAGCATAAGACAAGGATTGTTCCTTGAGGCTACATATTTTACAGTATTTGTGGACACTTACAAGTACTGTACTTCAGTACAATTTTTAGGAACACGATCGAGTTGCCTCTCTCGTTAGCCATGTTGATCTTTACTGTGACAGTGGCAAGATCATAGGCACGGCGTGATTGGACCACCAACGTGCAAGTGCAACAGCTTATGTAAGACAAAAACATGTTAGTGTGAGCCCTCCCAGAACCCATAAAGATTGCATTGCAGTGCCTGCAGTTTGGAAAAAAAACGTCTTAATATGAAGGTCTATCAGAGCGAAGTACTCTTTTGAACAGGGCTTGACACTGCAGCTGATTGGACCATGATATTCAGAGGCAGCAGGCAGGACCAACCGTCTTGAGAATGTAATGGAAATTTTGTCATTTGTGTATGTGATATAGCATGAGCAGATGTGTATGTGGAAGACTGACCAAATTGTTTATCTAAAAGGGCAACTTTAGGTTTGGGATTATTGCTCAGAGACTTTAACTTTATGGTCTCTTGAAGCCTCAAATTTATGGTATCTCTTGACATTTGGTTGGGATCTCACATCTCGGGTCTCACTCTAAGGGTCGTCAACAGAATCGCGAAGACAGGATGTCTCTTCCACTAATTAAGACACCAGGAGGGTAATAAATCCCTTTACGTACCCAATGGGAGGGAGCTGTGAGTTATAAGTACACAGATTTCTCTCTGTTCTTTGCTCATATGTACATGTCATTCAGATTGATGTGTCCATCTGCAGATGCTGGATTCAATTTACAGAAAGAAGTGTTTTTGTGGAGGGCGGCGCCCTATCCCCCTTTATTGGCCAGCCGCCCCTGTCTGAATTGTACCTTTCAACGAAATGCCCAGCAGTGGGACCATAATTATGTCAACTTCCAGAGACCTGAGATCGTGTATAAGTGGCTCTAAACCCTTGTCATAGCCTAATGCCTTAACATCATCTGTTTTGTACAAAATGGCTAGTAAGTAAATGGAAGATAAAGAGGAATGAGACCCTGGTGGTATCTTACTTAGTACCCAATACGCGGCACAATGTATGCAGGTTTTTTACGGGAGGTGCCTAGAGCGGTTTTGCTTATAAAGACCATCCCTGAAAGACTTGTACACAATGTCTTTAGCTGTCTCTGTTTCCCTTTGTGTTTCGTTATTACAAACCAACTTGTCCACAATAAATGGTCACTTTTCACTCCTGATTCCAAATCTTTTAGCCTGCCAGCCTGCATTCAAGTCCAGTCAGTAACAACCACATCTAGCATCCAATTAGTTTCCCAGAGCCATCGACCAAGAGTCTCTATAGCCCAACAACCCAAAGCCTCCTTCTTCCAGCTGCCATGCAGCCCAAGAACAAGCCTTAGGTTTCCAAGCTGTGCAACAACCCAACGCCTCAGCTACACAGTCACCCCTAGCTTCAGCTACTTAGTGACCCTGATCCTCAACTACCAAGCTATCCAAAAACTTCACTGCTCAGCAGAGCCTAATCTGCTCAACGATTCAGAGCCTCTGCTGCTCCTGATCTCCAGTCTGCAGTTTGGCCGTCACCAGCTCTGATCTCCAGTCTGCCATTACTGCCCTGCCTGGCCTAAGCCCACAGTCGCTGCTGACACCCAGCCAGTATGCCAGTCATGTGACCTGAGCCTGTTGGTATTCTGGTTCACCAATTTGCCCGTCCGTTCAGACCCTGGGCCATCTGCCCAAGGTCTCCTGCTCCACTGCTCTGCCCTCGGGCAGTCCACAGAAAATCCCAACATCCTCTTGCCCCTCAGATATCTTCCTCTGCTCCCTGTCCCCTTTTGGGCTTGCACCAATTTCGATACTATAGTAGTAGTTGATGCAGCTAATTTGGGTCTTTGTGTCCAGTGAACCACACCAACTTGTAAGATGTTAAACTGGACCATACAAAATTTGGAATCTCATACCGAAATTCAATTTTAGTCTGAAGTGATGTGTGGTCACCACCTGAGAGGGTAGTTATCATTGATTGATTCAGTCCTTTATAAAGCAATGTAACAGTGGCCAGATAGCAAAATACTAACTAGACCTATTTACTATATCTTATTGCTGGACTTTAATCAATGTACTCAACACAATATCCAAAGGCATGTTTGAATGGTGCTAACTGTTAGTTTGATCCCACATGATTCATGTATAATGTTTTAGCGTACAGTGTATCGTCCAGTGCTGACTCACATCATGTCTTTCAATGTCCGAATATACTCAAGACACTTAGCAATGGCTGACTAAACGAGAAGTGAATCAAGACAAATACAGGAGGTGTGGAGAAACTGATGCTGACACTTGACACCACCAAGGATACAGCACTCATCCTGTTTTCAGCTGAGAGATCAGGAATGACTAAGAGGATGGCATGAATAAGTGCATTATGGGTGAGATGGAACACTAGGTAGCTGGTTGAAGTGGCATCTTGGTCTGGAGTGGCTGAGGGTTCCAAAGTAACATAACATGCGAAAGCTCTGTTAAAGACTTTGCCTGGCTGTCCACTATGGTAATTAATCAATGAGAATAAACATCACTGTAAACACTAGAGCTGAAGACAAAATAATTGTAATTATCTAACCTGTGCTTTTGTGTGGATAAAGGCTTGCACTGCTTTATTGCCTGATAATTTTCTGAGGAATGTATACAATGTATAGCAAACTTTTAAATTGAGCTAATTGTTAATTTTCTAATTAAGTTGCCCAATGAATCTTTTGAATCTTTCTAAATACATACATACTCTTTCATGATAGTTTATTGACATGTAAATAATAAGCTAATAAAATAATGATAATTAAAATAATATGTGAAGCCCACTAATTTATCTGAGGAATCAAAAAAAATTACCACATACAGACAGCAAGCTGTGCAGGTGAGTGTCTGTGTGGAAGAGACAGTGTGTTGCAAATATAAGAACTGTGAATACTAATGTGTATGTGAACATATAATGCTACCTTCATATATTCATGCATTACTCTGTATGTGCGTGTGTGTGTGTGTGTGAATAGGTATGACCAGTGATGGATAGGCTGCTGACAATTCAAAGATGTCAGCTCAGTAAAGTATGCTAATGCTAGTCCCTGCTCAGCATCCAAACAAAGCAACACATTCCAGACTGGCTAGAGCACTGCTAATTAGCTGCGAGTGTGTGTGTGTGTGTGCGTGCGCATTTGGTTTTGTGTCACTTACTGTGAAGCACTTTGAGTCGTCAAGACTAGAAAAGCGCTAGATAAATACAGACCATTTCATAATGATGTCAGGGTTGGCCTCGCCCCTCCGATGCTTTTCATTTGTAACATATGGAAAAATTGGTGTGTCCTGAAACTATTCACCAGTAGTGTTCTTACAGTGGTGATTTATGGCATAGGTATTTAAAGCAATTGTTAAGGGCCTTATAGTATTCAAGTGCTGCTTTGTTTATAATTACATGTGTACTTTGAAATCAGTTTTTTTCCTGTGCACCAGCCACGTGCTACACCCTGTGTGACAGTCAGCTCCTCCCACTCAATGCCTGCCTATTGTGTCTGCAATAGCATGTAAGGAGGCCTCTGCTTTCCCTGTCACTGCTCAGATTGACTTCAGTCATGTCCTCTCAGCCAGGCGTGTCACATTGACAGATCCGACAACCAGATAACTGCTGATCACCCTTGATCAGCTGACCAAAATAATCTCATGTTCTAAACCAACAACTTGTATCTTAGATACCATTCCTACAAAATTACTTAAAGAAATTCTGCGCCTAATTGATAGTTCGTTACTGAACACAATCAATCTGTCATTATCATCAGGATATGTACCACAGTCCTTTAAAATAGCTGTAATCAAACCCCTTCTCAAAAAATCCACCCTGGACCCGGAGGTTTTAGCCAATTACAGACCGATATCCAACCTCCCCTTCCTGTCTAAAATCCTTGAAAAAGTTGTAGCCAATCAGCTGTGTGAGTTTCTCCAGGAAAGTAATGTATATGAAGACTTTCAGTCGGGGTTTAGAGCCAATCACAACATGGAGACAGCCTTGGAAAAAGTCACTAATGACCTTCTAATAGCTTCAGAATAGGGATTTGTGTCTGTCCTCGTTCTGTTAGATCTTAGTGCAGCATTCAACACTATTGACCATCAAATTTTATTACAGAGACTAGAACAGTTAATTAGCATTAAAGGAACCGCCCTAAACTGGTTTAAATCATATTTTTCAGATCAATTCCAATTCGTGCAAATTAATGATGAGTCATCTGTGCGCACCACAGGGCGCTGTGCTCGGCCCAATTTTATTCTCATTATATATATATCCACTAGGAAACGTTATCAGGACACACTCAGTAAATTTCCACTGCTATGCGGATGACACCCAGTTATACTTGTCAATAAAACCAGAACAGTGTAATCAATAAACTAAACTACAAGCATGTCAAGGACATAAAAACCTGGATGACTCTTATTAAACTCAGATAAAACAGAGGTTCTAATACTTGGCCCTAAACACCATAGAGACACATTATCTAATGATATAGCTACTCTGCTAGACGACATTGCCATTGCTTCCAATGAAACAGTCAGGAACTTGGGAGTGATCTTCGATCCTGATTTGTCCTTTAATTCTCACTTAAAACAAATTTCTAGGACCGCCTTTTTCCACTTGCATAATATCTAAAAAATCAGACATGTCCTTTCTCAAAAAGATGCAGAAAAACTAGTCCACGCCTTTGTTACATCCAGACTTGATTATTGTAATTCCTTATTATCAGGCTCCAGCAGTAAGTCGTTAAAGACTCTGCAGCTTGTCCAAAATGCTGCAGCACGTGTCCTGACAAGAACCAAGAAAAGAGACCACATTTCTCCTGTGTTAGCTTCACTACACTGACTTCAGGTTAAATCTAGAATAGAATTTAAAATTCTCCTCCTCACCTTCAAGGCCCTTAATAATATGGCACCATTATATCTTAAAGAGCTGTTAGTACCTTATCAACCCACTAGAGCACTGCGCTCCCAGAATTCAGGCTTACTTGTCGTCCCTAAAGTCTCTAAAAGTAGAGTAGGAGCCAGAGCTTTCAGCTATCAAGCTCCTCTCCTGTGGAATCATCTCCCACTTTCAGTTCAGGAGGCAGACACCATCTGTACATTTAAGAGTAGGCTTAAAACCTTCCTTTACGATAAAGCTTATAGTTAGAGCCGGTCCAGGCCTGTCTTGGACCTGCTCTTAGTTAGGCTGCTATAGGTCTAGAAGGTCGGGGGACACATGACACACGGAGCTTCTCTTTCCAGCTTCTCCTTCCTCTTCTCAACCGTTATCACATCAAAGTAATTCATATCTCATCAATACATGTTACTGACTTGACTTCTTCCCCGGAGTCCCTTTGCCTTATCGTCCGCAGATCCAGGGCCGCAGCTGTGGCCACATCATGGATTATGATCTATGGATCGCGTATCAGAGATCGTAATGGTGGATCCTGTATGGCGGATTCTGTATCTTGCTGGCTGATCGTGATAATAAAGGCGGATCCTTTATCGTGTTGGCATCTGATAATGGTGGTGGACCACGACCGAGGTGGCAGCTGATGATGGATCCTAATGGCGGCAGTGGACAATGACTGTGGACTATAGTGGCATCCGATCTTAATGGTGGATCATCTTGCTGGCTGCTGACCATGGACTATGATTGCAGCAGGACTGCTCGATATATAGTATTTCTCCTCGGATCCTCGACCGTTACTGACAATAATCTATCAATTCACTGACCTCCAGTTATGCTTCAAAATGTTTACCCTTATCAATGCTGCTAAAACCTTTATCTTGGTGATGTTCTCCTTTACACTTGACATCTATTGCACTTCAGTCCGTCCTGGGAGAGGGATCCCTCACATGTGGCTCTCTCTGAGGTTTCTACGTTCTTTTTACCCTGTTAAAAGGGTTTTTTAGTAGTTTTTCCTTACTCTTGTTGAGGGTTAAGGGCAGAGGATGTCACACCCTGTTAAAGCCCTATGAGACAAATTGTGATTTGTGAATATGGGCTATACAAATAAAATTGGATTGATTGATTGATGTCTTTTCTTATTGAACATTTGACAGATATGGTGCCAAACACCAGGGTCCCCCCCCCCCCCCCAGGTTCATACTTGTTCTCAAATGTTATTATTAAAGGTTTTATTCCTGATCTTATTTATTAAGGAATTACTTCAGTTAGCAAGAGATGAAAAGCAAAACATCATGGTAGAGGGCATTTAAATAAATAACAAAATATACAGAAACAGATAGTTTTAATTTTCTCATTGATATTAAAACAAATAGATGAGTCTATCTAATGTACCTGAAAGCAAAAAATGAAAAAAGAAATGAATGAGAGAGAAGCAAAGGACAAAACAATTTAACAAAGTTCTTATATATTGTACACATATAACACATTTATATATTTATTAACCACCAGAGTAGATATTTATAAAAATGTTACCACATACAAACATATTAGGTCTTAAAGATTCCAACTGTAATGCTAAGCTAAGCAAGGCATGAAACAGGAACATGAATGCTGAATAGTCTTGGCTTACACTGAGTTTCTTTATCAAGACATTTATTTAGTTTGTTAATGTTTTTCTTTACAGTTTTCCCTTTATTTTTTGTACAGTGTATTTGCACTTATTTTTTCCTTGATGAGGCATATCACGCTTACTGTACTTAATTTGGAATTTCTTTAGTATGGTGATCATTCTCATTCTCATATTTATCTATATATGTTATATTTATAAACATTCTGTTTTCACATTTTACATTTGGTTGACCAAGTAGCACAAGTGTCAAGTCAAACACAAATCTTATGTCATTTGTTTATTATGGTGTAGAAAGACACTGGAAATCTGTGCTGATTGTTTTAATGTTCTTTTTTTCCTCCTGATTTTGGTGCATTCCGCTGCTTGATGCACACAAAGAGAAGGAAGGAAAAGCATTCGTCTATATATTTATTATTCTTCTGCTTCCTGGGAATTTTAGATCCTCCTTTCTCCGACCTGTCTTATCCCGGGATTCCACTTGTGAAAGTTGTCTCTCTTCACCTACCAGAATGGCGCTGCTATATGCACGTCTAATCTCGTCTAAGAACTTGGACTTTCTATTCCTGACTGAACCTGGCAAAGGAATATGGAACTCGGCCCGCTGATCGAGCCCTGCCTTAAGGATTTTACTTTTATTAGTTCGCCCAGAATCTCTGGCCGCAGGGGAAGGACTTGTTGCGGTGTTCAGGAGCCGCTTCGTATGTCGCTTGGTGAGCACTGGGTCTTTCTCGTCGTTTCAACTTCAAGTGATGAAAGTTGGATGTACTAATCCTTTTTACTGTGTTTTAATGTACTGTCCACCTGGCCCTAATGGTACATTTTTGACTGAATTCACTGATTTCGTGTCCTTGACCATTAAGCTATCCAGAATTATCATTGCTGGTGATTTCAACATTCATGTTGAGGATGTGTCTGACAATTTTGCCTCTAGTTTTATTAATATCAGTCTTTTAATCTCACTCAACATGTGTCTGGTCCCACACACAACAGAGGGCATACTCTGGATCTGTTTTTTACTCTTGGTTTGAATATTGAATCTCTATTATGCAAGGAACTTTTTATTACTGACCACAGCTGCATTTTATTTTATTTGTCTTTTAATGTAGATTCCTTACCCTGCCGACGTATCATTAGCTCCTGCATCCTTAACCACCTTTCTGCTGAAACGTTTTCTGACACTTTTTACATTTTAACTCTGATATGCACGGTGATGTTGACTACTTCATGCAATCTTTCAATGAACACTGCTCTGCAACATTGGATAAAATAGCCCCTATTAAAATATATACACATAAAATACCTATACCTATAAACATAGGTCTGCCCCTTGGATAAATATCCGCTCTCTTAAGAGAGACTTTAGGAGAGTGGAACACCTATGGAAAGCCACCAGACTACACTTCCACTATCTTTACTTAAAAAAACTTTTAATGTCCTTCAATAATGCGGTGAAGGATGCCAGAGCGACATACTTTTCTGATCTTGTGTCTAATAGTCGACGTAATCCAGAAATTGTATTTGACACCATTAGTAATATTGTAACTCCTGCACAATGCCTGCTGTCCCGATTTTTTCTAGGGGGGACTGTAACAAATTTCTCGCTATCTTTGTGGGCAAGATAAATAACATTAGATTGAACATTGTCCCCTCACTTTCTCCTCCAATCCCCTGCTCCTCTCAGCCTACGATCCTGGAGAGTTTTTCTCCTGTAAAACTCAGAGATATCACTAATTTGGTCAATCGAATGAAAATCTCCTCCTGTCCCATTGATATCTTACCAACATCTCTTATTAAAAATGTCATAGGGTCAATTGTTCCTGCTGTTCACTCCATAATTAACTGCTCTCTATTATCTGGTCAAGTCCCTGCTCAATTCAAATGGGCTATTATTCAACCTCTTAAAAATACTGATCCCTCTCTACCCCCAAATTACAGGCCTATCTCCAAACTGCCTTTTCTTTCAAAAATTTTGAAGAAAGTGGTAGCTAAGCAGCTCACAACTGCAATAGATGAACACAATATCCTTGATAAGTTTCAGTCTGGTTTCCACCTGTTGCACTCTACAGAAACGGCTTTTCTCCGAGTCTCAAATGATATCTTGATGCAGGATAATGCAGGAGAAGGTTCTGTGTTGGTTCTGATAGATCTCAGTGCAGCTTTTGATACTGTGGACCGTTTTATCTTGGTTAAGAGACTTGAGCAGTGGCTGGTATCACTGGGTCAGCCCAGCAGTGGTTCTCCTCTTACCTCTCTGATAGGAGTTTTTCAGTATCTGTTGGCAGTGTTACCTCCTCATCTGAAACTCTGATTTGTGGTGTGCACCAAGGTTCAGTCCTTGGTCCTATCTTGTTTGCCTTGTATATGATTCTTCGGACAGATAATAAGGCACTTTATTCAGTTATATGTCTCTTTTAAACCGCAAAACATAGCTAAACTGTCAGTTTTAAATAACTGCCTGAATGCTATAAAGGACTGGATAACAGATAATTTCTTGCAGTTTAATTCAGATTAAACAGAAGTCCTCATTTCTGACCCTCCTAGTCTTGAAAATGGATGGTCTTTGGTCTCTTACCTCGATGGTTAATCCTTCATAAGAAATCTAGGTGTCACTATGGACCAGGCCCCGACTCTGGACCAACATGTCAAATGTCTGATTCGCTCTTTCCAGCTGAGATTGCCACATCAGGCCCATTGTGTCTCAAGCAGAGATGGAAATTCTCATTCATGCTTTTATATCGTCCCGTCTTGATTATTGTAACTCACTTTTCACCTGCCTCAGCAAAACTTTCTTGGATCGTTTACAAGTGGTAAAAAATGCTGCTGCTAAACTCCTCACCAGGTCCTCCAAAAGGTCTCATGTGACACCGATTCTGATTGCTCTTCACTGGCTACCCATTACACTCAGAATCCAATTCAAAGTTCTTGTGATCACCTATAGAGCTCTGCATGATCAGAGATCTGCTGCAGCCCTATGTCACCAGAAGGTCTCTAAGGTCCTCTGATTGGGGTTTGCTGGTTGTCCCCCAATCCAGATTTAGGACTAAGGGAGACTGTGCTTTTGCGGTTGTGGCTCTTAAACTTGGGAACTCTCTCCCTTTGGTCTTAACTTATACTTCAAAATGTTTACCCTAATCAATGCTGCTAAAACCTTTATCTTGATGTTCTCCTTTACACTTGACATCTATTGCACTTCTGTCCGTCCTGGGAGAGGGATCCCTCACATGTGGCTCTCTCTGAGGTTTCTACGTTCTTTTTTCCCTGTTAAAAGGGTTTTTAAGTAGTTTTTCCTTACTCTTGTTGAGGGTTAAGGGCAGAGGATGTCACACCATGTTAAAGCCCTATGAGACAAATTGTGATTTGTGAATATGGGCTATACAAATAAAATTTGATTGATTGATTGATTAAGATCTGTGGACACTGGAAATCTACCAAAAGCAGCTTTAGACTCATTTGTGTAATTGTCTATCGTTTTTTATTGTGTTTTCTTATTGTGTTTCTTATCTGTATGCATGTGTATGCTTATTTTACCCTGTAAAGCACTTTGTGACGTCTCTGCTCTCGTAAGGTGCTATATAAATAAAACTAACTTACTTACAAGTGTTTGCCTTTTATTACAGTTTGGTATCTGTTACCAAACTTGCACAAGAAAACAAGGAGTAAATGCATATGCAGCTGTTCTTAATACAGGGTAATAATTACGTACATTTACCTAACATAATTACTGATTATTGAAAAATGATGCTGCATTCTTAAATTTTGTTTCATTAAAGGGCCCATATTGTGTAAAATGTGTTATTGAAACGTCTCGTTTCGTACTTCCTCCCCCGTATGAGTCATTTGGGATCGCGCTCGTCTCTCAGCCCCACCCAGCCGGTACCAGTCCAGCCTCTGAACCCACCACCACCCCTCCACACCAAACTCGACACTAAGCAGACATGTTTCTGAGCTAGCAGCTTGTTAGCTACCACGGGCTAACCACAAAAAACAACACTGAAGAAACACTGCAGCATGGAGGAATGCAAGGAAGAGAATGTGTCCGTGCACATTCCTCCTAAGAACGTTACTGCTCAAGACCAGCAGTTACGCTTTATTTCTTCTGATGTGCCGTGTTGGTGTGCTCAGTTACTCCGTATTGAAACTCGGTTGTGAAACTCCGTAGTGTAACTCGGGACGTTAATCCTACATTGGCCGCCTGTCCTGCTAAAACTTGAACAAATATGAGGACGGTGTAACTTACTGTTCAGAAACATCCTGTTGTAACCGACTGTGAATATGTGGCTGGTCGTCTATAGCTGTATCCAAACATACCAACGTGACTTTCAGCTGTGTTTACTAGAGAGATAGTCAATGCGCCAGAATGAGACCGGTTATAGGCCGGGTTGCGTGTCACTCAAAGTGCAGTCAGCCAATCAGAGGAGGGGCTCAAGAGGCAGGCGAAAACAGCCTGTTCTGTCTGCAGCTCCAGAGAGAGGCAGAAGAGAGGACATGGAAATACACATTGCAGCGTTTTTTTTTACTTTAAACCACTGATATATCATCTTAGGGGGACCAATACCTCAAATTAAATCCCAGAAAGGTGTAAAATATAGGCCCTTTAAAACAAGAAAGAGGGATTGTGGCCTCTGTTGCCCTGGCTGGACTCCAGCAATAAACTGCAGTACAGATTACAGCTATTGTCTCAAAGCTGACATTTCAAACTTGCCACTGAACTTGACTTAAAACAAAGGCAAGATAGTCGGGATGGATGTGATGGGTGATGGACGGGGGGTCAAAATTTGACTGGGTGGGAGAGGGTTAATGTAATTGCAGGGATGGACACTGTCGTAGGAGAGTAAGCCTATACCCAACATATCTATACAAGCTCATTGTGTGTGTGTGTGTGTGTGTGTGTGTGTGTGTGTGTGTGTGATTCAGAAAGACAGTCTCCTCTGAACACACATTAGTTGGTCTGGCCATCTTTCTCTCTCTCACGCACACGCTGTCACTTTCTGGCTTGTGTAGTTCATTGCTCAGCTGATGATAGAGCTGACAACTTGCTCCATGGCCCTTACACACCTGTCCTGCATTAGCCGTTACAGGTGCATGTGTGCGCACTTGTGTGTGTGTGTGTGTGCGTGTGTGTGCTCGCAGAGAGAGGAATGGAGAATGAGAGATTTAGAGGTCATCCAATCAAAGTATATAAATAAAGCTCCACCTCTGAGCTTTACCTGTTTCTCCTCATACCTTTGTCACTGTCCTGTCAAACAATGAGTTGTTCAAACATTAAAAAGGCATGGGGCCAAATACAGGGCTTATCCCACCGGCTGGCGGACGACAACAAATGTGCACTGGTCTTCAGGTTATGGTGCTGGAGTGAGCGTCTCTCCCTGTTTATTAAATTGCTGCTAAATTTGAACCTCCTCAATTTCAACAAAACGTTATCTTGTAGGCTATTTAGTAACTCTCCAAAATCCTGGGACCACAATAAGAGCACAGGAGCAGAATGGAGGCATTTAAAGTTTTTTTTCTGTTGTTTTTTTACGTTTGAAGAATCAGTCACTAGTTCCTTCAATTGTATTGGATTTGGCTGCAACGCTGTTTACTCCTGAAACTCCAAAAGTGTTTTGTGGACATAAACACTTCACCCACCCCTCCATCGGCACAGTGGTGAGAAGATAACGAGTGAATACAATTTTTTCATCCAATCCAGTGAACTATCCCTTTTTAACCTTTCAAACAACATCCAGAAAAGTACAGAATCTGTTGCAAGTTGCAACTACATGAGGCTACATGCCAATCACAGTTTATTCAAACTGAGGAAAGGAAGCATCTCCACATGGTCTCGTGTGAGGCTTGCTCTCTTCTGAGTGCAGATATTCCCCGCTGCAGAGAAGATTCGCTCTAATGGGGTCAATGTTGCAGGAATGCACAGAAGAGATCTTGCCAGCTTTGAAAGTGTGGGATAACTCTGAGTCGCAGCCATGTATTATAACAACAACAAACAAAATGGACCCACACAGTGTATACTGTAAACATTCAACAGATCAGTTAGATATGTTTAGATTTTTATTTACATTATGTGGCCATTTTATGATTTAATTGAAATTAAATTATTGATTGGCGATATTAATGTTTTCATGAATTCTGTTATATTAAATATATAAGTGCTTACGTCAAATATATAGTTGCTACTGTGTGTGTGTTTGTGACTTACCTTCAGAAACATTGTCTTATATTTCTTTTCCATCAAGTGGGTGAAATGGGTTCTGGATGGCCAGGTGTATTCAGTGTTGAACTGGCCAATCATTTGTATAAACCCCTTACCATCAACCATGGAGAGTGGCCTCATGTCATTGAACAGCATGTTTAGTATTGACTCCGTGAGTGCAGTCGCTTGCTAAGGACTAAGGACGTCTGCTTCCTTTGCAGAAAGTCATTCATGGTATCTGTACTCTCCTTGGACTGCATAAATGTGATTAAAAAAGACATTTGTCAGGCAGAAGGGTAACATTAATGGAGCGACCCCTGCAAGCTAGTTCAGGCAGCCAACTCGAGCTGCGCTGCTCCAATCATGTGACATACATCATGACATACCTCACTCTTCACAACCATCTATAATACACACCCACCTTATCAAGTGGTCTATTTAAGCAGAGAGAAATTTCACATCATCCCCTTAGCTCCCACTGCTGCTGCAGTATTGCTACCAGTGGCTTCAGCCCCTCCACCACCCCAGCATCCACCTGTAGGCTCCAACAGGGGGGTTACAAGTATTTGCTCATCACTCCCATCATTCCTGTGTAATCATATGGGGGAGTGATTCATTTGGAGCCTAGACGCAAAACACTAAACCTGTTCTACTGCTGCAATAAATGTTTGAACGTGAGTTGTCTGAAAGAACTCTTTTAAACTCAAATACGCCATTTAAAAAAAACTACATTTAAACCATACTTTTGTTCTGGATTCTAGAATCCTGCACACAGGTACAGATGGACATCTCTTGGCTTTTAATGTTAACATGTTTTAATCGTTGACATTCAGAAGTCCGACGTGCCTCCTTTTCAAATGCTCGTGCATAACAGACGTGCTCCCATGCCAAGCAATATCGCAGGTAGTCTGTTTTTTTGCTCTGTTGAGTGCGAAATGTTCCCATAGTATGGACTTTTTGGTACGCGATGGTGTTGCATCGGCCGCCGCCAT
This sequence comes from Hippoglossus hippoglossus, assembly GCF_009819705.1. Lineage (NCBI taxonomy): Eukaryota > Metazoa > Chordata > Actinopteri > Pleuronectiformes > Pleuronectidae > Hippoglossus > Hippoglossus hippoglossus. Next base: position 1,515,134 of record NC_047151.1, on the reverse strand, counting down.
TATGCTATTGCACATGTGCAACTATCAGAGATAGGAAGGAAGCAAGACAGCTTACTCCTTAGCTACTTCCATCATCACCTACGGACATGTGCTTTGACGTAACTAACGAATAATCAACAATTACATTCGTTGGCAACAACTTTCGTCATTGATTTTTGTCGACTACGTTGATTAATCGTTGCACCCCAGTGTCTTTGTACGTTTTGTGAATCACTTTGAAGATGTAGAAGTGATTTGGTGCAGGGATAACACTTTAGACAGAAACTTCAATTTGACAGCTTGTATTTTGGAGACCGCTTAATCCCATCCAGTTCCAGAAAGAGTTTCTGAAACACTTCAAAAGTCTAGTGCAGTGTTGAGGACATAAATCAGCCACATACACATTATGCAAGCATTCACACTCCTGCCGCATCCCAGCAATATCTCCTTGCCTTCCAGAGGGACAGATACACCCACTGGATCGTCTCCATCAGCACAATGGACGACCAGGATCTTCAGAATGTGCTGAGTAGCATCACTAGGACTGTGTCCAAAATCACCCACTAATTAACTAACCCCTACTTCACTATATAGGGTCTTCTATATAGAGAACTATATACTGAGCCCATCAGATAAAGAAAAAAACACTTTCGGACACTACTCTGCATATTTTCTCTGCGCCTGTAATGACGTAATTGTCACAGGATCAGCCGGTGGAAAATCCCACAATAAATTTGAAAGGTTTATTTTACTCTTAGTATTATTACCCTAAAAAGGCAAGAAACGTTGGTTGAGCATATTTAATTGCTCAGTTTGTGCTGTGATGCTCTGCTCTGCTCGCATTTACATTTGTACGTCAGGTCTGGCTATCCCTGCTGCCCTCTCTCTGTCGTTAGCGCAATGCATGATGGTATATTTTGCTCGGATAGTGCCCATCGGTTGTACATTATTTTTCATGATGCATTATAGGAACCCATGAGTGCACAATATAGAATATATAAGACAAAGACAAACATTCAGACACCACTACAAAATGGAAATCTCACTTTTTAGTGGACGATATGGGATTCGTGAGTCACTGTCCTCCTGCATGAAATTTACAAGAAAAACGTATTAACAATAAAATAAATGTAATCATTTGATGTGACTTACAGGTGATACAGGTGTTACAAACAATAGAATGAAACCGAAATGCAGACAGTATCGAGTCAGAGGTAGCACGTTTAATGACAACAAGGCACTGAGTATGGATGTATGGAGGGGGATATGCTGCTATATATGCTGTGGGTTGTACAACAACCTGGCGAGCAGTAGTTGAAGTGCCAGGAGTAATATACTGGAGTTGATGAGTAATGGAAGGCAGTACAGGCAATACAGACTGGAGGTGGATCGAAGAGCCAATGGATAACAGGTGAGTGAGAGTAGAGCTGCAGGGGAATATCACGCCCACAAACAGAGACAGACAGACGGAGGAATACCCACACATAAGGGATCCTAACAACAGGACTTTGTTGGCTTTTTAAAAAGGTATCATTTGGGTTAAGGTTGACCCCTTTGAGTGGAATATCTCCAGCTCTTTGTGTACTTCCTCTGTTACCCTCAAGTTTTAAAGTGTATTCATGTAAATTAATTAAAAATCATGCTTCGGCTGCAGCCAATAGCTTCACGTCTCATCTAAATGCTTTAGTTCTGTGAAGGCTCCTTTATGCATTGATGCTTTTTAGCAGAGCTTCTAAAACTGCAGGTATTTGAAGACCAGTAGGATAGACTGTAGTGGAATATTTCTTCAGGAAGTCTCTCAAGTACTACAGAGGCCTTATTTCCAGCTTGAAGGGACATTAACATTATATGAAAAACATGGGGATCACAAAAACAGCTGGCCATGTGCTTATCAATACTCCAGGGGCTGTGATGATGGTATTGGATGAAGTAACTGAGGAACCAGGAAAGAGTGATCCAGTGCCAGAGGAGAGGAGGAAGTAGGAGGCTCACTGATTGGAGTCAATGTGAGAATAATGGGTTCTGTTTTTAGTAGTGTGATTATGTCTTTGTTCTTTACCACATATGCTGATGTTAAAGTGAAGAATTGGTTATTGAAATCTTTCTCTATGTAAATTAGAGTTAAACTTCCTTGGAGTTGAAATTGTTCTACAAAGCCCGACACAGGACACCGCAGGGAATCGAACCCCATCCTCATAAACCAGGAGTACCATAACCAATGCCTTTTGACGTGAAAGGTAAAGCAAAACCTTCACTAGCAACACCATATTTGTGGAATTATTGTATCTGGCATATAACCCCTTGGTTCACCATATGGAATATTATAGATTGTTCTATAGGTAGGTTTTTCCCCTTCAATTTAGAACACAATAAAAATTGCATGCAAGAACTATTAGAATAATAAATATGCATAAATTAAATACATGTCATTTAAATATACACACATATGTAAACATATCATGATTCAGATTAAATGTGCACTCACTGTAAAATTAATGCAAACTACATCCACGTGTTCTGGCCATACATTTCTGCTACAGGATCCCTATTCTCAACTATTCCATTACACCAAAACTAGTCTAGTCTGATAAAATGATCCACAGTGATATGAACTCCATCACCACATCCTTTGCCAAACAAAGCAGGCGACTTAATCTACATCTGTATTAATTCTTCCAGATCATTGTTTCTAGAACTAAGAGAACATACAATACTTAGTATTGTTCATGGTCACTGAAATATGTTGGAAACACCACTGCATGAACATCATGATGATCAATTAAAGTGCCTCTCTTTAGTGGGTTGTTTTACATATTAAACAAACTCTCTTTTTGTCAAAAGGAGCAGATTGAAGATGTTAAAATGTTGTCATTGAAATGTTCCAAACAATTATTTTGCTTGAAGGATTTAGACCATGTAGTAACATTCTTATCTTTTGCTTGAACATGGACATTGAATATGTTGGCGGACGATATATGATTGCCATAAAAATGGCCATAAAAAGCTGTAAGCCAAATGTTTTAAATTGACACCTGGTACATGCAGTGTTATATGCCAAATTGTCAAATACATGCCAACTCCACCTTTCAAATCAATCAATATTTGGTTGCTGCTACTGTAAGATGAACTGAATGGACCAGTGGTTCTCAAACTATGGTACATGTACCAACAGTGGTATGCAAGCTTCTTCTAGTGGTATGCGAAAGATTAGGAAAACATGACGATATGACATGCGATAAATAAACATAAACAGTCCCTGGCTAAGGACACAGAGCCCACGGACAGCTCCACAGCCCGGCTGCACCTCCACCAAGTCGGGGCAGACACCAGGGAGCCATGCACGGCTCCACTATGTCAGTTACAGTGTTAATGTGGGGTCTTTTCATACATTACTATTTTTTTTACAGTTTTTAGCGTCTCTGTCAGTAATTTAAATCTTCTCGTGTCTGTAATTCGCTCTGTGCCAAACCAAACGAGTGCGCCGCCATCTCCTCCAGCTCCACATACATTTACTCAGTTTACCAAGTCTTTTTATACCCAGACTGAGTTTATACACGTGTCCAAACACACTGTGTGTGTGTGTGTGTGTTAATTGCGCTGCTCTGAATAAAGATTTAACTCATTAAAGTATCGATCAATGTGATGTGATGATCAAACAAATCAACTACTTTTGCCATGTTACTTTTCTCTCAGGTTCTGGGATCATTAATAAGCTTCACAATTCTTTTATAAAATCAACTGCTCATAATGATGAATTTAACTCAGGACAAACGTGATCACTAGAAGTTTCCACAGTAGAGTTTAGTTGGGGGAGGCGGAGCGAGATTCTAGTTCTATACCTTTGTACAGCGTGGCTGTGGCTGACAACAGTCAACAATAAGTCATTTTCTTATTACGAATAAACCTTCCTCTTGCGTGAACTGAATAAGTTAGGCCTATGCTACTGTATTTTAATGTTGGTCATAACAGTGGTACTTTGGAGAGCCTAATATTTTCTGAGGTGGTACATGGTGTAAAAAGTTTGAGAACCACTGGACTAGATCACCAATTTACAGCTTTATCATTTACATAAAGGGGTTTCTCTTTAACTGGAGGCAACTGGAAAAACTCTCCAACGGCAACTGCCATTTCCAAATAGGGTTTAATTGATTTAATTGATTGGTTTAATCTGTCGTAATCTTCCATGGATAGAGGCCAAAAGCCTTTGATAAAACATCTAACAAGTTCAGTTCCCCCCCAAAGGTGGGTACGGCAAACGTACATCTTTTCTGATGCCAAATGCATTGTGGATAGTAGTGACATGTAAATGGTATGCAGCTATCCAAGTTGGAGCAGGCAATAACACACAAATGCTATCTGGAATAGGACACTGTGTGGACAACAGCTGAATTGCCTCGTATTGAATAGCCTTATTAAATGGCTCTTACCTGTCCCTGGACTGCCTGTAATGTGAAGGTGTATCAGGTCTGGCTCCCCCCCCCAATCTCAGATCGAAGTAATGCCTGACCATCACTTCTGCACATAATGTTTCTCTTTTCCAAGTGTCCAACTTTCTCCCTACTCAGCGCTAAATCTGGAATATTTTCCATTTGTTCATCCAGTGCAGGCTTCTTTTGGAAAGCAGCTGTTGGCACTCCAAACATTCCAATTCCTGCTCTGGGCACAGTTCACACCAGGCATTCTCTACAACACCAATATTGTCAATGGAACTTTGGATATTATCCAACTCATCTGCATCCATTTCAAACTTGCTTCCATTGCAATCAACAATTGATTGAATGCAGCGCTCCATCACCCGATCTCACATGATTAGTGTTGTAAAAATGCTTGTGTCTCAAAATCTGCTGGTTTGAGTTGCACATCTTCACGATATGGTAGAAACCAATGCTCCAATTCTGGACTTTGTCTTAGAAAAGCGTACATAATGAACTGCAGGTTGTGTGAGTGTGTGTTTCGTAATGAAACCACTATAGTTGTCAAGCTTTATCATATTCACAGACCTCCCGTTTTTAAACAGAATATGATTCTCAGATACGAAGGCTACCATGCTCTTGTTATAAAAAGTTGCATCTATTGGCCTGTTCCTGTACCTGTCAAGAGAACTAGTCATCAACATGTCCTCTGTGGGAAGATCTTGGGATGATGCCTTTTGTTTTAACACACTAAAGGCAAACTCACCTTAACCACATCATCACAAATTCGCACAAACAAAATCTTTCTGGAACACTCCTTCAGATGCAAATGACATTGTAGACAGCCTCCTGAGCACACACATCTCTGCTGTGAAACTACATGCTGCCCAGGTTTTCAATGCATCTTTTGCACTAGCATTTCCTTTCCTTAGCTGCTTCTCTTTGGGCCTTTCCTAACAGTCCAATCTCTATTTTTGATATGGAAATGTATGAGATGATGTTCATGCATAGGCATGGACAACAAAATGAATATCAATGTTAGCATTGCATCATTTTATTAGTATCGATTGTAGGCATTTTCAAAGATGGTCTGATTAATGCCGAAGTGTGCACAAAACTGTTCCACAGTGTCATAACTAGCATGCTCAACTAAGAGCTTCCTTAAGTGCTATCCACATTTTTTAAGCATGCCCTTTATCCATTTTCTCAGGTTTTTTTCTTCTCGATTCTTTACAACGCTCCATTTTCCCAACACGTACATGTTTTCTTGTCATCCTCTTCAGTCACACTACTATAAGTAGTCCTTTATTGCGCCAACTGGATGAGACAAAGACATCAGTACTTCCAAGAAAACTGAAAATCAAACATTTAGCACGCAGTGACAGGACTGAAATGCCACAAATCACACCCATCTGCATACTCCCAAGTCCTCAACTGTTCCTGCTCCGGCATCCTGCTTCAAAATGCTGTTAAGGTTCTGTCACCGCATATCAGTGCATGAAAAAGGGCAGAACCAGGTAGGGAGGCTCAGCTGACAAACACATGCCATCACGCTGTGCTCCTTGCCAAAAAGATGGAATGCCTCCGATACGTTTAAGAAAATAATACCTAAACTTACTGAGCTTTTGGGCTTTAGCAGCTCCCTTTCCTTTACATAGAGCTACGGACACATTGAGACAACCGGTTCCAGCTCAGACATGTACCGAGCAAAAACGATAGTGAATATTCGGAGAAATTCTACAGTCAGCATGCAAAATGGGATTATCAAAATATTGCAACAATTTCAAGCGATGCCGCCTACGATCATGGTATGTGGAGCAAGTCAAACAAGTTAAAATACAATTCTTATAAAATTCCTTCAGGATATCTCTTTAATCGCACTCAAAGATTTCAAAGCTTGTAGCAAAACTTCATGCAACGTGCATCCCACAGACTTTGCTAAACAGCTAAGACATAGAAAACACAGAATATATGTTGGCATCTTTTAAAAATCCAACTTATCCAATCAAGGCACTGTGAAGGTAACAGGAAGACAAAGAGGGGGATTTCATACATTATAGACATTTAATTGAGAGAAACTGTTAAGTTAAATTCGTTCACATGGACTCAATGTTGATCTGATAAGATTTTGGTGCCTGAAGGTCAAAGATCAAGGTCACAGTTACCTCATGTCCCGGTGTTGTTTGCCTTTACATTACATTACATATCATTTAGCTGACGCTTTTATCCAAAGCGACTTCCAATAAGTGCATTCAACCATGGGGGTACAAACCCAGTAGGGTGCAAAGTGCTACATGAAAGTGAAACCTATAAGTGCAAATTGACTAAGACCATCTTCTTAGCCAAGGTGTAGTCGGAAGAGATGTTTTATTTTTAAATAATTATTATTTTTAAGCGGAATTTCTATATTTGATGTGATTTGAAAGATTTTGCTATACACAAAGAAAAAAATATGTTTTAGAAGAAACAGATGGCATCACAGAGCAGATCATAAATATTAGGCTCTCTAAACAATATTCCTCCATGTGGAGAAATGGATTCTTTATGAAGTCAGCCATTATTCTCCAACAGTGCTGAAACATTTACTGCACATCATTACCCGTGGCCATAGCACCACATGATGACAGCGTTTCACAATTTCCACAAATATTAGGCCTAAATGACATGCATATAGACACAATTTTTTCTGTCCTGCTTATGAAAAGGGAACAAAATAGGAACATAAAAAAACCCCAGAGTCGATAGGTTTCTCACGGGGTGACAGAGATATGTGCCATTAAATTTAATAAAGTGGCACATGAATGTGACGTTTACTGCGCATTTGTTTCCAAATGTATTTTTCATCCTACACTTTCCTACATTTTGTACTACATCCATACAGTTCATCTTTTACAGCTATAGTGCTTTTGCACATTACAGTCCATTACTGGAAGATGTGCATGGAGACCAACTGTTTGACAATGGGAGACAGACTGCAGACTGTTTCTTTCCAGTAAGTTGGTTGTATTTTAACCATCACTTAGTGTATTTTATGTTGATGTATTTTGGCCTGAGGCCACTGAAGAATTCTTTATTTCCTTTTTTAAAGATGTCAACACTACAAAGCTGCTTTCAGACATGCATTGAAATCCTGAGATCCTCCGAAGCTTCTAACCCGCTACAGACGCAACAATGAAAAAAAATCTCACCAAGAAGACACCAAAAAATATGTCAAGAGAGGATTTGGTGATGAAGGCTGACAGCAGTGTTGATGTGATGAAATCAAACACACGTGATCTCCGTAGTGGAATTGATACATTACACCCTACCTACCTCTGCCTGCTGCACCACCTCTCACCTGGATGGAACATTCGTTTATCGTGCCAAATGAATGTGATGAAGAACACTTCAAGAACTTGATGAGGCTTTAGTGTGAGTTCTCATTAGATGGCGTTGCTCTGGTGGTGACATACTGCCATGAAACAGGAAGTTGTTGAGGGACTATAGATGATCAAAAAAAAAGTAAAAAACTTACTGCATGCGAGGTAGTGTAAATTAATAGGTAATTTGTGTCTCAGGATAGGGTGTGGCAAAATGGATCAAGGGTGGCCCTAAAACAAGTAAACAACATAACCCTCCTGGTGCGTTTCATATAGATCTCTAGAGCCAAACTTTTAACAACGGCTAATTACCTGAAATCTGAGTTATACAGTCTGTGGCTATTCAATAAATTACTGGTGAATACAAAAGGCTGTTGCAATACTCAAAACAAGAGGTCAAGCGGTCTCTGTTTTTGAAATTCATATCCCAGTTGATAAAATCTCTGTCCACTGCAGTATTTCTATGCCAAGTTTGTAGTTGTATATTTCTATTTGTACAGTCCGTATTTACAAATCACAGTTTGCCTCTTAGGGCTTACCATAGAAACCTCAGAGAGAGTCACAATGGAGGAATCCCTCTCCCAGGAAAGACAGAAGGGCAACAGAGCATATCAACAAAATAATAATATTTACAAAATTCATGAGAGAAGACAGTGTATCAAAATTAAAAATAATTATATAAAAGACCTTTTCTGACAGATAATGGAATGACAATGTAAGTAGGTTTATTGTATATCTAAGAAATCTATGGTAATCATAATCATGATCCATGATGAGCCTGATCTGTAACGACAAAGCACAAGGGCTCAGGGAAGAAGTCAAGTCAGTAACGTACTGATGAGACATTAATGTGATAAGAGGGAGGGGAGGAAAAGAGGAGCTCGACAGCTGAAGAGTTTGTGTCCAGGTCCTGACATGGTTTTCTCATTAGGTTTGTGCTATGACGAGTAGATGGCGGTAGATGAGCCTTCTGGAAAAAACAAACTGTGTTTGAGCTTTGTTGTCCTCAGCAGTGGGCATTTTCTCTTTAGAGCTAGCACCAGACATAGCAGGTAGACAGGTGGAGTTACATTAATAGTGAGTGATAATATGCACAGCATATATACTCATACATAGTAATTAAGAGCATTCAGAAATCTTCTTTGTCTTAGTGTTTTATGCTATATTTTGCAAGCTTAAAAATATCATATTCACCCACCATCCTGACACAGCTGTCAGGGGCAATTTGCAATTCAGTGCATTTCCCAACAATACTGCAGAATGCAGACTGGAGGAACTGGGTATTGACCCACCGACCTTGCGTTTAGTGGATGACCCTCTGTGCCTCGTGCACAACCGCCCTAATCTCTCGCTGCTGCCAATGTTCAGTCTTACTTTCAATATATATGTGAGAGAGGGGATCTTTTATGTTGTGTACAAAACATGCCAATATGAAACTGTGGCGGGACAAAAATAGTATAAAGTGTATATGTGCCAGGGAGGGAGGTAGAGGAGATTAGAACGAGTGATTGCCCCCGTGGGAAGGTGTGTGTAGTACTGAAAGGAGCAGTATAAGCAGGTGCATGTATCTTTGATAAGTGGAGCTAAGGTGAATGTTTTGGGGCAGAAGCCCTGCCAAGCGCATCGTACTTGGACTCATTTACCAGAGGGTGTGTGCCATTTGAATGCTGATTCGGTCTAGTGCCAGTGCAGATAGTTAGCAGGGGGATAGTTAGGGGGGAGGCTCCTGTGTGAGGCACAGAATCAGATATCATTTTTTTTTTATTACAAGGGTGAAATGGGTTTCGTATAAATTTCTCCAGCCAAGAAAAGAAAAATATAAAGACCAAGACAATCACAACAAATTTAACTATAAATAAAATAAAGTTAAAACTATAACATGATGAGTTTTAATTTTTTTTCAATAATACAATATACAAACAGCAGCCAATTAAGAACCCCAGAGATCCAAATACATGCCCAAAAGCACTGAAAAAAACAGTTTCATAAGATGTCTCCATTAATTCATTCCTCAAGCATAATATCTTTGACAAGTTTTGCGATACCAGGAGTATTTATTGTATTAATTATCCATTCATCACACTGGTTTGAGGAGAATTGAGAAATGAGAAAGACAACTTCGGACCTTATTAACCTTCTCAAAATCATTTCCCCCAAAAATTAATAAACTGGAGTAAAAAAGTCCTACCAATTAGGACCCTACCTTGTTACTATAGGTAAAAACATGGTGAGGAACTTGATGACTGATGGCCCCTATATAATTTTGATGCTAACAATGGCATTTCAACTAATCACAACCACATTTTTACATTAAAAGAAGCCTGTCACATTTGACACCTTTCTCTTTATAAAATTGTGAGGATTTCCTCGAGCTCCGAGTCCCGGGGAAGATTAAAATGATTCAAATGCCTTTACTTTTTATCACTATAGGTGAATAGGTGAAGTATGGAAACAGTGGAAATATTTTGGACAGCAAAATTTACCATACAGAAATAAATATATAATAAGACTTGTGTGGGGCACATATCTGTTGCACTAGTGCATGCAAGGAAAGTGTTGCATACCATGCACCCCCAGAAAACCACACTATATTTTATGAGAATTTGCTGAGGAGCCACTTTATAAGAACTGGATCCTTTTTTTGGGAAAAGCCAGATCTAATGAATTTTCTCATCATGAATCATGGAAATGTGGTTTGGAATTTTAAAACAATATGAGCAACATTGGTACAAGTCAATTAACAACATAATTCTTTGTACCCATGTCACCATAATACATAATGGCTTGTGTGCATAAGATTAAGATTAAGATTAATGAGTCCTTTATTAGTCCCGCAATGGGGACATTTGCAATGTTACAGCAGCAGAAAGACATCACATATGTAGCATGCAGTACTTGTGTGAAGGAATATAAAGAAATAGAAATATACAACAATATATAGAAAAAATATAAATGTAATTAAACCGGTATATACAGTGTAAAGAAATATATTATGTGTCAGAATATGTACAATGAATGGGTTGCACATAAGTGTTTGTGTTGCACAGATTTTTTTTTATAGAAATGAATAAAGTACAGTGAATATTGCACAGTAGAGAAATGTTAAAGTGACAGTCCATAGTGGTGGTGCATGGAGTTTTACTGGGAGCAGAGCTGGTTGTAAAGTCTTACTGCTGCAGGAAGGAACGACCTGCGACACCTCTCGGGTGGATCAGTCCTGTGCTGAAGGAGCTGCCCAGTGCTGTGATTGGTCCTGCAGGGGCTGGGACTGGTTGTCCATGAGAGAAGACAGCTTCGCCATCATCCTCCTCTGACCCACCACCTCCACTGGGTCAAGCGGGTATCCCAGGACCGAGCTGGCCCTCCTAATCAGTCGGTCCATAAACAGAAATACATACATGTCTAAAACATGAATAGTTACAAACTAACTTGCCTTAAAACAATCATAAACAACACTGTCATAAGTTGGTGCCAAGAGTGGGTGAACACCAAGCTTTGTCAGTTCGTCAAAAGTTCTTCATTAAATAATAAAAACAGTTTAGAAACAGTTTGCACCTTAACTGTTTACAATGTAGTCACTTAGCTGACACTCTCCCCCTGACTACTGGCCATGACTGGAGCAGTGGTACAAGTCAGCACATTTCTTTTCCAAAAGTTGGGCGCAGCTGCCAAAGAAAAGAGAAAAAAACTGAAAATGCAAATACAGGAGATGATTTTGAGATTCTGCGAAATGTAAAACACCCCAGTAAATAAATAATAATATGGGGAAAATTGTGGTGAATGCGCAGTTGAGCCAGATCAAGCACATCATTAACTCATTCCACCTATGTTGCTGTGTTGAAGGGGAAAAGTAGAGGATGGAGTAAAAGCTGCAGAAAAAGGGGGAAAAAGGAGAAAGCAAGGGTGGGGTGGGGGTACGAAGGCAGATATGTTGCAGAGACTGATAAGGGGTAAAATACAAATGAGGAAGAGAAGAAAACAAGTCAGATAAAAAAAGACGAGAGGAGGAAGGACGTGAGAGAAATAAAGAGGCAAATGGAGAGAGTGTAAGAGAAAGCAAAGCAATATCCAGGTGGCAGACAAGCGGAAACTTCTTCTGAATGGAAAGAGGTGGCACCTCACACCTCTATTGTGCGAACTTACTATTGAAAAGAGCTCATCTCCAAGAAGGCATAGAGACGAAAACCACACACACATACTGACACGTCTAATTGGAGACAAAGAGCACTTCTGTTCTTTTCACATAAAATCTTGAATGGAATTTATGTTTTTCACACTCTTTTCACCCTTCAATGCATATCAATTCATGCTATTTATGTTGTGAGTATACCACTGTGCGAATGTGTGTGGATGCAGCCACATAAGCAGCTTTGAGAATGATACATTTGAAACTTACACCCTCAAACATGTACTGTTGCCTATCAGAAGGCAGAGATGCATCTGGCCTCAGGCCTCTCATTTCTTAAGCCATGACAAACTGCCATATTGTTACAGGCTCAGAATGTGATACTGTAATTGTCTAACAAGCTTATTTGGATCATTAAATTCACATTTCAGTGGAGCGATTTGGAACCGTTTGTATCCAATTTCCTGTTGATATATCATTGTAACAGAAATCAGAATCTAGATCCATAGCTTGTGTGTGTTTCCAAATAAGAAAATAAGAGGCAGTTGTAAACATTGTCCATGTCCAACTTACTAGGGGTCGACCAATTCATCAAATAATCCTTGCCAATGGGATATTTACAAACTATCATTATTGGTGGAACTGTTTCAGGTGCTGGCTGATGGCTACGCAGCCACATTAATAGTTAGAGTGGCATTTGACAATGCAACAGGAACCACAACTGAAATAATCCTGGCCTGTCAAAACAGCCATTGAACTGTTCTATTCTGTCACTGATGATGTAGTCCAGACAATCACACTTGAGGATATTTTCTGACTAAAGCCTGGGCCACACTGGGAACGGGTGTGTGCTGATCTGCTGCATCTTGAGGATGCTGTTGTATTGGAGCTGTAGTGTGAGGTGTCTGGTATGACTGCTGTATTTCCTTGAATAAAAGCATGCCTATGTACTCAACTAAATGCCAGAACACTACGGTGTGAAGCCTTGCATCTGCCGGTCCTGCAATAACATTAAAAAGCTTATTAAAACAAATAGTAACAAATAAAGTTAAAACAAATAAATAGATTGAATCTACAGAAACCCCAGAGTGACTTGACTTGGAAATAGGTACAGGAAGTGATGCAATATTTATGTTGATTACATATTTGATAGATAGACATTGAAACCGTGAAAGATCATTTTCACTGTCAGTGGAAAAAGTGAAAAAAAAATAGGCAAAACTCTGGAAGAGCAGCGCGGCTAACACACAGGAGCTTGAGACATGTGACTCACACGTGCAGCAGAGCCGCTCTAACCTGATAACATGGGCTCCGAAATACAAAGTGAGATGAATGCGAAGCACTCGCACCACTCATGCTGCCAGTGTGGCTGGGCGTGGTACCTGCAGACTGTCACAGCAGCAGAGAGAGGAGAGAAGACTGATACAGACTTATGTCTTATGTCACTCCCTAGAAACAGTATTTGTCATGTCGGATTCTCCAAGTTTTTCATTTCATAAAGTTAATAAAATGTAATGGCGCTCCCTGCAGTTCAATATTTTTCTCCACATTATATATTTCAACCAATTTTTCCATGCTAAGTTGGTCACATGGGAAACGTCTGAAGCTGAAATTGTATTTGTCTCGGATCCTAATTAAGGGAAATAGCTCCAAAGCTAAAACATTTTTTTTAAATGTTCCTATGATAGTATTATGAATGATTGTATCAATTGAAGTTAAATTGCCCCAAATTTTTTTTTTACATTTTCTCTGTTAGTTTAGAGGTTGGGGTGGTGGTTCAATATCTGCCTTTAAATTCCACAATTCCACTGGGCTTTCAGGCAACACAGCACAGAAGTGGAGAGGAAGAGGGGAACCAGCCTACAACAGATAACAGATCTGTAGAAGGTACAAGGTTGGAACAGGGAGAAGCTGAATTGACACAGTTGAAACAGGAAAGACACATCCATCTTCAGAATATTGGGCCCCATACAAGAATTTTTCATACTGACATATTTCTTCTTAAGTTGTGCCAATGAGTGATTCAGAAGTTGTTGCATTCACCAATTTCCTCCTATTTTGAGTTTTTTTTACAGGTACAGACAGAATTTATGAGTGGTCCAGACTAGTAGTAGTCACATGAAATTAGTCGGCTGTTTTTGTTATGTAGTTTTTCACTTATCGTATATTTCATTATTTTGAAGCAATTATAAATAAACATAGAATACATCTCAATTCAGTCTTTTATATATTGAACAATATATTCTTCATTTCAGTTGCAATGTGACGTATAGTTAACACAGCACTAACAGTGTCAACAGCACAGCTTTCATCAGTCTCTTAATTCCACTGCAAGTCTAGACTTTTCTCTCTGAAATCTAGACATCAATCTCTGAATTTAGAAAGTTCTTTATTTACTCTTTGATATCATTTTTGTGAATGAACAATTCTGAAACTGGACAGGAAATGTAGCCTCATAATTATTGGGGCAATAATAAGCCTCATTTGCCATCCTGGAGCATGCTACCTCAAATATGCACAGTCCCCATTTATCATGTTTATGTACATCATTTACACACTTTATTGAAGATAAGAAGCGTTTGTTGAATATGACATTCTTGCATGAGACCGACTATCAGGATTCCAGTTCAGTCACTCCAGAGGTTCAGAGCTCTCCATTCTTATTGCAAGTTCCACCTATGCGTCCACCACTTGTCTATGCCCAATTGCCATAAGCTGAGTTTGGAGGTTAATGTATTCAAAGGTCAAATTTAAATTTGGCTCAACATTCTTGGGGGTGCTCTTTGCAACATCATATTTTTGTATTTGGTGTCAGGGATTGGGTTGAAGAGGGATAGAACACATTTGGTGATGGTACATTATAATACTGTCCCATCGATAACTCAATGTCCCACTACACTGGTGACTTTTCTATGTATAAACCCCATTAGATAATCTTAATTACAATCAGCTCTTTGCCGTGGAGCTTCAAGCACAGCCTGTTCCGTAAATCACCGGCCATCAGCCAATCTGGCCAGTGCATCAAAGTATTTTCCTTTCTGCAATTAAAGGTTTGGTGTCTTTAAACTATGTGTTTTTTATTGCAGCTCATACTAGCTACACCGATTTTCATTGTATTAACTGCTTTGGATGGAGCAATCTGTTGGATCATCATTATACAGTGTTGTCCAAATGATGGACTCCAAGAGACAACCAGACACCGTAAGTCACTGTGACTTACATTTATTTATGTTTGCACAAAGATGAAAAGTGCACCTTTATGTAACATTTGTATCTTCAATTAGGTCAAGTATTACATCATATGGCCTTTCATCACTTTTAGTTTTACATGGATTCTTTTGTCTCCTCGCTTTGAACTGAACAAACCTCAACATTTAAGTTGATTAAGGCTTGTGGAACTATTCCCTACTGCTACATAGAACATTTTGTTACGAGTGCTTTTTGATTATAGACCCTCCACCTTGTGCATATTACCTCCAAATACAAATTGGCTGAATGTGTCAGTAAGTGGTGCGTTGAATTGCCACTTCCAGGTCCACCCAGGTGGTCTCTGCAGGTTTTACATCCCATCCAGTGTTCTTCTACAGATCATTGTTTGCGAATGGAATGAACCCCCTCCTGTGTTCTTGTCATTTGTGCCAGTCAAAGCACTTATGGGCTGCCCAGCAAGACACAGGAAAGAAAGAATCACTGGTAAGCGAAAGACAGAGAGAGCAAAGGAAAGATGAAGGAGAAATACATAAGAGACTACTTGGGGTTAACAGTTGAGGAACAAGAAACAGAAAAGAGGCAAAAGGTAAAAGGTATGTACTTGTTTTCCAATGGAATCACTCTCAGAGGTAATGAAACAAAAATCTGAAATTGGTCATTTTCTCATACACGAGTAAAGGCTAAACTTTTAGCCATTAGGTTAGTTTCTGAATTATTGTATTACTAAAATTGTCAAAAATAAATTAAAAAAACAATAGTTTTTTGTGTAAATGCAATGACATGGATGAACACAGGAACCATACAATGTTATTGACCGCCCATCATAATTGTGGCAATCTTGTAGGCCTTAAAGAGTTCACAAAAATAATAAATAGTTCACTCAGGAACATGCTACTAACACTGGAAAGAAGTGCAGACACAGACAAGGACTCAGAGGTGGAAGGTTTTGAAGGATTTAATAACCAGGTACTGCATACGCATGGAGTGAAGCGAGGAAGTGGAGAAGGTGGTTGAGAATCGTGGCGTGTGCAGGTGAGCAGTTTGGATGAGCAGAGGGCTGGAGGAATGAAAACAAACCCTAAGAATTCATTACAAGATAATGTGCTGATACTGTTGTGGTGGATTTTACAAAAATCTTGCAAGGAGTGGTCTAAGAGCAGGGGTTTATACTGGAGTACATGAGTAATGGAAGGCTGGTGTTCAGACTAGAGGTGGAGTGACGAACGAATGACCAATAGGTGAGTAAGAGTAGAGCTGCAGGGGGAAGACCAAGGCCACAAACACAGACACAGACAGAAGAAACTGAGGAGACACTGCAGAATACAGATTAGCTGTGTCTCAATTTTGGTGCCGCATCCTTCGTCGTCTGCATTTGTAGACCAACTGCATCACAGCAGCTGTCCCAATTCGAAGGCTCCTCCAAATGTGGCCTACAAAGGTGTCCTTCCACCCCCGAGCAAAAGAGGCTCCACCAGGTGGATACTTCCAGGCCCAACATATCCCATGACTCATTGCACTTCAGTGGAGAACTTGGTAATGGTGGCGAGTCCAAAAAAATGTGAATGTAAGTACACAACCGAACATCTAACGGTACAACGTGTTAAAAAAACGTATTTTCAGCATTTTTATTAAACCGAAGAATATTTTCGTCCGAAGTTTTATTTCTAGGAAACAGCCTGTAACGGTGGGACAAGCTGGTGACGCAGTAGGAAGACCAGACCGTCTCTTTTGGGTTTGGCCGGTGCAGTGTTCGTGGCCTTTGGAGGATGCTGCGTATACAGGGTCCTCCACAGGATGCTGCCTATGAATTGAGACACAAACAACATGATCCCAGATCCTAAAGGACAAAATTGTGTTTAAATTTCTCAGAAATAAAGTGGTAAAGAATGTTAGAAAGGCAAAGGCAGATTTCTTTCTAGGAGTGATTAAAGATGGTAAAGGTAACGGTATAATAATTTGGGAAAACCCAAATAAACTCTTGGGAACTGAGGTACATAAACCAAACAATATTGAACTGAATGTAAATGGGATTTTAATAAAAGACTGTCAGTTATGATCTAACACATTCAATAACTTTTTTGTTGAATCTGTTAAAGAAATACATTTTCAAAATATAAATAAAACCATTGATATTATTCCAATTGATGCTAGCAAACCAATATTTAGCATTCCAGAAATATCATTATTAACCATATTATTAACTCTTTAAATAATTCAAAACCTAAAGATCTACATGGTCTAGACACTGCCTTTCTGAAGATACACAAAGATGCTTTGATTGTCCCAATTGCTCACCTTCTGAATCTATCAAAAAAGCGGGATATTTCCCAATGCTTGGAAGAGTGCTAGGGTTACTCCTATATTTATATATAGAGATCCAAAATATGTGAATAATTATCGGCCCATAAGTGTCCTTCCAGCTATTTCTAAAGTTGCTGAAAAATGGGTTGCTGAGCATTTAACTTCTCATTTTAACAAAAGCAACATGTTCTATCAGATGCAATTTGGATTCAGAAATAAACATTCAACTGAAACAGCTATTTGCTGTTTCATTGAGCGTATTAAATCACAACTGGACTTATATGGTGAAGTTGGTGAAGTATTCCTGGATTTAAAAAAAGCCTTTGATACTGTAAACCACAATGTGCTTCTAACTAAGCTGTCCTAAAATAATGTTTCTAGTGAAGCGATTTACTGGATACAATCCTAATTAGCTCATAGAGGTCAAAAAGTTCATATGGGACATACCCTCTCACAAGCTCATGCTATTGTTCATAGGTTTATGCCCATACCTGCTATTCAGGCATTCAGTGCAGTTCTCTCACACCCGAGAACTTCGCTTTCACTGTAGCCTTTGTGCCTGTCACTCAGGATCTGTTGCTCATGAGAGAGAACCCTGTGTGTGTGCAAGTGCACCCTCATTACCGCCACATACTGAATAAAAAAAAAAGTCTGTGCAAAACACTGGTTATGATGCCTTTCCACTCATCAGTATATATAACCAGTAAGCCAAAGTACTTCCATACATGTGACTGAAAGGATGCCGGAGGCTTTTCAATTCATCTGCTCCTCCAATGGCTATGGCTTTCACCACACGCAGCTCATGGGAACAGAACTACTTTGATTTCAATGCATCTTTGAAATGTACCCAATGAATACTTTAAAAAGTGACAACAGCATTTCAAATTTATTTTACACTAATATGTACATTTTTGTTCCAAAGTGTGGGGGTTGATCTATACGGATCAGGGATCAACCGTGGTCCATTACACCACTACCTGTGGTAATGCTGGATGCAGTGCACTGTAAAAGTAATTTAGCCCAGTACAGACCGGCTGTTGGACTTAGTCCACAGAACTCTGAAGCCACCACTGCTCCACATAGAGCTGTTCACCTGAATCAGTTGTCATTGCTGCTGTCATGATGAACAACGCCACTTAGATTGATGAGTCCTAGCTGCCAGTCCTAAAGAGTGCTGGTCGCCAAATCGCACCAAATTAAAAAATTGCACTTCCTTGGGCCCATATATATATACACAGGCCCAGTGTAAAGCTGATAAGATGAGTGGTTCTTAGGATATGTGAGCCACACACAGGTAGACAGACAGAGATTTCTGGAATTATTAGATTCATCGTTGAAATGTAAAGCCTTCATCCCATTTCTTTGTTGTAAGAGTTTGTTAACGACTTTAAGGTCATCACTGACTATTATTTAAAATATGTATAGACCAATACGGATCTCCAAGCATTACCATACAAAGCATACCAAGCATAAAAAATCTTTTTAAATCCCCAATATCTTTATTGGCCCAAGAATATCCATATCGGTCAGGCTCTACTGAAAAGCATTTCAATATCGCAGGACTGACAAAAACTTGTAGCTTGCTGATGTTAGCCACTTCCCAACGCCACTCCACAGGTGCGCCAGATGGGGTCGGAGTGTTGTACTTCATGTAAATGTTTCTGACATTTGAGAACTGGTTCCGAATCTGAAGCTCACATCCCTCTGACCTTAATTAGTCCATTACGTCTTTTTCTTCCAAGTGGCCGTCCTGGGGCTCTGTCTCAAATGCAAAGAAGTCCATTTCATCAAGGCTGGCTAACGTGGACACAGAGTCACGGTCCTCTGAGGAGTTTGAACTTCGGACAACTGGCAGCTGCAAGAAGTTCATCTTTGCTATCCAGTACACCAGCAAAACAAGTGGCCTCAAAAATATATATCTTTTTTAAATTAAAGTATAATTAATTATATGTCATTTGAATTTTCTATATGCTGGCTATAGCTGAGGACCGAAACCATCCTAATATCATAGATTTAATTTTATTTTAAGTTGTTTACTGACCCCTTAATCTTCTGATGTTGTGATGATGATCATCATCATTTTCACTGTTGTTGTTTTGATGATTGTAGTGACTGCTTTAAAAACAAACATTGCAGTAAGACCTGTTTCTTCTGTTACTGAATGGTGCAATGCAACACATCTGCCCAAATACATAGGAGGTACAGGAATACAAGTATACCTGAAGGCCAGCTGTCATCCTTGACAGGGTGTCTTTCAAGATGTCCAATGCTGCTGCAAGCTGCTTCATAATGGTGCAGAACCCTCGCAGGACTTGGTACTCCTTGTCTTTGAGAAACTCTACGCCCAGTTTGATGCAGAGGCTATTCAACTCGTTCATGGGAATTTCTGTGCTTCTAGGAACAGCCTCGTCTGAGGAATACCATCTCAGATCTCGGATGGCGACACCAGTAGTTTACTGAGGCTGCCTTCTTCCACATGTTCTGATGCAAATGTAGATCGACTTGACTTGGTCCAAAGAGCTGTACACTGACCATCAGTCTCAGTGGAGAGGGCTTCTGTGAGAACTGTAAAAGTGACACCCTCGTCAGTGTCTCCTTCCAGGTCAGAATCAGACGAATTGACATGCTTTAAACCGCTTTGCATGATTTGATGCATTGTCTGTCACAGTGGCCACAACTTTGCCAAGCAGCCCATATGATGAATTCATTTGTTCGAGCTCTGCACCAAAAACATCAAATGTTGCCTGCTCTGATTCTTTTACATGCTATGGCAGCCTTATTGCATTCCATAGTGGAACTGCTAATCCAGTGAACTGCTAATCCAGACAGCTTTTGTTGGTAGCCGTCCAGATGTCAGCTGTGGTGGAAACAGAGCTCTAGACAACTTTTTCACTTGTAGCACTGGTACTCCTTTAGGAGCACCAGCACAAAATGTAGGCGCACCACATACAACGACATGCAACACAACACATATATGTTTTGACAGTTTAAATCATTTTTGTATTTGTTTGTTTTAAAGTCACAAAGTTAAGTAGTGCTTTAAGTGCTGTGAAACAACTCATTAAGTTAAATGATGCTTTTTAAAACATTAAGACCAAAAATAAACCATTTAATCATAAGGTGTGTGGTCAGGTCATTACTGTCATTGCAGCACAACCACAACAAAACAAGTAAACAAGGAACTTCCTCTTACACAATGCCTCTCCTCCCCCTCCCTTTTGAGCACATCCACCTGAGGACCACTAGGGCTTGGCACTTCTGAAGGCCAACCCTTGTAGTTGGGCCTTCGAGCTGCCTTCTGCCCTGACCATGTGTACAGCCTCCTTGGCATCAAACTCCTCCAAGCTGGTTCCCTCAAGACTTATCCTCATCAAGTCCTTCACTGTGTCCACATGCAGGGACCCTCTGACATCAGATTGAATCCTCCTCTGTGCTGAGAATCATGTCATATAGTATTTTGACATTTGCTATGCTGCACTTTTACTTTTGTTACTTTAAGTACACTTCAGGATAAGAATACACACATGTTGTTACATGAGGGCCATTGTCCTTGCTTCCTTTATCAATATTACAATGCAAGTGTGTGTGCATGCATCCTTTTAATGACCAGTTTCAGTGGAATCATGCAGTATGAAAAAATTGTTTGAATTTGAAGTAGTAAGTGATACATTGATTACCACTTTTTAAACTTAATGTCAGTAATGAAACCTTAGAAAACACTAAAACAGATTAACTTAGTTTTTTGTTCATTGTATTTGTAATTATATGAATGTTTCAAAGTTGCTATGATGAGTATTGAACACAGTGACGTTTTTAAAGTACTATTATTATTATTATTGTTGTTATTTTACAAAGAACAATTTAATTTCAAAACAGAATATCATCTTTACTTCTTAAAATTAACTTAATCATCAAGTCACTATTACAAACATTGACTTAACTTCCCTCCCTGCTTCCATTAAAACTTGTTGAAGGAATATGTGGATTGCACGCGTCCTGAGATCACATCCCATAAATCTTTCAACGTGTGCACACGTCAGACTGGTAAAGGAACTCACAGTGTGTGCTCTTCTGTGGACCTTGTTTTCCCTATGATGAGACATTACACCTCCCCCCGGTTGTGACAGTATGCCTTATTACAGAGTGGCAGGCCTTTGACTGCATTGTACCCTGCTCTTCGTCTCTGTAGTCACTTCCTACAACTTGCCCAAAAAATGTTTTTCTTTTCATGTCAGTACTTTAAATAGGTTTTCCTCCATTGGCTTGTATACGTTTGATTTTTTTAAACATGTTCCTACTTTTTATTTTATGATGGGAACCACCCTACTTGTGTTGTATTGCATATTTTTTTGTTGCATATTTTAATTGTTACAAAAAAACAATTTGTATTCATTTACACAAAATAATATTGTATGGAAGCTACACTCCAAAGACATCAGTATGGTGATCACCTTCACAGACCTTCATGCAGTCAGACTCCACTCGTCAAATCCAATTCTGTGTGTGTTCATGTGTGTGGTTGAGCTAAAAGAGTGATGGGATTACTCTTGTTATGTGGAATCAGATGTGCTCTGTTTGTCTGCTTTATGTCAGTGGGAGAGGCTGGTCCCAGTCAAAATGTGGGATCAGTGTCAGGATCAGTCACCATCTCCAGTAGCTAAGACACACAGCATTTGGTTACCGGGACAGGAGCATGTCCAACTTCTCATTTTATTTCTGTATGTGTGTGTGTGTGTAAATCTGTTACCATCAGATACCATCAGTCATAACAGAAGCTGTTAAAGTTTTCAGGGTCCTGTTGGACACGGCAACTCAACTGAAGGTTTGGGATTTTTATGTTTATACAGCCATACCTGAAGCTGAGTGTAATGTCTTAGCAAGCTTGAGTCTATGACTGGAAGGTGGGAAGTGGACTATTATAAATAACGCATATGTTTCCTGCCTTTTTTTAGTAGGTGCTGTGTGTGTTTAATTTATAACTTAAGCAAAAGAGGGATAGCAGAAAACCTGGAGCAGTGCTTTACTGAGTTGCTCAGTAAAGCACTTTATTGGCACTTTACTTTCTATTGCACTGACAGTAACAGGCGTAGTTGTCATCAGCTGGTTATAGTTCCTTCACCTGCTTCGCTGTCCACTGCAGCTCCACTCTCAGCTATGCTCTGCTGGCTCCACATGAGTGTGTGTGTGGGTGTGGAGGAGCATGCACAGCGTATACAGTCTAACCAAAAGGTGTCAGGTATGTTTTCTGTGCCATAATAATGCAGGGACAGCTAAGCACCCTTCTCATCTGCTGCCTGCAGAAGACCTGGAGTCAACCCATAGTCGAAAAGGTAAGAACCCAGCTGTTGTAACCAATCTGGCTATAGACAGAATTAACCCTGCATACCTAATACCATACAGACACAGATAGGCAGCTGTGGCTCAGGTAGAAGTGGTCGTCCACTAACCAGAAGTTCAGCGGTTCAATACTGTGCCCACAGTATATGACTGGTGTGATAGAAACAGTGCTGCATATAGAAGTGCTGTGTGAATGGTTAAATGTGACTTGTACTGTAAAGCGCTTTGAATAGTCGATAAGACTGGAAAACCAGAAATACGTAGCTAAATAAATGCAGAAATATAAAAATAAATAAATATATCAGCGTAATAACACAGAATAAACAAAAGTAGAAATAAATAAATGAATACATAAATGTGTTTCAGTGTGAGGGACAGAGAGAGAGAACGAGAGTGGGCAGAGTCAGGGGGGACTCAATGAATGAATATGTGCTGCTATGAAGGAAGAATTGATCAATTTAAATTATTATGTGATGGTTCATGTAACCATTATATTTAGTTAACGGCACAGAATCCTGTTTCACACTCGGCTGTTGATTGGCTGTAGATTATGTGACAGCATTTCTGATATTATTGTGGTTTACTTCGATAAACAGTATTCTATGTATTTTGTGTGTTCAACTAATATATTAAAATAGCATTAATCACTATGAGGGGGTGGTGTAAATTTTGTCCCCACTGGCAATAAAAATAATTCCGCAGAGGCAAGGATAAAAATGTATTTTTTGGACACTGGCTGGAAATAGTGAAAAGTTATGCAGTGGCGCGTCCAAAGTTTTTAATAGGGGTGACCACATGAATCCATTGAAAATCTTAAGGTATCACACCAAAATGAAAAGCCATAACTGAATTTCATGTATGATCTCTATGCTATTATAGTAAATAGACTATTTGAAAACCCTGTCAATATGAGAGTTAAGGTATTATATACTGATATACTTTGGTTTGTTATGGTGAATGTGATTCATTGACTCGAGAGTTAACATCTTCACAGGAATTTGTTTACACTTTACACTTGTAATCAGTAAGTGATTTGTTCATTTTCCTACAAAACCAACTTTTTGATAACTGATAGCATACGACCAACATAATTAATAAATACACCTTCAATTTTTTGACAGTGGCAAAGGCAGGGTTTTCTTATGTTTATCAATATAAGTAGCAGGGATATTTTCACTCATATACCATATGGAGTCTGACGCAATAAAATTTAGCAAAATAAAAAAAGACTTTAACTTGGTAGTCACATTTAGCCACTGTAATGAGATGGCAGTAGATAACTGCTGTGTATAAATAGAATTTTAAATTGGGAGAATTGTTTATTCATTGTTAACGGTTTTCAACCATGCTTCATTACCCTGCGCTAAGCAGGGTGTTGTTATCACCTCTTTCTGAGTGTGTAGCTCAACAATACTTGGATGGATTTTCACCAAACTTGGTGTGAATATTGCTTGGGAGGCTCTCTGCACATTATTAACTTTTGCAGCTGATCGATCAGGGTGAGAGGGGGCGATACCCCTGCACTAGAGTATTTATGCTTGTTTTGAAATCCGCACAGTAAAAGCATACCGCTTTTACTGTGTAAGGATTAAGTATTGACTTGGCACAGTAAAAGCATACCGCTTTTACTGTGCCAAGTCAATACTTAATCCTTACAGAGCAAGGGAAGGAGAGAGGGAGACAGGGAGCTTTGGGTCCCACCAATGTAAATTTCGTCGGAGCAGTTGGTTTTAACTTTTAAAAATAAACAGCAGATCCCACAAGTTAATTAGCAGTATTAATTATAGAATGTTAATCTGCACATGGCTGCATCTCTGCTTCATTACAGAAACTGTCAGGAATGAGCTTATGGACAGCCTGGATGGGATGTTCATGCTTGATCTTCAGTCTGTTATTGAGCGGATGCAGAAGAGGAGACAGAGAACTTAGAAGGCATATGGCTCCTCAACCTGACTGGTGGGAATGCCAGGACAACAGAAAGTGGCAGAGACATCTCTCGGGAGCCGCGGCAGTGTCTTGTTCCTCCAGCTCCTCTCTCTCCTCTGCCACTTCCTTAGCCTACCTTCACTGCCATGCAATCATCTCCCCAGCAAGGTCAGCAAGAGCCATAGTTTGGCTTGTTTATGGTCAGTGGCTGCAGGAAGTCGAGCAGGAAACAGTGACTTCTTGGGGGGTTATGTGTGAAAATAGTTTGTGAACCGCAACAAATACAACAGCTCTTCTAAATTGCATCGCAAATCTCAAAGGAGCAGCCATTTTCAATTTCTTTTACATAAACTGTGGATTCCACAATTTAGATTTTCTTTTTTTTAGAGCTGCTTTCAGACATGCACAGAACTCTGGAGTAGGTTTATGTGTGAATATAAATGTCCTGAGTTTCTGCCTTTCTGGTTTAAAGTCTGCAGAAGCTCGGGAGGAGCCGATCTGATAACACAGCAAGAGATCCCTTGCAGGATTCACCACGAGGGAATTTTAGTGGGGGTGACGTTTCTAACACGCAACAAATGCAAAACTGAAAAAACTAAAACAAGAAAAACAACTGTCTCAGGATGAAATAGCGGTGCACATAGACCGACGGAGATGTCAAGAGAGTTTGTGGTGATGAGGGCCGATCCCAGTGTTGATGTGCTGTACACAAAAACACATTTTCTCCACAGCAGAATTAACACGTTATATCTTGCCTCTACCTGCTCCACCACCCCTCACCTGAATCCCGCCTGATGTGTTGCTGTTGTTAACATATCTGAGCAGAGAATCTCCCGCTGCGTTGTTAACGTGTGACAGGCAACCTCTTGTGAAAGTGCGGACCCAATTCTCCGGATATCCTCCCGAGGTCATGTCGGAAAACGGCTTAGGATGTCCACCTGCACACAAACATTCCCTATCTGCACAGACAGCACTCACTCTCATATGGGATGGGGCTGGCTGAGAGGGGATGGCAGAATTGGCAGGTTAAAAAGAGTGATGAATTTTACTCATTTTGGGTTGAAGGGGATGCTATCTCCCCCTCGTCCACCTACAAATCGCAACTAGAGCGAGGTGCATGCACTCATGCGCACTGGGGATAGGGGTCAGATTTACACTGATACTGGCGAAGTTGGCAGTTTTTTTTGTCTTTCATCTACTGTGAAAAAAATTGTGAAATGTTTATTTAATTGAATAATAGCCTACCGGTTGATGGGGCCATTGCATATAGAGAGAGACGGAGCCTGTGTGCTGGCTTTAGCAGTTATGAACAAGATGATGACATGTGAAAATAAGGTTTGTATGGATCACACTAAACACACTGGTCCAACTGTCATTCTTGGGGGGTTACAAAATGATTAAAAACTCAGATTTAAAAAAAGAAAAAATTTTATTCATTTAATTTTCTCTCATTGTTTACTTTTTCTTAAGAAATGCTTGCATCTTTACATGGCTAGCAATCCTGCAAATTAATCAGTGAGAGGAAACAATGACTCCATTTAGACCTGGCAATACAATGTGTTTCATATCTAGAAAGGCACTCAGTTCATATCTCTACCAAGGCCCAATAGTCCCCTCATGAAACCCCATTTAAATTCACTAGATCCAGTTTTTTATTTGGATCAGCACCAGATTATTCTGACAATTGAAGAAATGCATTGTTAGAGAAAGTGAAAAAAAAGAAAAAAAAACTGATACGAATTGGCACCAAACTTTAATGAGTTCTTCCATGACCCATATCACATTGTTCCACCAAGTTTCATGATCATCCATCCGTAATCCTGCTAACTAACAAACAAACAAACAAACAAAACAACATCTAAATATGACTTTAATGTGATTTAATTTACCCCTGGTATTATTTTCCCCACTAG
This sequence comes from Hippoglossus hippoglossus, assembly GCF_009819705.1. Lineage (NCBI taxonomy): Eukaryota > Metazoa > Chordata > Actinopteri > Pleuronectiformes > Pleuronectidae > Hippoglossus > Hippoglossus hippoglossus. Next base: position 1,488,571 of record NC_047151.1, on the reverse strand, counting down.
CACCTGCATTAAAATGAACACTACGTCTAATAATGTGCCTGTTAAGATTCAGACTGAAGGTGTGAATTAAACAGCCTAAAGAATCAGCTGTGTTGCCACCAACATGTGCCTTTTGTTTGAGTTACTGTATATGATTTGATTTAATGGTTCCTGATTTCCATTGGGTTTGGTGAGCCCTGTAAATACAAATATTCATCTCTGAACCAACAAGAAGTCTGCTGTGTCTGCCTGCCTGCGATATTTTTCTAACCTTAAGAGAGACTATCATACAAATAGTGTCAGTTAATTATGAATTATCGCATTTAATTACCATAATTACCATACATCTGCCAATAGCCCAACCCAATGTTCATGACAGGTTGACTTGCAATAGGAATGGATACACAAGTTTCTATGTAGCCTTGGAATTCATTTATGGACTTATTTGGTGCTGGAGGAATAATACTGCCTCCCCTCACATAGTCATGACTTGACAGGATAATAACATTTATTATTAACTGTGTTCAACTTCTTTTGAGTGAGAGGAAGGAGTTAGGAAATTTGACCATATTGAGATCATGGTGGGAGTGTCAAAAGAGCAATAACCTTTGACTGCTTATCTTTGTATAGTGCGTGTGTGTGTGCACACCGTATATAGATATACATTTAATATTCTTTTGGAATATTATTTCATGCAAAGGACATAGGCAATAACATTTTATTGCTTATTGAAATGCATTAAATCATGCTCAGCCTTGATAACAGATACACTGTAAATTGTGTGATTAAATATTATGAGTGTTAAGACATCTAACACAAACCGAGAGCTTCAGATCTGTGCCCTCCATGGCTTTTCTTATTTCAACTGTCCCAGGGTTGACTCTGAACCTTCACCTCTTGTTGGGTTTGGAACAAAAATGCAGTGGATCATCCCTGTCATTTTGATTTTGCATATACAAAATTAAATTAGAGAGTTGAATTCAGTTTTCAACTTTTCTTTGGGCTCTTGCCTCATGCTTGAGAGGGCTTTAACCAAGTTTCCGGCTCAGCTATCTGATTGACCAGCAGGACAGCCCAACTTTCTGTCACACACACATTCAAGGATTATATCCAACCTCCTTCCTGACATGGCTGCTAACTAGGCATGAGCGAGTACACCATTATCTGTATCTGTATCTGTATCTGTTCAACCAACTAAATTATCCGTAACCGTGCTCGGAAGGGGCGGGGTTTAAACCGGAAGTTGGGATTTTAACCCTGATATGGATATGGGTTGATCAGAAGTTATATTGAAGTTAAATATTATTATTATTATTATTATTATTATTATTATTATTATTATTATTATTTTTTACTGGTGCTGCTATCATTAATAACATCATTACATCTATACATATCACTCTTACCTAGGGTTGCAAAGGGGTGGAAAATTTCCGGTAAATTTCCGGAAACTTTCCGGAAACTTTCCATGGGAAGTTAAGCTCGGGAATTTTGAAAAAAAGAATTTACCGCAAATTAAACACTGAGCAATAAAAACATCATTCAAAACTCTATTTTAAAGATGTATGGAATGCAGCACACACTGCACGTTGAATTTCAACCCTGCACAGTGCATTCTTCCATCACATGCACAGTGCATTCTTCCATCACATGCACAGATAATTCCCAGCATCCTGCACACTACAGCTATTGAGGCCACACTACTGCATTAGCCCAAGGACTAGTCAGGTAAGTTTTGATGATATTACTGGGGAAAATATATTAGCATGCTGATTGAGGATTGTTCATCTGTTCATCTAGCCTATTTCTATTCATTTATCCATCAATTGTAAAATATTTTTAAAGACGATTACAATTGTTTAGTTAACTATTTATATCTCTGGCATTGCATTAGTGTTTTTTACAAGCTTTTTTCTCATCTTATTCTACAGAACAATGCCACGTGCACTATCTCATGTGTGGAGACATTTCATCCCAGCCAATGTAGAAGGAAAGGCTGTGTACATTTGCAAATACTGTGCAAAGACCTATGTTAAGAATGCCACAAAGATGCAGAAGCATATAGTCAAGTGCCCAAAGTTTCCTCAGGGCTCAAATCAGCTTATGACAAAACAAAATGTTTATATTTATGTCTGTATATGACAAGGTAAATACAGTTAGTATAAATTACCCACACAATTTCCAGTTTATTCCTGTTAATTCCCGTTAATTCCCGTATATTCCCGTATATTCCCGTTAATTCCCATGGAAAGTTTCCAACTTTGAATATTCCCGGAATTTTGCAACCCTACTCTTACCATTTTCATTATAACAACCAGTCTGACAGAGCTTAATTATGATGGTTACACAACTGTTCCTGGTCTCTCTCTCCTCCCCCTCCCCTCTCTCTTCTCTCTCCTCTTTTCCACCCACCTGCTAGAGGTTTCTAACCATTAATGGAGTTTTTTCTCTTGCTCATTGTGGGAACTGTTGGGTTTCTCTATAATTTGATGGTCTTGACCTTAGCATGTACAGTGCATTGAGATGATGTATGTTATGATTTGGCGCTATACAAATAAAATCAAATTGAATTGTACCAGTGCTTTGTAGACAAACTTTCTTCAGAAGAGCCAGTCTATGAGTGTTGTTGCCATGATGCAGATCAGCACCCATGATGCCTGGGAATATTTGTGTCAGTTCAATACAAAACATATCAATTAATTATCAAAACGTTCTGAAGGGCAAACTGTTATTGCTGGTGGGCCTGTTTTGGCTGATGAGCAACCAGTTGATGACTACTGCTCTAGGAAAACATTTATTTTGTTTAATTCTTTGATTTCCCTTCCCCATATTAAGCAGAGATGATGCACCTTGCAAAAAAAAACAGTCTCAAAGAAAAAGTGACAAATGTACAAGTGAGAGAATGATGGAGAGGGTGGTGGAAAGGGGAAATGAGAATGAGAATGAATGAATGATTAGGTCTGAAGAGGATCTCAGCAAAGGAGTAAAATATGAAGCTGAGCAGTTAGCAAGGGCAAGAAGAATAGAGCAAGGGAGGACTGAATATTTGAGAAGGAAAAAGATTCATGAGGGCTTCAATAAAAAGCTCCAGTGAGCACAGCACAAACAGACAGGCCTGATTGTCTTTCTCTCACACACACACATACTTGTACAGTATGCACACACAGCAGGGGAATTTGATATCAACCCTGTTTATTCAAACTTTTCCTCCTTATCACACAACAGTCTTGCCCTTCCAGAGAATAACAAGCGCTCTTCACCAAACTGCTGATCTGAAAGACAGCACAGAGGCACTAATAATGGCAGCACAAGAACAGGTGTGTACATAGTGTACAGGAACAACTGTGCCTAGTGTGGCCTGGAAGTCCAAAGGTCAGGATGGAAGACCGTTCCAAGGGTGGTTGAGAAAAGAGCCTGTGGAACTTCCCAATTCAGACGGATAAATGGTGATGGCTAACAAACCAGACATTGTGGTGCTTGAAGGCTGTTTTGGTTTACGTATCAAAATCAAGAAGAAGGAAACACAAAAAATTCCAAGGGCCGAAAGAGGAGCTAGAGAAGATGTGGAAAGTAACGGCAACAGTGGTGCCAGTGGTAATCCAAGCACTCGGCGCTGTAACCGCCAAACTGGGACAGTGGCTCCAGCAGATCCAACAAACAACTTCTGAATTCAGCGCTCCGAGTTTGCTCCTTGCCAACTCCAGGTTGCCTCAATCAATGCTTTAATAATGTGTTGTTCATGCATGAGATCACAAATGAGCAATTTTAAACTGTTAATTCCTAATGATGAATTTTAATGCAATAAGTCTATCATAATTCGTGTGCCCTTACATCAAGTATTTCCAGAAGTTTTTTTTAACCTGTGAAACAAATAGTAAAAAAATAATGATATTTTAACATGACTCTTTGAAGGGCAGAAAATTACCAATTCAATTTCTGATCAAATAGCCCTATTATCACAAACTAAAATCATTGTTTAAGCTCCTATATCAACTCAAGACCAAATAGCTCCAAAAAGTGCAGCCTGTATTAAAAATGTACTCCAGGAGAAGGAAAAATGGAAATATATAAAAAGTTATCAGATTTGAACTGCCTGGCGTATACAAACAGTCTGTTGCAGTCATAGTCAACACGTTAATTCGACCGAGTGTCTCATTGCTATGGATTCATTCACAATTCTGAGCTTGACTGAAAGGCATTGGTTTCTTTGCAAAAAGTGGCTAAATGAGAGAGAGAGAGAGAGAGAGAGAGAGAGCGAGAGCGAGAGAGAGAGAGAGCGAGAGCGAGAGCGAGAGAGAGAGAGAGAGCGAGAGAGAGAGAGAGAGAGAGAGAGAGAGAGAGAGAGCGAGAGAGAGAGAGAGAGAGAGCAAACTATCATTTCCTGACAAGGTTTTCAAAGCACATTTAGGTAAGAGAGGTGATGTCAACTCACTGTGTGTTTGTGAAACAAAGCAACAATTCAAATGTTTGTAAAGCCATGTATTAGCCCCTGACACAGTTTCCTCTGTGTTATTAGATGATATACACTCTCTCCCTGTGTGTGTATGTAAAGTGTTGCTTCATTATGTATGTTCTCTGTGTGCCCATCACAATCTATCACACACAAACACACACACGCACAGAAGTATATGCAAAAAATATTTACATGCAGCACAGTAAACCCTACATACAAAGCAATATCCCCATTTCCTGTAGTTTATAGTCAAATATATTATAATACTATTGTAAATAATAACAATAACAACAGTTAAATAAACATCGACCTTTGTTCTCTGCCACACTGGACCAGTCTGGACTGAAGTCAAAATGGCAAATTCTTAAAAATGTAAAAATGCACTAATCCCACTTTTTGCCGTCTTTTTGTCACATCAGATACATGAAGTCAGACCTATCTGTAATGGGCACTCTGTTTTTCTTTTTCAATTTAAACATATCAAAATGATATTCATAATTCTCGAGATGTAATAAAACATGGGGCTCTACTGTAAAATCAAATAGTCATCATAATCATACGTTTATGTTTAAACACCAACACTCAATGCAGCACGGTTTAAATAACTTACAGGACCTACAGTCTTCAACATTTTTCAGGTTTGTGGAATATACACATATGTTGCTACAAAGATTAATGGGTTAATTTAATTGAACAATAACATTGGTGCATTCCTCATCACAACCTATTAAGAGAAGCACTACAGCAGCTTAGTATTCTAAATTTAGTTATTCATACAACTAAACTGAATCATTATATTTTAAAGAAAACATAATCAATGCCTGGAACATTTTTAGAGACAACATACATTTTGAAAGAAGCCTACATTTCTTATCAGCAGCAGAGTTAATTGAAGTGGTTGGGCTGGACAGAGAGTTTAGTAAGGACACAGTTCTGTCCCACCAGAGACCTGTCTGTGACCCTTTGACTAAGGTCAGATGGAGGTGGGTGTCTTGCATTGTACCGGTATTATATTTTTGTGTTTTTACATTAGTAGAGAAAAATATATCCATTAAATCTGCAAGCAGCATTGAACAACCCCTTACACCCTTGTGAGCGAGATGCAGTGAGATGCAGTGAGATGCAGACACGATTGTACCACAGAACATGCACCAAATCCACATTATATTGTTACCCCCCCGGCCCTTTGTTTTTGTCTGAGCAAATTAAAGAAAAAACAATAAAACCTACATGAATGAGGCATTTTGAACTATCTTGTGTTTTGTTTGATGCAGCAATAGCTAATTGTAAAGAGCCTGTGGAATCTTACTCACTCTCCTAGGACATTTTAATGTTCTGTTTTCTAATACATATGTAATAAAAAAAAATCTATTTCAATCTAATTTACAAAAAATGACAGATAAAATTATTACCTCAGAGTCAAATTAATACGTATTGACATGTGTATATTCTATCCCCTGCACTCTCTGCATTTTCTAAATAAAATGCATTTGAATATTTCTTTGTGTATTCATAACTCATTAAAATATAATAACATTATTAATAACAGCATCACAAGGGAAGTTTTAATCATTGGATTCTTGGGAATATACATCTAACTAGAATGAGAACGCACAATACAACACACACACATACACACACAGACACACACACACAATAAATACGATTGCCCAACCAGAACTAACAAAGGCCCACAACGGACAGTCCTGTCAGCACAGCGAGGGGAGGCATATTGTAGCGTGTGTTTGTGTGTGGTTGTCCGTGTGTGTGTGTGTGTGTGTGTGTGTGTGTATGTGTGTGGCTTCCTTTACACACCAAGGAATGGTAATTGTCTCCAGGGAAAGTCTCTTCTGCTTGTCATAAGCAATACTCATTTACACTCAAAAATTGTGTGTGTGTGTGTGCGTGTGTGTGTGTGTGTGTGTGTATGTGTGTGTGTGTTAGTGTGCGTGTGAGAGAGAGAGAGAGAGAGAGAGCGCGAGAAAGACAGAGAGAGAGAGATAGAGAGAGAGAGAGAGAAAGAGAGCACGAGAGCGTTAAAATGAAAAACCCAGTGTGCCTGTGTTTGTCATAAGCAAAATACTGGACTGGGATTGTGTGCGTTACTCTACATGCTGTGTGTGGCAGAGAGTGTGTGAAAAAAGCCAGTGTGTATGTCAATAGCTCATGTTTTTACAGCCACACAATCTGTTTGTGTGTGTGTGTGTGTGTGTGTGTGTATGTACGCTATATGCCACACTCATTTAGCCTCAGCTGCTGAAGAGCAGGGAATTCCATTAATGATCATAAAACCTATTTTTATTTTCTCTGTTTGATTCCCTCACTTTCCAACACATGCACACAAGCGCGCGCGCACACAGACACACACTCAAACCCTCTTATGTGCAATTCTGTGAGCAGGGGCGATCGTCTCAGTTATTACATAGACTGTTGTCTGCCTTGTTACATTTTCACTTTATGAGCTGAGAGCCTAACACGGTCCCTCAATACTTAGCATAGACAGCATCTTAGACGGTGTGTGTGTGTGCGGCTGCTGTTTTCTTTTCATCAGCAGATAGGCCACTGGGTCCTGAACTACTTAACAAACCCGACTATTTAATAAGCACAGCAGGCGGAAATGTGTGTGTGTGAGAGGGTGTTTGTGTGTGTATGTGTGCGAGAGAGATGAACTGAATAAAGACAGACAGAATGAGGAAAAGACATAATGATTATGTCTCTGTGACAGAAATCATGAAGAGCATTCCGTCATTCAAGTGATGTATATTTCATAGAAAACTCACTGGGGGATTCAGAGTTGTCTGTCTATGTGTGTGTCTATCAGGTGAACCCAGATTAACGGCCTAACTGATCTCTTATGGATTTAATTGATTTTGAGTCTTGAATGTGTATATTAAATAAGATGAGTTTAAAAGATATTTAGAGGTTCTAGTAGCATATATTAAACTTCCACTCATCGTAGATTTTTCAGTTTGATGAGAAGCATAGGTTTCATAATTTATTCAAAAAAAACATAACAAACCAGATGCAATGAACTAAAATTAATTCAGATAAATAAGAATTAAATTCACATTTTAAGATGTTATGCATATTTTTTATTAGAAAACATAGACACACTGGAATTACAGCATATAATCTTTGAAAGAAAGTACTTCACAATACCACTGTACAACCATGGAACTGCTTTAGTCAAAATGAACTGAAAAGATTAAGATAGAAAGATTAAGCAAAACTTAAAACTTTGTCTGAACTGTACTCCCACCAGGGTCAGTACAAGTCTTACAGATGTTCACTTTTCTGAAACATGACAATGTTTTAGAAAACATTGTCATTTTTGAGCTGAAAAAATTATAACAATATTCACTAAATTCACTAAATTCAATTCAATGTTATTTGTATTTTACTGAATCATAACATACATTAGCTCAAGGTAATTAACATAGTAGGGTCAAGACCTTACAAAATTATAGAGAAGCCCTACAGCTCCAAGCAAGCACTAAATGTCATCGGGGTATGTTTTTAAAATGCTAGAAGTATTAATTAAATAGTATCTATTATCACTGTGAGACTGCTGTAAGGCAATACTTCTAAAAAGGTTTGAGAGTTGCTGGTTTATTATTTATTATATAAGATTCTGATTATTATAATTGTAGCTTTCCAACCACAAATCAGTGTGATCATAAATATACAGTGAACTCTGAAATGGTTCTACCGGTGACACCTAAACGATACCGTACATTTGTCTCTCAGAGGAAGTGATAAATATAGCCCCTGTCATAAACATTACCCACATCATTTAGAAGTGACTGCTTAACATTGTTACAGACATTGGTTGAGGTTAGCCAATGGGAGCAGGGTTTGATTCTGGATGGAAAAATGGACTGTGTGCCTTGTGAGAGTGAAACCCTGATGCAGTCCATCACACTTCACACATACTCTCCCCTGAAACCCCTCCACCGTGCCCTGACAGGTTTTACAGTGTTGAACTAAACCACCCACCATGGTAAATCCAATTGGTCCAATATTATGTGCATAATAATAATAATAAAACCGTATTGAATGTCTGTGGTCGTTGAGGAACTTTCTCTTACATCGAAGATGGAACACAGTGACTGGACGGCAACAGATTTTTATCTGACACCAGTGCCACAAAGCAGTAAAGCAGTTTGTTCATTTTGGAAATGAATTGCTTTATTTTTGTCGGCTCAGTGGTATTTGGCTTCGCTTCAGTCGACAGTGTGAACAATAACCTATTGAGTATAATAGGCCTGTTATATTTTTAATAAACACAGCAGGCAACTGCAGTCTGCGGAGGCTCGTAGCTAAATGGATGGAGAGATGGTCAATGACTCACCATGGAACACTTACTGCTGATTACAGAAAAGCAGCACTTGCTGTGCATAAGGCCTGTGTGTGTGTGTGTGTGTGTGTGTGTGTGTGTGTGTGTGTGTGTGTGTGCGGTGTGTGTGCACATACTGTATGTGTGCATCTATAATGTGCGTGTCACTTGCACAAAATATCTTTTTTAGTGCATGAAACCTAGTATGTGTATCCATGCTTGTGTGTGTGTGCGTGTACTTATGAGTTACAGTTTTTCATTAACACACAATAATATGTGTGTGTCTACATGAGTATGCAAACACTTTCTCATCCAAATTTCGAAGTTGTGCATGCAGTCAAATGTGTATGTGTGTGCATCCCATTACTTTGTGTCTAAATCAAACCCAGTCTTAGCAGTTTCTCCTCCTCAGCACCCATTCACCGTCCCAGTGCTCCCCACACAATATTAGATATCTCCCCCAGTCCCTCTGCACTGGCAAGGCTCACCAGCTCACTGTCTCGATACATGCTTTTTCCTGCCTGCGTGACGTCTTTATGTCTGTCAAACAATATCAGGTGGAATCTCGGGTGTAACATATGATCAAAGCGCTGAAGGCAGGGAGTGTTTTACCTCTATTGTCTTCCAGAAGAACAGCTTATGAAGATGAACCAGGGAGACATAAAGGAGAGTTGTTGTTTCTTTTCAATGATCAATAACTTTCCATTCTTAATCAAGTTATATTAAATCTCCCGAATTTAATATTGTGAGGATTCCAATTACTAACTATCTCATAAAGTAAAATTACTGAAGAAAAGTGAACTAGTGTTCATATTCATTTACTTTAAATGCAGCCAATGTCTTATTCTTTATCATTATTTATATATTATTACTGATGTATTTTTATTATTGCAGAAGCGGCAGAGAACAGTGAAAGACGCTCTCACATAAACTTTATAATATACACAACTTTTGCTGATTTTAATAAAAAAACATATCTACTTTAGTGGCCAGCATTAAACTATTATGGTTATATAAAAGAAGATTTATAAATTAAATTAAAATACCGTATTTCTGAAAAGGCAGGATACAGCCCAACATCATTTATAGCTAACACATATTTTCATTCTGTCCCCTTGGCTGGTAATAAAAAATTTAAACTACTATAATACTATACATTATATATAATTTAGACAAAAGATAATCTTACATATTGTATAACATGTATACATCATGTTATTGTCAAAATGATTATAGATGGATTATTAATACATTTACATAGATGTGTTTTTTAGCATGTTTCATAGTATTGTAAATAAATGCTCCTTCATGATCATCCAGTGAGAAGATAATATTCAGTGTGTTTTTCATTTAAGAGTACGAGAAGACAAAGGAGATGGGGGAGTGCATGTGGAAATGTTAAACTAGTGTGGCACTATGTGCTTCGTATTATTTAATAAAACTTCCCGGTGAATATTTTCTCTTTAGTAATAAATCATCAATTCATAAAAAATATTTGTTGTTATTATGCAGTATGTATACATAAATCATAAAATCATTCAATTACACATATCATACAGTAAATCAGTGTTAAAACATTATAAACATATATTTGCAATGAATTCATTTAAGTGAGAAATATGTATTTTATTACAATAAATCATCGCACACATTTTCACGCCTTGCCAGTATTTGGCCCTGACCCTAGTTGTAGAAACAACAGATGATTAATTTCAGGCTCCATGTTTTATCAATCCATCGCTTCCTCTATTTAATTTACACTCCCATGAACGATAAGCGCATCATTCTGAATCACAATGAACTAATTGCTTCTGACTTGGTGTCATTAGAATTAATTAAACCAGGTTCACCTCCCAATACTTCATTTTATGGCTACATTTTAGTTTCCAGTTAATGTCGCACTTACCGTATCCTCTCCCTTTTCTTTTATGATAATGAGATGTGTCTGGATCCCCTAAACAAAGTGGGATTTATTAATTAACTAGATGCAAATATCTTTAACATATTTAACACATAAATTATGTGCACATTTTCTTTCCAATTTACACTGTATGGATCAGAGGGACTCCATTAATGAGGGTTACATGAAGTCACAATTTGTAATGTCTCAACCTTTTAAAAGAGAACATAAACACATGTATCTTTTATTGATTAAAATGTTTTACTTCAATTCAAAATTATTTGTATAACTCTATATCACAATAAATATTATCTCAAGTTATTTCACATTGTAAGATTTACAATATTTAAGAGAAACACAACATTCCCCACAATGTGCAATACAGTGCAGAGAAAAGAAATGAAAGAAGTACTGTATGAATGCATCACGTTTCTATACAAAGTATATTTATTTTACCAAATTACTTTCTTTTACAACAGTTACATTTTAGGCAGGGGACACATTAAGATGTTTGAAGTGATATAAGTCTGGGATTTATAATATCACATCATATCACATCATGACTGCATTCAAGTCCAAACCTGTAAGGCTACACAATGCAATATTTTGAGATGTCACTTGTGGGCTCATTTATGAAACAGTGAACGCTATTAGATATTACTCACATCAGATATATAGCTTCTATTTGAATAAATAAGGACCACAGGCAGCAGCACAACTGTATTTTTTTTAAAAAGCTGAACAGAGTATAAAACATTTAAGATATGATCAAAATGAAACTCTGTCATACTGTCTTTGTGTATTTTAGTTGTGTCGTTTGTATCAATACATTTTTTTGTGAACACATTTTTTCATAAAAACAGGAAATAATATATGTTATGAATGTGTTTTGTGGACGAGGGATCCTTCAGAAACAGTTGGAGGTTATGTAAAAGAGGACAAGAGGATTTGAGCCTGTAGAAGTGTGTATGTGCAACGCAAAATCTGCAAACAAATGCTTCATAACCAGTCCCTTATTCAAGAGATGTAATTGCTTTTGCAGATCAACTTTTTTTGCATTCACTTTTTGTCCTTGTTAATTTCAAAAAATGTTCTGCCCTCTTAAATGCGTTTTGCCTTTTTTGTTTGTTTTTTTGTTTTTGGAGTTTCCTGTGCATGTTTTCCCTTAATTGACTCGAACGCCATCTATAATCAGCATCGTTCTGCTGCTGTTATGAGACTGATGTCATAATGTTCACCAAACATCTCCAAATTAGCTGATTACTTCAGCCTCTAAACCCTGTAAACAAACAATAAAACCATTTTACTGAGCTCAATGCCAGGGTACACAATGTCCCCAGAGCTTCACATGAGCCCAGTTAGAGGCAAGATGAGTCCGACTCGGAGAATTGAATAAAGTGTACTCATTAGAAGGCCCTGATGTGGTACACTTCATCACTTGTTTTGGCATCAAATCAAAACATTTTCCCTGTGGGTTTTCACCACAACTGTTAAACATTTTTACTACTTGTGTAAACATTTAAATGTCGGGCAAAACATGAATAAAGTATTTGTCACTATTCAAGTTTTTTAATGTCCCTCTGAAAGCTCACTTCACTGACAGCTCTTGATGGCGATGGAGCCTGCTGCCTCACTCACTGAATCAGAACTCAAACAACTGGCTGTGAAATACATGCGCAGTGGTGGGACCGCCTTCATCCTTCAGTGAGAACCACGCACGTTGGAAAAGTCTTAAGATCCTTTTATTGTTTTCAACACTGACTTTCAATGGAGTAAAAAGAAAAAACTGAAGCGTGAATGATCTGTTCTGAAAGATATAATAATTACATTTTAATTACATTTATATATGTGAGAAAATGTGTTGGCAGAATATTAAGGGGCAATCAGATTAAAAATTTATAATTGTAATTAGAATTTGCAGAAATGCCTAAATTTTTTATATGTTACATACAATTATGACAGCTATGTTTTATTAATCAAATCATTTTAATTATCAATAAAGAAACACACACACACACACACACACACACACACACACACACACACACACACACACTGACACACATTCAATTAGATGACCAACTAATCAACAGAAGAAAAAAGAAAAGAAAACTAACTAATAATATATGAATAGATGACATTATCATAAATATAATATTGTAGGCATACATACTGTTATTGAGGGAGCCTGTGCCAGTGTGTTCAGTGTGTTGTGGTCAGCTGTGTCACATGTTTGGTTCAACAAGGGTTAAAGAGAGAGAGAGAGCAGCCTTCATAATACCCTCCCTCTCCGTTATCCTCCAGACTCCATCCAGTTACCGACAGCCTCGCGCTCCCCCCGGTAACACTCACTCACTCACACACCCTCTGCCTCCACCGCTCTCCTCTCCTCTCCCACACACACACACAGATACACACACAGACACACACCTGCTGGAGGAGGAGGAGGAGGAGGAGGAGAACAGAGCAGAGTCACGGGGCCCAGAAGAGCATCTGGTCTCCTGTTGCATCAGACACGGCGGAGGCAGACGAGCACCGGGCGCTGCGCGGCTCCAGGTAAGAACTGTGACGGCCTCAGCTGCCGCTTTGTTTGACTGTGCGCCTGCGCTCGGAGCAAGTTGATCACTGAGTGTGGATGTGGAAGCTTGTACTTGTAGTAGATGCACGTGGGAGTGAACTGGCTGCGTTTCATTGAAAACTCCAGACAGTAAGTGAGAGGCTGTGAGGTCAGCTCCGGAGCAGCTGATGTGGTTCTGTGTGCTCCAGCTTGGTCCAGCAGGGCAGGTGGCTGCTGGGGGTGGGGGGGGTGGACATGCGCACTGTGCCAAACTCCGGACAAACTTCCCTTCACTTACAGCACTTAGAGGGAGGAAAGTTATATCAAATGAGTTGCTGAAATTCACTGAATTGATATCATTTCAATTAAATTTAACAAAGTGTAGTTAGTGTAATTGAACAGTTAAATGTGGTCTTAATTAGAAACTTGATTTGAAAAAGAAAAAGTTGGATTTAACGTACAGATGTTATTTGCTAGTCAGCAGTTTATTATATTATATTCACTGGTAAATATGTCAGTCAGGACACTTATTCACACCTCAGACACATGTGTGACACTCCTCCTGTGGCTCTTTCAAGCATCTCTTTGGGTTCGTTAGTGTGTTTTCCACAAATGCATGAAGCAGAACCAGTCACCAGACCCTAAGGCCCTTTTTGTCACCTCTCTTTCATCACTCACTGCAGCCTGAAAATAAGTACGCATTAACTAAAGCAACACGTGTGCTAATTAACTGGAACCATGAGATGGTGTGATTTTGCTGGGGGTAGTGTGTGACTGACACTTTTATTTAACTTTTTTCAAGGGGCTGTGGGGCATTTCTGCCTTAATTATACTGTGACAGGGAAGAGGACAAGAGGGGGTGGTGGTGGGGTTTGAGACATGAGTCAAAGGTCCCTGGCTGCACTTGAACCAGGAACGCTGCAAATGCATAGTGAGCATCATAAAGCCCTTTGCAACATGTGACACACCAGTGCACACACATACATGATACACACATAAAAGCATAGTAGACTATAGACTATAAACATTATATACTGAATATTTTTTGTAAAACAGCTGCTTACAATTTAATGACATATTTATCTGTTCAATACATTTTTTTAAGCCCTGAAAACTGATTTCTGAAAGTTAAGTTAATTGTTCTCAGTGTTGACGGGGTTCTTTGGATGAACACTTTTTTCGGGCTCATAGATGTATTTATTTGATTTCAATATATTTTACTAGTTGATGAGGGCTCAGTTTGTTGCTCATGGGCAAATCGGCACAATAGATGGCTGGAAGTACTGAAAACATGAGTGAAGCCGAGCTGACGGCTTCAGGGATGTGCAGTGTGCAGCTGTGAGAAGACAATTACTTCTTCAAGTAAACTTGAATGAACTTGCAGTTGCAGGCTCAAGGTGGTTGAACAGTGCCAATAACACAGCCGAATACTGTTGTCACACATGTATGCTTCTATAAGGTGGCATCCAGTCTTCAGTATTAATTTTACACGAAATCCTACTGTGTCCCTGAACTGTTTAAAAATCTAAAATAAATATAATCTGCAATATTTAGAGTTCATGTCTATGTAAACACAAATTCCAAGAAACAGACGTTTTCTTTCAGAGAAGCGTTAATCCTGCTCAGCCTCTAACCAAGAGAATCATACCTGGGTAAACACCAGGATTCAGAGTGGGAGGCTCACCATCCCTGTAGGGATAAATGTTTCATGCTATATACAGTACAACATGAAGTAAGGACAAAAAAATATAAACAATATCTCTGCAGGTGTAATTGACTCTTAAAGATATACAGGTGAAAAATATTGAAGTTTTATTTCATCTTTCCTTTGATTGCATTGCCTCTCTGGTTTAGATTCTTGCATTTTGAGATCACAACCCTGATATCAGTTCAGTTTGGATTATACATATATTGCTAAATTGAACACGCTGTTACATGCATTCTACCTCGTACAATGTTGATATTGTAGTACATATAAATTCAACCTCAATGTGCAATTATTAAACCCTCAAACAATTAAAAGATTATTTTTACAGTTGTTAGCATTGACGCAATGTATCAATACGTTTTGACATCTAATTAAGATACAGGTAATTATTAATATCTTAATTTGAGTGTAATAATTGATACATCAAGCTTAGTGGTAGTTTCAAGTTAATTAGTATGTTCAAATCAAATTGAGTTCATGAATTATGGTTAACATGATGACATACTAGTGTGTTGGCTCTGTTTTCTTTCACTCAACATTTTTTGTCATTTGATGAGTTTTATTTTGTAATTTTCACCATATTTTCTGTCTTTGTTTGTCTTTCAGTTCAATTTTGTTCCTTTTTCTATTCTGTTTTTAATTAATTTCTGACTGTCTGGGGTCTTTAATCCTTATGTATACCTGTTTTTAATGAGATAATTTATTTTCTCCCCTGGAACAGTAACAAAGGAAGAATAATAGTAGACTGAGGCACAGTCTGTTGCTGTGTTTATGAGGTCCACCCAGCTTAAAGCAATGCATTGAAATACAACAGACCTGCAATTAATCCTGTGTTCATCAAAGTTATGTTCCGTTTTTGTTGAAACTCGGTTAATAAGGTGCAGATACAACTATTGTGGTTTGTAAGGATAGTAAACTGCACTTTACAGTTCATGTTATTTAGTCCACCTTTATTGATAATGATGGGGTGGAGATAATAAGCCTCTGAAATGATAATAAATTTGATTCAACACTTTTTTCAACAAAAATGGAACAGTATAACATTCTTGTTGGAAGGGTTTATTGGCACATTATAATGTGACTGCGTTCATTTCAACGTTAATTAATAAGTAAATAAACAAGTTAAGTTAGATTATTTTATGCGTTTGTATTATGTAGCTGATGATTTTTCTTGACTGCAAATATGCTACAAATCCTAGATCACTCATCTTGCAGGAAATTAGTCAATAGTCATCTTTTACACATGTATGACTTCAATGCAGCACTGTAGCAGAAAAACAATAAGATTGGGTGAAGAAACTGAAGTGATATCTGATTTATTTGTACTTTGGCCTTGGGGAGGATTATACCGGTGATGCCAGCCTGAACATTGACTAAAAAACAACCTCAGCAGTCTGATCAGGCAGGAGATGTTCTCAAGGTTCACATCCCACATTATGAAATTCTGCGATTAGCTTTAAAGAAGGTCTATGCTTTGTTTGTTTCTTGGGGATTTCCTCTTCATCAAAGATGTTCTGGTCAATAAAAGAATCTCCAAAAGGAAACGTTGTGGACATTTTCCCAAGTACATATTTAAGCTTTTTCCTATCATTAAAATTTACTGTCTACTGCCAGTAATTAGTATACGTAATGAGTTTTACGTATTCTTATTTAATTCTGAGCTGTTGTATATTAAAAACTTTAAAATAGGTTCTTGCTTTGCTCCAGTGAAAATTATGATAATGGAATAACAACAAATCTATAATATCAACAAATAAATTGCAAATGCAAGCAAACAGTTGCAGAGGCTCACCTTTCTCCATAAAAAAATAAAGAACTTCAAGGTAATTGTGTTGTTAGAATTCATCACTAAAATAAGACGTCTCGTCATTCAGGATACTGAGCTGAACGACCCATTGCGCCAACAAAAGAGCTTTAGGAGAACAACTTGATAGATCAATGCAAAGGCATGAGAACCAATAGGATCATTCACTGAATTAAATAGGAAGCAACTCAGGTTGTCATTAAAGACACCATGAAGATGGAGTGGGAGACAGAGGGTTTACTGATGAAGCTAACAAGCATACAAGCTGTCAATGAGCGATCCCCAATTGATTCACCTTCTCTTTGGTCCATGTTAGCATCCTGTCCACAGCAGCAATTTTGAAAGTATATTTTTACATACTTTATTGGATGGTGATGACTGTGGACAGAGAAAGCAGAGGAAGGGAGAGAGGAGGGGAATGAAATGCAGTCGGCCAGGAGTCAAACCTGGGACTTCCTGATTGAGGGGCTGGATGGCCACATGGTTGGTGCCTTAACGATTCAGCGGTCACATTCTGATGCAGTTAAAGCATGATAAATGCTGTCTTCCTTCATAGAGGAGTTTGCAGATTGACATTAGAACCCAATGGACATACAGTAACTGGAGAGACAGCTCAACTTTTGTGTTACTGAAGGTAATCCACATATTCACTTATTGTAAGTCGTTTTGGATAAAAGTGTCAGCTAAATGAAATGTAATGTAAAATATTCAGTTAACTCGACATTTACCACAAAGCTCAATGACCAAAGATGATACAATTTTAGTCCAAAAGACAAAATGTGAAAGAAATATGATACAATTTTTCAGCGATCTTTTCAGGTATAACCTTTCACATTAAGACTAAATTAGCATCTTTCCCAAACCTTTATAGTTACCTTTACATGTCTTGATCTGGCTGTCACTTCGATCCAGAATGACTCCGGGCTGAGAAATAAGACTAAAGTTTCAGTGCAGTAGGAGAGCTTGAGGTACTAAATGTTAAACTGTTCAATAAGACAATGCGCAGGAGATGATGTTAAGAAGTACACCAAGTGGTACTTAGACATGGGTATGTAGGTTTTAGAGGTTTGTTTGAGAGGTGCTATTCTTGGAAGAGATGATTCAAAACAAGGGTCTTGAAGATAGCATTTGGGAGCTTGCTCCAACATTAAGAAACCTCAAAGGAGAACCGTTTGGACTGTGACTGCGGTGTGTACAGGGATGGCAACGCCAGTTTGGTCCTCGTTGGAGGAACCTAGTGGCTGTGAAGGAGCATAAGCCTGTATGATTGAGTTGATTGCCATCTAGTGACTCTTTATTTAACTGCCGTCTGCACTTTCCACATCAAACAGTAGGGGGTGCAATTATAATGTTGTAGTCGTCATCATTGTTGTCCAACAGCAACAAAAATGTCTTGAAGGTCGTAATTTTCTTACATTTCCTAATGCTACAGTGGTCGCTGCTGTTATTACAAAATATTAAAGATAATATATATTTACAGTAGTATAAACATGTGATGTACCTTAAACTATATGGCACTTAGTGGATGATTGATCAGTGGTGGTACAGGCCTGAAACAGTGACATAGGGAATGAGTTTGAAGCACTGACCCTATCCTGTTGGCCTCAGTTGATTCAAATCATTCTGCCTGCTCTCATTGTCTGGATCAGATTCAAGGTAGACCATGTACAGATACATTTGAGATGTTTCCCTTGCCAATTAATTCTCTTTTGTGACTTAGTTTTAGTTGTCACATCATTTTCCTCATTTTCCTTTATTATTAGGTCTTCAGGTCCCGATATGAACAATAGTAACGGTTTGAGAATAGCTATGACTGTACTGACAAGGTAGATAGCCAGAAGAAACAGCCAGTATCTGTGTCTATTGGTCAGTCAGTCTCTCTGAGTGGGACAGTGGTAGTAGGAATCTGTGCCATGTGAGGACATTTGGGTGAAATATGTCCTGAAAGCCACAGCTTTCAATATAGGTGTTACACAGTGTTAACTTATACTCCACATCAAACAATAAACTGCTTCTGCTTGAGATAGTCAGGTCTCTGGAACGTTCTTCCAATAGTGCACCTTCTCACTGATATAAGGATGAGGTAGTGTTCAGAAATATTTGTACTACTGCTTTGTAGGCTTCTGGAAATTCAGTCAATCAGAAGACAGTATGATTAAAAAGGCCTGTACCAATATTGCTTGCTACGGTCAGCCTCAACTAAAGGGCTGAATAACAGGTAGTTTGAGATAAATAAGGTCTTAATTTGGACGATGAATAAAGCAAAGCAGCTCTAATGTAGTCCCAGAATAAAAACATAGAGCTATAAATAAGCATAATGGGTCTCCTTCAAGGCATGGTATTTGAGCTAGTAGCCCATCTCTGACTCATTGTGATACTGCATCATTACTTGTTTCTCTTGTTGTCTCTTGTATTTCCTACACCACAGAGACTTATTACTGATATGTATCAGAAAGTTTAGTAGAAGATGAAGAAACAATGAGACATGAAACAAAACATTTTACCTTCTGCTGCATAACATCAACAAAGCTCCTCAGGCCTGTAGATGAAAAATGGTCTTTGCTATTGTGTGCCTCAACAGTGAAGCCATTTTCAGAAGAAGAACAGACACGTTCAGAAGATTTTCAGAGAATTGAGTGTGGAGTTTCTCATCAGTTTGCCTTTCATACATGCACAAGTTCTCTTCTCTGACGTGTTTACCAGAACAACAAATTCAGGATTCAGGCAAGATGGCAGCTCTTATCACCATAAACTCTCATGACATCTTCGTTGGTATCTACTACGTGCGTGGTACTGCCTTTTCATTGTCTTTTTTCTTTTCTTTTTTGCATCTGTCGTCATCAACCTCCCCCACTAGCTCGCAGGGAATCGAGCAGGGGGTCTCCTGCTGTGTTCTCACATCGGACTCTTCGGACTTTCTGCGGACTTTATACCAGGGGGTCTGGCAGAGAAAGTCAGCAGAATCTCCAGAGGCTGTCACTCTGACATTTGGGATCACACATGCACTTCATCTGAAGGAGGTGCGGAGAATCTCCTGAGTTCAGTGCATGTCTGAAAGCAGCTTTGGACTGCTGGGCATCCTGAGAGATAAAGTCTAGTAAGTGGACCTTAGGTTAAAAAAAATTCAGACAGCATATTCCATGGTCAGGAATACATTTCCACTCCAATGTAGATATATTTATTATTTGTCAATAAGTCTACAAACTGACTTATTGAATTTCTGGTAATAAACAGCCATGTACTCTCTGGTTCCACCTGCTAAAATGTGAGAACTTTCTCCTTGTTACAGTTTTCAATGTAAATTGAATTTCTCTATCCTCACTGAGACAGAAGTAAAGGTGTGTTTGTGTGTGTGTGTTTGTGTGTCTGTGTGTGTTACTTTTTTATTTTGCCCTTAACAAACCCTTAACCTTTTGTGATTAGAAAATAAATAAATTCTAACAGAAGTAAATAACTGATTTGAATCACTGAATGCAGCTTTCTATCAAGGACGCTGACATCCTGCACAAATCCATGATGCACAAGACGCAGTTTAAATGAATGAGAGATGGCTGCTGAGATAGGAAGATACTGATAAATGTATTAATATGAATGCAGCTGTGCTATCCTCTTCATTTCCTGGTGTAGAGGGAATTTTGACTTTGAACCCTAGAGTCATTAGGCTGTGACACCAGAGAGGGAGACAGACAGAAAGACGGACAGACAGACTGCAGGAGAGAACAGCAGACAGCTGTCTATATATGTCTCTTTATGAATATCCCAAAGGTTTCACCCAGTGTTGTGTTTGTGTGGTCAACTATTACCATTCAACAATGTTATGCAATATGGATGCCACTACATCTCAATTTTCTTTCATTTTTGATAGTGGCACACTGGCATTTCCAAAATACAAATTCCACCTGACACCAGAAACCTGTATTTGCAAGATGCTGGGATTCAGATGTTTCAGCAGAAGGCAACAATGCCATACTCTAGCTTTGCCCTATGAAAAACGTATACCAGTAATATCAGACACCATGATTTCCCTTTCTAGCTTACTTTATTAGGAGAAAAAGAAGAATAACAGAACTGATATTACATGAATGATACATACCACTGTGCTGTAAATTGAATGTCCAGTGTCACCCTTTGAGTATGCCAAAGAAGGGAAAAAGAAATTACAATATACCCAAGTGACAATGCACCACGTCCATGCATAAACCAGACAATATGCTCACAGTGGAAACAGATGACTGGTGAACATCCGAAAAAGGTGGTGGTTGATGGATTATTTTGCAGAGTCAAGACCAAAAACAAGAGCTGGGCATTATGGAAACAAATCTAATGACAATATTTTTTTTCATATCAGTCGATATCGATATATATCGCGATATAAATCAAATAACCAGAAAACAACTTTTTTTGCACATGTGTTTATGTACAATGTTATCCTTATGAACAAACGTTTTTTTCTTATCCAAAAAACAGATTTTACTTGTACAATCATCTTGTGTCAATGCACTTTACTAATAACATTTTATACAAACCACTACATTGAAAATGTGTATATAATGTACTAATCAGCATTTCTTTTTGATTTAATTTCAATTTATTATTATTATTATTTTTTCTATTGGCTTTTTCTATTTCTTTATTCTTGTGTCTACCTCATTCTGACGTGCCTGCTGCTGTTACAACTGAATGTTCCTGGTGTTTGGATCTATAAAGTTTTATCCTATTTTATCTTAAATTCTCATTATGATTGGCTGTTTTGTTGCCTGTGTTGTCCGTCAAAACATGGATGGGATGAGTTATTTCGACGTTATATCGACATGTCTTAAATTTCTGAACAGGAATCCAACCCACACAGAGGGGTGAGATATGATTAAAAAAAACGCTGAACAGCCACAGGGATTCTGGTTTTGAATCATGATGACAAGGGGCGAAGATTAAAGCAACTATGAGAGAGTGTTCATTGTTGCAAGGATGCGATTACAGAGATGACAGGAGCTTCAGTCACAAAGGCTGCTGGCTGGTGTGTCTACAGGAACAGTGACTATACATCAATATATCCATTCAGATTTATGCAAAAGATGTGAGTAAAATGGGTCTGGAATTATTGGTGAAAGTGCACATTTGATGACAATGATGCTCGAGCATTAGTGAGATTTGTGAGAAAAAAATAGCAGAGCAACTCTTCCTCAGCGGAGTGAGAATGTCAACAGGACGAGAACAGATTTCGTCACCATGAACCCAGACACAATTGCATTACAGTGCTGCATCATTACAAAGATGAACATATATTTGAGAAGTACAGCATATATATATGTACTATGTCTGTTCTATGTGTTCTATAAGCACACACACACATACACAAATTACATTCCTTATTTTCTGATGATTATATACTTTATTTGTCTTCTTTGGCATCCTATATCTTTGGCACACACCCACACCCACACACACACACACACACACACACACACATATACGTGTGTGTGTGTGTGTGTGTGTTTGTATAGTGTGTACTGGTGCACTGAAACCATACTGTATATGCAGAGAAGAAAAGGTGTATGAAGGAGAGAGGGTCCTGGGAGCCATGTCTTATTTATTGTTAGGTCACTGGCATAGGGACCCACACTGCTAAATTATGAAAAATTTAAGAATAAGTGAAAGTACATGACTGACACACACACACACACACACACACACACACACACACACACACACACACACACACACACACACACTGCATTAATACCCAACATAACAAGTCATAAACAATCAAATCCAGGACTTAAGAGTAAGAACAAAACAAACATTCATTACTTCCTATTTATATGTTTAACATTGAACACTTCGAGGCTCCATATGTCACTCCCTCTCTTTGTCAGTCTGGTTCAACACCCAAACATGCATCCCCAATGTCCAAACTGATGTCCAGCTCACAAACATTAGAAGCTCCTCTAGGGTAGTTATTGATTTTCATCCTCTGCCTGTCTCCCACACAGACGTGGGGATTCATGTTGCAACACCCTGACACATGCAAGAAATCCCCCTCAGACGCAGTTTGAAAATTTCATGTGAGCCTGCAATGCGACTGGTTGGGTGAAAGCTCCTTTAAACTTGGAAAAAACATTTAGCATTTCTGCCATACCTATTGACATTTTTAATGTGTGTTCTTACTTCTAATCAATGTAAAAGCACCTGTCTCATACTCTTGAGATGTAGTACATCATTGTTGTCCTGCTGCAAACACATTTGATCGATTATTTTTAGATTTTTTAGATTTCTTTCACCTTCACTCCTGTTTCTTGGTGACATTTTATTTAGGTATTTCTCTCCTACCTAATACAGCTGCATAGTGCAGAGTTAATCTTCAAATAATAACGTATAAATATGATAATAATATAATAAAATTGTAGGACATTTTTGACAATATCTATTTATTGGAAATCAACAGTTTTCAAGCAACAAGTGCAGAGCTGCAGATCACCGGCAAAATGGCTGAAATACACACCTCTGCTTAATGATTTAAACTGATGGTTACTGTTTATTTCCTGTGTTTTGTAGTTTACTCGCTTACAACTCTATTTATATATGGCACAATTACAATTATGTACACACTCGTATATTACACAAGGAATATAAGAGACATCAACTGGGCTGCTCCTGATGCACCACAAATAAGTGATCAACCCAAAGAAAAAAGCTAAAGTACAATCTATGCTAACTGTTACTTTTAAAATAATAAATAATATACTGTAATTAGAAAGTTAATTAAAGTTTATTTCAATCAACCACTGGTTGATAAAGTTAAAAAATATTCTTACAATTAAATAAAGTATACAAATGTAATATATATAGAAGACAATGTTTGTGCAGGGTATGCATCACCCCTTTAAAGCTTTTCATTACTTTTGTTAAGTAAGGTGTCATCTTCGATGTTACATGTTTAGTTAC
Organism: Hippoglossus hippoglossus; assembly: GCF_009819705.1. Taxonomy (NCBI): domain Eukaryota; kingdom Metazoa; phylum Chordata; class Actinopteri; order Pleuronectiformes; family Pleuronectidae; genus Hippoglossus; species Hippoglossus hippoglossus. The sequence continues at coordinate 1,464,892 of NC_047151.1, read as the reverse complement.
AATGTAAATAAAACTATGAATTATATTCGTTTCCAATCCTTAGTAACATTACTCTGCCTTGTCATGTCTTTAAAAATTCAATCCTAAAAATAAACTACTGATACAATATTTTCAAAGTAGTGTTTTAGTAAAAACTAAAAGTAATGCTATACAAAGATAGTAATTAAAAGATTCTGTACTATTTTAATGAAGTTAATGACAATACTGTTACATAGTTTAAGTACTCATAGTAGTAAGTTAAATAAACCACAAATGAAGTAAAATAACTACTGTCACAAATTTTCTGAATTCCAGAAATTAGTCCAATTAAATACATTAAATTAAATTACAGTAAATGCCTTCCAATTAATTGATCGTGACATAAAAAACACACACATTTTTTCTTACTTTTGCATATTAAAGTAGAAGTTACACCTTACATTCAAGATGAATTGTGACTTTCTTGAAATGACTGAAGTAGAGAAACGTAAAATTGTAAAGGTTACGTATGGGCTGGACAAATCCTGCTCAGCATAAATGAATGACAGTGCCAGTGGCTCATCAAATTTGAATAATCAAGTGTCAGGATCCATAGATGCACAGCAGTCTGGCTCTCCGACTTGGCAATATTTCAATAATAAACTAAGTGTATATTTAATGTGTTTAATATTTAACATATTTGAAGACATCTACATAATGAAGTTATGGCTTCACGAAGGATGCCATACGACTAATTGATGGTAGTGGGCCCCAGCTTGGGCTAAGGCAGTATGATAATTAAATAAAATGTAGCCTTGTGTCTGCAGAGGTTATATTTTGAGGATACTTTTCTGCCAAACCAAAGTACTACAGGGCAGACACAGTGTGAAGCATTGTCAAATAATCCATTCCAAAAATTGGAACTGACCTCAATTTTTAGCATCTAGGAGCCATATGTGGCACTGCACCTGCTTCAGCTGTCGGCCATAGTGTTGGCTATTTCCCTCTGACAGACATAGAGATGAGTAGATAATGACTGGATTGTTATTTTGGGACACAATATAATATCCACAGCCTTTGCACCTGACATTATGAAAAGCAAATATTCAGTTGCTTGAAACGTTTGCATCCTTGAGGAACTTTTTATGCTTCAGTCTTAATTGCATTGCACTGATTGTAGTCTGGGCAGTAAATGCAGCCAAAATGCCTCTCAGTGCGCAATGAAAATGTTGCTGAACATATTTATTATAGAATCTAGGGCTAAAGATTTTATTAAAGAATTTAATGATCTGTCAGAGACCCCTTACTCGACTGTGATTCAAGTTAAGAAACATTATTTGTTATGTACAGCCTGAGTAGAAACTGAAACTGAAAAGCAGCCGCTTTGCTACCGAGCAACTTCAGACAAATTGTAATGTAGTTTGTTAATCATTAAAACTGGATTTGTCCTTTCCTTACTTAACCTTGCCTACTTCCATACTTATATCATTTTCTTTATTTTTTATTTTGGGTTGTGAGCTAATATGCACATGTGGCAAATGTGCATGCATGTCATTTTTTAACTGAGGTTTACCATGTCCATATTGACCTTGCCTACCTACAAAAAGTTGATATAGAGGGCTGCACTAACATGATAGTTGACATTTGTAATGTGTGAACTGGTGCCCTTACCAATCGTAGGCTGTAGATAATGGACAACCATAGCCTTTCCCACTGTGACCTGCACAATAGTATCGTAACACTACCAACGTTATGACTTTGATACCTGTCTAAATACAGACAACTATTTAGATATCCCCTTTATTTGTTTATGTACATTCATCTTACTACCATCTATTGCTTTAGTTTTATTTATATGGTTCAAAATCACAAATTATCCTCAATGGGCTATAGAATTTATACATTAGACACCATCCTGTATCTATAGAACCTCTATCTGTGATTCATCCACTCCTCTACCTTTGCAGAGTTGTGGGGTAGGGCAGGGTCGGGGGGCTAAAGCCTATCCCACTACGTAGACCTAATATTTGAATGAGTCAAACTGATGATCAAAAGATGGGACAAAAAGGAAAACCATGCACTTGAAATACAAGTCGTGCTGCTCCCTCTGAAACATTGGGGCAAACTGTTTTCAATGTGTTGCCACTTAGTGTCAGTCTTTAAAACTGCTCTTCATCCCCTTCAGATTAGATGACTTTTGTTACTGTGTGCAGTCTTATCTCAACATCATCTGGAGAGCTGCTATGACAACCACGTCTTCCAAACAACAAGAAGCAAAAATCAATAAACCTATCCATCCGCTGACACGCTAACAATGTGTGCATGTGTGCTAATATTTGTGACTCCTGTTAAAGGTTAGGGATGAGGTGTGAATTGAGTTTAGGCTACAATGAACGGAAGTCAATGCGATGTCTTGACAAGGGCAGCTGCACAAACGTGTGTGTTTGTGTGTGTGTCTTTTTTACAGTTTCTTGTTTCTTTCTCTGTCCAGGCCTCAGTAGAATTATAAAATCCTACTATAAGATTGTACTCAGTGGTGGATTCATAAAAAGTGCCACAGACTGGAACTCTCCAGGGAATAGTTTTGATATTTGTGTGGATCCCTAACCAAGAGTGATGTTGTTTGTTTATAGGGAAGATATATCCACTAAGTTCTACCACGATTTGTCTCAGTAACTTCTCATCGCAGATATGTATTTTCAATCATTTCACAAAGCAACACTTAGGAAATGTTTTATAATGGCTTCGCCATGTTGGCTTTTGGTGGATGCTATCAGTATACTGCTACAGTCCCATCTAGTGTGTAATGTTTAATGATACAAGATAGCCCGGGTAAGAGTGATAAGAGTGATAAGTGTGAGTGTGCTATTGTTGGTGGTTCTATTCATATCATCATTTATGATGCATAGTTACTCTAGTTCTGTGAGCAGAAGAACATTTTATACAACTACAACAACTCGTGAATGCAGTACTGCGGATGCACCATTGAGTCGGTCATAGTGCAAGCAAGTTGCACACAACCTCTTCCAAGCCACAAAGAGACAGGGAAGTTTTGCATTTGGAGGATTCTCTGATGACAACAGAAACTCCTTGATTAAATTGCATTATCTGCAATTAGTAAATGTGAGTGCTGAACGAGGTTAAATGTGTGGTTACTAATGAATATAAAAGGAGCCTGGATACTCTTCTGTTAGGTTTGCTTGGACACCATTCATATGTCCAGACATGTTTGATGCACTCTCAAAACATAAATCCTTGCAGCCGCCTGAGAGGCTCATTTAGAGAAACACTTTCTTGATGGAGGGGGTCTCAGCTGATGAATTGTAGGGACTGTAAACCATGACCGTTTTAGCAACCCCAAACCCTCCCCAGAAAGGTATTCCTCGCATGTGGCACCTCAGAATACTGCATCCATTAGCCCCCCCTATTGGGCATACTCACTATTTGTTAGTATTGTTAATGTCCTTGTTGTAATAATTAACAGGAGACCCTTCATAGAAACATACACCAACATGGCAGGGGCTCTACTCAAACCACCCCTCTGTGGACAAAGCCATACCTGGTAAACTGGCTTTTCTAAAGGTAAGGTCTCTGGCTTCGAAGACCTATATCTTGAATTACTTTCCTTTGGTAAGTTGGACTTATTTATTTTTAACTGATACATTGCTGTTGCCTGGTGACCACAGCTAAATGCTTAAGCTGTGCCCCCTTAACTATAAATATCTAGGCACGGCAGTTAATGTGCTGGCTTGGCTTTTGTATTTTAAAACTGATTAATTTGTTGCCCAATTACTGTTGATATGTTCTCAAGTTTTGAGGCCTCCACGTTTAAGATCTGTGACACACATGTCCCCTGCCTTATGACCTAGTTGATCTCGAGTTGTATTTGGAAAAACTTTGACAAAGCTATTGTTGGTGGTTCTATTCATATCATCATTTCTGATTCAACTAATGGTTTAGCAAGTGAAGTTTTAGAAATCATTTAGTCCAGCATATGTCTGTTCCAACTCATAACCGTGGTCACACACTTGATATAGTTTTCACCCTTGGTCTGAGCATCAATTCATTAGCTGTGGAAAATAAAACATATGTCTCAGATCACCTCTGTATCATGTTGGATGCTGTAGTCCATGCTGCACCAAACACTCCCGTAACCGACTTGAACATGGTGCTTCAAAATTTTCTGAAACCTTTTTCTGTTCACCTCACACAAATGAAAATATAATGAGAACCCTCCAGACAGAGTGCTTTTAATTAAGACAGTGGTAGCTAGGGCAGTGGTGGTAATGTGTAAAAGTAGTATTCTTTAGACGGACTTTACCCATTACTTCATCTCTTCATGGAGCTCTTTTTCCCACTTCATCCCATACTGTCAAATATCAGGTGCTATATCAGATCAACAGCGAAAATGAAGCTGTCACAAAGTGATAATTGACTCTCAGTCACTCTATATGTCGACCTAGATGTCTGTCCTATGTGATAATTGCTGCAAAGTCATATATAGCCTTTATCTTAATTTGACATTAATCATCAGCACACACTGACTCTAACACACATATATGTACATACACAAGCAGCTGCTGTCCCCTGTGTGATGCCAAAAAGAGAGGTGATAACAATATGTCTCACACTCATTTCTCTCCGACAATCTCCAGAGCTGACAGGACACTCTCACGTCCTCCTGTTGGTTTTAGTTAACGGCTTACTTTTGATTTGTTTGATTTCTGTTCTATAATACGAGGAAAAGCATTTTCAAACCTTGATGTTGTTCACCCAAAGAAGGAAAGCATATTCTCAATTAATTTATCCAGTGGTGGAGATGGTTTTGATTTTATTTGGCAATTTACTGTGGTATCAGAGTTTTGCTGCCACCCCAACGCAAATAAGGTGAATGGAATTTGTTTGTGATGCTAAAAAGTATTCTAAGTATTTAAATTGTCAGTGCTTACGGACACTTGGATGACACCACACGAGCAGTATGGAGGCATTTCATTTTTCTTTTGTTTTTTTTACATTTGAAGAATCAGTCCCCAGTTACTTCAATCAGATTGGATTTGGCTGCAACACTGTTTATCCCTAAAAGTGTTTTGTGGACTCAAACACTTCACCCACCCCTCCATCGGCATAGTGGTGAGTAGATTATGAGTGAGTTTTCATTTTTGGGGGAACTATCCCTTTAAGGGACATGTTGCACTTAATTGTGAAATTGTAGACATACTGTATGTAGAAGTTAGAGGAACAAATTGTCAAGGATTAATGGGATTCAATTCAATAGTTTTTTTAGCGCATCCACAACATGCATTATCTCAGGGCACTTCACATAGTTAAGGCGAGACCTTATCGGCCTAAGCACTTATCGAGAAACCTCCAGAACAACCAGACTCAGTGAGAGACCACCTGCTTCAACTAGTTTGGGGAGAGAGGAAAAGTGGGTGGAAAAGAGGGTCGAGAAGAGACAAAGGGGGAAGGAGGGGCTGGAGCAGTTGTGTGATTTTAAAGTCTGTCAGACTGGTTGTAATAATGAAAATAATTACGGTGATACTAGGTGTAAGGATGTTATTAATGACAGCAGCACAAGTTAAAGTGAGTTGTTTATGAAACTCTTTATATTTGTGTTACGACCCTAACTCATGGGGGGAAAGGGAAGTACATATACCAGTTGGAAGTGGTAGTTGAAAATAAAGCTGTTTATTTACAGAGTTCAAAATGAGGTTTCAAAGTAATGAAATAGGGCAAACAACAGAAACGAAGGCCTGAGAGTGTTGCTCAAACAAACAAATGAATATAAACAAAAGAGGACTCTAACCTAGAGCTAATGATGTTACTCAAAGAAAACAACAGATGCAAATAAAAAGCTCCTCATCTAATAACTCTAAACCTGCTCACAAAAGATTCTGGACAGGGGTGATGTGATCACGGGAGCGGGATTGGGTGAGCAGGCGAGCAGCAGAGTTTTGGATGTACTGTAGTTTATTTAGTACTTTGGATGATGTGCCATAGAGAATGCTGTTGCAATAGTTGATTCTGGAGATGATGAATGCACGGATCAAAGTTTCAGCAGCAGAGAAGGAGAGTGATGGGCTGAGACGGGCTCTGTTTTTTAGGTGGAAAACTGCAGTTCTGGTGATTTGGTTAACGTGGTGTTCAAAGGAGAGGTTGCTTTCAAACATGACTCCAAGGTTGCGTATGTGTGGTGAGGGAGAAAGAGCAGCGCTGCGGGTCAAACCCCGGAGTCCTGGGGCTGGCAAAGAGATAACCTTTGGCAGATGGAAACAGCGAGCTGATCTGGTGATGCTAATGAAGTGAGGATGTTTGTGTAGTTTGGATGATAGACGGTAGCATTTAGCCACCAACATGCAGCTTCGATTTAAACGATATGGCAATGGCAATATTAGTTTCACTGAGGTGTTTCTGTGTGGAGCACGTTCTTGCTGTTTTAATGTGGGTTTTGTTTGGCTTCCTCCCACAGTCCAAAGACATAGAGATTGGGTTTGTTTTAGACTCTAAATTGTCATAGGTGTGAATGGTTATTTGTCTCTATATGTCAAACCTGCCATTCACTGGCAACCTGCTCAGGGTGTACCCTCCATTTCACCAAATGGGATTGGCTCCAGTGCCCCCTGTGACCCTCAAAAGGTTTCTAACTTCACTCTGCACCACAGACTGTAAAAAAGCACAATCTCCAGCACACAAGCAATGAAAAGGGACAGTATATTGTAGAAGTGTTTGTACATTTATACATTCTCCAAGTCAATTAGGCAAATTCAACATCATGTCTTAAACAGAAGTTACATTAGCACTCTCAAATTGTAACATATGGGCTTCACAGATAGCAACACCGAAATCCTGACATCCTCACCCTCAGCGTCCCCCCTCCCCCTCCATCTGTCTTTCAGGCAGGATCTCCTCATACATCTCTGAACTGACTTGTTATTAGCGTTGACTGTAGCCAAGAAAACTATATTAGTCAAGTAGACAGCGATCATGTCAATACATGATCAATAAGTCAATTATCAATAAAATGTACAGACCACGCAAACCTAGAAAAACTGACATCAACCCCTAAATGGAAATCTGACCCTGATTCATCCGGGCTGCTTGGCTCCTCTTTCACAGATCTTTGCACCCAAATTGTGACAGACCATTTTATTTTATTCTATGAATGTCTCTTGCTTGTTATGGTAAACACTAATACAGATAATAGCATTAATGATAATCATATAAAGACAGAATAGTAAGTTAAGGGGGTGAATAGATATGACAGCGTATGTACATTATGAAGTGCATCTCTGACTGGCACAGTATTTGAAAGGGGGACAGCTACAATTTATACTGTGAATCTGTATAGTTTTTCCTCTTCTACAGGATGTATTTTATCTCAACATGGTCCCACCTAACTCACACACACACACACACACACACACACACACACACACACACACACACACACACACACACACACACACACACACACATTTTATGATTAAGAGTGTTGTTGAGAAGACATTTGTCTTAGGTAAGACTTGCACTGTCAGTTTTTAATTTGCGTGGCTCTGATCAGAAAAGCCCTGAAGGTTCTAAACATCTCCATGCAAATTATTTAACACACCCCCATACATACACACTTAAGCAATCCATTATCACAGACCAATGATGCACACACATACATGAACTAAGACGAAAAAGCACGCTGTCATTTTAATTGGCACACTACTCTCTCTCTCTCTCTCTGTGTGTGTGTGTGTGTGTGCTATTGTTGCCTCGCTAAATTTGACTGTGACTAAGTGAAGAGTTGTCTTCATTTGTTTTGATCTGAACCATTACTGTCCCCAGTGCCATTAGCTAGCGCCATAGGTCACACATATTAGTCTGACTGGCTCTGTGTGTGTGTGGTAGGTGTTGGGGGTGCATGTGTGTGTTGAGGGAAAGTGATGATGTTTAATATGGAGGAGAAACCTTGCTGTTTCTTACTGTTCTATTGCAGCACAGCATATTCTACGGTTCCTCATGCCAGCTGGGTGCTTTTTTATTGACCATTTGACCACTTTTGATGAACAGAGGAGCTACTCACGGAGGCAATTTAAAATACAGAAATGTCTACGGAATTGAACTGTTGTCATCAGTTGCAGAAACAGCTGTTGACGGCACAGTGGCAGTATTGGTCAGTAGGTAGTTGACCCCATCACATGAAAAACAATTTAGGAGTCACAGTGACACTACATAGTTTAAACAGTATGTCTTCAGTGGCTCTGGTGCATATTCGTTAATCTATCTATAACCTGACATTGGGTACTGCTTGGAGAGAAGGAAGTATCTGTGGAATGAGATGGGCTCTATCTCCTCATGGTGAACATATGTAATGTGTGAGGATGGGTGAGGGGGTAGAGTGTTCGTCCTCCAGCCAGAAGGTCGGTGGTTCAATCCTCAGTCTTCCCCATCTGCATGCCGAAGTGGCCTTATGCAAGATACTGAACCCCTAAATGGCCCCTCATAGATGTTGAATCCACTAATTTTAGTCACTTTGGATAAAAGCGTCCGCCAGATGACATGTCGTGTAATTGCAGTTTATTTTTACAGCCATAATAAATGTTCCAATGGAAGGGCAAGAGCTTTATCCACCTTTTTGCAACAGAATACCACACCCACAAAAAACAATCATAACTCACTAATGGGAGATTCCATAACCATATGTGTTGACACTGTATTTGGCTGGCTGGTTCGGATACTTTACCATTTCTGAATCAGTGGCCTAAAGGTTTAAAGAAGTCCAAGAGTTTATTCTACCCCTAGTACTCACATGAAATGAACACCCGTTTAATTAGCTATTCATAACGCCTAAACATTAGCAGAACATTTGTCCTGGGTGTGGAGCTAAAAGAGAGACCATGGGGATGGATGATTTCCTTTGGCATAATTGTGTTCAGTACATTTCTTTTAGTAAATGGTCTTCCATTTTTTTGGGGGGGTGGGGGGTGGTGTTCAGTCTGAGTCTGTCCAGGAGTATCGTCTGTATAGTATAGTCTGTCTAATCCTAGTAGGATAATTTCTGCCTGGACTGAATCTGGGAGATGATTCCACAGGAGAGGAGCTTGATAGCTGCAGGCTCTGGTTCCCTCTCTACATTTGGATATTTAGGGACAAGTAAGCATTAAACAGTAAGAACTGTGGGAGCGCAGTGCTCTAGTGGGTTGAAATGGAAACCTCTTTAAGGTCCTAAATCATTAAGGGTTTTGTGATTGAGGAAGAGCATTTTACAATTCTATTCTGACTCGTGGAGCCTGGTAATAGTGAAGTCTGGAGGTAGCAAGTAAAAGGTAGCAAAACACATTTTTCAGCATTTCGTGAGACATGTCATGCATGATTTTTGCAATGTTATGTAGGTGAAAAAGGAAGTTGTTTTAAATGTGAATCAAAGGACAAATCCGGATCAACTATAACTGCCAGAATTCTGGTAGTTTCCGTGAAGGCAAGGGCAATGTATTAGAACGTTTGTTTTGTATGAATGTATTAACAGAAAATTGTGGGCCATGCAGTTTTTTATGTCCTTAAAACATGCTTGAAATTTAGATGATGACTTCTGGTTTCATGGAGAAGTACAGCTTGGTTTTCGCCATTATAATAATACAATATTTGATTATAGTCTAAGAATGAATGAAGATGGAGAAGCTGCAAAAATGCACATTGTTGAAGATATGTAAGGTTGACTGTCCATGATGATGACATGAGCCGTAGCCCAATTTAACCCCTGGGTATCATGCCGCAGCTCTAATGGATCCCTGTCCAATCCTATTATAGGAGATATGGAGATTTATTTATAGCCTAGTTCTTTCTCTGCTCTTCTGATGACATACAGCCTCTGTTTCTACTGCTTTATACCTCAACAATTCACTCACACTTACCTACCAATAGTCTTGAAAGGAACAGATCTTCAGAAAGTATTTTTTTATCAATACGTTTCGAACATCTCTAGCCTTCTACCACACCCAGCATATGCTGTCATAGTCCATTCATTTTTTTCCTGGTTGCTTTAATCTCTCTTTCTTTTTGGCACATGCTCTTTGTGATAGATGGTTAACACATGGCTGCTGATGATTATTTTACGCATGCCTTACCACAATTTTAACACAAAGGTCTACAGAGAGATGATCGGCATCTCTTGGTTTCTTTGTTTTGTAACTTTGACATACAGAGTGAATTATGATACCTTTTACACACAGGTGTTTGATTTTCATAACTATGTCTAATAAGTTTAATTGTTGCAAGTCTAATTACAGACACATCTCAAAGATACTTAGAGCAAAGAGGATGTACCTGACCATTTCATGGTGTCAGTGCAATGGGTGTGATTGCATTATTAAATCAGAGATTTCATTTTTTTTATCAAAGTAACTTTTGTAAGTTAAAAAACTAATAATTCAAAAAACTAAAACTACCTCAACTAAATGTGCATTCTAAGGTTTAGACCTCTGTTATTACTCTTATTTTTTATACTTACAATCTTACCCTGAGTGACAGCAGTTATAGTAGTATTGCAGAATTGCTGGAATAACTTAACAAAACTCCCCTCCACTGGGTTCTTTTAGGTACTATGGGCATGGGAGACTATATACGTGGCCCCAGATTCATTATGTGTCTGTTAGCTGAGATCATTTGATCAATTACAACTATAAATATATGACCACAATATCAGCTTAATTAATTATGGCCCTTAATCTCTAGATTTTGAAACATTTCTCTCTAAATCAGAGCCACAATATAAAGGAATAATACAGGAACCATATTAATTAATTGTACAATTGAGAGATTCAAATTTGACACCTAATTAACACAGTTTGTGGATACTGTAAGCTTCTCTCAAAGGAAATTAAGCGTCTGAAACATCAAAATAATCAGTCAACAATCTGTTACATAAATAGAGCAGACACTAGTCAAAATAGAAACACATATCGAAAAGATAATGTACAATAAAATGTAACAAAACATATTACGAGAATCTGGAGTACATATACCCAGGCATTTGTTACATGTGCTTTCACAAATTTGAGCCTCCAAATATTGCGGCATATTTGACTTCATCAGCTTATCACTGGTCTGCATTATTAATTAAAGGTATCCAATCAGGAGAAAACCACAAAATGTATTTACAGGTACTGTAGATCAAATCAGATATCACAGCCTCCAGAGAGTCCTTGTTTAGCACATAACTCACCAGAGCTGAGTAAAGGTAATGCTAAAGATTGTTTACGAAACAAGAGGCATAAAATGTTTGGTTATTTTTTCATGTTTTTCCACTGACTTTGGATACAGGTTGCCCATGGTTAATGCTTAAAGGGATAGTTCACCGAAAAATAAAACCCCTCATTATCCACTCACCACTATGCCGATGGAGCGGTGGGTGACGTGTTTGAGTCCACAAAACACTTCTGGAGTCTCAGGGGTAAACAGTGTTGCAGCAGAATCCAATGCAATTGAAGTCAATGGTGAGTCATATTAAAACAACAGAAAAACAGAACATGCCTCCATACTGCTCGTGTTGTGTCATCCAAGTGTCCGCAAGCCGTGACATTTACACAGTGTTTTAAGCCTAAGAGTCCACCGGAAGTGGCTAAGCTAGCGTACTTAGAAACATGATAGTGTGTCAGAGGGTCCGCGAATGCACCTCGTAGGAAGATATCAGAGACATTTAGGCTTAAAACATGATGTAAATGACACAATTTTTAGTCAAATATGAATGTCGGGGCTTGCGAACACTTGGATGACACCACACGAGTAGTATGGAGGCATGTTATGTTTTTTCTGTTATTTTATTACGTCTGAAGCTTCGGTCACCAGTTACTTCAATTGTACTGGATTCTACTCTAACACTGTTTAGCCCGGAAACTCCTAAAGTGTTTTGTGGACTCAAACACTTCACCCACCCCTCCATCGGCATAGTGGTGCGTGGATGATCACTGAATTTTCATTTTTCGGTGAACTATCCATTTAATGTCCTGTTTTACTGGTTGACACTTGAGAAACTGTATCCAATAATCAAATTTATCTCACAAGGACATTATGTGTTGCTAGAATGTCATTTTATATCCAGATAACAATTATTTCCAGAGATTTCCAGTGATAGACCTCAAGCTTTTCTCTCGTTTTGTTCTACTTCAACTCGCCTTCTTGGCTTCTGGGAGTGTGAGAAGGCCTAATGGCTCCAATGGGAGTGACACCAAACTGGTTTTGATAAATTGTTTTTAAATTACAACATAATTTTATTTGGGCTGCAATTTTCATGAGACTCCCACTGAGAAGTGATTCCAGCTACATTGGGGTTGGCTTACAAACACACACACACATGCAGGCTCTCACACACCCCTGCAAATGTGTTCATGCACATAAACTCAGAGTCATCTGCTTTAAGGAGGATAGTGTTACATGACCTGCAGCCCGGAGGCTAACCTAATTACCACCTCCAAACTACTAAAGTAGTCATTATGTACACTCTCTCGCTCTCAGTCTCTGTATCCTCGTCTTTTGCTCAGTTGCTGTTGTTTTTCATGTTCTTAAAATGTTCTCATTAATTTCTCTTGATCATATCTATTGTTCACCCTTTCATGTTTTTGTCCGGTCTTCTCCCTCTTCTTTTTTTTCTTTGAATTGTTGTGCTGGTTGCTCGTATTTCTCCTTCCCTCCATATGTTGTTTTTGTTTTTTTATCCCAATCTGTCTGCTGGTAAAAGCTTGAGATAGTTGCCTCCCTCAATATTACTACTCAAACAGTAATATTGAGGTAATATTGTGTGCATGCATGGGTGCATGCACACACACTTGTGCGCACATACACGCTCTCTCTCTCTCTCTCTCTCTCTCTCTCTCTCTCTCTCTCCCTGTTCATGACAAACAAGGTTTGCAATGTAATATCAGTGATGAATGTCTAAATGATCTGTAATGATCCAGGGGCTCAAATCTTGTTTGCCTTGGCCCACTTAGGGAAAACACACACACACACGTGCGCACGCACACACACACACACACACACACACACACACACACACACACACACCGAGGTTGATTCTCCCTCATGTTCATGTCAGTTAAGTACTTTGATTAAAAAAGTATTCCTAAAAACAAAAACTCATGTTATTGCTGTCATTACATTTGGAATTTAATTTTAATTCTCATGTGAAAGTATTCATGCTTTCTTACCTTTTATAGTTTTAGTATGAAGCACTACCATTGAAAAATCACCATAAAACTGAGAATTTTTCATTTTTCACACAAATGCACTGGTCTAACTGTTCGACATCCAACTCCTGATCAATCCTGTGGGGTTTTTAATAACAACATGACAAATCACAGCAGTTTGTTTACTTGAGTTCTTTCATTTTACTCTATAGGTTAACTTTTACCATTACATTGCTGTTCTCCTCTGTCTCCTCTCCTATGCTCACTTCTCACCACAGGGAGGAGCCTCTGGGCCTTTTAAACCTTAACCAGAGGTGATCATGCTTTGAACATTGCGACTCCTTGACTCTGGAACAACATTCATTAAAACTCGCAGACAAATTAATGCTCATTTTTAATTGAAAAAACAATATCTCAAACACTGCTGTGTTCCCTGCAAATTATGTGCCTCTCTCTCTTTCTATGATCTGTTGTCCTTAACATGAATGAATGAGACATCATGGAATTGGAATTATTTGTTGATTTTCTTTGGTAATTTTCCCTTCAAACGTGCAAAATATTGTATACAACCAAGTAATAAATATTGCTATTTGCAGATTTCAGTAATTTCATGACTTTAGAAGACTTGCAACTCAACTTGGACTGTAACTTGGACTCATGTATTCACTTTGAATTAAGCTCTTTGCCTTAGCATGACTTGATATCCTCCGTATTAACACATTTTCAAATTTATGTTAATAAATGAACAACAATGATTATAATTAATTAACCCAAGAGTAGGCAGTCACACTGCACAAGGAAGATGGAAAGATGAGTCTGCCAGTGCACATCAGTGCATCATCAAACTCAAACTTGAACGCATTAAGGGGAACATAATTAAAAATTCTGACTAGTTTAAATAACAAATTACTCCGATGACAAATCATATCAGCTGTCAATGAAAGGCCTAGACAGCTGTTCCTGAATAGGCCCCTCTGCAAGCACTCATTGGGGAGGAGGGGGATGGGGGAGGAGAGAATGATTTTACTATGATACCATTGAACTACGATTTTGCTGGGCGCAATCACTGGCTGACAACGAGACCAAAATATATCCGAAAAAATATATATATCAGAAAACTATGATTTAGCAGTTTTGGGGAATTATTTTCACTCTCACATGCAACACACAGGTACACAGACAAGAGAGTGGAATACAAGTAGTTTTTTCTCACGTTTGAGAAAACTGCTTTGAATGCCACTTGCATTCAGTTGCAGCTGAAACTATGAGGTCTGTCTGCTTGGAAGGTAACAACTTTGTGGATGATAGTGCAAGCGTGTAAAAGGGAGAACCCAAGCCCCAACCCGATCCCTCAGCCTAACCCCATAATGATTATGATTGATAGCAATTTAAGTAAACCTTGTTCTGGTTCCCAAAATGTTGTGGCGACTCCAGCTGATTGATATGATAGCTAGCTATAATAGGCATATACTGTACAACACTACTATAAAATCTATGGTGAAAAAAGAAATGTTGCTGTCCAGTGCACATGCACCCTCACGTGGTTAGATCATGAACTGTATGTCAAATTCCCAAACAAACAAGTACTTCACATATAAAGATCCAACTAATAATCCACTCTGAACATAAACATAAATCACTATATTAAACAAAATCTGAATGAAGTGAATAGTATCATGAAATACAATGAAACAGTTCAATGCAGTAATTATTGAAAAATAACTGTATGGTGTTGTTTGAATTGTACAGCTTTGTGCACATATGTCAGTAAAAGCTGTCCACTAGCTCTGGTACTCTTATTCTCAGCCCTTACGACCCATCTGTACAGTGTTCATTTACAACAATTAAAAAAATAAAACAAACAACTAAAGGCGAGCTTTCTAAAAAAACAAGCTGAAAACCAATGCACCAAAAATTAAGGATTGTCTCAAAATCTCCCGTCTTCCGACCACCACACAGCCCCATCTCTCGCTGCCGTTGACTAGGGGATCGGTTCAGCTGCAGCACGATCAGCTGGTGCCACCTGGGGAGAAAAGGAAAAACGCAGAGACAAACCCAAAACATAACCAACGCACGTAACACCAGCCCTGGTCAATCCTCAGTAACTTGGATTATGTGGACATTGAAAACATTTGTGTCAAAGCAATTAGAAGTGATCCACACTGCAGTAAGTATTTGTGTGTATGTATTTACATGATTCTTGCTGTTCTGAGTTTTTTCCCCATCATGGCTGAATTCACTCGCTTTGGATAAAAGCGTCAGCTAAATGATATGTAATGTAATGTAGCAGCAACTATCTGAACACGTGACCTACAGAATCATGTTGGGTTTCAGTAAATCATCTCACACCTTTGAAATCCATCTACCACATCTCAAGGTGTACAAGCACACACACACACACACACACACACACACACACACACACACACACACACACACACACAGGAGTACAAGTGGACAACAGATTGCTATTGGAAATGTTTATGATACTGCATTAAAAATAATATGCATTGCCTTTGAGCTATAAAATTTCACATATGCTGTAAACAGCCGTGGGACACAGTCAGCTCATTAAATGCATTGTTAACATCATTTACAGCAGTGAGTGACTGTAGGAGGTTAATTTGCCATGGAAACGCTAAAGGTAAAATTAAACATTAAAACCATAGATTAACATTCCTTTCACAGACATATCACATACACACATAGATAATCAGTAACTCTCCGTCTAGGTATGATAACATTTTTCAATAGTGACCTTTATTTAGCTCAGCTGCAAATAGAACAAGAATATCACAGGCCATTATTTATTTATTTTTTCTTTTTTATGAGTATATTGGTTACATTTTTAATAAGAAGTGTGACGGCCCTGCCTAACTGCTGAGATGCGGGTGTGGTGGACAGTTACTGTGTTTTCCCATGTGTCCTTGAAGGTACCAGAGGAGCGCACTGGTGACAGCCAGCCTATTCAGAACACCTTGGCAGAGCGCTCCCATAGGATAACAGCCCAGCCGGCCTTGCGCTCTCTCTCTCTTTGTCATTTGGACTCATCCCGGCCAGTGTTTGCATGCTTTGCTTTTGTTTGACTTTTTTTATGCTTTGGCTCCACAACACCTTACACCTCACTATGCTCACACACTCACATCTACATTACTGATGTTACTGACATACATACTACACGTTTATCGTAACTTCTTGGTTGTTTAATTTGTAATAAATTAACTACCATCATCCATTGTGAACATCTCCGTATTTGTCATGACCTGGAAGCCAGGCTATGACAGAAGTAATTCTGTTGTTTGATCTGCTCCTGTTTTAATTTCACCTAAATAATATATGCAGTATTTTACATCCACCCCTTTTGCATGCAGCTAAAATTACAATGGGTATGGTCAACAAGATTGACAAGTGCGTTCACATCTCTTCCCCTGCTGGGTCTGTGGCTCTATTCTCACTACGACTATGGCATCTGCAAGGCTACACTAGTGTTTTTTTGCAACTGTGTTTGATGAGAATATTTCAATTCAAAATGAGAAAAGCCCACTTTGTGAGATTCAGAGCGATTCCCTTGTGGCCGAACCACGGTGATTTGGACCATCAGTGTCCTTTGAAATAGGAGCTACTGGCAGTAGCTACATTTAAGTTGTGACAAGTATGAGGAGTGAGTATTTGCAGCATGTAAAGATGAGCAATTATGTCAGAATTGGAGAGTATTTCTTCATTAAAGAAGAGCAGCAATCAAGACCTGATTGATGGTGATAATAAATATAAGAATTGGCTCTATTCTGCTTTCAAAGTCCCATTACAAAATATATCTGGACATCACAGCCCATTGTGTTGCTGTTTAATCTGTTTTGAAGAGATTGTTGCTTTATTTCTGAATAGATTTTTAATTTCTACTGTTGCTTTTATTCAGATTTTCTCTTACCAACAAGATAAGAGTAGTTCTGAAATGACACGGACTGGTGGCTTACTTTGACAAAGGGGAAAATAAATGTGCACCATAAAAGTAGAAAGAAATAAAAATAAAAAAACACTAAAAAAAATTTGTGAATATTAGTGTCTTCACTCTCTTTGTCTTGCTCTCTTTATGTGTTTTTGCTGCTGCTTTATTTGATCTGAGGGGCCAATGCTGAATTCACCTCCCACTGTGTGTACTTGTGAGTGTATATGAATGGTAGCCATGTCCATCCAAATGACCTCTCCTGGGGTAATGGCTGCTGTCTCTGTTTTATGACTTGTCATAAACACACTCATGCACACACGCAAACGCACAAGCACGTACACACGCCCACACTCTCACTCACACACACACACACACACACAAACATATACACACTGTACGGTGAAATATATTCTCTATACATGAATCCCATGTGTGTGAGTGTGAGTACCCAAACCAAGGAGTTTTTGTAAAGCTGCAATTTACTTCAAGCAGGAGTAAGAAATATATTACTTGTTTAACATCCAAAAGATGAAGTTAGTATATTTTCAGCAGAGGAGCAGACGTGATACATTTTGTATAAAGCACTGTCGGGCAGACAGACAGACAGACAGGAAACATCTATAATGTTACACACTATAACTGCTTTCAGACATGCACTGAATGGGGGTCCAACAGTTAACTAAAAAGGATGTGTAAGACACGTTGCTTTAATTTTACGACCAACAATGAGATGAAGTATCCGCCATGGCATAGACATAGAGAACTTCTCTGACTCAGACACACAAACACGCCAATGATACATCAGCTGGCACAATTCGGGGTTCAGTATCTTCACTAAGGACAGTTGGACATGGGTCAGAGTTAAGGTTCACATCCACCACAGCCACAACACCTCTGCTATAAAAAAGGTGACCCTTCTGCTTGAATTTCCTTTCGGGGAAGAGGAAGAAGTTGCAGGGAGCCAAATCTAGTTAGAACAGTAGGTGGGGATTAACCAATGGCTTTCAGGAATACCAACCTTCCCTGAGAGTTGTTTGGATGGAACATATGGTTGTCATCATCGGCCACAGTTAAGGTTGTTTTACCAAAGGTTTTTCCTCAGACACCTGACAATGGTGCCGAAATTACCAGTCTGACCCTAGGGAACACATTCACACTGGACAACTGAACAAATGCTGAAGAAAATGAAGAGCATGCGCCTGACGTGCCTTCCTCAGAAGGCTCTTCTACAAAGAGAGGAAGAAAAGATTGCTGTTTGGTCTCTGGGTCTTAGCCATGGATGCAACTCTTATCACATATGAGAAATGGAGAGATCCTTACAAAAATCAACATGGTTCTTCTGGTGAAATCACGAATGTGATTTGTGATCGACCCACGCTACCATCTGAGCCACAGTCGCCCAAACATGGACCAAACAAATAGACATATATAGTAGCCATGTTGGTGATAATTTTTTTTACTGGGCTGCCATTTTGTGGCATGACTGTGGTCTTTTTACAGATACCAGAGCAGTGGTTTAAAAGGATCCTAAGATGAAGGAAGTAAATGTTCGTTTTAGCAAATGTTGATGTGGGGTCACAAGCCACAATGATTATATTCTGTATGTTCTAAACAAAACTTCTGATGAAAAACTATTACAAAAGTATTCAGCATCATAATACTGAACTGTAAGTAAGGTGGTCTCATCCTCATTTTTCTGACTTGTAGGATGAGTATTGAAGATGTATTGAAATGTTGGGCCTGTGTAGAAAGTGTATGAATTCATAAATCTCTACAAAGATATATTATTTTGAAAGGCCGAAATACATTTCTGGCAAACAATGACATGAGAAACACGCACAACAGCACAAAGCTCTGTTATTAACAGATGAATAGACAGAGAGGAATAGCTATTCTCAGCACGTAAGGAAAGAGGGAGCAAGAAGAATAATAGAAAGTTGAGAAATGCGAGATGAGATAAAGAGAGGATTGAGAAAAGGACAGAAGGATTTGAGGCAAGCACTGAAATCATGGAATAGAAAGGAAAGAACAGAAAGAAAAGCTGAGAAGATATAGATTTGGATAAATTAGGTATAAAACAGATAGTGGGGGGGGACACACAAACAGAAGAACATAGAAAGAGCGAGAGAAAAAAAAAGGAAAGGGTATGAACAAAGTAAGAGGAAGGGCCAGTGGAAGGAAAGGTTTCAGGGTCAGGGAGAGAGGAAGAGAAACAAGTAAAGGGAGTAATGAGGGGAAAAAGTGATAGAGGTCGAAGGTGAAGAAAGAGAAAGGGGGAAGGATGAAAAAAAGAAGTGGAATGCTTTGATATGTACAAGGTACAGATAAAGGAAACAAGGCATGACAGACCTGAATACAGTACAGACCAAGAAACAGAGAACAATTGAAGGACAAAAGCTGGCTCCAATATGTCACAAGGTGGCACTGAACTTAAACTGAACTTTTCTCATTCAACGTCCCTCAGTCCTCCACATTAGTTCTTCCATAAAGCTCTGCATGGTCATTGCTCATTGATGGATCTTAATTTCATACTTAGACCAGAGAAAAGAAAAAAAGAGGCAATACATATACACAGCCAACAGTGGTAAGGACTGTGCTCCAAACCTTACAGTCCTCAGGGAAACAGAAACCACAATGTGACAGTTCCTCCCTCCTGTTGTTAGGCAGTGTTATTCAGAGTACTCTCCAGACATGCATATTGTATGGCTTAGAAATTCTTCTCTGCATCATTAGTGTCACCTACAATGTTGGGTGAGCCTGTTTAAGTTATTGTGCATAAATGTCTGTCAGTGTGTGTATATTTGTATCCTTTCATACAGATGTGTGTGTGCATACCTGTGTGTCTCTATGTATATGTTTATGTTTATAGGGCTGCATAATGGGTCCCTTGTGTTTGTATATCTTAGACATAGTGTGTTTGGCCTTTCATATGTATGTGAAACTTTGTATATGCAGTATAAACACATGCACACAGTGTGCTGCTGTGAGTCTACCTCACACACAGTGGGATGTAAAGTAGTGGCTTTATAAGTATGATATCACTAAGTAATTGCATTGAGGAGCCTTAGGAGATGACAACATATTAAAAACCATAAAGAAACACATCTTGATGTACAATAAAACAGCTGCCTGGTGCATTATGCATGATACACTTCTAACCACTTCACTTCCTCTCTAATATCCATAAGCTCGCTGTCCTCTGCTGCAATGCAAAATTTTAAGAATTGTCATTGTTGGATTTTATAGTGGTTAGCACTTACAGTTTTTACCCTATGACTTACCATCCTCTGACCTTTCACTGTAGCACCATCAGACTGAACATTTTATTTTGTTAAAAGATCTCGAAATATTTCCTCACTTTCTGTATTGAAATTAAATCAATACAACAACAAAAGATAAACATGGCCAACACCACATTGCTGTTCATTTGCTCAGTGTCTCATTTAAAATGAAGAACCATTGGCTCCTTGGTCTCCTATTGCCACTAATACTGTGTGCTCACTGTTTCATGAAATGTTCATCATATGTGTGTGTGTTTCATTACCAATGAGACAGGACATTTATTGAAAGGCATCCACATCATTTTTCTCACGGATGCTTCCCTGACTGGATTTTTAAGGATTTCCCCACTGATTTGTATTCATAAGTTCACGGATAAGTACAAAATTATGGTCTTGCTTTGAATTTTTTCACACCCACACACTGAGTATGTAACTTATTTTGTCATGCACATGCTGTGCACAATTATGTGTATGGGTATATCAGTCATGCACATGCACATATTTACAGAGCAGCATTGAGTTATGCCTGTCTTTGTTTATACTGCTTATGCAGGATAAAGCTCACCTGATCTACTCAGCAAGTAAGCCATCACAACAAACGCTTCAATTTCTGATCAACACTGTTTTAACGAATCTCTGGCCTTCCACTCTTCCTCTTTCTTCTGACTGTACCATTCGAGAGATTCAAGAATCCAGAGAATACCCAGAGAACTACATCATCTACATTCATTGACATTTTGACTGTGGACTGACAGATATCATACTTTTCAAGATATTTTTGTGAAGCCTGGTTCAGATGAATCTGAAAGTTGCTCTGACACATAGTCTGGTTTCAGTTCTTTAACCCTTGGGTCACTAACTCTTAACTTGGGTAAGTTTCTGTTGGGCTCATTAGCCAAGCTGGTTCACATACTTCCAATGTACACTGTTGTCTTGATACTGCCACTTTAATAGTCAGACATATTGAACAGTGTGCAAAGGGTCCCAGCATTAGCAGTTTTTATACATCTAAAGTTGTAACCATTCTTTAAATCATTTGATAGAAATGTTTAACCCTTTGTCAGATTTATGTAGGGCTGAAATAATTCCTTCGAATTTCGAAAAATCAATTACTAAAAATCTTCGATTCAAATTCTTTGCCTCGAAGCTTTGTTTAATCCATATACTGCCGGCAGTGTCTGTAGACGGGCCCTTGTACTGCTCAGTGGCCACTGTGTTTCACACATAGTAGATGGGCAGAGTTCCTCCAAAAGTGCAGACGATTGCCTGAGAAAGTTCACAGATTACATTGCCAGTCGTTTTTTTCAATACCATTTCCTGTTCTTTGTGCCCTGTGCATTACAAAGGAACAAGACAACAGAAAGCATTGTTTACAATGCAAACAACATTTACCCCACACATTTTGTTTATGGTGCTGCCTTCAGGTGCAGTCGAAAAACCAAAAACCTTCACAGAGCACAACCAAGCTAAAGTCTCCCGGTGTACACTATTTGTTCATTTACTTAAATTATTGCACCTGTATAATTAAAAAATAAGCCCCGGGCCTGTGTGTGTGTGTGTGTGTGTGTGTGTGTGTGTGTGTGTGTGTGTGTGTGTGTGTGTGCGCTGTCTGGGAGCACACACACACACATTTTCTCTCGCTTCTGGTAGTTTACATGATGACCTGATACGATGATGATGTAACCGTTCATCATATGAAAACTGATTCATTCAGTTTATCGTTTACGAAAAACATTGAAAGCAACACTGTACAGGGAGCCACTGCAGAGGGGCTGAAGAGCCGCATGCGGCTCCGGAGCCACGGGTTGACTTGTACAGCTTATTGTTGTGGTGTGTCTACGCCCCTTGATCTCAGGGGGAAGTCGGGAAGGCACACAAACATGAAGATGGATCTTCACTCAGAGTAAATCAGAAATTAATACTGAAGATGTGTAATGAATAACTTTGACCACATACCTTGATACTTCTTTATTTGCATTCGTACTGTTCATTGTAAAAAGTTAATTAATTTATTCAGGTTCGGGAGCAGGGCCACAGGTTAACCACAACCAAATCTTCAATCACCTGTAATGCCTACATATACCCTCTCATCCAATTATAATCTGTTTGTCTAAGATCCTTTGAAGATAGACCGTAGTTCACTTGTATGTTCACGCTATAACATTTCTTCAAGAACACTAATCGCTTATAAAAGCTAAACTCATCGTGGATCCCACTGCAGGTCAACTTGCCTGATTCAGCCGATTCTGTTCGAAGCTGGTTATCCTTCAGTCACTATAAGCAGTCAGATTATGGATGCATTCTCCCAATCTCATTGGGAGAATGACTCCCGGTAGACTCCAGGGCTCCTCTCTTCTGTGGACAAAGGCCGATAACTACGAACACCACAGGCGTGACTGGGGACCAACCCTGTCTCTTTCCCATGCAGTCACTGGAAAATCCACCACGACATGGCAGGCCCTCCTTTTTGATTTGGCCGCCTATGTGTTCATAAATGGGGCTTGACATCAGAGACTGGTACGTTGCCCACCTCCAATGACTCCTGGAACAGAAAGGCATTCCCTCCCACTAGAGTGACAATAAAGCAAAACTGTTTTATCTTTACTCAGCGTCCATAAAAAATTTGGCAACACCATGCATCAAGCGTTCCATACTACACAACAATTTAACCAGGGAACATGCCACATTTTTGAAGACCATACAGCCCTCTTTCCCCACAGAGGTATGTGGAGCCCCTTCCTCCCACTACGTCCAGCATGTCTACTCCTTCTGAGGAGATGCTCATGCCAAGAATGGCTGCCCCACAATCCATCCAAACCTTAAGACTTACAAGAACAGCACTTTGGCTAATCCATTAAGGTAAATGTCCTTACCACTACTCAAAATTGTCCATAATGGAATTTTGTTCACTTTCTCATCAATGGCTTCACACTAGTTCCATTCAGGTATAGAAGTACTTTCTCGTCCTGGTTTTTATTCACAGTACACAACCATTTGACCTGCAATCATCATAATCCATCTGGTGGGACACAGAGCTTGGTTTTCTAAGACAGACATCATTTAAGGTGTCTTACCGTTGGCTGCAGAAACAGGCCCAATGTCTTTGACTGTCTTTCAGAAGATTGTGTTGGATCCCATCCAACAAATACTCAGTTACATACTACATCTCTCAACAACCTTCTCATCATAACTCTATCTTCATTTCCTTAGTTTGGGCTTTGTATCGTTAGAGAAGTTTTCTCAGAATTCAGTGTCCCACTTTCTGAATAGAAACCGTCAGAGCCTAGCTCGGCCATTGAGTTACAAAGCATGGAGTTAACCTGGACTCAATTTACTTTAAAGCATCTGCCCTCAGAGAAACACAACCCACCTCTATGCTCCTGTCAAACAGTCTGTTAGCAGTTAGATGCACCAAATGCCAATTACTAGCCATTCCTGGCTACCTCATTTAAGCCATCCACTTGAATCTTCAAGACAATTTTTAATAAAAGCTGCATCTATCCCCTCTTTCCAAGATATCATCATTCTGGACAATGCATGCAAAATGTAAATTCCTGGAACGACATTTCCTTCTCTGATGACTTGATCCCTCAACCCATGGACATTCAACTTCACACAGACACAGCTCTTGCCATAGGATTCAGTGGCTGCTATAGAAGAGGATTGTTTACTTCTGCTCGGCCCTCAGAATTGAAATCTTTCAATTCAGTCTCACTCTCCTTCATCTGTGCTCTATGAGCTACACCCGATCACTATAGCTGCCATTCTTTCAGGGCATTAATGGTTGTAAAGGTCTAAAATAATTTACACTGACAATTGATCATTGAGATCATAAATAATAATCATAATAATCTCTCATGCCTCAGCTATTACTCAGTTTCAGTGCAGCACAGACTCGCATTGCTTTTGGCTCAACATCAGTTGATCCTGAAAGAGCAACAACATAGCTGATTATTTGTCTCCTTTATCTTCCCAGCAATTCAGGCACACAGAATTGGACACTCATCCGACAACTGTCCCACCATTTTTATTCAAACAGTGCCTCTACTGTCCACTTTCTTAGTCATTAGTCTCTCAAGCATATTGCCCCTATACCTGCAGCAATGACCTCCACCAAGCTCGAAGCAGACTTGACCCCATTATAATAAGAAAACCAAATTTAAACTTTGTTACATGGACATGTAAAAACTACCTGCCTGAATTTACCGTTTATAAAATGTTGATAATTAACGCCTATTTAAGAGTGATAATTATGGATGTAAAGATGCTATTATTGATAGCAGCCCATATAACAACAACAACAACAACAACAACAACAACAACAATAATAATTATAATTAAAACAAATATTAATAATAATTGTTGAATCCTGAGAAGTGCTCAGTGGATAATGGGAGTTCCCCCAGCAGTCTAGACCTATAGCAGCATAAGGGATGGTTCAGGACTCACCTGATCCAGCACTAACTATAGGCTTTATAAAAAAGGAACATTTTAAGTCTAACCTTAAATGTAGAGATGGTGTCTGCCTCCCGAAGCTGGTTCCACATGAGAGGAGCCGTAGCTGAAGGCTCTACCTCCCATTCCACTCTTACAGATTCTTGGAACAACAAGAGAGCCTGTGTTTAGGGAGCAAAGTGGTTCTATTGGGACAATACAGTGTTATGAGCTCTTTGATATGAAGGGACTTGATGGTTAAGGACTTTGTAAGTGAGGAGCAGGATCTTGAATTATGTTCTGAATTTTACAGGGAGCCAATGCAGAGAAGCTAATACAGGAGTAATATGATCTCTCCTTCTAGTTCCTGCAGCATTTTGGACCAACTCACAGTGGAACCTTAGGTTCGACAGTGGAACTGGTCGAACCTAAGTTTGACCAGTTATGTCCAGTTATGTCCAGTTATGTCCTAGTCAAACATAGTCAAACACTCCAAGGTACCTCACAGTAGAGCTGGGGGCCAAACTAACACCATCCAAGTTGACTATCTGGTCAGACATTGTTTCTCTGAGATGTTTAGGGCTTTAATATGACTATGCACCCAAGTACAGAGCAAACTAACTAACAAAGAAAAACATATGACATCACTCAAACAAAGAAATATCTGAACAATGCACATGGTCAGGGCTATGTGTGTGTCTGTTGTGTCTTTTTTGTGCCTCCACATGATTTATTCTTCTTGTGAATGGATTTTCACAGCAATGCATATATACTTTATAAAAACCTCTTTTGTACCTCACAGTACAGTTAATGATGAGATTTGTGTTGCTGAGTGTGTCACTGCCACTTGTACACAATGCACTGAATGTGAGTGTGTAAGTGTGATTGCACAGGTACAGATGCGTTTCCTTGGATGTGGCAGCGTAGTCAGACTAAACTGTCATGTTTCCTCATTTCACAGTACAGGGACCAGAGAGAGACAGTGAGACAGTGTCAGTGTTAAGTGCAGTAGGAAAGTAGATTGGTTTGAGAGGTATACAGAATCCCTTGCTGCAGGTGCTTCTATGTCTGCCCAAGTGTACATGTCTCTCTCTCTGTGTGTGTGTGTGTGTGTGTGTGTGTGTGTGTGTGTGTGTATGTGTGTGTGTGTGTGTTTGAGGGAGGGCATATTCGTACATTTTCTGTGTGGTTCAAGCTTTTTCACATTATTTCATTTTGTGTGTAACTCTTACTCCATGCATGTTTCTGTGCGAGCATGTGTGATGCATACAGCTGCTCCATCAGAACAGTTAATACATGTGAATGCAAGCTCCAAATAGAAAAACATTGGCAATTTCTGGATGAAAATACCATCACACACACACACACACACACACACACACACACACACACACACACACACACAGGTAGCACTGATGCCTGCAGTCATTCTGAACGTGATATCCTTGTAGATATTGCCTACAGCTTTCTCACTTGCACTCTCTCAGGGTGCATGCAAGTAATAAGCTGAATGTAGCTGACCAAGTGTGTATTTGTGTCCGTGTGAGTGTGCACGCTCCACTGCCTCCTCCATCAGGCTGTTATGTGGCTATTTCTCATGGATGTGATTAGCTGCCGACAGGAGCCCTCTAGTCTGACACTGTAAGAACAGTGTGATATCCACACTCTGCTTCAGCCAATGGACAAGACCAAACCGACTTCCATCCAACCATATTCGTTTTAAAAATCACATTTTATTTTAGCAGCTGAGGTGCAGAAGAAAAACATCTTCAGTCAAAGCTTTATATGTATTAAGTATATATGGCTCCAACTTTCAGGGAGGAGCACCACACATTATGCAGGTAACTAGAAAAGAGAAAAAAAAGTATTATATAGTTCATACAAAAGTAATGTAAAATTAAATAGAGAAAATATGTGTATATCACCTAATCATTAACACCGTACAGGTATCAATAGGATTACATTTCAGTGTCACAAATTCTTTGATGTTTTGTGAGAAAATGTATGGTTTTATACACATTATATATATTCCTCACACAACTGCAAAAATAAATATACAATTTTTTATTCTGACATCAAAATACTATTTGAGCTGAATATAAAAACGGCAGTAAATATTTAGTATTTCACACAGAAATATGTTGAAAAACTAAAGTTCACATCACTGCAGCTCCAAAACTTGTTGAGTAAAAGGTGCAAGCTCTGCTATTGCTGCCATTATTGCTCTCCCCAGATACAGCTGAATGCAACAAGTTCAGTTGAAAGGCATTCTGGGAAATGATGAGGACTAAAATTAGATCGAGCCGGCAAAGAGAAAGTGGGCCAAGGCGGCAGTTTGAGGAAACGGTAAATCTCCACTCTCCATCAAACAATAAGTGTTTAAAAGCACTAAGGATCACAGATCGATGAGATCTAACAGAATAAAAGTGGTCACAAGGGGATTTTTGTCCTTTCATAATGTGAAATTATATAGCTGACACTACAGCTCAGTCTCTTGACACCTGTACGACACACTCAATGGGAAAGGAGGTTGTGTGGATTTCTTTTAAAACTCCAGTGGCTATAAACTGCTATTTCTAAAATATGGTCATAAGGTTTTTGAAAAATTGTTATCATAAATCATCATCATCATCATCATCATCATCATCATCATCATCATCATCATCATCACCACCACCACCACCATCACTATCACCATTGTAATCATTGTCTAATTTCCATGTATAGATTAATTAGTTATAGATTCAGCTTCGTTAAGTTCTTTTTTTATGAGCATGGCCCCTGACCTCTGGCATAGGTCATTTTAAAGTTGCTAATTTTAAGAATATTCAAAAATGTAAATACATTTTTATTCTAATGTTTTTTTTAACTATGTGTTTGCCGATGACCATTCCTTTGATCCTGTTTGTAAGGCACTCGATTTCTGCTGCACAATTAAACTCATGATTACGTGTGTAGTTGAAATAAACACTCGTGATTGGTCAGATGCTTACCTGAGATTGACAGACAGATTTGATGGACTACAATGGGCACTCTGATCAAGTTCTATGCAAGTTCTATACGAGTGAAAGCTCAAATGAATGATCACAACAACTACATACTTCATCTTGCAACCTTACTGATGTAGGATGGAGTCACATCAGGGATAGTGTAATAGTGACCCACTAGTGACCCAATATATATGTCACAATCAAAATTTAACAAATTGAATTTGGAGATGGAAATTATTCCTTGGCAATTTGCACCTCGCTGCCAAGGTAATAGTCAAGCACAGCAGTAACATCTGGCTGCTGGCTGGAACTCATTTCCACAGTTTCGTGAGCTGCTGATCCATTACCACTGACTCTCTGTTCAGCAACACTAATAAGGCCAGACTCTTACATTACTTTTAATATTACTGTTGCTAGTAATGATAAACCAAATAGTCTGATATGTGTGCCATTTTCTGAGGGTATGTTATCATGGCTATTAAGTTGCCAGGAGCAACAGCAAAAACAATAGATCTTTTAAATTCAGCAAGCTATAACATGCTTGCAAATAGTCACATAACAATTGTAATTTCAAGGTGTCAAGGTTTTTACCCATCCCCACTAACACCGAGCCACTGCTGCACTTGACTCTTCCACTGCAGCTAGCTTATGCCTCCACTTACCTTACCACCTGGCTGCAAGAGATGCGTCTATCGCGGCAAAAAGATTGCAGAGTAGAGTTGGAGAGAATAATTTCCATGGAATACAGGAAACTGAGAGGCACTTGGACCCAAATTATCGTCACTAGTGTTGCATAGCTGATGCTGCTGCTTTTGCTTCTGCCCTGACCCCTACTATTCCTGTTACAGCCCTGGTTGGTACGCCTATTCTAGATGCTTCTCCTTTTCCTGCTCAAGTTTACATCCCTGAGAACACCTGGTACCAGCCAGAGACTATCCATCAACTGGATCCAATAGATTTTCATCAGCCCTGGCCTCTTGCCCCATCCTCTTGCCCCACATCTCGCGATCAATGCCAAACTTCACTCCTGTCCTGCAAGGTCTTTCATCTGCCCACTCTTCTCCTCCATCTTCTTCCACATCCCAAGCTCAAGTTGAGACGAAATCAGCTCCATGATTACGTCTCCACTCCAGTGCTATTCATTTACACGTGAAAGTGGGAAGCACTAAACTGACTTTGCACCTTGACATTGTAAAAGAAGCAAGAGAACAATATTTTCCAGACCTTATTCATAATAACAGACACAAATCCAGGACTTTGTCTAGTGTCATTAACTGTGCCAAAGAGACCAAATGCCAACATGAACTTCTCACTGTGAATGTGACAAATATGTAAGCTTCTTCATCCACAAAATTTCTAGCATCAAGATAAATGTTTGTTTTGAAACCACTGCCAACTTTGATTCCTTTGAAACAACATCTATGGTAACTCTCACTGAGTGTCCACAGACACAAAGTGAAGCTCTAATCGTGTGCTGTTGACGTCCTACCCACAACATTTCTGAAGAAAGTATAAGCCCAGATATTCTCTGCATGATTAATAACACACTTGTGTCTGGTTCTGTCCCCATGCATGTATTTTTGGAATTTCAAAATTGCCTTTTCTCTCCTAGCTTAAAAAAAAAAGTTGTTTCTGAACAACTAATTGCCTTTTAAACAGAAATGGACTCTTTGAGACATTTCAGTTGTATTTTAGATCAAACCACAGCAGGGAGATAGTACTACTTAAAATAATGATTGGTCCGCTAGTTGATGTTGATGCTGGAAAATCTTTGTATTTGTTTTGTTAACTATTAACAATAGCTTGATTACCTTAAAATATTTTAAAAAATTAATACGTCGAAAACTCTCAACAAATTGACATATCAAAATCATGAATGCAATAAACCTAACCCAAGTACAATAATTTAACACTAACAGTTTCAGGGCTTATTACAGCAAAACACTCCAGCTCCAAACCCATCATCAAACTAACCAAACCCAGGGATGCCCACGCTGCTAATGTACTTGTCATGGGGTCATGCAAGCGTGAGTGTGGATACCCAACCCATTCCTGTCTGGACCCGACAGTACAAGTACAACTTAAGGGCACTGAGTGGTCTTGGTGGAGATGTGTGCTCTACTGAGTGTTACTCTTGTTTATTTTGTAATGATTTAATTAAATGATGACTTTATTACCATATCATTTATACAACATGATGACGAAGATACGTTAATCTGAATAAGCAGTAGATTGTATCTCTAATATTACTGGGTGGGTGCAAATGTCAATGCATCACTTCACTATATAATGGCCTCTTCCGACTTCTAATGTCATCATGACGTTCTAACATGATTTTGAATTGTTTTTCTATCTATAAGCTTCAACCCTCGGTAAATGTGTTTTTTCATGACTTCGTTCTGACTTCTTTGTGACCTTTTCATAACTTCACTTATCATAAGGGAAATAATTTATCTGATCAAGATAATCTTCAGATTGTATCTCTATTCTTTGCAGGGATATCTTGGATGTCCACACACAGTGTCATCCTATCATCATATATGGACTTAAGGATCAAAATGAAATTGGATGAAAGAGTCACAATGAGTACAGATTCAGTGTTTCCACTCATTTTCAGCTTGGTCCTCCTATTTCAGTTTTCGGTATCTATATAACAGCAGAAAACTGAAATATGAACATAAGTAGTTCCTGTTAATATCCAACATGTCAACTTCTGACAGCAATTATTACCACAGACTCTAAATCCATCTGCTTTTATTCAACATGGTTGAAGATTTTAAATTTTAAAATGTCAAGAGGTGAAAAAAACAAACAAAATGTAATGATTAGACGTCTCTCAAGATATCTTTCCTGGTGGTGCTGTGGGAATATAGGGCACATATCCCTGCTCTGTGGCCCTGTTGCATATGGCAACAAGTCAAGCCCAATCTCAGTGGATGTGAGGTTTCATCAACTTGTGAGGAAAAGGAGCTTTTGAGTAAACCTTAACAAAAGACCTGTGGGTGAATTGATTATCAAATCTAGATTATCATTGATTTTAAATAATATATAATAATTGTAATTATAAAGCCCACATTGTAACATCTGAGGAAACCTTGGTCAGTACAGTTGTTATTATATTACAATATCAACATACTTCGAATTTCAAACCCAAACTCATCAAAGGGTCTACCATCATTTACACTAGAGTTTATTTGAGATCAGAAATATTTTTTGTTGTCATATACATGAACAATGTAATATATATGACCCCCAGTGCTATGTCACTGTATTTGAAGTTGGGGGTATAATAAGAAGTTGAGTGGATGAGTTTGACTAGATATGAATACTGAAGGGCTGAATGGGATGGAGGTGAGTTGCAGCACTTCACAGTGAAATGACTGCCAACAACAGAAGAGAGAACAGATTTAAAGTTTGGCTGTAAAAATATGATTGGCTGGTGGAGATCAAGGTGAGACCTGAAAGAGAGGCAGAGAGAGTGAGAATAATTTGTGCATGGATGGGGTATAAACAGTTTTCCATTAAGTTACACTGAGCTTCATCATAACTTGCAAGGCCACTGCAGTTATTCAGTGAGAACCCTGATACAAAAATCCTTACTGTAAATGGAGAGGAAGCCATCACTCTGTCCTATAGATAACACCGAAATATAAACACACACAGAATATCACACTGCATAATGACTTGTGATTTTAGTGCACTTTACTTTATAAGTCATTCTTATGTAACGTCAAATCAAAATGGGGATGAAATATACATTTTATTCCTGAGAAATGCCCGGGTGCCACGGGGCTGCAGTAGTTAGCACTGTCACCTCACAAAAAGAAGGCTGTGAGTTTGAACCTGACGGCCGACCAGAGTCCTTTCTTAGTGGAGTGTGTTCGCCCCTTGTCTGTGTCTCTGTCTCAGAGTACTCCAGTTTCCTCTCAAAGTCCAAAGACATGCAGCTTAGATTAGTTGGAGACCCTAAATTGCCCATAGATATGACTGTGAATGCTTGTTTGTCTCTCTTTAAATGAAAAGGGTAACTCTGTTTGACTGCAACTATGTACTAAACAACTAAACATTTTTTTGACATGAGCAATTGAATACTTGATAGAAACCCAGTACAGGTTTACTACATACAGGGAACAATCCTGTCTCAAGCATACCATATGAAAAGAAACCAATTTCAGGGAAGGTACCCACTTTCCTTGAAAAACACAAAAAAGAAAGAATGTGTGAGGGGAACTAACAAGATTGTTTAGTCACAGTGAGTCGAGTAGTTGTTGGCTTTAGAGGCCATGGAAATGAAACAGACAGCCAGGGACAATATTTTGTATTTGTAGTGATGTTGTCATTCTTGCTCCTTTCAGAAAAGCAGTGAGGTTTAGGCTTTTTGTGGTCACAGTCAAGGTTGGGGTTAGATAGACAGTGAATGAAGGGAATTGAATGTTCTCATTACAGCTGGCTGTTGGATGTGTGAATGCAGCAATGTAGGTGTGTGTGTGTGTGTGTTAGTGTTGTCACGATACAAAAATTTCTGTTTCGATACCAAGTCCTGAATTTCGATACCGATACTTTTTCGATACTTTTCTTAAAAATGAGAGTTGCTCTATCTGAGACCAGACTTCTGTAGTAAAAAAAATGGGTTCGAAAAATGATGGTGATAAATTTGTCATAGCCACGGGTTTAATTAGTTTATGAGGCCACCAGTGGCGTGCAGGCTAATTCTGGGTTTGAGCTTCATCACCATGAAATGCCAGACTTACAATGTAATTTATGCTCGTTATTTCTATGCTCAATAAAATTGTAGTTTATCTATTAAGTGTTTTCTTGTTTGTTTGTATTCATGCATGTAGGTGGATAAGTAGCCTTCATTTGATAGCATTAGGCTATATATATAATTTGGATTATTGTAAAGATCAAGATAATAACTTGTTAAATTTAATAACAAAACGTCTTATTATAGATGTATAGAAAAAAGCCCACGTCTAAAGGGAGGCACTGCAGGTTCGCCTGCATGGACAGGAAGCAAAGCATTGAACACACAGGAATTATTCTACTAACTGTGATTAAAAATGACTTCATACAGAATGAGCTGAAATGCAATCATCTTCTCTGTGTGAAAATAAGGTGGGGACTGGATTTTTTACCTTACATATTTTGCCACAGTTTGATTATTGGGAGCTTTTTCTGTATTTTCTCAATCAATGCAGGGCTGTGATGGACTGTACTCTCTCTCTCTCTCTCTCTCTCTCTCTCTCTCTCTCTCTCTCTCTCTCTCTCTCTCTCTCACACACACATACACTTGCCTGTTGCAGAGACATGCAGCCACTTCATCCACCTTGTTCCCTCGTCTGCCTCTCTATTGCCATCTGTTCCCTGGACAACCATTCATCCTGGACATACCAGAGTTGATTACTGCTCTTGTCAGCTCTGTGTGTGTTTGTCTGTGTGCGTTTGCGCATTGTTGCTGTCATTATCAGTCAAAGGAAAATTGAAGGAACAACAATTCTCCTTTGCTCTAATCTACAGAACATGTCGCAGTTTTCGTTTTCAGCAGTCAGAGTCAGGGAGGTGATCAGGGTAGGGAAGTTAAAGTAACCAACACTAATCTTGTCATTGGTTTTAATTGATTTGTGTTTGTTCTCTGCACAGTGAACCTTTCAGTCAGATGGTTGTAATCCTCATCACCAGGGTACTTGATTCAGATCTGTACATGTATACAGTACTGTATATATATACAATACATACAATACAATATTATCAATCATATCTTCTATACAGCTTGATCCTTCATTACTTTCTTTTGATTGGCTGGTTGATTTAGTGGATCCAGTGAATACCAGGAGTATCTCATTCTGTTTCAGAGTTGATCTGACATTTTTTAAACTGGAAAGAGAGTAAAACCAAGCCAAAGAGGGCACCCAGCACTTCCATCAAACAGTTGTTTGAACATATTGGATGAGCGTAGGCAGTTAAGACAGTTCTCCAGCCATCTTAATAAAGAAAGAATATTCAATCTTATCTCGGCTACAACTGTTAGTCAAGAAAAATATAATTTTAGCACTTTATGCCCCAGAAGTCTTTTACCCCTGGGCAGGAAAAGTGAATGCTCTACTACAACTTCTTGGATAGATGTCTCATGTCCTTCAAGATGCAATCTGAAGTCTTATCAAAGCTTCTGACAGGCTTCTTTGTGTGATGGATGGAAGTGCAGTATATCCTAGGAAGAAACTGAAATTGTCAGCCCCCCTCCACTCTCCCCTGTAAGTGCCTGTGACTTAGATATCGGCAGCCTGAAGCACATCTGGGCCCTAGTGATGAGCTTCTTGAGCCCTTGAGGATTTATCAGACTGGTAGTACTAATGTACTTCACAACCATGGAGGCTCTTATGTTAAGACAGACAGACAGACAGACACACACACGCACACGCACACACACACACACACACACGCACACGTACACGCACACACACACACACACACACAATGTATAAACCCAGAGGTACATCTGAGTCAGTATTACTTAAAGTTCTGGCATTGACCGTCAAAGAAAAAGCCCTGGGACTACGTTCCTTAGCCTCATTATCCTAAGAAGAAGAAGAAAAAAAATCAAGAATCATCTTTTAATCACGGGGTTGAAATATGTTCATAATTACATAAGGGAAATGTATTCACACAAATGACTGGGAGGCTAGTCAGCTATCACAGACTTCATTATAATTAGGGAATTTCATCTTATTATTAATAGGTGTGTGTGTCTGTGTGTGTGGGTGTGTGTGGGTGTACCCATGTAGCTGTCTGTTTTTGTGGGTACTGTAGATGTATTTGCTTGTATATGCATTTATGTGTATGTGTGTGCGTGTGTTTTGTCTACCTAGTAATTACAAGTTCAATTAGCATTTAAATGGGAATGTATGTAATAATAATTATGAGTCCTGGGTTTTATTACCATGACCCCTGGCACCACTTTGGGGGAAGGAGGAAGGGAAGAATAGATGGATGGAGGTTGATGGATGTATGTAAAGGGGTTTGGGGGGAGAAAGGAGAAGATATATGAGTTAAGATGAGATGGGATGGGATTAATAATGGTGTTGTGGAAACTTTGATGTCCTTGTAATATTAAAAGTGTAGAAGTACAGATTTGATTTGCCCTCCGCATAGAACATAGCTTCACCTTTATCATATGTTGTCCCTCTTGAAAGTATAATGAAATTAGTGTTTTATGCCTCTGCGCTGGCGACAGACAGTTTTCGGGTTGTGCGTCCTCAAGAACGCCTTGAGGGAATTTCCTCAAATTTGGTACATATATTCACTTGGACTCAAGGATGAACTGATTCAATTTTGGGTCAAGGTGACCTCACAAAGCACATTTTTTGCGTGATATCTCTGGAACGCCATCAAGGAATCCTCTCACATTTGGCACAAACATTTACTTGTAGCCAAGGATTTACTCACTTGGGCTTTATGAGGGGAAACAAAACATTTGTGTCATTTGCTAGTAAGAAATGGAACAATCATTGATCTACAATGGATCCATGTCTAGTCCACGTGATAATGTGTGTCTGTGGGACTTTTAAGAATCAGTTCAAAAACCTCTCAAAAATGCTTGATAATTCACAGATTCAAAAGCTTTTAGGTTTTTGATATTTTTACAATTAAGAAAATCTTTAAACCAGATGTCATCTATGCAGGCTGCAATTCATTAAAAAGATTACTTGGCACAATTTGCATCAGTCTTAAGGCCCTTCCTGATATAAATAAAATTAAGTTATGTCATAATTTGGGTAACTTCGACATACACAAAAGTGTGGATATACGAGCCTGTTGGAACCCATCAGAACATGACAAGCTGCCAAGGTTCAGACAAATATTTGTTTTAAAGATATTTGGGTTTGGTCGGTTATGTTCACCGGTCACAGCGACCAGACCTCCTTGTGCAGAGCATGCAATTGATAAGAATGGGTTTCAGAGCACAGCTGTGCCACTGTTATGTCTGAATTGGCCATCAATGTGCCCCTTTTTCAAGCTGTTATATCTGTTTTGTTAATTTTCCGATATGTTACATTGTCATCAGATCTTTTATATCATCAACCCATGTATACTAGAAATACTAGTTTATACTCTAAAATTTCACAATATGTTATCGGTCAATGCAAGAGATTCATTTGACACTCAAGTGGGTTTGTGAACAACAGCGTTAAATACATTTTAATACAGATTATTGATTTAGGTCCCCTATTTGTGAATGTTTCTCACTTTCAAAAAGATTGATAACTGCTGCTCCATTTCTTATCTATTTGGTACATGATATTTGTCGTACTGTCATTTAAACCATTTATGTCAGTATCTAATTCATTTGTTGTCACTGCACAAGAACAATAAGATTGAATATCAATCCTTTTTGTGAAACAGGCAATTTCGAAGATTGTATACCCTATGCTGTTTAAAAAATAAGTGGGTATACGCAGAATACCTGAGTAGTCACTGGACTACACAACTAGTAATATGTATAAACAATCAAAAGCAGCCAGAGAAAAAACAGTTGAGATAAAAGAAAAGCTTATATGAGGGTTAATCAGGTTAAAAGTGAGCAATGAACAAGCAGTCCATTCAGACATACATGGAAGTGAACTAATTAAAGCTTAGACATATTAGCTAACAGACTGTCTTTGTAGATTCCAGCACCTGTGGTGCCAAGTGCTCTGATCATAAGAATAATGTACTCCCTCTACCTTCTTCTCTAATTTTCAGCTACATAATATCTTAAATTACATGAGAAACTGAGAGAAACAGTGAGAAAAACAAGACCTGGGGAGAAACCTGAAAAGATAATTTCTTTCCCTGCCCTCTGGTTTTGCTCTTTGCTCCTGATGGCAGCCTACAAGACTCCAGCTGCCCTGCAGCCCATTTAAAGAGCATTAGAGGAGGGGAATTGTCAGAGTCAGTCCAGATGGGGTCACACACCATAGAATGTGAGTTATTCTGTGTGTGTGTGTGCGTGTGTGTGTGTGTGTGTGTGTGTGTTCAGCAGTTTCTCCTTAAGGTTGGGTGTTGTAAGAGAGAGTAGAGAGCCAAAAGGCAGAGAAAATGAGAGCTCTTTTTATAGTTCAACTGGTTTCACAAGGCCTAAAAAAAACCACTAATGGTGAGAGCTCTGGTCTGGATTAAATGCTAACTTTTCAATGGACTTTCATTTAAAGCAAACTGATTGCTGTGTCATTATTGCACTGCTTCACAGGGGTTTACTGAACCGCTGAGTGGGTAGTCAAGTCAATGCAAAGAACATAGTTATTTACTTCAGTATTGTACATTTTAGAATTGTTTTTTTTTTATTTTCAATAACAGAGGCCAGAACTTATTAGGAACACATGGTGGCATGATCTTCATTTATGTCCATATGACTAAAACATACTCCCAGATATTAACAGTGAAATAAATGAATGAAAAACATCAGAGGGGTAATGCATGCCCTGTGCATGTGTTGATACCCAAATCAGACAATGCTTTCTGTTTTTATATAGCAATAATGTCATTTCATAATGACATCATCATAAACTCATTTGTACCATATGATGGTGAATGA
Organism: Hippoglossus hippoglossus; assembly: GCF_009819705.1. NCBI lineage: Eukaryota > Metazoa > Chordata > Actinopteri > Pleuronectiformes > Pleuronectidae > Hippoglossus > Hippoglossus hippoglossus. The sequence continues at coordinate 1,427,546 of NC_047151.1, read as the reverse complement.
CTGGTTAATCTAAAGCTGTAGATTGTGTGAATCATAACTCAGATTTCTGCCTCATTTTGGTACCTGCCCTGCTCACTGGCAACAAATGTCACATTGTGTGTCTGGTTAACAAAACATTTACTCTGGTGGCAACATACTCTTTACTTGGCTCTGGCAGAACGTAACGCTGGTCAACAGTCAGCTACCTTAAACTAGAGTCGACATGACTCTAGCCGAGAGCTGGAAACCGAGAGCCAGGACCTGACAGCTGCAGCTGCTGGGTCTCGAGAGCAAAAGCTTGTAGAGTTGGTGGTAGTAGACCAAGAGAAGGAGGAGTAGGAAGGGAGGAACACAACACATGTATTCAAGCATCTGGCATTGGATAGATCTGAGGAACAGGGATGCATAGTGTTTGACTGCTTGCCTGACCCCATGCCAAGCACATCAGCTGTGGCAGCGTGGGGCTTGAGTATTTTCTTGTATTAAGCAATGAAACTGTTATTTCGTGGTTATTTATTGTAGTTGGTTTGTTTATTATGTTATTTTGTTACATACATTTGTTTATATTTGTAGATTTAAGTTAAGTGCACTTTTATTAAAAGTTAATAGATAATTTAATACTATATTTAATAATTTAAACTTCAAATTGACCTTAGCTTGCAAAGACAGCAATTCTTCCCTTGTATCCAACTCAGCAATGACCCCATGCACAATGATGGCTAGTTGAGTGGTATTTGTTGTCTGCTCTTTTGCCACAGGCCAGACAGAAAAAGTCTTAACTGTGTCCTTCAGGTTTTTTTTTACATCTTATATTCTACTAATCTGCTTGAAAGAGTTTTAACTTTGTATATCCAAGAGTTTTTGTCCCTACATCTCCTCCATTGTAGTTGTATTTTTCAGCTGAAATCATGTCCAAGATTTCCATCACTGTGAGCATGTCCCTGCAAACCAGACATACTGCAATTTCTTTTAATTTAACAAAAAATAACTCTTTGTCCATTTCTCTTGGAAATTGTTCATTTAACATGTCACATCTTTAAATCTGGGGAGAGCTGTTTCTGCTGCACTGGAGGTTTCCAAAAGTGGCCTCAAAAAATTGATAATGTGACAACTAGGACTCCTATATAGACACAATATTCATTGCCACTATGTTGCACGAGAACACAACCATCTTTGACTGGAAAAAATGAAATCCATCAATCACACCTCTGCCCTCCCTTCATCCACAGCCCCCCCCCCCCCCCCCCCCCCTTAGTAGTCTCAGCCAGGTGTTTTAAAGCCCAGTGAAAGCAGCCCCCTAAACATACAAAAGACTGACTCTGGTCTGGTATAGCCCAGCTCTCTGTCAATTTTGCAGCTTTTTCATTTTTCATCACTTCAGGCCATCCTTCATCTGGGCCTCTTCCCATTACTTACATGGAGCATTGGTAGTAATACAGCTTTTATTTTGTGTAATTTCTTTCCTCTTTTAAAGATAGATAGAAAAATATAAATTTGATTGGGTACATATTTAGTATGGTTAAAAACAATTTAAAGCAGAAAATAAAGCGCAATGGTTTAAATTCTCTAACTTAATTCTTACATCTGAATGGAAGTGCAAGATCATGATTTTGGGACATAAAGAGTAGGTGTTAATTGTTGGTGAAGTATATTATTCTAACATAGGGTAACAGTGTATTATTTTTGTTGGAAGCATTTTGGTTTTTGCTTTATTTATCAGCATCCTTGGGTCTTTTGAAAGGCGCTATATCAATTTAAGCTATTATTATTATTATTATTATTATTATTATTATTATTATTATTATTATCAGTTAAAAAAAATACAAACAGCTATACGTCACATACAGAATGTGCAAGTAGTTTAAATAGTCTGGGAATGATGCAGTGATAGACAGGCAGAGAGACAGGCCGACACACGTGGCCAGGCAGAGATGATGTGAACGTCTCCATAGAAATCCTTTTGTCAGTGATCACTTATTACTGTGCCTCCCCTGAGAAATTAACCAGAGCCATTACACATCGCTCAGACACAGAGACAGAGTGAGAAAGAAAGGGATCATGTTGATGATCAGGAGAAAATCATTTTTATTCCATGACTCCATTATGTCTCTGTCATGTGAGCTGTTGGGATATCTTTGAAGTCTTCGCCACAGACAGAGGCAGCAGTGGAACGGGGAAATTAATTAAAGGTGCTTTGAATGAAATATAAATCATTGAATCTGAGTGTTTATATAGTGCTTGCAAATTTCCCCATTGTGGGACTAATAAAGGGTTATCCTATCTTATCTTCAGTTGGAATGTGTGTTAACTTCAGTTACCACAGAAAAAGGTGAAAAGTGTAAAAAAATGGTTTTATATATATATATTTACGAAACTATTAACTAAAAATATCTAAATGTCAATTTAGATTTTTGTTAAAATATTCTGTTTATCATAAACAGAATATAAAATATATATAAAACAAAAATGTTAATATACCTGTTTCAAATGATTTCTCTCCTTTGCATGAGTCACTTTTCAGCAAGTAAAATGCCAGTTTTTATGAAGTAAATCAAACAATTCTTAGGCAAAATACCCAAAACTAAGTCATCTAACTGGTTGATAATGGTGAATGTTACTTGGGCATCGTGTTTAATTAAAAAAGTTAGTCTGAAGTCACACACACTTAATCTTTTTTTGAAACAAAAACAACTGAGAGCTGTGGTTTGATGTTTCACATAGAGCTGCAACAACTAGTTGTTAAGTCAACTGACAGAAATGAAAGGAGTTATAAAAGGGTGCATTTTGTATTTTTGGTTCTGAACTGTTGGTCAGATAAAACATTATATTTTAAGATATCAACTAAGAATCCGAGAAATTGTGATCGGCACATTTAATTTTTTTTTTAAATGTTTCACGATAACTAATTTAGAAAATATTTGACATATTTATTGATAATGAAAATAATTGATAGTTGGAACCTTAATGTTATGCTGTTTCTCAACACAAAATAATAAAATAAAGAACTTTAAGGAACCACATGAAATATGCAAAGAACCATCTCATAGAAATGTTCTTCAATCGATAAAGAGTCTTCTGAAGAACCATTTAAGTACCTTTTTTTTCTGAGAGTGAAGTGTCTTGGAAAACTTTCTGTTTAAATAGAATGAAAGTAATGGAGGAAACATCTAATCTGCCTTACTTTGCTGAATTATTGATAACTGCCAATTATTATTATTTAGTCGATGTCATAACATCACATACTGTACAGGAACCAACTAGTTGGTCAATGAAATAACTTTATTATTTATCATTTATGTTCAAAATTATCTGATGGCTGAATCTGCAGTTTTCACATATAAGAACGAATGTAATTCCTGAATTGTTCTTGTTCAGTTGATTTGGACCTTGGATTACCCAGCTGATAAATAGTTGTTTTACTTTGTGAAGAAAGCTGCTTCCTGTGTGTGTACCTCTAGGTGGCAATATTATCACAAGCACAGCAGGAAAAAGGCCCAGCTTCAATGTACACTTGTGATCTGTGTTATTCTCAAAGGAGGGGAGGAGCGTTAACTGGAAAGTTTTCGTCTCAGTGGCTCCTCTACTTAAACCAGAAGGGATTTCTCTTTTTATCTCAAAAAACCAAGTAATCTGCTTTTGTACCAAAATAGCATGAGACTTTAACTTAGCTGAAGGGAGCTGAGGGCATGTGTGTTAGATATTCCAAAAAGAAGGCACTGCTTGTACGGAATTCTAGCGAATTGAAATTTAATTGGCAGGTCATTGTTTTCAATTATGTCATATTTATTTATTCATTCATTCCATACCTGTCTGCAGTGTAGAACAGGCGATATCGGCCTCAGCCAGTTACTGTTGGGGTAGCCTGCCCCTGGTGCTTGTTTACAGGACTAGATTAACAACTAGGTTTATGAAAGCTCCAGTTTACTGTGTCAACTAAAAAAGTTTGTTTCACAAGTTATTTCATAGTTTTTAAGATTTTTTTAATTTATATTTTGTGCTTACACAGTGAGTTGCATATTCCAAAATTACTGTGAAAATAGGGGGCCTGTGGCTCAGGAGGTAGTGGGTCAGCACTAACCAGAGGGTTGGCGATTCAGTTCTGTGTGCCTTCGGACCGAACTCCAAATTGCTCCTGACGGCTGAGCCTGCAGTGTGTGAGTGTGTGGCAGAGAAACTGCTGCACATAGATGCACTGTATGAATATGTGTGTGAATGGGTGAAGGGGAACACTGTACTGTAAAGTACTTTGAGTGGTCATCCAGACTAGAAAAGCTCTATATAAATACAGACCATTTGCTATTTGATAAAATAACCACACAGCAAATATTGGGCTAAGTAGCATTCTAAACTACAGTCTACAGAGATCAAAGTTGTAGCTAAATTGTCTGTCATTTTAATTTGTAAAAGTATTTTGAAATGTTGGCACTAACTGTGTAGGTATGATATGGACATTTGAAGATATGCGAGGTGAAATGGATATATATATATATATATATATATATATATATATTAGGCTGCATGATATCAGGAAAACATGCAATATGCAATAACCTTGAAGAATATTGCGATAACGATATGACTTGCGAAAAATAAACAAATACAAAAAAAATAAGTATACGGTTTTAAAGTCTTTCAACTTTGGTTTTCACTGCTAACATAGACCACAAACAGTAAGTAGTCTAGGCAGACAACAAAAGCATTATTTCCATTCCAACAACTTAAGTGTTCATTTAGGGTCTTTTCATACATGTTTGGACTGTGAAAAGTCTTCTCTTTTTAGTTTTTTTTACAGTTTTTAGAAGCTCTGTCAACAACTGCTCCTCTCTGTGTCTCTATCATTCATGTTGCGCACTGCGCCAACTGCATCAAACCAAACCGAGCACGCTGCCATTTCCTCCGGCTCTACATACATCTAAGTTTACAGATCTGTTGTTTTCACCCAGTCAGAGTTTACACATGTGTCCGATCACGCTGTGTGTGTGTGTGTGTGTGTGTGTGTGTGCGTGTGAGAGCAAGTCAGAGACATCAGCTGAATCTGAGAGAGAGAGCAAGAGAGAGACCATCAGTGTGTGTGTACGTTACTTTTGCTCAGGTTCTGGGACAAACGTGATCACAGAAGTTTCCACAGTAGAATTTAGTGGGGTGGAGGCGGAGCAAGATTTGACGGAGCCGCCTCGCAATTCTCCTTCTCTCTCTATTCTCTTCTTCCAACTATTCAATGAAGGAAAAAACCTGTCAATGATCTGAATATCTTCAATTTATTATCTCCCTCTGATTGGCCAAATATATTGACATGCAGAGCTTGAATGCTTGGTACATGGAACAGAATTTATCGCACTTCAAGCAGTCTTTTGCGATACGTATATCGCGCATGTTGATTACCGCGATAAATTTTCGATATATCGTGCAGCCCATATATATATGTATTGTATATATATATATATATATATATATATATATATATATATATATATATATATATATATATATATATATATATACACATGTATCATAGCAGTTTTAGGGAGGGGGAGTTTTTTTATTGTCTATTATAAGGTAACCTATAGTTGAGAATAGGCAATTAATAAATGATAGGAAAAGATATGGGTTACTGACAAATGTTAATCGTGACACAGCACAATCTCTAGTCTACTGTGCTACATATGCCCTTCTACCAAGCCCACTTTCCCTGTCTTTCACCAAAAAGGAGTCACTACTTCCTGCTCTGTTGCAGAACATTGGCACTGGACAAAAATTGTGTGCTGCAGAATTGCCCAATATGGATGTGATTTCTTGAAATTGGAAAAAGCGTTAGGGGTGGTAGATGTACCAACAGCATGAAGGAGTATAAACCTCCCGCATCGGAATGATTTCTTTTTTTTTTACTCTGACTTCAGTTATAAGAATAATAGGAATGAAATGACTATCTGCGGTCAGTCAGGCAGGAACCTTCATCATATCAGAGACAGTCCACACTGGCTGGAACCAAACTGATTTTTTATCAAAGGCCAATATCAGCTCAAAGCTTTAGCCTAGCACAACTTGAAGTCCTCTGCTCCCCTTCACAAACCGGTGCCGGAGGCTTTCTTCCTCTGTGGTATATCTTGGAGGTTTTTATTTGACAGTGGTTCTAGTCGGGTAAAGACTTGTAAGAGGGGTCAACTACGCTTCAACTTGGTTCCTTGTTTAAACTCAAACCAAGACAACCGCAGGGATAAAATGTCTGTCATCGCAACTTGTCCAGCTCTGAGGGTCTCAAACACACACACACACACACACACACACACACACACACACACACACACACAGTAACTCTGCAAATTCAATGTGTTTTCCTTTGAGGAACTCAAACTCCTGCAGAGCTTCAACAATGTGCTTGACAAGAGGTGGCGGCCCTACGTGTATTTGTGTCTGTGTGTGTAAAATAAAACTTCCTTTTGACTCACACCCCCAACGCGTGCACCTGTTTAGCAGAGTGGAACTGAGAACAGGGCTCCACCACTGCCTCTCTGTCCATAGTTTTGATGCTTGTAGAGCAGTGGGAGTGAAGGGGCTCGCTCCACACCATTAGGCCTGGGTTGGGGTTTGGGGAGGAGGAAGCTCCCTCGACTCTGCCCCTTGTCTCTGTACTAACACCATCCCCCCATCACCTTTTGGGACATGTGGGAGCTTGCTATGGGCAGCATCCACTGAGCTGTCACCTGCCAACAGGAGGCCCTTATTCTGAAAAGAAGATTTAAGAAGACATGAATAGCTGTAAGAGGAGGAGGATAAACATCTCTTGATTTTTTTTATTTTTTATTGACGTGATATTGGACCAGCTAGAAGCAGAATTTATGAAACTTCCAAGTATGATTTGAAGTCCTCCACCCAGTATTTTGTGCATGTAAATTAGCAGCTTGATGACCCCATGCTAACATTGGTAAGCTTTGGTGTAGCAGAGTGCTTTTTTGCTTTTGAGCCCTGAGTTTCACCACTCAGCCAAACTGTCCTAATCTCTTATGGTGATGGTTATTGGGGCTGTATGCAGACTGATGGGAAGGTTTCCAGTCACCAGAAAAATTATCTAAATTTAGAATTACCATTGATATTCTGTCACCTTTCATTAGAGTTAGGTCCTGCCCTAAGAGCCATACAAAGAATTAAAAACAGAGGAAAGCAGCAAATCTGCACATTTAGAAAATTCCTAAAATGACAAAAATAACTTTTAACTTCAATTAATTAGCACATTAATTCATCACTAAATGAAATCTGCATTACAGTTATTTTGTTTTCCTCATTAATCTTAATAATTCCGCAATACTGACAGACCTCAGGAAATTAAAGTAAATGTTGATGAGGTTTTCACAATATTCACAAGTTACACTAATACAATATACAGTAAACTGCAAATTCTAATGAATCGTTAAGGTGAGTTAAAGTAACATTTTAAGTAATAAATATCAAAATAAAACAGTTTATTCATTACAATGAGAGAAATATTGTTTTTATTGCAAGTTTTCAAAAAATTCTGTATGTCTTAATGAATAAATTTTCTAATGCCTCATTAAAGGCTTGATTTTCTTGTTTTTCCATATCAGAAATCTGAACATTGGATAAAACCAGGTTCTAAATATTTTTTCTTTATGTTAGAGCAAAAGGTTTTTAAAGATGGATCTTTGATCTGTTTATTCAGAAAAACAGTTGTAAAAATATGCTGTACAAATCAGGCTGTGAATGATATATAAAAGCAATCCTCTCAGAATATAGACTAGAATAAGAGTGAAAAGTTTGGTTGTAAGTGATACACAAGTGGAGATTATTGGCACAGGATATAAGAAAAATCTCATTCTGAGAAAATAGCTTAAAAGCTTAAAATATGTGAGCTGTAATTGGAATCTAACGGCACAAACAGACAAAATGAAGTGAAATAAACAGCTACTGTGTATCTGGGATCTTTTTATTTCAAACTACTCTGTAAGAAAACTAACCCAAGATGTTTGCCTTTTGAGTCTGACCTTAAAGAGCTGGGTTATTTGTACCATGTGTTTACTCTGTGATATCCTCTGTCACTAGCTCCAGTCATGTTGAACTGGACAGGTGACAGACGAGCAGCTTTACTATCCCTCATCCTGCAGCAAGAGCGCCGGATAACAAACGCACCTTTCTAAATGCAGCGTAGACTGTAGGAATTGATGAAGACATTCCATTTTCCTCTAGCAGCCTTTTTATAGTCATTGCCCCGTAATGTGTTGTAATTCATTGAAGAACACATATCCATCTGCTCAGCAAAGGGTCTGTGGATTAAGCACACACATGGTTTATTGCAGTTTAATTGACACCTTCTTTAAGGTAACATGTATTGTTCCATTACTAAAGATTCTAAAGGTCATGATAAACTGTAGATCACTAACTGGTGAAGAATGAAATCATGTTGGCTGATTTATAACGCTATTCTGCCTGGCTGTGGGGGAGTACTTCAGCAAAACGGACACTAATCACACGTTCTGAAATGTGCATGTTTGAAATTAAATCAAAACATTACAACATGCACTACACAATGTACACTGGTGCCGTCTGAATTCCACCATAGGTGTGAAACAAATTGAAACTTTCTACAACAATCTGTTATATCAATATCACCCACACACAAACACACACACAAGCACACACAGAACCTCAAGAAATCCTAAAAAAAATTGTATTTCTTTTTTTAGAAGGTGTCTTGTAAAGTAATAAGAACATTCCAAGATACTTTTGAGAATAGTTACATTAATTGATCTAAATTAGATGAAACTTTACCATTAATAATTATTACAGTGATAAAAAGATTATATTTTAAGTGTACATTTGAGAGTTTAAAAAAGATGGGTTGACTCCTGGCCAGTTGGAAAATTTACTGACTCTACTACAAATCAAAATATCACAATTATAATACTTAAAACAATAAAAAGGTGGTGACCTCCATGAAATTTAATTTGTATTAAATCAAGTTATTAAGAAATATCGTCTTTTTTCAGTTAAATATAACCATCTTGAAACAGCTGCACACACACACAAACACACACAACCACCATTTAGATTCAGATTTTATTGATTCAGTTTAATTTTATATTCAATAAAATTATTCAAAAGCCACACTTTTACTACAAGCCTACTTCTAACCGATCATAGTGATTGTCAGGTACTACAAAACTGCACAGTAAAATGAAGTCAGTTTCAATCTCTACCAGTTGTAGCTGTTCACGGTTGTAGGTATCAACACATTTTATATTCTTAATGAATATAAGGAAGACAAATTGAAAGGGGAATACAAGTAATCTTCCTTAAATAAGTTCTGAAAAAGATAACATGATAATCTAACTGAAATACTTACTACATCCGACATAAACCGAATATTAAAGAACATTGTGCAAATGTGCCAATAATTTCCCCCGGTCTAACAATTTCCACACACACACACACACACACACACACTATTTGCTTAATATACACCTGATATGAGATCACCTTATGTATTTGCGATGTATTTTACAGTATATTGAAATTTCACCTGGTTTTTATGGGCATATGTTGTTTAAGTGGTATTTTATTTATTTGTATCTGTGTCGATTCAGTACTTTTCATGTGCTGTCATGTTCCTAAACTTTATATATGTCCTAATGTGATTTTAATGTAGCCTCCTCTCTACATCCTTATACTTAAGACTTAGCCCTTGAAATCTGCTCTACAAATAAAAACAATATTATTTGTACTATTGTTAATAATGTGTACCAGTGAATACTTCTAATAGAAACTTTATAATAATGGACTTCATTTTTGTAAATTGTACACACTTCAAAAATGTTAGATGAATCTTTTTTCTTCCCTTAAGTAATTATTGTAATTAATTAATACTAATAACAATACAATTTTAGCCTTTCTACGGATACAAGTCACATTTTTGTCTCTTCTTTCCATTTACCTCTTTTCTTCCTTCCTGTCTCCTCTTCATTCTTCTCCTGATACTCCTCTCTTGCTTCCTTACTTTTTTTCCACAAGTACACTTCATGTCCAAACCACTGACTGTTCTTGCTGGATTGATGATGCATTTAGTGTTTTTCATCTTTCCTTCTCTAACTGGAGTCACTGGGAGGTTTCAGTGTTGCTGTGGTTTCTTCCTTTGTGTCTGGGTCAGTAGATGGCGCAGGAGAGCTGCTGTTCATAGAACAGTCCCTGTATTACTGTACAAAAACACACACACAAGCATGCAGTGTATGTGTGTGTGTGTATTACTGTACAAAAACACACACACACACATACACGCATGCAGTGTCATATTATGCACTTATTCATATATACCTTAGAAGCAAGTATACATGGTGGAATGCTTATTATAACTGTATCACTGTTTATTACGGAGCCTGTGTGTGTGTGTGTGTGTCAGACAGCTCTTCACCATATGTTTCTGATGGAGAGACACAGCTCTCTTCATAATACTTCATTGTATTTCGGTTCCTTTGAAGCTTAATCCTTGAATCATCCTTTACTGACATACGGACATCCAACAGTCATCTTTGTATTGCTTTATCACATTTTCAGTTACACTGAGAATAAAATAAACAATCAATATCTGAGTGCATTTCTTTCATTCCTTTTAGCTTACAATTTTTCTATGGAATTCTTTCCTTGAAAAATGGGTGACCTCAACAGACTGCTTTTCTCTCTCCACAGCTCATCCTTCCCTCCACCTTTCAATCAGTCAATTCTGAAGTGGAAAACAGCCAATGTAAGTCAAATTTATTTCCTTCCTCCATTTTCTATTTGCATCTCTGCTTCTGTCCTTGCTAGTTTTTTTCTTTCTACTTCTTAACCTTACCCTTCAACATTCTTCTCTGTATTTACTTTCTTCCTTCCTCACTCCTCATTTTTTAATGCTTTCCCTCTTTACATCCATCATCCATTTCTTCCATTCTGTTAATCTGTTTCTTTCCATATTCCTTTTTTTCCCTGAACCCTCTTTTACAAATGATTTTACTTTTACAAATTATTAATGTTCCCTTGTTTTATTATTTCTTTCCTTCCCTGTTCATTTAATGCCATCTAATTTTCCTTCTTATTCCTCTATCATCTTTCTTCTACCTACCCCCACCCCCCATTGTTCACATCTTACCCTTTTTTTTACTTGCATCATGCTGCTATCCCATAATCCAAAGCTCCACAGAGGGGTCCAGCTCCCTACCCACCATACTCGCCCTCCTATTGGCAGTATCAAGGCGTATGTGTGTGTGTTTGTGTGTGTGCTTGTATGGGAGACACTGCAGGAGTGTGAGAGTGAGTGTGTGTTTTCATGTTCATGCTTCCAGTGGTGGATAGTGCTGTTGTTTTGTAAAAGCCAATGTCATGAGTACTACCCTCTGATATTGTCCTCAGAGGGTTGAGAATACAGTGTGTGTGTGTGTGCCTGTGTGTGTCCGAGTAGGGTTAGGTAGCTAAGTGTGTTGGGGTAAAGGCAAAATGCAATCTAGCAGAGTGATTGTACATATAATTACAGTAGCAGACGTCATGAGTTTTGCTATTTATGCTTAATTATAACAGTGATGCAATTCAAGAACAAATTTTAAGCTTAAATTTGAGTTTGAGTTTAATGTGAAGTTGAAGAAAATGTTTTTCCTCCTGACTGTAGGTGCAGAGACAAACAGGGACAACACACAACACATGAAAATATCAACTAAAGCCAATCTGTGACATCCCAGTGTAAAAGCAATTAATATAAAGATTATTTTTCTTCAAAAAATACAACATTTAAACTTACAAAATACAAGAAAAACCCATCCATCAATGACCATATAATCTGTGCTACACATATGCATAAGATAAGATGCACCTCACTGATCCTCTGTGGAGGAAATTCACAAATGTCACAGTAGCACAAGGAAGTAGAAGTGCAAGGGGAAAATATAGTAAGAATAAAAAAATGAATAAAAATAGAAATGCCGTATACAATAAAGTACAAATAATACGACATGTACAAAGCTTTTTTTCCTCAAAAATATGCAATGTGAGGATAGGGATCAAAGTTGTGTTGTTGTGCAATTCGCCCACTCTTGTATTATACAGTGTACACCATGTGCAGCAGTTCTTTCTTGAAATATAGATCGTAGTGTTTGACTGCGGCTGCTGTGGCGTTGGGCAGCCTAATGACTGATGGCACATGGCTCAGGTCCCATTTACTAAAGCGACATGGGATGCCTTATTAATGAATTAGATGCTGGGTTATCATGGCCAAATTACATGAACAAAAAACAAGACAAACAAGACACACTGATGAAGATTTGGAGAGAGGTAGAGTGATATGTTATGTCGTTTGTTTTGAATGTGATCTTCCAAACGCGCAGACTAATGTTGGATGCAAATGCAGCAATTGGTAAGGGTGTGTCCAAGTGGGTATTGCTGTGCTTTGTTATACTTTGTTGCTTCAACAATGTGCTTGACAAGGGGTGGCGGCCCTCTCTCTGTGTGTGTGTGTGTGTGTGTGGTTGTGTGTGTGCCAGTCACCCCAGGGTGAGGGGATTAAGTGTGAGCCAATGCAGTAAAGGTTAGCGCTTGGTCTCTCACTGAGGCCTCTATCACACACACAAATCTCTGAAAAGACAGAGGGAGAGAGAGGGGGAGAGAGATGACATTATTATGTGCCCACAGCTCTGCTACCCCAGGGATGAGTTTTCACAAAGCTCATCAAGTCGCCAAGGAACACTGATAAAATCTCCACACAAATTCTCAAGACAGAGAGTAATTGAACTAAACTGAAGATGACAAATATTGAAGGGGACTTTCTCAAACATAAGCCAGACTTTGGAGTTCACAATTTTTTTTCTTTTTTTTTCCAACTGTGGATTATTAGTTCATTTCTCGTGGCAGACATTTTAGGATATTTTTGGTCCTGAGATCTCTCAAAATGGCGGATTGGAGGATTGCAACGAGATGAGCTATTAAGGAGGTATGAGCGTGCGGTTACAGCGTGTGTGTGGGTATTGCTGTGTCAGCTAATTTGGAAACGGTTTGGAGCAGCTGGCATCTTTTTGAAGTCTTTTGCCATGAAGTCTCTGTGAAAATCTAAATTAAAAAAGTAATTTTATTTGAAATTTTATAGGATAGCAGTTACACGCGTGATATTTCAGTTAACTTCTTTGTGGTGCTGTGATTTTTTTCCACGCTACAATACTGACAACTGCTAATGCTATAACCTGTGCTTTTAATTTTCAGGGTAGTCTTCCACAATAATAATACCACTTCTGTAACATCTTGTTCAGTGGACTCTTACACTTGTTACTGATGCCTTCATTGCTCTAAAACAATTCTGAGATTTCTGTTCACACTATTGTCCATTTAGCATATAATTTGACATTATTTTTCACTGTTTTTGCTCCTAGTCACATTCGTAATAAATTACCATGATCCTGTTATTTAAACTGAAAAACAAAGTTGACAGAACCATGAATGCAGACATATGCCACTGATAATTCCTTATAAACCACCAATCATGATACAAACTGTCACTGACCAACACTTTTACCATACATGCTACTTTCGACTGGAAAGTCTAACCATGACCTACTTTTTCCTACTTTGTTGCATTGCAGTGATGTGGCTAGCCAATCACAGTCGCCGCCGTAACACATGCCAACTGTGCAGTGAATGACCAAGAATCAAGCCCAGTACAACAGGCTGTCGCTGGAACAATCAGGCCATAGCGTAGGCGTTGCTACCCGGAACCGATGTTATGATATAAGTGGTCTGTTGTCGAAGTGTTTTGCAGGAGGTCAATCCTGTATGAATTTTGAAGACGTCGCTACCATGACTGAACTGCAGACTGAATGCTGTTTGAATGTGAAACAGTTTAGCAGGTGACTATTTGAGTAAGACAGACCAGAATAGAATCAACCTCAAATCGATGATCTCTTTAAATTTCCTGTGGAAACATCAGTAAAGGCCGCACTAGAGACGAATATAGGAAATGTTTTTTCAAAATGACTGTAATCAACTTATAACCTTATATGTTAACTTACCTATTTCCACAATGGATATGATGCGTATATTACTTATGGTATCAATATAATTATATCAGAAAAGAAAAGTCAGGACCACCACACCACTCGTACACTGTAGAGTAGTCAATAATGTTTTTAAAATTACAGCCGAACAACATTAACATCCAACCTTTAAGTGTATGTATGCTTTTTAAATGCCAGTTGGTACTTCAGTTGGCAAAATCCCAAAAGTTACTGCATGAGAGAGTTTAGTGCTGTGATAATTATTTGTGTAGATATTTTTTAACCTATATTTAACCACGAAAAGTCCTGTTGAGCTTAAAAATCTCTTTTAAGGGAGTCCTGGCCAAGGCAGCCAGCAACACAAACAAAGTACAAGTTTAACAGGTAAAAAACAACACATACAGAGTTACAATATAAAAACAAGAATTAAGGACCGAAACAAACCAAACATGCAACATCGGTCAAAAACATCGACATCCCAGTGACTTCCTGGTCTTTTAAAATGGATTTGGTAGCATCCAATCAAATCGTGTAGTTTTAAAAACGTTTTGTAAAATATGCCAGTCTGATGGGGCTGAGTATCTAAATGCCCTCAATATAGTATTAATATAATTATAATTATACAGATTATGCATTTCTGTGTAAGAGACCAAGTGTTTTGATATACAGTATCTTACAGTTGCTGTGCATGGATGTCAACCTGCACACATATCCTTGACCACTGTGTAAGTGAGCCAGCAGAAGAGTTTCTTAAAGCCAAGAGGCCACTTGGCTCAACACATTCACTTTCCACTTCATTAGCAGTCACATTACTTTAGATTAGCAGAAAGTGGACATTTACAGGCAATGCTGACGCCTGTAATTAAAATTAATTTAAAAAGAAAGACGCAAAGAGAAGTAATTACTCCAAGTGTTAAAGGTTTTCGCCCCGGCAACTTCTCTTATCGTTTTATTGCTCTGTTCTTACCAAAGGAAATAAAAATGCAAAAGAGGGAGTGGACTTAGTGAGGAGAGAAATTAAGCGCTAGCGGACGCTCATTAATGACTTCACCTGATTATTGGGAATGGGAAGTTTCCTGTAAAGGTTGAGTAGTTTACAATGAATTTTTTTTTAATTAGAGCGGATTTGCTCTGATTGAAATGAAATATAAAGGCTCCTTAAATAGCTTATCACAACCTCTGTGATTTGCCAAGCCCCTTCACTGGCTGAAAGGTTTTCTGTGGCAAACAAGGACGTTTTTTTTTTTTTCTTCTGGAAAAAGGATCTTACATTTACAAAAACAATATTTATATTTGCTACAGTAACTTAGTACAAGCATGTACACCTGAAAACAAGAAGGTTCATAATCCAAGATGTTTGTGTTGTAGACACTAGTGACGAAGAAATAGAGTAAATAAATGTATGACGTCTCCTATAAGGATTTAAATTAAGAGTATATCTTGAACTTCATAATATTTCCAGTACTTTTTATTACCTTGTGACTGAATATATTATTAATATTACAATACTCTCAAACAGAGAAACAGAGTTGGAATAGCATCCATGGAGCTAGTAGGTAGCTCTAGTAGTAGCTCTAACTTGGGAGCGGGTCAGGGTTTAAGAGTTTTACTCGAGTAGATGTCCAGTTTTGATCGCCCCTCGTAGGCTGACTTAAATGTGCAACTAGCAACTGCTGGGAACCATTTTAATTAGGATTTGTTTAGTCATATATGATCATGACTGCAAGTACTTCAATACAATCAATTTACAAAGTCTTTAAGTGTAATCAGTAAGGCTGGAAGGGTTTGTACTGGTGCAGCAAGAACTTCACCATGCAGTGGCAAGTTGTATTTGGGTAAAGAAAAGACAATATCAAAGAACCTTCTAAACGCTGAGTTTCAAAACAGAATGTAGCTGGATGATTGAGAAGATCAGAATTTAACGAGTTCACTGCCAGATGCTGATATGTTTGTGTCTGTAATAGTAGATTGTAAGTGGTATCTTAACTGAGTTATTGAAACATTGTGACTTTTATGGAGATGGAAACCGTTGTATTCTTCCTGTAGACAGTGTTCTCTAAAATTTGTGCCTGGTTACAATGCTGCAGTTACATTTTAGGTATTTTGTGCCATGGTTATAAGGTTAGGCTGGCAACACTTTTGCTATTATTGACACATCCCTAGGAAATACTAGAACAACCCACGCCTTAGTTTGTCTCTCCCCTCGATGTCTTTCTGTGCCCATTCATTCCTTCTGAACAGATGTTCATAAATATATAGTTCAATTTTAAATAAATAAACAAAACTTGGGAATTTTCTAAAACCACATTTTGAAATTAAATGTTATTCGTTATTGTACTACTATTATAGTGAGAATTCAATACAAAAACAAACGCATCCCATACTGGTTATTTTGTGGGATTTTTCATTAATGAAAAATAAAGAACATTTCTCTCCCTATCCTTTAATTATATAGAAAAAAATGCTGACTGCTTGATTACAACATGGATCTGCATACAGAAAAGATTCTGGTCTAATGTGCATGAGGACAGTCAAACCCAAAAACTTGGGGTACAACAGAAGCATTTCAGTATTATCCCAAATGGAAGGGAACAAATAACAGACACTATAAGTCATGTCATGCTACCCTTTATCCTCATGAGCGTGGAGACTCTCTCCAGGTTCAACTTTATCACAACACCAGAGACAAGAGGGCAACTCCTAACACAAAACATCTAAAGTGTTTCTGCAGAGGCCTTCAGACCTCTCAGGGAAACCATCTGTGAGACATGACTTTGGTCAGGCATAATATGAGTCATTAACAATATTCAAGGTATTAAAAACCGGTCAATGCAGATGGCTGCCCACACTGAGTTCTACTAGAGGTTTCCTCTTGTTCAAAGGGAGATTTTTCTCTCCACAGTCCCAATGTCCTAACTAATGAGAACTATTGGTCTTCTCTATAACATTATAAGGTAAAGATGAATAAGTCACACGTTCCCTTACACTGCTGACGTGAGTGGGGCATGAATGCAGGCCACACAAAATGAATATAATTTTTTTTCCTGCTTTCATTGCATTTATTTAGTGACTTACATTCCCCCAACACACACACACACACACACACACACACACACACACACACACACACACACAGCTGACTTTTTGGAAAGATCTTATTTCATCGACAGAGGACCCAGTGATACCATCCCAATGAGTGAAAAACCATCGCATGCATATTGCTCATGCCATGGAACATTTAAATTTCATATCATATGCAAATTGAAAATGTAAGCAGCTATGATGTGCTCAGAGACGTGATATCTGTAGACTGGCTTGGCTGCATTTGTTGATCTCTATGCACATATACCCCTACAGGTTCTGCTGGAGTGGCTCTTAAAATAAGACAACAGATTTGTTTTGGTGGACCTTTAAGTTGTGGCACCAAGCAGGAAATTGTACGTGACAAAGATCTTTTCAGAGCCTGTACCTTTTTAAGACAAGCCACTCAACTCTCACTGTGTGCCACATCCTAACCGAGATCCCCAAAATGCCCCCCTCTGCGAGGAGTAAGCACCGAGATATGCACTTACCCTGTGTGTGTGTGTATGAGATATTGCAGCAGGATCAGTGAACTTCGGACAGCAGGATTTGGATGAGGCGTTTTTCACACACACACACACACACACACACAGACAGAGAGAGAGAGAGAGAGAGAGCAGCCTGCTCTGTGTAGATAAGCAATGGAGTTGAGTAGTCACTGAAGTATACTTTAACCAAAAAGAGAGAAAGAGAGATTGATATGTACATACATATTTACCCTGAGAGAATAAAGAGAGGGAGAGGGCAAGGGAGAAATAGGAAAAAAAGAGAGCGAGAAGGGTGCATATGATGTTATCTCTGAGTGAATATTTACTTCTCAGTGAGAAATATTTGCCTGGAGTGTGACAGCACACACATGACACTCACTCACTGCCAGGAGCTGCTTGTGTGTCTACAGTTGATTTTCAGTTGATTTTACAATCTTTCTTATTAATCAAAGTATTTCTGATCATGGTGTAAGTCCTAATCTAATGTAGAGACCTGGTGGGATTTCAACATGCAGTCTGAAAACATTAGTAAAAGCTTGTTTTTCTCCAGAAACTGATCAAACAAGGAGTGAGGTCTTTGTAGATGAAGCAGGTGAACCACAGGCAAAAATCTACTTTTGGCAAGAGCAGTTTAAACAGGGATCACCATTTCACATGAAGGGAGATACCTGACTAAAGAGGCTGCTAACTGAGACTCTCATTTATCTGCCTTCAAAGAAAACATCGGAATCACTTCCTGGAGGTAACCCTCACGCCAAGCTGACATTCACTCTGTTGAATCTGAACCGAAATATATTGCTTCCCCATTGCACCAAGCAATTTAAAAAATATTTACCAGCTGGTATTGATTTAACCGTGTGTGTGTCTGTGTCTGTGTGTGTGTCTGTGTGTGACCTTGGTAAAATGTGGCCCTGGAGACACCTTTAGTGGAGAGAATTACCACAGAGGTGGTTTAGAATACTTTGGCAAATATATCTCTCCGTGTGTCTGCGTGTCAGGGGGCAGGTTTTGCCATAATGATAGCATCATAACTGTGCAATATAAAGTCACAAAAGTTTAAAGGCGTTTCGTTGAGGTCAGAATGAAGACCAAGTTTGGAGATGGGTTCGGTCCAACACATGAGGACTTAGTACTGATGTGACAAAATAGTAAGTAGTATAGAGTACTTGTGCAAACTGTCATAATAATGCAGTAATTACTAATGATTATTTATGTACTAATGTTGTTTAATATATAGTATTGACTGCTGAGTATTGATGTGATAATTCAGCCAGGACTACTAAGTTTCATGTGATGGTGTAGTCTTGATGAGTAAATATGTAAAATGTAGCATTGACTGATAATGATGATAATGTAGTATTGACTACTCAGTCTATTTTAATAATATAGTCAGGACTACTGAGTTTTATTATAAATATGTAAGTTAAGACAACGGAGACCTGATAGGACTACTAAGTACTGCTTTAATAATATAGTAATGACCACTGAGACTCATGTAACAATGTGGTAATGACTACTGAGTCTAATATAGTGCTGTCATATCGTCATGAGTCCTAACCAAGGTACGGATTTCACAGTTGCCACGTCAGCCATGGCCATTGGTTCCTCTTGCTCTGGCCACAATGCTTCGAAAATCCTTGCATGCCCTACACTGTGTGCAGTGTTCTCTGCCCCATTGCTGTTTTCTCTCTCTCTTTCACTCTCTCAAGGTGTCAGTGGCCCATAAAAACATCAATGTAGATTTCACGTGCCCCTGCAGGCAAGCATAATTCAGCACAAACTCCATAGTAAGCATAGCCTCATTAGGGTATACACAATGTGCAAGCACAAATGCATTTTCGGGGAGTTACAGTGTTTACAGTTTACAGAGCATCCTGCTTGGTGCCATGCGGTGGCATAGGCATAAATAATAATTTGTACAAAAGTTTGTGGGGCATCTTTTCACACGAAAAAGGGACATAAAAATCCTTTGTGTCAAAAGTAGTAGTAGAAAATGTGCAAATAACAACTTCAACTTAAATCAGCAATAATTTTACTCTGATCTTGGGCGGCTGTGGCTGAGAGGTAGAGGTGTCGTCCTCCAACCAGAACAACAGTTCCATCCCAGTGTTCTCCATTTGCATATCAAAGTGTCCTTGGGCAAGATGCTGAACCCTGAATAGCCCCTCATAGAAAAAAAAGTGCTGCTAATAGATGCACTGTATGAATGTGTGTGTGAATGGGTGAATGTAAAACTTTACTGTAAAGACCTTTGAGTGGTCATCAAGACTAGAAAAGCGCTATATAAATACAAAACCATTTAATATCTTTTATTTAGCACAACATTGCCTGTGCTCAACCGACAGAGCTCAGTCTATAAAGGTGATACAAAACAATTCCCTGCTTTCGACCACGTTAGCATGCAGGGTAAAAAAACCTCAATTCAATTCAGTTAATGAATCAACCAGAACCTGTTTTTTAGTGATAAATGAAGAGGTTACGGTAAACATATGCAACATTTTCTTTTGTCCTGCATTTATATCCTATGTTGGTTTTGATAAGATGACATTTGTGAAGTATGTGCTGCTGGTAATGTCAGAAATTCCTGTAGGCCAGATGTGGAAGGCCTGTCGTAAAATGAAGAATGAATTTCACCCGACAGTTATGGAAATCAGCTTCAATATTATTGCACTGGCAGCTTTTTCAAAGCTGTTGGAAACATCTACTTTTGGTGATTTCTGCAGTTTTCCTTTGACAGCACACCTTGTTGAGGTGGGGAAATCAGAAAGCACTCATCACTGGAGTAAGATAAGGTGGATGCAGAAAAGTAGTCAATGAAGCTACAGCAATCAATAAAGAGTGGGGCATATCTCCAGAAACTAAAATTCAGCAATATCTGTCATGACATATCATCACTGAGTTTGGGAAGGTGGTGATTTAAAGGAGGAGGAGTTTGGTCCAAAGAACTTGCCAATAAGAACGGGAAAACATTTTATTTATTTATTTATTAACATTTATTTGTTAGCACTTTATCTATAATTGTCATTCTGTGACTTTAATTTGAAAAAATGTAATATGTCACTGTGATAGAATGTGTCACTGTGTTTCACCAATTGCTCAGGCTGTCCCACAAATCAAGGGAGTGCATTTTGAAGGTTGACCACTTTAATTTTCCCTGACTTAACTTTGATTCATAGGAGTCATAATTTGCTCTTGCTGTCATGGCAGAAAGCCTTGATGTAATTCTAATCATGATGCTGGAAGCATCTGGGGGTCTGATAAGAAAACACCATGCTGTTTAAAAATAAAATGACAAGCAGCTTATCTATGATAACCAAAAGTATTTTTCTACTTCTCAGTGTTTCCCATGCATGGACCTATTTGTGACCACTGCCACAATATAAACACTAAGCACAAAATATTAACTATAAATATGATTTTCATTTTTTGTACAGTATCTCTGTAACATTGTTGTCTGGATAAAACAATGCATATAAAAGTATGTATCTGCATACAAACAAAATGTGTTCTTTACCATGTAAAATAACCAATTTTATTGTAATTTCACTGTTTAAAGCATATTATCACATTTTAGTTACACATTTTTCATTCATTGATGTTGACCAGGTATTCCACTTTATATATCCATGTCAATATCAACAGGATGGGTGAGTTACCACTGTCAGGGCAACAACCAGACGCAGTGTATTGGTATTCACCATGTAGCTAATAAACTGTAAGGACGAATTAAAATAAAAAAAACATGTAGTGTTTTACTATGCTCCAAGGTCCTAGGTTACATAACCAGCAGTTTCCTGTTTTGACTCGGGTTCCAATTAAGTTTAGCCTAATTTCAAAGTCTCAACATACTCTAAACTTTGCATTGCACTGCTAAGAGTGCCACGGAAAAGGGTCTGAATAATGTGTGAAGATTCCGCTCTGGATATCTAATGTGTCAAGTGTTGCTGAGACTGTGGAACAGGCAACTCACATTTTATCCATCTCTGTACCCATTATCACTATGATGAAGTAAGAAGTGGAACAATAAAACATAACTGACATATGTTGATTGGCCTGTTTATTGTAACCTCAACAGGCCTTTACATCAAGTTAGTGTTTTGGCAATGAGAAATGGAAATAACTGTTTCTCATTTATCCAGTGCCTCATAGGATTAGACTAACTATTCTCTGATGAGGAAAAGGTCCTCATATTGGAATAGTCTGTAACAAACCAGTATATGTTTTTCCTTGCCTCTGAGAAGAGAAATGAATGTCATATTTCTGGCTTGGGCTGTCAACCTCTGGACTAATGCTGAATCAGTAGTCAGGTGACATCTGCATTTGTCTGGTTTCACATTTCACAGAAAATAAAAGTAACGAGGAATTTATGTTTTAACAAGGTGTGACATCCTCTGCCCTTAACCCTCAACAAGAGTAAGGAAAAACTACACAAAAAAGAACGTAGAAACCTCAGAGAGCCACATGTGAGGGATCCCTCTCCCAGGACGGACAGAAGTGCAATAGATGCCACGTGTAATGGAGAACATCAGAAAGATAAAGGTATTTGCAGCATTGATTAGAATAAACACTTTGTAGCATAATGGAAGGTAAATTATGTGATAGATTATTGTCAGTAATGGTCGAGTATCCACCGACCTTCTAGACATATAGCAGCATAACTAAGAGCAGGTCTAAGACAAGCCTGGACCGGCTCTAACTATAAGCTTTATCAAAAAGGAAGGTTTTAAGCCTACTCTTAAACGTACAGATGGTGTCTGCCTCCCAAACTGAAAGTGGGAGATGATTCCACAGAAGCCTGAATTCTGGGAGCGCAGTGCTCTAGGTGATATGGTACTATCAGCCTGATAATGAGGAATTACAATAATCAAGTCTGGATGTAACAAAGGCGTGGACTAGTTTTTCTGCATGTCTGATTTTTTTGATATTACGCAAGTGGAAAAAGGCGGTCCTAGAAATTTGTTTTAAGTGTGAATTAAAGGATAAATCAGGATCGAAGATCACTCCCAAGTTCCTGACTGTTTCATTGGAAGCAAGAGCAATGTCGTCTAGCGCAGCTATATCATTAGATAATGTGTCTCTAAGGTGTTTAGGGCCAAGTATTAGAACCTCTGTTTTATCTGCGTTCAATAAAAGAAAATTGCAGCTCATCCAGGTTTTTATGTCCTTGAGACATGCTTGGAGTTTAGTTAATTGATTACACTCTTCTGGTTTTATTGACAAGTATAACTGGGTGTCATCCACAAAGCAGTGGAAATTTACCGAGTGTGTCCTGATAATGTTTCCTAGTGGAAGCATATATAATGAGTATAAAATTAGGCTATGCACGGAACCCTGAAGAGAATCGATCTGAAAAATATGATTTAAACCAGTTTAGGGCGGTTCCTTTAATGCTAATTAACTGTTCTAGTCTCTGTAATAAAATCGTATGGTCAATAGTGTCGAATGCTGCACTAAGATCTAACAGAACGAGGACAGACACAAACCCCTGATCTGAAGCTATTAGAAGGTCATTAGTGACTTTTGCCAAGGCTGTCTCTGTGCTGTGATTGGCTCTAAACCCCGACTGAAAGTCTTCATATACATTACTTTCCTGGAGAAACTCACACAGCTGATTGGCTACAACCTTCTCTAGGATTTTAGACAGGAAGGGGAGGTTGGATACAAGTTGTTGGTTTAGAACATGAGATTAGTTTGGTCAGCTGATCAAGGGTGATCAGAGAGAAGCTGTCTAAATAATTGTTAAGATTCTCAGCTGTTTCTGAGATTTCTGTTCTTGATGGTGTATTAGTGCCAACTGAGGGCAGGAGATGGTTGATTTTATTTCTAATAGTTAGAATTTTATCATTAAAGAAGGTCATAAAGATATTGCTATTCAGGGATGGAGGAATACTGGGTTCGGTGGAGGTGTGACTCTCTGTCTGCCTGGCTACAGTGCTGAAGAGAAACCTGGGGTTGTTTTTATTTTCTTCTATTAATTTGGAGTAGTAGGCAGCTCTTGCTTTGTGGAGGGCCTTCTTATATGCTTTAACACTATCTGTCCAGGCGAGGTGATTTTCAACATGGTTGCTGGAGCGCCACTTCCTTTCTAGTTTTCTTGATACTTGTTTTAATTCATGTGTGTTGGAATTATACCAGGGAGCTAATTTACTATGTTTTACACGTTTCTTTTTTAGAGGTGCTATGGATTCTAATGTTAATCGTAATGACTTTACAGAGCTATCGACTAGATGGTCAATCTCAGTGGAGCTAGGGTTTTTAAAGAATTCGTTGGTTATATCGACGGATAATATGGGTTTAAATGTAATTGGAATTATTTCCTTAAATTTAGCTACAGCACTATCAGGTAGACATCTAGAAAAGGAATTTTTCATTAATGGCGTGTAGTCTGATAACGAAAAATCGAAGGTTATTAAATTATGGTCTGGTAGAATCGGATTTTGTGGAAATACTATTAGATGTTCAATTTTGACACCGTATGATAATACAAGGTCAAGTGTGTGGTTACAACAATGAGTAGGTTGGTGTACACACTGACTGAAACCAATTGAGTCTAGTACTGAAATAAATGCTACGCTAAGGCTATCATTATTATTGTCAACATGAATATTAAAGTCACTGACAATAATAACTTTATCTGTGATATATAGTAAAGTATTGTCATACTTAAACTGGATGACCAGCCCGGGTAATATTCACAACACGACTTCTTTCACGGCCCCTCTTTCTTTTTATCTGCCTGCTACACATTATTCTCTATCTATATCTGTGTTTTTTGCTTCCTCTCAATCTGTCTTCATGGCTCCTTTTATTGGTGACTATTTTTCTTCCTCCAATCCTTCAATCCATCCCTATTCGCTGCACTCTTGTTGCAGCTGAATGACTGATTACAATGGAGGACAAAGGTGGCTGCTCATCATATCAGTATCACTTACATTCATTCAAGTCAGCACCACCCAAGGTTACTTTTTTCTTTTCCATTGTCTCTTCATTCTCCTCATAAGCCTTTTTCAAGTTTCTGAAACTGCAGATTCTCTTGCACTTTTCTTTAATTCAAGGCCAAGGCCAATTGTTTTTGTACATTGGTGAAACCAGTTGTAACACAAGACAAATATTGATGTCGAGGACCTGGCATTTATAACAAATACATTTTAAATAATCTCATTCACTCAGATCCTTTTTAGACATAGTAATAAAATCCATCGTCAGTCATCTGGTCACATGTGGACAGCTCTCAGTACACAAGTTCACACCTGTGATTGGAATGTGTATTCACAAGTGTCTCCAGTGATCTACTGGTGATCAGACCTCACTTGCAACCAAACCAAACACATGAGTGGTAATATTGTGGTGGTGGCTACAAATATCAATGTATGGGAAACACTGAGAAGTATAAGACATTTTTGATGAAAGGTCAGAGGAGAAAGCTCCGATTGTTTGAAGGTGACAGAAAAGCTACAATATCTTGGATAACCATTCTCTATAATCGTGTGGAGCAGAGAGACATCTCATCCAAGAACAGAAATCTGATGCTGCAGTCGACACAGACTCACCAACACCTGACAATCAAAGATGAATAGAGAAAACAACATTGCATGATGGGAGTCCCCCAGATGTCTAGGTCTATATGCTTTATCAAAAGCAAATGTTTTAAGTTTAACCTTCAATATAGAGATGGTGTCTGCCTCCCGAACCCAGAGTGGGAGCTGGTGCCACAGGAGAGGAACCTGGTAGCTGAAGCCTCTACCTTCAATTCTACTCTTACAGACTCTAGGAACCATAAGTGAGCCTGTATGTAGGGAGCAACGTGATCTATTGGGATAATACGCTGCTCTGAGCTCTTTAATATATTATGGGCTTTGTATGTGAGAAGCAGGTTTCTCAATTCTATTCTGAATTTGCAGAGAAGCAAAGACAGGAGTAATATGATCTCTTCTTGTAGTTCCTGTCAGCACTTGTGCTGCAGTATTTTGGATCATCCTTTTGAGACAGGAGGTTTCATGATATTGTGCAATAGCAAAAGGTGGAGCTACTGCTTGTTCCTAATGAAATGAACATAAAGTTCCTGTCTATAAAAACTTTTTTTTGGGGATTATTGATGTCTCAGCAGCAGCCATCCAGGCCAAAATGTTGAAACTAGCAGCATGCACTAGTCCTTCATGAAAGCGGCTGGATAAGGGCAACAAGTACATAACATAACATCTCTATGGAATAGCCCTTCTTTATTACCCATCTCTCTTCCTGTCTTTTTTACTCTGGTATCAAACAGACCTGTTAGGATGTTGAGGTTACAATAAACAGGCCAATCAACATATGCCATTTCTTCTCTCTTCCTCCTGTCCATCTCTTCCTTTCCTCCTTTCTGTGTCAGCTGTAGTGGCCATTCTCCTGATTCAGCCCTGATGTTCCACTTAATACTGTAGGATATATATATATATATATATATTTATATTAAGTTGCATATGCTGGCGATGTGTCTATGTGTACCTGTGTTTTCAGCACACTTCTGACAATATTTCACTGTGCATTTCAGCAGCAGTTGTGCTTTTTCAATATTGGTTGTAGTTGATGACAGGGCAGCTGCAGATTCAAAATCAATCAATCACTAATCAAATGTGATTGAAACGTGATGCTGATGTGACAGCAGTAGGGATCTTGGAGGTAGTCAGGAGATGTGATACTGAGGCAATGCTTTTGCTTTTACATGTATTAAATGAATGTACATTATATTTAGATTAAGGTAAAAAATTCATTTAAAAACACCCTCAGAAACCATTTTAAATATGAAGACATTCAAACATCTCAGCTTGTCTGATCAGCTAATTAATTATACATTGTTCCTTATTTCTAACAGAACAATATTTTTTCTTTCTAATATATTTATCAGTTCTGTAAAAAATTGTCTGTGCTGAATCTCTAAAAAGTTAAAAAATGCTGATGAATCATTAATGTGGTTTCAAAGCCTGATTTTGCAATTCATTTGACAGCACCAGCCAGTTAACACAATGGCTTACCTTGATTTACGAGAGAGGGGAATTGGGACACACGTAGCTAACTATTCACAGACAGTTATTTTGGCAAACACATGTGCTTTATTAGGGCTTTTAGCAATGGTACTATCAGAGAATTAGCATTATGTCTCCCTGTTGGCTGCCAAAGCTAAAGGGTTGGACCAGTCTAGTTTATAATAACCATAATTAAACTTCAGATAAAATAATGTTAGTCAGTAAATAGCTGCAATGCAGAGATATTCATGGCTATGCTGTTTTTTATTAAGTACTTTAGGTTTTGAGATATTAGGTAATTTAAGCATATATATCAACTTAAAAAGCAGATGGTCATTATGAGATCTTAGGCAAAAGTATTTCTCATCCAAATTGTACCTAAGTTCCCTCTTTTACCATCTTTTGAAATTTGGCTGATCTTTGTGAAGAAATCAGAATCAGAGAAACACAAAATAAGAATTAGGAGGCAAAATACAGCGTTCAAAAAGAAATTCAATGTTATTGTATTTTGCAACTAATGTGAAGTAGGTGTAAATATTGTGACAAAAATCACTTTTCATTTCATAACAAAATACATCAACTCCGCAATACGATGTGCAGCCTTTTACGCCAAGGGTTTTCATGAATGTCCACAGGCAGCAAAACACAATGCTCCACCAGTCTTTATGCTGTGATGACATATTTTGGACTGGTCAAGGCCCCCAGTTTCAATGTGGGCAGGTAGAGCTACACTATAGGCAGGGGAAGTAAAATATATCAATGATTAAACACAACAATGCAATTTTTTCTTCTATGACTGTCAAGGAGCCTAAAATGATTGTGTGTTCAGACATTTTCAACTTTCCAGAGAAACTGCTAAAATGATGGACTATGTTCTCAACATGTCAGTTTAAGCTCGGTAAACTTTGATTGGAGTGGACAGTAAAAGCTCTCCACTCCTAACAGCTAAAACAGAGATTTTTCTCAATGAACATTGCAATTAAACTCAGACTAGATGATGATATAGTTTCAATGCAAAATCTATATGCTCTAAAATAAAAAGAAAAAAGAAAGAAAACCAAACAAAAAAATGAAATAAAACAAATCGCTGACATCATTAATGTAGATATAAAATATGACCACGTTACTCTGGGGGAGATTAGTAGCCCAATACTACAGCTGATAATATCTGTGCAAAATCAAAGAGGTGCCTAATGAAATGAAGGTGCAGAAGATGTGTATCATCCCACCTAGAAAAACATCTGCACTCATCCATGAATTTAGGGCCAATATAATTACCCTGAAACACCAAAGTAGAAACTTTTACTTCCTTCCTTCAGGAGCTGCTATAATGACTACATGATATGGTAATTAAAGATGATTAAAGATTAGGAGTTTCTGTAATTGCACCTTGAACCAAACTAATGGAGCAATCAGAGAAAAGTTTAAGTTTTTTTTACCTTCTGCACTATTTTAGCTCAGAGTCATTTCATATCGCTCTGTTTTTTTCTTTAAACTATTATTTTCTACTTGTTCTCTAAAAGTCAAAAGAGAGACAGACGGAAAGAATTGGTGTAATTAGAGGTGGAATTCAACGAGTTCTTCATGCAACTCTTCACTTCTTCTGCAAATACTCAAGTGAAAAAATGGATCATCTTCAAGTAGGTTTTTTTCTTTTTCTTTCTAAAAAGTTTGACATCTATGCTCACACACACACACATGCATGCAAAGACACACACATCAATGCACAAAACGCCCTCTATTGCTATATTTTTAGAACGCTAGAATGACAAAATGAACAACGATGTCAGCCAAACAGTCCAGATCATATATAGTTATTCTCTCTCTCACTCCCTTTGTCAAAAGCACACACACACACACAGCTACGCACACAGACACACAATTACTTCATGTTCGGTGTGAGGGGATTAGTCATTGTTCAGTGTAACATAAAGCTCCATGACAGGCTACTGAAGACTTAATGTCAGGGCCTGGCCTATTAAACTGTACCCGACAACACAAATGCATATCCATGCGCACTCACACACACACACACACACACAGAGGCAAGGAGGCATGGACACAAAGACACAAAGACACAAAGACCTGATTCATCATATATAATGCACAGTCTCAAACACATGCATTTCCACACAGACACGCACACAGGGATTGTCAGATTTAGAAGGTTACTGACATTATGGCACTTTTTCTCGTCTTGATGACCACTCAAAGCACTTTACAGCACAGTTTTTCAGTGCATGTGTTGTCAAATTGATAAAGATGTTTTCTCCATTTGACGTTGTTTTGTCTATATATATGTTTTCTTAAATTGTAGCCATTGAGCTCTTAAGGAAACCATAGGTTTATCCTGCAAAAACATTCAAACTGGCTCAGTTCACAGTGGTGGCTGATCAATAGGTGCAAGCACACATTCCTGGCAGTTCATGTATTAATATGAGCTTTCTACATTTTACCTAATTATCAATCATTAAGAATTACAATGAAATAATTGCAGCAGTGACACAGTGATATTGATGTAATTCAGAATTCACATGGTTTAGAGCAACATGGGACATTAAAACTCTCCACTTGAACGTACCACTAATTTAGTTGGGAGGCAGTGACTGAACTCCCAACATAAACAGCCAGGAGATTTAAAGCAGGTACTGAACTGTCAATAACCAAAGATATCAAACAGCATGAATAACTTCTTCCAGGACTTCATATAACCACAGGCTTTATGGATATCATTTCTAATATGATCACCCTGGGACAAAGGAAATGTATAACAATAGACAAATGAGGAATTAAGGCTGAGGCTCTGAAAAAAACCTTGGTGAAACTAATAAATTAGTTTCCATTTACTTCTGTTAAGTTTGTAGTTTTAATACTTCATACAGTACTGTATTTAATTACAATTACTTCTGGTAAGTTACAGGTAGTCGGGGGGACTTTTGTGGCATGATATCACACTTCCCTTCATTCTTAATTAATTTTTAAAATGTAATTGTCATATCTATAAATTGATTGTGCTGATCAGTTCAATATATCTTATGTGTTCAGTGGTGGTTACTGATGTCACTGTCCCTACAGTGGAGCTGTACACGTCCATGAAACAACACAATGTTGATTGCATCTTGTTCAAAGTAATTAGGCCACCGCATTGTGGAGTTGAAAACATTGGCACACAAGGTAAAATTGAACAGTTAACATTTTCTGAATATTAAATATTGTACAATGATTAACTACTACGTACACAAACATATTATATACATGTATAGCCCTAACTTTACATCTATTATATTTGCTCTCACATCATAATCAATATTAGCACTTCAGAGATCTTCAATCCACACGATCTTCAGACCCAAGTTCACAACTTAATTCAGATATAAAGTACGTAAAAAACGGTGCACATTCTCCTGTCAAGTCTGTTTTAATAGATCCCAACATTTGCGTGAGAATTGGCTTGAGCACAAAATGGGGTCTGAAAGATGCGTACGCAACGGTTATAAATGAGGCCCTAGGTCTAGCCTTTACAACACCTTTTGGTTTTGTGGGTCAGGAAACTCACAGACCAATTGCATTGCAATTCAATCTTTGTATTCCAATGAGCATTCCACCAGTCGGTGAGCGAGACACACAAAGCAGAGACAGACCCCGGCAGGAGAGAAAGAATAGGCAGTTAGAAGTGAGTCAGAAAACTAAGAAGAGTATATTTACATGGTGTGTTTGAAAAGAAAATATAGGCAGGAAAAACTTTTGAAAGACTTTTATTAATTATTTTATATATTCTATTCTATATTCTACACTCTCACCTGTGGATGTGTGTGATTTGTTCTTAAAAGCGCTTTGGAGTGTTCTTAATTTAATTTGGTAATAATTATAATATTTTGGTCAATGCAATTACAGGCAAAAACATAAAATATATGTCTTTGTTAACTTATAAATATACTATTCAACAAATAAGGAGAATGAAGTTAGTAACATATCAATATTTAATGTGGTTTTATTTTTTTCAGATTTTTTCAACAGTAATTGAAATACTTTAAATTCCAAACCTTGCTTTGCCAATATAATGTCCTGGTCTTTATTTAATCACGATGTTAGGTTGTGTTCTGCACTGCTTCAGATTGCTGTCTCATTTTTCTCTAGTTTCCCTAATTTAGTTTTAAATATTTTTAATGACAAAGGTATTTAAGAAATATAAAAAAAAAATTTAAAGTGCTATGGTACTAAGGTATAAATATAATGTATTCTACAGATGTGAAATAAATAAATGTACTAAAATCCAGACCAGTATTTTTAGAGATACTGCACAAACATGGTATTTTTATATATTTTCTTAGATGCTGATCTTTTGTTTTAGGATGTGTCAGCTTGGACAATTGATTTCAAAATATCAGTTTGAATAAATCGAATCCAGACAGACCGAATGTTTCCACATTCAATCTGCCAGAGTTCACGAAGCATCCTTTGTTGTATTTAGAAAACTTTGCCTTGTATGGTCTTTTCTCCACAAGCAGTGACACTCTGTGTTAATTCAGTGAGCCTCTCCTCCACGTAGGATGATGAATGTTGGCCAAGTTGCCCCAGTGCTCTCCTGTATAACCAGCCTCCCTGCCTCTCCAGACACTTCTCTATAAATGCCGACCCACTGGGCTAATTTAATAAAAGCCTTTTCTATGTTACCACGGAGACACACCAGGTAATTAAACCCACAGGCTAGCCTGCACGCACATGTTATTATGGGATATAAAATTGATCTAAGTGTGCCTAGGGGTTGCCACAGGAGACGGATGGCCACCACCAAGTCTTGTCTCTTGTGGCTGTGGAAACGGAAGGTAAACGAGCACATTAACAAGGCGTCCGCTAACAGTACCCTCTACACACACAAACACACTATTGAAAGGACAGTTTAGCTAATTTATTCTGTAATCGAATAATGAGATTAACAGGAGACAAGACTCCTTCCTGTCTCTAACACCTGTTCAAACAGCATCCACTTCATTTCAATCCACAAGTCAACACAGTCACTCAATTGATGGGCCTTTTAGACGATGAGAAAGATTGAAGTAATGGAAAAGAGCAATAAAGAATGAGGGAGGGGAAAAACATGCTGCAACGTTTAAAAGCCTTCATTTAAAACCCTGGTGTGTTTTTAAGCGGTTTCATTATTACGACAAGGTGGAGGGGGCCAGTGAGGATATGTGTGTGTTATTTCATTATTAGTAGGGGAGAAGGGAGCGGAGTCAAGAGCAGGAATTGTCCAAAGACTTTTAATTGGATTGCTAAAGCACTTTCTTAATTGAGTTCTGTATTCTTGCTAATATAAAAGTGTACATCTTTATGTTGTGTTGTACTAACACACACAGACCCACACACACAAATGGGCTCACACCTAAATTGAACCCAGGGGGTCAGAGGTAGGAGGAGGAGATGAGATTTGATGATGCCGGACGCTTCAGTAAAAATTCAATTTAGACAGCCTTAGATTGACTGGTTAATTTCTAACAGCTTACCTATAATAGCCTTTCTTACTGTTGCCTTAATTAAGTTTTCACATTGATGCTTTAGCAGGGAATCTGCACACTTTAAAACCTGTTAACACACATTTCTCTGGCGGTCCGAGCCCCCCCCACACACACACACACACATCTTTGTCTCTCTGTGCCTGCTTGCGCACACCACGTACACACACACAAATTAATAAAGAAGGTAAAAGGGCCTTGTGGAGCAGCACCTGATAACACAAATACAGTCATCCATTGGATTCCTAAGATATTGGGGCCACAGCACATATGTTGTTCTGTCAGGACAAGCCAGGACTGCTCAGGAAGTTTCAATCCGAATGTGCTTTTGTTCCCTGCTTGAAAGTGACCACAGAGAAAATGCTGACACTGAGAGTTAACTTCCACTTCTACCTGTAGGCGTTACAAGCAGACACACATCTGCCACAGTTTGCTTAAACATGAAATCCAATCTTGTAATGTGGTTGGAGTGGTTGCAATATGGTTTCTTTGCTCCAGTGAATAGATCAGAGTGTGCAGCGTGTGAATGCAGCTGGTTAAAATAACGTCTGAAAGTAAAATAGACTTAAATGAATTCCAATTGCTTTTACTGAAAGAGTTTGCAGTGCCCATTTGGAATCTGTTGTCAAGGTGTATTAACTTTGTATCACCACTTTACACTTAGGTATATGAATAGAGTGGATTTAATGTCCAGCTCTTTTTGTTCCCGGCACATCTGCACAGACCAAGGGACTAGTTTCTCTACATGTCTGACAACCAAATGTAATTTAAGAATGTGATGTTCCGTCACTTGGATTCTGTAATGCTCATCAGGTTTTTATCTAGCATGTGAATGCTCTCTGCTGACTCTGCCATAGCTGATGGCTGTTACACAAATGCTGAGAAAAGCTGAACTTCATATAAAATGCTTGATTTCAATTTTTCTACAGATATATCAGTCAGTTTCCATTCCTGAGTTTAGAGCCTCGCCAAAAAGTCAAAACCTAATGTTCTACAAATTCTAATTATCAAGCACTTTGTCACGGGGCTATAGTTCATTTGATTGACGCAAAAAGCTCCAATGTGGCACTATGAGTAATATACTTAACATCAGGATATGGTTCATTTGTCCCCAAGGGGAAATCTGTTCTGGTATCAGTGCTACATTTTACAATAAATTATCAAATTAACAGCACTGAGCAACAAGACAGGCAATAAAAACACGCATAACATTAAAAAGAAAACACTCTAAAAACCCACCTGTCACAGGGAAGATAAAGTATGAAACAGCATACTTTTCAAAATGTTTTTTTAATTGTTATACCTAAATATAAAAAATATGATGCTATTTCGAAACAATCCATAACAAACTAAATGAAATGTCCTATGTTAGCAATAGCTGCTTAATGCTTCAGTGTGCACATTCACTGACCAAAGCACTATTGCTCTCTTAACTCTGCACTACCAAAAGCTACACACACGGTATACAAAACTAAGTACACGTTTGTATGTAAGATGCAGTTAAGTTTGAGATTTTTTGTATATTTAAAAACAAACAGGTTAATTCGACCTCACTGAAAATACATACTCAGTGCAATACAAGTGACACATGGGATTTCTGATGCCATGGTCAAGGTTATAAAAACATCAATGAACACAACAACCTCCTCAGTTGTGGCCTGGGTTGTGTCTAATGCAACATGGATCTACATGGTGGGGACGTTTCTTAACAATAAGACACTAGACTGTACCATTTCATATAGATGGAGAGCACATCAGTTTAAAAAAGACAATACGTGCCTCTGATTGAAGTAAAGTCGGTTTACCTGTGACCATTAAAAAGAAGTGATTACACATGTGTGAATAAGTTTTATTGCTTACGATGAAGAAACATATTCAAAGAACACGTAAGGCTAATGATACACAAAATCGCTGTTAAATTAATTAACTAATTAACTAATATACTTCAAATGAATAATTACTGTTACATCTGAAATTGAGGTTCCAAAAACAGCTCTATATTTAAACATTTTGTGTGTTGGTGTGTTGGTGTGTAGGTGTGTATGCGTGTATGTGTGTGTCAAGTCATAATATAATGTTCTACAATACTGATATATGTCTGATTATCAAGCACTTGGTCTTGGTGCTATGCCTCTTCTGATTGACGCAAAATGCTAAAATATGGCACAATGAAGAATTTACTCAATATCAGGATATAGTTTATTTGTCCCAAGGGGTGTGTGTGTGTGTGTGTGTGTGTGTGTGTGTGTGTGTGTGTGTGTGTGTGTGTGTGTGTGTGTGTGTGTGTGCGCATTGTCCATTGTGTTCATTGAGCAGTGAGATGTGAGAAAAGCCCCATCCTCTGTGCTGATATACAGCTGGAGGACAGGAGATATATATGTGTGTGTGTGTGTGTGTGTACGTGCGCACCCTCTCTGCACTACAACGATACATCAACAGCCTTGACCGAGTCAATTTGTTCTGCTCTCCCGACAATTTATCTGTTCCATTTTGACATGCAGGTAATTCACTCTGACAACTCTTGGAGTTGTCAGACACTTGCACTCCAAGTGTTTGTGTGCTTACATGTGTAACCTAGTGTGTTTCTGTCAATGTGTGATGTGTGATGAATCTAATGGGCCATGCAAGTTATTTATATGCTTCACAGTCTGCAACTGAAACATATAAATGGACTTGTTTTTGATTTTCAACCAGCAAGCCCTGCTGCCACCCGCTCATTGCCTTGATTAAGGCTGTCATGTCTACTGGTTGACTGATTAACACTGTCACCAGTCCTCAGCTCTCAGCACCCGTCTACACTCGGAGTAAAGTACGCTGCTTCACACCATCACAGGTGATTAGCATGAAGCAACCACATAATGGTGCTATCAAGTGCCTTTTCTCATGCTAAATAGGAATGATTTCAGAGGATCTTATTTTTCAGATTTTAAACCTTTGCCTCTTGTGTGTTCATGCAGCCTACTATGTTAACTTTACTTGTCTGTGCCGTGTACATCAATGACTTTTTGGTTATCTAGGTTATATAGAGAACATATGTTTTACAGATTAAAGGTTTTTTTAATATGCATGAAAGTCAAGGGCAAAACAACACCTGTTGTTTTCTATACAAATTCTCACACCAGCGGCATCTAAACATGCTTGTTGGGGCATGTCAGCACATCAGGATATGCTACTGTCCTATTTCTCCTGCATCAACACACATCATTGCTTCAGAAAATCTGCCGTTTTGCCACATCCGTTCCTCAACACTGCACATTGAGGGCAATCTCACTCCCAAGTCGTGATATGGACGCTTGATTGGGAACCCTTGGTGCCATTTTTTTTATCCCACTGTGTTCCCATTTAGTGTCATTTTTCAATGTGCAGGCTAGTCAGACTGTGTTCTTGGCTGAAATTGAAATTTGATGCATGAGTCAAGCAGAGTTCTTCCTGTATGTATTCTTTTCCAGACTGTAACATTGTGCTGCTATTATGCATAATTGTAATTGTAGGACCTGGACTCTCATTGGTGGCTGATTTAATGTAGTGGCCTTGCCTCAGTCTTTAAACGACCTGACACATCCATTCACTCGCAGTTCACTGAGATCAAAGAACTTCCACAACACTGACACTTCTCTTATCTGAAAAGATATTTTACAACGTGGCAGTGATACTCTCAGTGCAAGTAGTCAAGTGATCTCGCACACCACTTCAGTATAATTGGGACAGCTGTTTTGTCCTTGACTTCATTGCTTGCCTCCCACTATAAGTGTGTTTACGTATGATGAGAATGAGACTCTGCGTTTTCCAGATAAAAGATGATGCTGCTGACCCTTTGTTTCCAGAGGATACACTAATGTAACAACAAATGTGCTTACCTGCATGTAAATCAACAGTCACACAGAGAAACAAGGTTAAAGTGGTATTCATGGACCGTGTAGGCATTACTGTAAATCCATAGAATCTATACTTCCTAACATGACATTTCTATTAACATTTGCCACATTAATCAAAAGGAAATGGAAGGAAAGACTCTCAAATGTGCAAAACTGAGACTGTGGTTCCACAACAGGACACTGCAGTACAATATTTATCACATTTAGTTATTATTATCACAAAACTGAAACCTTTGATACTCTCAGAAAACCAGAATCTGAGGGTTGACCTTTCGGACACTATAGTATTAGTGAGCTTTATGGTTGCTGTTTCTCTGTGGTTGCCATACTGATGTATTGTATGCTGCCCTGTTCACTGCACTGAGCCCACTGCAATTTTTTAAATTATGAAATCCTAACCACGAAGCTTTATCTTCGTTTCCCCAAGGACAGAGAGGGAAACAAGAGAGAACAGTGCACCCCAGAATGTTCTAAGAATCAAAGAGGTGCCCTGGTCATTTGTGGATGACAGGGTTGCTAAACATGCATTTATGTACAGAGAAGTAGAACTGGTCAGTTGGTTTCTGGGACAGCCAATGGGATTGTCATATTCTTTTCAGTGTGGTGATTGGCTGTTCTTTGAAAAGACTCTCCCCCACTTCTTAGATACACAGCAGCCAGTCACATGAGGATTTTATGAAAGCAGCGTATGGCACAAACTCAAGCTGCTCCCTCTTTGTCTCTTATCATCTCTCTAACTGTCTCTCTCTCTCTCACACACACACACACACACACACACACACACACAGTTCAGTACCCACTAATTGAGTGAGATTAAGAACAAGCGGCTTCCTGTACATTCATTTAGATTCATGATGAATCTCCATGGTCGTTCTTTACAATGTAGCAGATATGAGTTTTGTGTGTGTGAGACAGAGGGAGAATCCTATTTTAAGCAAATATTTATCACCAAATTAAATATCAAATTTGTCCAGTTTTTTCTGTGCAAATACTCATTCATAATTAAAATTTTGAAAAAGTCCTAATATCTCTGAATTAAATAAAATAAAGTAAGTAGGCATCAAGGAGAACCATGTCAGAAAGAGTTACAGTCTTTCTGAATCCAAAATCTAGATCATCAATCTCATTTCTTGAGAAACTACAAAACCCCTTTGAATAACACAGATGTAACCAACAATGCAGTCGACTGCAATGACTCATTTTCTTCTCCACAAAAAAGGCCATTTCCTCCAAGGTTATTTCTTCCGAATAGACAGATTCTTGAACAAATATTTTTAAAGATAAAGTTTTTGGTCTTTTGTTAAACCTTTACTTAACAAGTCTAATCTAATCAAATTGGTATAAAGCACATTCACAATGCTTCACACTCCTCATTTTAATGCAGGCAACGGGCTGATATGTGTCCTAAAATCAAGACTTTCTCACAATTTCCTTTTTCTTTTTTTTTCACCTTTAAGTAGCCCTCACACTCTGTTGTACATTCATGTGTGTTTCCGTTTATAATGCTTGCATACAAAGACTTTAATATTTTGGACTCAATTTGGATAGTTCATCTCCACAGATTTGTGGAGATGATGATGCAGATAATTTGGGTCCCAGCCACCAGCTACCTTCTATGCATTCTTTCATTCTTGAACATGACATCGAAGAGGAAGAAGAGCAGTGCAGTTAATGCTGTCACCTGTGGATTGCAATGTCACTGAAATAATGAAGACATTTTTTGGATGTGAAAATGTCTTAGAAAGCATCTTGCCACAGCGAGGCAATCAATGACTGCAACTGGAGGAGGTCAAGGCTAAGTCTCTGTCACTAGTAGGGATGACAAAAATACGTGCAATAATTGGGGGTGTTACACTGGTATATTTTCTATTGGCGCTGGATCAGGCAAAGTAACACATTCATTCACAGCAATATTATACTATATGCAGTAAACTGAAATAATCTGACATGTTGTCTCTGGCGTGTAGAGCAGCTGCCAGCTGTGTCAGGGCACATCTTCCTGACCTTCACAACAGCAACTCTGGGCTATACCACAGTGCAATTGCTTATGTGACACTCGTATGTGTGCTCCTGTCCTATCTGAGGGTTGGTGAGAGGTGTTTTGAGACTGAGAGTTTAAGCTTAACATTGGCCACCTTAAGAAAATTGTGAAATTTAGTTTCATGATCTGAAAATAGCTTACATGGCGACAATTAACAATCGACAAGTCATCTCTCTCCGTGCCCTGCATGCCAACTGCACTGTTTTGCATTGCAAAGGAGTTTTACACTCCCCTGGACATTACAACAAGTGCAATAATAAATTCAGAATTATATTATCATTCAGGTTATGGAGATAAACAGAATGATGTCAACATAATAATGAGGTGTAATTTATATATATTTATTTGCAATTGCTGAAACTAATTTCACTCCTACGACAGGTCTAGACTACTTGTAAATTATTTTTGTATCTGTAAGAAATTTTATTTAAGAACAAATCAGTCTGTAAAAGTTGTTCCTGTATGAGGCCCCTTGAGTTTACAACATCTTCGAGAGAGTCTAGAGAGACTTTGACTTTGCTACACACCACAGCAACATAATGATAACAGTTAAGAATAATAAACACAATAAGCATTTTAATCCTGCATGCATTTACGTTTTCATTCATAACCCTGTAATGTATAATAAATGTTATGTGTAACCTTATATGTAAGATATACAGACCACAGTGTTTTTGAAGAGTTCAGAACATCTGAACCTTCAGTAATGTGATATAAAACCTAAAAATGGACTTGATTAACAAAAATGCACTGATCTACCACAATATTTATTGAAATGTATTAACATCGAATCAATCTTGTGGGTGATCAGTTAATCCCATAAAAACTTGTAGGCTACTATGCTGAATATTTTCAGTGTGCTTGTATGTAAATGGAGATATTTACATCTTGTTTCTCTGTGAATTCCAAGAGGGACAATCTGTTTAAAGTACCTTAGTTAAGGCTCAAAGTTCAACCCAGTGTCGGAGATCTAAAGGGACAATTTAGCAGCTTCTTGTTGTGAAGTTTCTGTTGTGTTCATTGTGTTTCACTGAGAATTGGTCCTGTGGCGGACTTTCTGCATGACACTTCATGATGGTTGTCACTCACAACCAAGTTAGGTAAAGCACACTATTTTCTAGAGTTGCCTACATTGTAGAGACCGGCTGCAGTGTCTACATATGTCAGAGTGGCTGATGGAAGGCCCCCCCACCTTGAGCCAAATTGTCCTGCAGTTTGGCTAAAACTCGTATCTGGCTCTTCGTCTAATATCATTGAACCATCCAGTATCATTAAGTCTTATCCTGTACTGTGCAACTGTTCTCCCAGGAGCAGAGCAGAACAAATTAACCAAATGTGTTTTCCTCTCCTGCACTAATTTAATGGAAGGTGCTGCATATTTGCTTGTTCTGTGCAAGGACATCAGTTTCCTCAGGGGAGAAGCTGTGGTGATTGAAGAGAATGGTCCTGTTCTGCTACCAAATTACCAGAGCACCATGGCACAGAGTGCAGTGCTTTTAAAAGGGAGGGAATGAGGTGATTTGATTGGTTATATCTAAAACCTCAGCAACCGTTAATGTATTTCCCCCCTAATCCAACTCCTACTGGGTTAAGAAAGGCATGCAGTCAATGGAGGGCCCTTAGAAGTCTAGTTATACAGATGTGTTTGGGTTTCCCACTGTGTTACCTATGCTTCACCCAGCACTCTGCTGATGTGTAGAATACTGATGAACAAAGAAAGATCAATGCACTTTCATTACAAAGACACAAATACATTTCAAAAAAATCCTCTCAAGGAACTCCCTTCTTCCTGCCAAAGATTTTTGTTTTTCAATCTGCCCACACACACACACACACACATCAGACATCTCTCCTGTCCTCCAGCTGTATATATATATATGAATGAGAGAGAGAGAGAGAGAGAGAGAGAGAGAGAGAGAGAGAGAGAGAGAGACTTGCATTCATTGTGGACAGCCTAACCAAAACGTTATCCCTGACCATAACTAAACTAATCACATTTGACATCTTAGCTCCAACCTTAACCAGGACCTCAGAAATAACAGGTAGGATTTGGCAACTGGTCCTGACAAGGGCAGGGTTCATATAGAAAAAGGTCCTTAAGAGGCAACACAAATGAGTACACACACACACACATTAGGGGGTTCATAACTGTTTAACCAATATTCAATAATAATTTGGATGAATCTATACAACAAACTGTACAGAAAAGTATAAATATATCTTAATCAGACACACTTCCTTTAGCTGGCCCTAGCAAGGCACTATCTCTGCATTTCTGGAACATCCATAACATCTGATCTTTTTCCAACGTCACAGTCTCCGGACTAACCCCATCCTGTTACTGAATTAAAAACCATCTGATAAACTGTTAGCTATGCTGAGGACCAAGGAAGACCATGCCTGTTAATGGGGGTAGCTTGTTGTGACTGCTGATTGAGGAAGCAAGAAGTACTCTCTGTTGTTCACTGAGTGACAAGAGTGGTAAAATGTTATGCCGAATTCTACCTGTTTAGGATGTTAAAAATTGACACCAGGGCTAAGAGTGCTGCACAGGGCTCTACAATCAATTGTGCAAATAATAAAAAATATTTTAATCTTGTTGGGACAATGGTTAAAAACATTAACCAGTTTAACAGATAGTATTTATGCTTTTAAAATGATGATTGTTTTAACAATCCCTAGTATTCTGAACATCCCTGATATTCAATTAATATTAGAAAATAAGAATAATAATGATAAAAATAATAATAGTTTATTTGTATAGCACT
This sequence comes from Hippoglossus hippoglossus, assembly GCF_009819705.1. NCBI lineage: Eukaryota > Metazoa > Chordata > Actinopteri > Pleuronectiformes > Pleuronectidae > Hippoglossus > Hippoglossus hippoglossus. Next base: position 1,386,787 of record NC_047151.1, on the reverse strand, counting down.
TTTCCATACAAGTAACAAAGTGCTTTACAACAAACACAACAAACAATCTTAATCTCAAACAATTAGACAAAAGAAATACTGATACAGATAATAAAAGCTTTTTTAAAAGATGTGTCTTAAGAAGTGAGAAAAAACTGGTAAACGATTCTGCAAGTCTCGACTCTTTTCTCGCAAATTCTTCCAATTTGAACCAATTTGTATTTTTTATGAATCTTCATTTATTTCCAAAACGATACCAGATATTACACAATGGCAGCCATTTTACCTGCATTAAGAAAAAATGTAATGAAAATCAGTTGAAAATTTAGAGTTATGAATATTTTAATTGTGGATAGACCTCCTGCCTTACATTTTCATTAGAAGATGCGGCAGCCGTATGATGGTGGCCAGAAGCCCCTTCCCTCTCTCCTCCTCCCTCAGCTACTATGGAGAAGGGAGGTGGGAGGAGCTGTTCAGAAAGACACGTTTTCAATCAGATTACAAACAGATGACAAACCAATATAATCACTTGGAGTAAAGACAGTCATCTCTATTACCTTAACCAGCACAGCACAACCGTGCCACATGTGTGTGAGCAGGCGAGTGCTGGTCAGGTTGCACATCAGTTGTTGTGCGTGCATGCATATATGGTGTGTGTGCACACGTTGTTTTTTTCAATTAATTTGTTTACCTCTTTAGGACCTTTCCCAGCAAAAACACTGACCTTGTCAGGGCCAGTGCACCTCATGGAGACCAAAGCTTGTTCCTCATGGAGCAAAATTCTTTGCTGACATCCTGGTTCGGACTAAGATGTAAAATATGGTTGGGTTGAGGTTAGGCATGTTTTGGTTAGGCTCTGCACAATGAATACAAGTCAAAGCCAAGTCCTAATATGAATAGCTGCACAAACCTGTGTGTGTGTGTGTGTGTGTGTGTGTGCGTGTGTGTGTGTGTGTGTGTGTTCTAGTTCAAAGGCAGCAGCAGTCAAAGGCCTCCTGCTGAGTGTGTCAAACTAAAAAATCTCTCTGAACTCCGAATTAACGGCATTTTCCTATCGCTCCTCTTTCGTCTGCTCTACACCTCCGTGCCTTCTATTCTCCTTTCCCACAATTCTCTCTTCTTTCTTTCTGTCCACCTCTCTCTCCTCCTTTTTCATTGCTTTCCTCATTTCTTTACCTGTTTTACCATTGTAGGTTGATTTTGTTTGGTGGAAGCACTGTGTGAGTTGGAGAATGGGTAAATGTAACCTGTAGCATTTAGTGGTTGTTAAGACTAGAAAAGCACTATACATAAACCTTTTGTCACTTCTCTGCCTTCATTTTCTGAGAACAATTTCTCTTTCTCTTCTTTTGCTTAATGTAACATACTGGGCATTGTACATTTATTGAGGAATGATTTTCTGCTCATCCATTTAAATTGCTTGTTATTGTCACCAGTTCTATTTCACTGTCTTTCTATCTTCTCTTTTACCAACTTTTGTTTCCATATATAACCACCTTCTTTTTAGCGCTTTTTCTTTTTTCTTCTTTTCTCTCATTTCATTTTGTTGCCATGACAGCCTGTCCATGTCTGTCCTCACTTGCCTTTGTGTTGTCAGTCAGTTGGGCATTTATTTTAAGTGCAAACAGCAACATCCATCACAACACACTCAAGATGAGGGAAGGGAGATGAGGAATGAGAAAAGCAAAGACAACAGCGGTGAGAGAGGAAGATAAATAAATACAGTTCAATTATTATTAGATATTGAAAAGGCATACAAATCAATATAAAGAAAACATGACCCCCATTGGAACACATAGAGAGCAAAATATAAAGGCTGCGAGTCAGCTTTCTAAATAATCTAGTCTCAGGAGGAGATATTATGACCCTGCACCAAGACAGGGCCTAAAATGTTCTCATCAGGTTTGCAATCATTCTATGCGGACTTCCATTTAAAATTGTGCGGTTTAAAGTTGTGTAATGTAGTACCAGAACCACTGGTTATCACAGTTATCACATTCAGGTGACACTCTTGGGAAGATATGATCGTTTTTTGTTTTGTTGTTTGAATAATGCGTCTCAGACCAATGTACTGTGTTAATCTGTGATGTGAGTTAATAGAACAACAATGAATCTGCGACATTTCCTTTGCCCTCTGCTGATCATCTCTGAATTGAAGCCACTGGTCCAGCCTCCCCACATAAGATCTGAAGCCAAAGAAGCAAAGCAATTCACAAACTTTATGCAGCTGCTTGGAATCTGCCCCCACCTTAACAAAATAAAATACATGCTGTGAGCAACTTTCTTTACCATAGTGTCTAATGTGAAGGTATCAAAAAAGGACATTTGATTATTTAAGTTAGATAAAAAGTCAAACTGTTCAGGCTTTCAGAGTGAATTTGGCATATGGGAGCATGTATGGAGATGCTTTTTTTAAAAAATATCTTTAAATATTCAGCGTCATTTGTAGCCCCATGTAAATGGCAATATGTTAGAATTGAACTTCTTGTTGGACTGGTATATGGACAGATGAAAACTTGGGTAGGCTCAGCATTGTAAATGCATTAACCAGATGGTATGGTTGTCTTTAAGACATTCCCCAAGTTTAAATACGTGGTTAGTTTCATCTTGCTTCATGATGTACTCTAAATTCTGACTGAAAATGTTCAAACAAAGCATTCCAATACAAAGAAATCAGATAATTGGTCTGCAGCACCTTTCACGAAGATTTTAGATATGATGCTTGGATATCAAATACCGTGTGAGTGCAAAAACAACTCTACTGAATCACAAACAAAAACTACAAACTGAAAATCCTCAGCAGTACAAAGCTGTTTAGACCAACAGTAGTTCACTGAATAGTAGATCTTTTATGTATTTCCCTTACAGTAATACCTGCCATTCAGCCCTCCTGACTCACATGCACACACACAGCACAATCAGAATATACAACAAGCAGTCAAACCAACACAAAAATTGTCAGACTAATTGTCTGGCACATTTTTCAATGATGGAAAGCCCAAAAATGCTTCTAAAAACCCTGAACACACAAAATGCAGAACATAAACCAAATATACAGATTCATAACATGCACAAGGTTATAGCCTCGATTTTTCTCACCTCCTCCCATGTCAGGTAGAAATCCTGCTGAGCTACTCACAGAGAAAATGGAGATTACTGGTGTGTGTGTGTGTGTGTGTGCATGTGTGTGCGTGAGTGTGTGCGTTCGTGAGCGAGTGAGTAATGAGATGAGTAGGGTGGGAAATCTTTGTTGTGCTAATCATTACATTCTCAGCTGACATCAGTCGAGTTTTATGTGCAACACACGCTCTTAAGAAGATTCACCTATGGCTTCCAGCTGTTTCTACGCTTTATACTTTTAATATGACTGGAATATATATGTTTTCATACTCAACATACTCAACTCAGTGAGTTTTCATACTCAACATTGTATTTTTGTATTTATTTACTTTTACAAAATTACATTTAAACAGTGACTCTGCCTCGGCCAGCGGAGCTTGTGCGAGACGCCTGGCTCTCACTCAGTCACTCGGCTGGTGGAGAGGAGCACTTGCTCCGTGTGCGTCTAGCCGACCTGGGTGCACTCTGACTTGGCCAGTGGACGCTGAGAATATATGATCATAGATAACGATGTTACACGTCAGTATCCCTGTGGACAGAGTGGCTGTGACAACGACATGATTGTGTTGTGTGGCGCAGCAGCAGTGACCTTTATATAGGCTCTGTGTAGGGGAGGAGCTCTGTGTGCGGCTGGCCTATCAAGGAATGATGTGGACACGGCTAACTAATGAGGATTTTCATTCATCACGAGTATGGTCCCCGTGCTCGTAAAAGTATATTATCCGTACCGGATACTGTGTCATTCAAGTATTCGGCTCAACACTAATTGTTTCATTTTAATGAAAGAATTTAGAGCCGAATCACTTAAAACCCGGTTTGCACTACACCTTTATTCAGTGTGAGACCTATTAAGAAATAGTCCCTCAAGTGATGTCCTTTTCAAAATCAAAGTGTGAATTAATGATGTAAGTGACCTGTATCAGATTCAGAGCACATTTTTCTTTTTTGGCAAAAAGAACACTTAAAACTGTGCCATTTCTCCTCTGGGTATGGGATCTCCATTCTTTCTTCTGGGGTGGTTAGAAAACATTTTAAGGATTACAGTAAGGTATAGTATGCTGATCTAATGTGTACAACAGATATTGGATTAAGTCATAGAAGTCAAAATGCTAAAAATGTCCCACATTGCCCAAATTCGCTCTACATCGCATTAAACCAGTGGGGACGGCAGATGACTGCCAAACCCACATATTTTAACAGTTGCTGTAATAAAACATTAACTCAAAGCTCTTTACAGTACAGTTTTGACATCCACACTACTGGCACATCTGTCAGTGGCGTTTTGGGGTTCACTGTCTTGCACAAGGACACTTCGGCACATGAAATGGAGGAGACAGGGATCAAACCAAACAGCTTTATGTTGGCAAGCAATTCCGAGTCAAGAGTTTGCACAAAAGCACAAATTCCATCTAAGAACAAGGATTTGCTAAATCTAATGTCATGGTTTAAAAAAATGCTCACTTCAATATCTGCACAAAAGCTTTGGTCAGGTTATGGTTAGACGGACTGTGTTAATGGCAAATAGAATATGGTTAGTTAAACAACAAAAACATGCAGTTAATTAAAGAGGCAAACATCAATGGCAGAGTAGGGTATATTTAATTTTGTCGTACAACATAATAGAAGGTGGATCCTGAGCCTATCGGGAGCTGTCTGGCCGTGTTGCCATTTACAAGGTGCAGGGTAATTAACTGCATTGGGCTTAGGTTTGCCCACAGAAAACAGAACGCCCTTTAGTTTAGTTTCTACTCTCTTGGATTCGCTTTGGACAGAAATATGGAGCTTAAACTGATCCCTGCAACAGAGCGTTTAGTGAGTTCAAGTTTTATTTATTCCATGCTTTTCAACTTTACTGAGCCTAACTTCAGCCATCCTGGATAACTTGTTTAACAAAGCTGGTTGTCAGCTGGCTCTTTTCACTGGGTTTTCCTATCCAGCTATGGTGGGCTCTTTTGAAAGAGATGGAGTAGTTTTATAGTTGTTTACAGCAACACTGTAGATAGTGATATCCCAACAGGGGAAATGTAAAGAATATAATCCTATATGGAAAATTTGTAGAAAGAGTAGTATAGATTCTTCATTCTGAAAATGCAATTATGAAGCTATGTCAACAGTGTTCCTGTTGGCAAGGCAGGGATCTAGGAGAGGAGACAGGGAGAGGGCCTGATGAAATCTGACAGGCATGTTGCTTGTACAGTCATGGGAAAACATAACTGTGTATTTACATTTTCTCCAAAGAACAGAAGGTCTACTTTTTGTTTAGTCTTTGTAATCTTAGTCTTTGTACTGTAGCTGGTAAACGGATATACAAAATTATAATTAGTACTGCAAGGACAACTATAAACACTGGACTTGTGGTAAGGGAACTCCTGTTCTATCTATCTATCCTTCTTTCTTTCTTTTCAATTCTCAGCACCAAAGTCTGGCAGCCCACTGTATCATCTTGGCCTTGAGGTTTTACTTTAAATATTTAAATTTTGTTGGTATTATTTTTAGGTCTCCTGAACCTGAATTATTACATGCAACACAATTATCTGTGATCCTTTGAGTATGTTTGTTGATCTGAGCAGTTTTTGGTGGCTGGTTTGTGTTACTGTTGTCAATGTTTATTATTTGTATCACTTTTTTTCTTGTGGAAAATAAACTACTTGACAAATCCACCATATCACTCCTGGTGCAAGCTGACCTGGCTTTTAATGGGACACTCCAAATGGTTCATTGTATGTTCCACCCACAACACACCCATAATTCATTAGGGGGCTATATTTGTTTTCAACAATGCGACTGGCGCAGCTAACATTTTTTTGCTATTGCAGAAAGAAAAGTTTATTTTGTCACAAAATGAATGCACTTGAATGCATCATTTAAGTATGTAAATTACGTAAATTACCTTTAACCAGTCATGCTGGAGATGATCCCTAATAGTCCATCACACATTCTTCTTCTGCCCTTATATTGATCTGTATGTCAGTAAGGGCTGTTTAACATAACTTGCTTGAGAACACCTAATACAATAATTACTTCAATATTGATTTTTGTTCTTCCATCTTAGATGATTAGTTTCACAAAGAAACCAAATAATAGCAAATATGTTTATCTTTTACAGATATGAAATATGAGCACCAGAATACACATTAAATTCCTTGAAATCTAGGAAATGGAATAATGGGCTAAAAGTGTATTTGTACTTTGCTATTGACCTAAATTCAAAGGTTGTGCGTAGAGCGGTTGTCCCCTAACCAGAAGCTGGTGGTTCAATCCCAGTCTTCCCCATCTGCATGCTTAAGTGTCCTTGGGCAAGATACTGAACCCTGAATTGCCCCTCATAGAAAAAGTGCTGATCATAGATGTACTGTATGAATGTGTGTGTGAATGGCAAACTGTACTGCAAAGCACTTTGAGTGGTCAAGAATAGAAAAGTTCTATATAAATCCAGACAATTTACCATTTTAGGTTGAATTTTGGTTCTTCAGCCAGACAGCTTAGACTTGTGTGAATTTCACACTGTGGACAGACAATCATCAAATTATGTCATCGTACTGGGTAATGTGACTTCTCATTGTGCAAAACCTTTGGAAAAATGCGACAGAGATGAAATAATTTTATATTCTGTTTCTAATATTTTTTGAGGATGTCTTGTTTGAAGAGACATCACAGTTCTGCCTTATTCCACTTCTGTTTTCAGATAAATTCACATGAAAGACAAGTGGTGTCTTCTAACTTCCTTGGCTTTATTAATATAATACTGGAGTTTCTGGAGAGTTTCAAATTCATGTTCATCTGAAAAGAAAGAAATACTGGCCACTGCGTGCAAACCTCAAATACTTGTGTTTTTAGAAGTGTTATTACAGCTTCAAACGCTTTAACATCATCCAGAAATATGTACGAAAGACTGCAGGAGAACACGCTTCACAGACCCTCCTGTCAGCTTAACTATGTGCTCTCCACAAGGATTCACTTCATGTTTCCAGACTACTTATCAGGCTAAAATAGTAAAAAGTACATGCTTCAGGTTTGCTCATGTCGAGAATCTCACATAATCAGCAGAACTTACTTAAAAAAAAGCCAAATCAACGAGTCCTTCTAATACTGAATCTGATCTCTTACTTTTTGCAGAAGCTCCTAAAGGGATTTTGTTTTTGTGCAGTGATAGCTGCAGACTTTTAGATGTGTGTCATAGTGTGGCACTCAGTTGTTCACACAACTCACATAAATAGTTGTGTAAAAAGCTACTTGAGGAAGTAGTTTAAACATTGCTTTCTGTCTGACTTCCAAAAACCTGGGCAATTATATATAAAACAAATGCTGCCCAGTTAGTCAGTGTTGAGGCACATGCCAATTATATAACTTGTCCACCGACAACACCCTATTCATTTTTATAGACATAAAACTTGTTTGGTTGATCATTGTGAATTAATGGTAGCATTTTTGTCACTAATTATAAATACTGAAAATGCGCTGTTACGTACACGGGCCGGGCAAGAGAATATTAACCAAGCTCGACCCAAGCCCAATGCAGTTACTCTGTCCCTGACACACATCGTTATTGCTCGTTTACCCCGATTACAGTCTGTGTAGTGTAAAAAAAAAAATCTGCCCAACCTTTGTGACTAACTTGACCCGAAGCCCAATATCATTTCAAAATGTATGTCTAAAGTTGCAACCCGACACACATTGTAGTTTGAGATAGAGAAAAATGGAGCGAAAAGAGAGAGGTGCAGAGTGCTGTAACCTTTACAATTAAGCAACAGCACAAAACTGCTTGAAGATCTTTAAATGAGTATGAGAAGTAGACCATCAAACTCTGGATAATTAAACGGTGCACACAACTTCAAGTAGAGCAGAAGTGGAAGGCTTCTCACAGGGACGTCTAACGTTATCTCACTCAGTAAACGCTGTACAGGCACTGAGACATCACACGTCTTTTCTTGTTAAATGCCTTTGTAAATGGTAACAATGGTCATATCACGAGTTTATTACTTGGTGGGAAAATTTCCACATCATGATATTGCTAAAATATTTACTGTTTTACAAACACAAACATCTTTTTCTACTATTACATATGAAAAATGTGGCAAAAAGGAAGACAGACACCACCACGTAGACCCCACCAGGGCATCAGGGAAGGGTGCTGTGTGAGCTGGGTAGCAGGCAAGGAAGGGACCCTGCATGTGCTAACCCCCCTCATTGCAGACTAGCTCTAGGGATGTCTAATGTCACCTCTCTGGCAGGGAAGGAACCTGAGCTGTTGTGTTAGAGCAATACCAGCTATATATAATTGGCCTCAATGCACAGCGTGGGTTCTGGAACCAAACTCCTGGAAAAGGGAATGGACTCAACCCTTTTTCCATTTTCCCAGGGTGTTAGGCACCAGGCGGGAGTGCCGTTATGTTCGTGTGTTCTCTGGAGAGCAAGGGGGAGCCTCTTTTAGGATCCAGATTGCCACGGGTAACAACTGGCTAATATGTATGCTTACTCAAACAGCACCTCATGGTAACCACCCTATCTGAATCCCTAGGTGGCATCCTGGAAAGGGTACCACATTGGTGTATAAGTGTAGGGGATTTAAACACTCACATGAGCAATGATTTGAAAAAACCTGGAGGGGGATGAAGGTCCTGCCTGATCATAATCTGAGCAGTGTCTTGTAATTAGACTTCATGTGCTTGCCATGGATTAGCGATAAAAAACACCTTGAGGTGGTTCGTAAGTGTACGTGGAACACAAATACCGGAGGTCGATGATTGACTTTGTGTTTGTATCAGATCTGCAGCAGTATGTTTTTGACACTCAGGCAAAGAGAGGAGCAAAGCTGTCCACTGAGCACCACTTGGCTGTGAGATGGATCAAATGGTTGGGAAGGCTGCTGGACAGACCTGGAAAACCCAAACATACAGTGTGGTTGACCTGGGAATGTCTGGCAGAGGCCACTGTCAACTCTTACCCCCAAAAGAATTTGTTGGAATCCAAGTGGGCCACTGGGGAGGTGGCTCAGAGAACACCTCCAGCCGAACCTGGGAGAGTTGATTGGCAAAGCTGAGATTAGTTGGCCAATCAACTCTCCCGGGAGAGACACATGACAGAGACACAAGGAGACCAGGAGAGACACATGAGAGAGACACAAGGAGACCAGGAGAGACACATGACAGAGACACAAGGAGACCAGGAGAGACACATGAGAGAAGCTCATGAGGAAAATAAACAGACTTGAGAGACTGCTGGACAATATAAGTTGAATCGTTTGAATTTATGTTTCTTTCCTGATTGATAAATAAAAGATGCTGAAAAGCAAATAGTTTGTTTCAGGCTGTTGAAGGGAGACCCCAGTGGCATTGTCTATTGCCACAGCCATGTTTAGGGCCTCCATTGCATAAAGAGCAGATAGTGACAGTGGCCTGAAGGTCCTGGTGCCTGTCAAGGCGGCAGCCCTAAGAACCAGCAGTGTTGAATGAAGCTATCAGGCTGGCGAAGAAGTTTCTGTAGGTGCAGAAACAAAAACTTTCGAGAAGGACTTTCAGTTAGTTCTCGCAAACCATTTGGCGGTTTCAGGAAGGGAAATCAGGGCTTTGCTCAAACTATGTACAGGCAGGGAGGGCCACCACTTCCCCAGACTGGGGACATCATTTCACGGTTGAAAGAGCACTTTGAGGAGCTTCTGAACACAAGCCGTGCTCATATCCCTGGCAAAGTTCGCTGGCTGTAATAGCAAAGAAGCTGCCTCAGCTTCAGGTGTGGATGAGATTTGCACTGAGATGCTGAAGGCTCTGGAAGATTTTGCAAAAGTGGGGGCAGAGCATGTTCTCAAAGTATCGGGGCATCACACTCCTCAGCCACCCTGGGAAAGCTCAGGGTCCTGGAAAGGAGGCTCCAGACAGTTATCGAACCTTGGATACAGGAGGAGCAATGCAGATTTGGTCCTGGCAGTGAAACCCTGGAACCTTGCTGAGGTGCTGAGGGAGTAATGGGAGTATGACCACCCAGTCTACATGTTTTTTGTGAATTTCGGACCTGTTAGATCCCAGTGTTTTTGTTTATTTGTTTATTTAGAAGGATCCCCATTAGCTCTACCCTAAGACAGAGCTACTTTTAGTGGGGTCCACATTTAAAACATACACACAAATATCAAACATTTAAAACATACGTTGCATTACAAATATCAAAAGTTAGAATACATCAAAATAATGATCATACAATTTTACATTACAAATATCAAACATTAACATAGTGGTTATGCAATTTTACCTTTGTCATGATATAAAACACTGATATATCCAATTCCATAGAAGCGAAAACTCCAAACCATGTAAGAGAATACTACACATTTTTATGTACAGTACATCACCATCTAGTGTCACAAGTATGCTGTACCCAAATGTTTTATTATTTGCTTTTTGAACATACATTTACGTGTCACGTTTATAATTTCTGTTGGTAGTAGGTTCCATGACTTCATGGCTCTGTATCCCACAGTGCGTTTAAGAAAATTGGTATTAGCTCTGGGGAGTGAAAACCTACCTTCTATTACTCGTCTAGTGGCATAGTTATGTGAGGCTACATTTTTATTTAGTTGCCTATACTGATCTGCTGGCGTTTTAGACTGCAAGAGGTGCCATGTTGATAAAAGAAGTGCAGCAGCCATCCTGTCTTCAACTTTTAGCCAGTGGAGACTGGCATGCATACAAAGCGTGCAGCCTTGTTCTGTACTAGCTGGAGTTTATTCAGCTATTTCTTGGTGGCATTTGCCCATACTATCTGACAATAATCCAGCTGTGACAGAACAAGAGCGCTAACTACCAGTATTCTTAGATCAGGTGTAAGATGATTTCTGCATCGTCTGACTACAGCTAGTGCTTTGCCCATTTTATTGACAATAGTGTCAATGTGCTTTGACCAGGACAGTTTATCATCTAGGGTGACTCCCAGTAGCTTGGTTACCTTTACTTGTTTGATGGATATTCCATCTATGCACAGTCTAAGCTCTGGCTCTGCTCTAAGAGAATGATTAGACCCAAAGATGATGCTTTTTGTTTTAGCTAAGTTGAGAACCATCTTGTTTTCAAGGACCCACTTTCCAATGGAACTTAGCTCCCTGTTTAGGATGACTGTCAGTTCTTCTGCTGTTTTTGCTGATGCATATACAGTAGTGTCATCTGCGTACATACTTAGATTTGCACTTCTTAAGACTTGAGGTAAATCATTAGTGAAGATAGAGTACATTAGTGGGCCTAGACAGCTTCCCTGTGGAATTCCACTTTCCACCAGCACACTGTCCGAGTGACTTCCATTAAAGAAGACTCTCTGTGATCTATTTATTAGATAACTTTCCATCCAGGTAGCTGCAGATGGTTTAAAACCATAGCACACCAGTTTTTCCAGAAGAAGCTTATGTTCAAGGACATCAAATGCTGCGGTAAAATCCAGAAGGACTGCTCCACATAACATTTTGTTATCTAGATCTCTGTACCAGTCATCTGACATTTGCGTCAGTGCTGTGCATGTGCAATGTCCCTTTCTGTAAGCATGCTGGTACTTTGTTAACAGATTATTTACTGAGAAGTATTCCTGTATTTGATCAAATACAGCCTTCTCAAGAATCTTACTCAGTGCTGGTAACAGGCTTATTGGACGACTATTTGGGCCACTAAATGATGTTTTCTTATCTTTAGGCAGGGGAATCATTTTAGCGTCTTTCCAGGCTTGAGGAAAGATTGATAGTTTCAAACTGGTGTTTAGTATATGACAGATTGGTTGTGCAACATAATCTACAGCCATTCCAATCAGTTTACCACCCATCCCATCCATCCCTGGTTGTTTGTCACCAAATGCCACTTTCACCAGTTGTCAGCCCTCTGTGATGATTCTTTACGTAATTTATTTACCTTGCTTCTGAAATTTTTTTTGAAGTGATCTGCAATTTCTTTGGGTTTTGTGATAAAGGTACCCCCACTTTCAATGAATGTAGGTTGTGGAGAGGTTTTTCTTACAAACTTTGCAAGAAAAAGATCTAGGGCTTCATCTGGTTCTTTTGCATTGTAGACCTTAGACCAACATATATTGCTAACCTCTTCCAGGAAGGCTTCCTCAGAAAAACCTCTGTAGGACCTTTTATAGATTACTCTAGGTCTAGCTTTGGGAACCTTCATTTTCCTTGCTACCACTACAATATTGTGGTCACTACATCCTATTGGGACTGATACAGCCTTGGTATATTAATCATCTGCACTCAAATACATGTGATCAATACAAGATGCTGTGTTGATACCCTTGTTGTTCGTGTTTAGTTGTGTTGGTTGTGTAACCACTTGTTTCAAACAGCATGCATCAGTTATGTTGGCCAGTTGGTTCTTTAAGGAACAGTTGGGCGATAGCCAGTCAATATTTATATCTCTAGTGAAAACAATTTCCATATTCAATTCACACACCTTATCCAGCATCTCACCCATGGCTTCTAAGTAGTGTTGATCTGAACTTGGTGGCCTGTAGCAGCAGCCCACCAAGATAGGTTTAATATGGGGCAGGTTCACTTGAAGCCATAGCACCTCAATTTTATCATGCATAATATCCTCCCTAACTTTCACTGGAAGATGGTTTTGAACATAAAAAGCAACACCTCCCCCATATCTGTTTCTGTCCTTTCTATATAGATTATACCCTTGTATGCCCACAGCCCCATCCTCAAAAGTGTCATCCAGATGGGTTTCTGATATTGCAAGTATGTTAATTGAGTTTAACACCAGCAAGTCAGTAATTTCATGCACTTTGTTCCTTAAGCTACAAATATTCAGTTGAGCAATCTTCAAACTTTTCTTTGGGAGTAAAGCAGCAATAGACATGAAATATGTGTGCCAACTCTTATTTACCCTTCCCCCTGTTTAAGCGTCACTTCTCCTTCCATTCGCCTCCTGTTTGTGGACAATCAGCTTGTCATACCTTAAGACAGCAAAGTCCCCTCTTTCTCTTGCAGCTTTCATCTGAGGAAGCAGCTCCCTCCTACAGTGTTTCCCCAGTACAGAGGTGACGGTTTGAGTTCTCTCTGTGAAAGGGTTAGAGTCTGTAGCACTGAAGAATATTATTCTAATAGGGTTTCTAAAACTGATCAGGCAGATGGCAGGGAGACTTACCTTGCTTCTAACTGCCTAAACTGCTTCGACTGATGAAGCACCTGAGAAATCTCTCTTTGAGTTACATACATCCATAAGTCACACAGCTCTCCTTTTATAGCTCTCAACATTTTTTTATTAAATCGGTAGGATTTGGTTTTGAGGTCCATTAAGATCCCAATGATATGTTTGATTTATTGGCTAAAGTAAACTTTAAGAACCATTAAAGGGATAGTTCACAGAAAAATAAGAATTCCCTCATTATCTACTCACCACTATGCCGATGGAGGGGTGGGTGAAGTGTTTGAGTCCATAAAACACTTTTGGAGTCTCAGGGGTAAACAGCGTTGCAGCCGAATCGATACAATTGAAGTTACCCGCGACCTTTACTTCGGACGTAATAAAACAATAGAAAAAACATAACATGCCTCCAAACTGCTCCTGTGGTATCATGCAACTGTCCGGAAGTGTTTTATGTTGTCTGAAGAAGAGGTTGCGATTGACTTCAATTGTATTGGATTTGGCTGCAACGCTGTTTACCCCTGAGACTCCAAAAGTGTTTTGTGGACTCAAACACTTCACCCACAACTATCCCTTTAAAGCTGTTATTTACACATCTACACATTAGTTGTACAATCTTGGAAGGTACAAAAAGTGAACGTCAATACAGCTCAATCAGATACTGATACGAGTTTTTGATTTAGATAAAAATAAAAGATAACATAAATAGTTGACATTGAAATAATCTAATACTTCATTGAGGGGGGAGAAGTGGCAGCCTTTGTATCTACCCCTAGCCATGGAGCCTAGGAGATCAATGGAGGAGCTGTAAATAGTAAATGCTCTGTATTTATATAGCGCTTTTTTAGTCTTGGTGACCACTGAAAGCGCTTTACAGACCAGTTTTTTGCCATTCACCCATTCATACAGTGCATTTATGGGCAGCACTTTTTCTGTGCGTGACTCCATCCAATGTCTGGTGATCCTCATCAAGATTCTATGTCATAGGGATCTCAACTCTGCTTGTCAGGCCATGTCTGTACAACCAAAGTGAGAGATCTGTCCGTACCAAAGTAGAACATGTACCCAGTGAGTGTGTGACTGGACCAGGGTTGTCCTTTCTCACCAATTCAGTTCATGATTTTCATGGACAGATGTTACTTTGTGGTTGCATATGTTAATAACTGGTATCTGAGGTGTGTTGGAGAGACTATGTCCAACACAATTAAGATTGAACTCTCAGTCCGCTTGGACCATCTTAAGTGTACACATTTCCATACCATGCTGTTACACAGATGATGCATCACCAAGCTGACCCCGTTGGTAACGTCCCAACAACAGCCAGTGACGAACCATCAACATGTTTATTCGTTAACAGAAAAGGCAAACATAAATTCAAATAACTAAACATAAATTGTTCAGCAGTTTCTGCTGGCATCGTGGCAGCTCAGCTCTGGCATGTGTCAGTCTCTTCCATGTCTGTCGTGGCTGCTCTCCTGCTGCCTTTCTAATCCAGGGAGAGTAATTGGCCAACTAAGCTCAGCTGTGCCAGTAAACTCCCCCTGGTGCAGCTGGAGGTGTTCTCCAAACCCATGGCCACAATCCTATAGCACTATTTCACACTGATTAACAAATAGAGATATATCTAAGACCTCGTACTCCAGTAATCTAGTACTGGCACACAGGCTTGTATCAATGATGCATATGTTTGGAAACTAATGTTGCAAGGGCCTTGACTCCTTTTGTGAAGTTCATATGTCCATCTAAATACAAGACAAGATACTTATATAAGTCTACATAGTTTAGTTTGATTACAGGTACTTTTCTTAAATACATTTTTTCCATTTTCTTTTTGTTAATAAACACTTTCCATCTTTTACACCAATTATTTGTGTAAGAGACTAAGCTGCATTATATCCTTTAATGGTGACAATAAACGTACATAACATGCAAACAAAGGGAAGCTTATCATTCACACATTATCGCACAATTGAAGAGTTACATTTATTTAGCTAGATCTCAATACAAATTTGATATCTATTAAAGTCTCACTGTAAAATAGATTTTTGAAGTCTCTCTCCCACCCATGAATGACTTCAGATAACTCAATCACAGAATTGCCACTGTGACCCAACACCAACATGGGTATTTTCCAAAGCCGCCTTGGACCTTGTTTTATTTATTTCAGACCAAAATATCTTGGGTTTTGATGTGATCTTTTTCCAGTTATTTAGTATTAAATTTATTTTTTAAATAACTTACTAATATAATAATGTTAATCTCCAGCTTTATCTTCTACTTACTACTGCATTTGAGGAAAGAGGTTGGGTGACTAGATTGAAAAACTGCATAATAATGATGAGCCTGAGTCTTCATTAAAAAATGTAATACAAATAAAAAATATCTGGAATTCTGTGTCTCTACAATAAATCGATAAAGATCGAAAATGTGATTTATTGATTTGGAGCTAACACTTGAAGGGGTCCAACATTTGAAAGGAATCATATTATACTGGTATATTCAATCAGAATCAACCAAACCTTCCCCCTTTGAGAGATGAAGATTTATAATTGTTGTTCAAGGGGCATATCCTTCCATTAACAATATATAACTTTGACTCTTTTAATAATTCATTCATTGATTCTCCGTATTTTTTTAAACAAAATTGTCAAAAGAGGCTCTATGGGGCATCTCATCTACTTACTTTAAATAATCATCAAAAGCAACAATCCTGCTGTCAAATTCTCCAGAGACAAAAATCGCCTCAGTACATTAGCATAAATAACTTTGACTAAAGATAATTAAAGAAAAATACAGCCATCCTTTCCCTTTATGAAGTGGCAGGTGGCAGGTATGACGTGAAAACAACAAATGTATACCTTGATTTCAAACTAACACCTGTTCGTCTGTTATATCAGTTGTGTATATTTCTAACAGCTCATTCTTAAGGAAAAAAACAACCACTTGCTTCTCTGATATTTTCTTTAAATGTTTGCATCCATATTTACTGACTTTAAGTATTATTCTTAGCCTTTGTTGGTTCTTTACTGCCTTTCTTGGTGCATAACCACCACCTGTTTATCAGGGGAATAGTTTTAGTAAGTCAATATTAGTTAATTTACTTTGCTTGTTTCAGACTGATGCAGCTGCTATTTTCCTATGCAGCACCTATGATGTTCAAATAGAAAATTGAGCGTATTGGTATTGGTGTTGGTTCAAATGGAGGTATCGTCAGTGGAGTTATTGGTACATTGGTATCTGTTAGCAATACAAGGCGATTGAGCTTTTAACCAACAAAAACCTGGTCTGTGGTCAGTGCTGCCATTTTTCACTCATAAATTAAGGCCCATTATTAACATAGCAATATGATGCTACATAGCGGGTGCACAATGTGTGGATACACACCTTATACATGCTTGCATTCCATGCACAAGCAGTGTAAGCTGATTCCAACCTAGTGAATATGCTGTTTAATCTCCATGTACACACAAAATATGCAGATAAGGACGACATGCAATGGGCATTGCATCACAGCAACTTGTGTCTTTTTATGCATTTTTGAAAAAGCCATGAGCCTTAGGCACTGAGAGCCACAACCATGAGCCAACATGCAAACCATCAATCTACTAGGCTCCATCAAATCCATCAGCTTGGGAGACTTTAAGTATTATCAATAAATGGGCAGCATGTTTCCTTTGCTGCCTTTTATGTGGATCTGTAGTCTGTCTGAGGAATAGGGGTCAGTTGTATTATTACACATGTCTTACATCATGTGTTTCGAGTGGTAGTGAGTGAGACAGTTACCTAGAGAATTTGATGGAGGATATATTGCACACTGTAGCTCCATTCACAGAGAGTAAAATGACATTTTCTCCACAGAGTGTAACACTGTTTTCCATGACAGGCCCCTCAGTGAAATCTTGTACACCCCATGTGACTTTCCAAGCACAGTAATGTCAGTGGTCAGAAAACTGCAGCCCTTGTTGAACTTAGTCTTTTTTGAAACCCCAGTGTTTCAATATCCTGTAATGACCTCCTATCCTCAAATGTTTACCGCAGCTTGCACTGTCAGGGGGAAAGTTAAAGATACAAATACAGATGCATTCACCCAAAAGCAACTTGACACCAACCAACAACAAACCCTGACAGGGGAAATGTAGTCATAACAAGAACATCAGTGCTACTAATGGTTACATTATAAATGTAGGTGTTGGATGTTTGAAAACAGCCAGCCGTTTCACTGTCAGACATCCACAATAAAGACAAAATTAAATTGCTGTATATTTCAGTATAAATCAAAAATGTTTGTGCTGTGTGCTTTAAGCATTTCACCAAATCAAAGTAGTTGCAATATACAAATTCCAACCATGAAAGATACAGCTTCTTTTGTATCTCTGGTTCCTACCATCTGTCCAATCAATTATAACCTAAGCAGAAAAAAAACAAGTTGACAACACGAACCTCCCCTGAAGTTCTAAAGTCTTTGGTGTTCTTGTTTAGCGAAGTTGTGTAAACCCATATGAAACCTTTTGATTATACGCGTTTCATCCGAAAAAACATTTCTGAGGAACACACTTAATGATGCAGGCAACTAAAGCTACAGCAGATCTCAGAGAAAAGAACACTGACATCATTTAGGTGTTTCAATGTGCTTGAGGAGCTGAACTGAGGTCACCCTTGCTGGCCTTGTGTGCAAACTGCAGGGAGTCTATATAAAGATCCACCACTGGCAGGATACTGTCTGACAAGCTAATCCACTGTGGTCTGCACTGTAGATGTTACTGTGACTGTCCTGAGGAACACAGGGTGGGAAACCACAGAGTGCTTGAGGGAAGATACTTTGAAGATGTATCCAGAGAGTACTTAGTACACAGCCTTTGTCAAGTTTAAATCTGATGTTTAAGAGATGGACATTCAGCTCTGAGAACAGTGGAGATAAATCAGGTTGTGTTCTTTCATAGATTAGCTTTGTGTTTAAACGTAGTAAGTAAACGTTGTTACCTATCCAATGAAATATGTTAAATATATCATCTTCTAATAGTTTTACTTGTCACCATCTGTTTATGGAATCAAATCATGACCATAATTACCTTAATTAGATTGAGTGTAGCAACAAAGTAAATTTGGCCAAATTACAAGTGTTAAACATGAAATGTGTTGTGTAGACTTTGTTAGACAGTTTAGTGACTTCCTCTGACTCTATATGCAATCTGACTCCCCATCAGAGAGCAAGGGAGGGAGTCAGGTTGGAGATGTTGTGGCAGCAGCTCGGTGAATTGCTGTGGAGTGAATGAGAGGGAGACTATATTGCTCGATGCACCACTGGTTAAAGAAAACTTAAAGCACATAACAGCCCAATTTCCTCACAGGGGTAAAAAGCAATATAATGAATAGAAACCCAGATATTGTCAGTGGAGAGACAGGGTAGCTGCCATCTTACGCAGACTCCAATGTATCAGAATATATCTTTCTTTAAATGCATCATCGCTTGAACAACCGCTATAGGACAATGGCAAGACTCCAGCAGATGTGGAAGAAAATGTTTTAATAGTATAACATGCTGGATTCACATATTCAGAGCAACTTATATGAGCCGGCCTGGAGTACAAAGGAACTACGGCGTAATGAGAAGGAAGAGGCTCCCAAAGGGCAGAGTAAGGTGTCACCAGCCTGTGAGGAGAGCGGTGCAGAACTGCCCTGCTACAGGGACAACGAATGCTGCTGCATTAAACCCTGAAATCCTGAAAAAGTAACTGAAAAAACAAAAAACAAAGCCTGCAGGTCAAAATGGATACCTTGAGCACAGAGACAGAGCAGTGTTACATTGTAAATGGTTTTGTGTTTATATATGTTTATGACCACTCAAAGCTCTTTACAGTACAGTTTTACATTCACACACACATTCATACAGTGCATCTATTAGCAGCACTTTGTTGTTCTACGAGGGGCAATTCAGGGTTCAGCATCTTGCCCAAGGACACTTCGGCATGCAGATGGGGAAGACTGGGGATCGAACTGCCGACCTTCAGGTTGGAGGACGACCGCTCTACCACTCAGCCACAGCCGCCACGTTGTACAAACATACAATACACATCTTTTGGTATGCCTGGTCAAGACTAACATAACACATACACTGGCATAGTTTGTTACCCACCTGTGCTATCAGAGTGTAGCCAAAACATAGTAACTCGGACTGGCTCTTTGTAGTATCTGGGAGGTGCACACCAACTCATCTGAAATAGCTGTCTACTTGCAAAACACAGTTCAGTCTTCATCCAAAAGAGCCAGGAAGCCAAAACCTGTTGTATGTTATAGTTCTCCTAATAATTTGACTACACTGTGTTAGCGCAATTTCTAGTAATATATGCAGTCATATCCAACAAAGTCACATAGAAAAGTCTGCAAAAGGCTTCTGCAATAACAACAGGGCACTGGGAAATAGTGGGAAGAAGCAGAGTAGGTCTGCCTCCAGTCAGTCTGGACCAGTGAGAGGACGCCGTTTGAATTCAATTTTCCACATAGGTCAGATTGACAGGATCTGTCACTGTCACACCACAACGCTCACATAGGAAACCCTGAGTCAAGACACTGGGTGTCATGTAGACCTGCAGTACCTCAAGGAACGGTGCACCAACACAGTAGGTGCCGGTAAGGCACCTTGACTTTGGTGCCACCCGTCAATAAACCGAACAAAGAAGGAGAATAACATTCCCTTAGATCCCAATACCTTTGATCTAAAGAAGGGAGCAATTTTATTTGTAAAATAAAACTAAGATTGATGCTTTCAGATGTGTGTTTGGGTGTAAACAGAAATGAATTACATTACACCTGACACTTAAGATTGCAGGATTTAATCTAGTTGCTAATGTTAAATATAGAGTCCCAGATTAAAACGAGGATAGCCAGTTTCAGACAAAAGATGATACATAATATAACATAAAGAGAAAAACACAAGACATCCTGGTAGGATTTAATATAAAGCTCCATAGTGAGATGACTAGGTGTTTGGGTATGACAATAGAAAGCCTTGCTCAGTATGAAAATGTAAATCCCTTAACTTAAAATATCAGAAGGAAAAACTATTCCAACCTGTCTGCCTTCTGTGCCCTGTTCGTTTAGCTTTATACCCCCCACGTCCACCCCACCGCTGTCTGTCTAAAGTTGTTACAATGTGAGCCCCAGGTCATGGAATCCCTCCTAATGCCTTGATCCGTCTGCACTCTGTGAATGAATGTGTAATCTGTTGTTGTGATAAACTTGCATGGAAATACAAACATTTTTAGCACTTTCTTAATAATGTGCCAAATATTTGTAACATTGAACGCACCACAGTTTAAGTTATATTATATAGAGTAAATAATGTTTTCTAGTTCAATAAATTAGGCTGTAGGCTTTGATGAGCCTACATCTTTCTGTCCCACATGGTCTGATCCAGCTTTTTGCTACATTTTAAATGTTTTGCATTAGACTATATGGTATTGTTTTGTTTCACAGATGAAAGATAAAAATTCAGCCAAGTAAATTGAACATATTCACTAAATTAACTAATACTATACAGTGCTCAATGTTCAATTGTAACAAATGCATGATCATAAATTGACAGTGGTTTCCATTATATCAACATAAATAGTGTACAAATAACTATTAAATATTGTGGCAATAGGTAACATAAATGTTTTATCCAAAACCGACCTAATTAAAATGACACATTCAAGATACATTTTTTGACATTTTGTCAACAAACAATATACGATGCATACTGTTTTAAAACAGATTTAACAATTGAATTGCATTTAGGATTATTATTTATTAACTTATTTCCTTGTCTTTTTCAACAATCAAACTAATGTGGTCCTAATTATAAAGCAAGTATAGATACAATTTTGTTTTAGTTTTGTTAACATATTGACTTGGAAAACTTTGTTTAAGACAAACGTCCTTGAAAGAACCCTGTGTTTCCAACATTTATTCATTGAAATTCATGTTGAATTCTGTGCCTGCCCTTAGAGGAAGTGTGCATTTTGCATGTTAAGCAGACATGCTGAGAAGTGACTTAAATACACCCACACCAAACATATGCGTTAGTATCACCTGAACTTGACCAGACCAGATTGCATAGACTAACTTTCTCTCACACACACACACACACACACACACACACACACACACACACACAGAGACGCACACAAAAAAACATGAAGCATTCTTAATGGTGAAACAACACTATAGCAACCGAACAAAGCCTAAATTGTTTTCTTAGGTCTGTTCTAATGGGTGAGAGAGGTGTCAGATGTTGTTTACTTTTTATTTAGGGTAATTCAGATTATTGACCTGCATACTCCAGTTTGAGGGTGATATTGGGACTCAAACCAGCCTTCCTTTAATCTGTAACCCATGTTCTAGAATAACGAGTTCTAAAATGGTTTTCTCAGTGGTGTCAAAGTCAGCAGGAAGATCAAGCAGGACTTTACAGAGAAGAGTCCATTGTTTGAGGCCCCAGGAAGGATATTGGTATTGTTTGTGCTATGATGTTCTTTAGGGTGGTACTATATATATATATATATATATATATCGTTGGCTAGAGTTTTTTATATTTAGTCGTACACATTTTATCATCCCGTATGTTGGTCCTTTTATTGTAGGTGTTCCTAATTCTCATTAGATTGTTGTATAACATCTCTGCATCTACTTTTGATTTAATTAACTTAGGAGGTCAGGGGCAGACAGATATTGAATTGGGTTTCGGGTGAGTGACTGCTATAATAGAAGCACAGAGAAGCATGTAAGACTGCAGCTCTGTCTCCTATCAGGCCTTCATGGTAGAGTGGCTATACTGAAGATCTTTTGTGCAAACAGAATATGACAGCCAAATCTGAGTTTGTCAAACACTATTTAAGGGACTCGGAGGGCTTGAAGAAAAAAATTCTCTGGTGGAATGCAGGGATGACACACGCAGAAGGATCTTGGTCTGAAGCTGACGGCCTTCCTGTGTTGACTTTGCATGTTCTCCGTACGTCTGTGTGAGTTTTCCTCGGGTACTCTGGCTTCCTCCCGTAGTCAAAAGACATGAATCATGAAAGGTTAATAGGAAACTCTAAAAAAAACTCAAAGGTGTGAACATGAGTGCACCTATTGCCTATTGCGAGCTGGGATTGGCTCCAGCCCCCCCTCGGCCCTCAAAAGAAAACTGGTATAGAAAATGGATGAACAGATGGTCTGATATGACAAACAATTACATTTGTTGGCAGGATTTCAAACACTGCTCATCACTTGGCTAACATTAATATTTATGTGAAGCATAGTGGTGGCAGCATCATGGTAGGGGGCTTCGGGGGGCAAAATTGAGGGAAGGATGAATACAACCAAATAATGGATAAGGAGGTACAAAAAAGAGGTTTTCAGACTTTCAGTTTTCATGTTATTTTTCATGCTAAAATGTTGTGATACAGCATTCGACTCTGCTGTAAGGCTCACAGGGGCCCCTCTCTTTCTGCTTTTCTGTCTATGTCTGTTTCTATCTTAATCCTGAGAGAGCGTACAAGCAGAGGCTTGACATGTTGGTGAGGTTGTTATACTCACTTGTCAGTTTGCGTATCTGTTTGTCTTTCTGTGTCTTGGGAGATGTGTGAGATTGAGAGTCTGTCATTATCTTCACTATCTTATGTCTCTCTTTCCCATCTTCCCCTTTGTCTAAATCCCAAGTATGGGCAGAGCTAGACATGTCAGCTACAAGAAAGTCACTTGTTAGGTTTCCATCTAATCTCACCCCTCCAGCCTGTGAGCCTCTGGTGTTTGTTGGTATCGACTGGCAGCTTTTCACAGGTCAATAAACTCACCTGTTGGCTTCAGGGTGTCGGCAAGTTACATCAAGGCAACACTTTTTAAGGCCAGGTATAATGACATAGAAAACCAAAATCCACTCTGAAGAGTTTGTAAAAATGATGTAACATAAGACAGCATGAGTGAGACCTTTATACAGGACAATAATACTGCTATAAGAGTGCATTTATTTTTTTACATTATGCAACATGTCCACTTGTAAGGCTTTGAATTTAGAAAACCTAATTTGTCTTCTTCACTACTGAAACTTAAATTGTTAAATGTGCATATTTGGAATCACTGCTTTATTCTTTCTACATGTTTTACAAAAACATGAGACAAATATTTCTGTAAGTGAAGCAAAAGCTACAGCATCCTACAGAAATAATCTAAAACTAAATTGGTTTGGAGGGCAGAATAATGGTTCATTTCAATTTGACTTCACTGAGATGCATAAAAAGGAAACCAAACATTCGACCCCAAGAGTTATTGTACATTCAGGGTTTGCATGCAAGCTGATGAATTAATAATGAACAAAGATTCTGTGGTCAATCAGTATCTCATACAGAAAATGTGCTAGCCAAGTTGGCAACGGTAGTTGGTCCACTAAAATGTCTTGACAAATATTACAGCAATTGCTATAAAATATGTTATATTTGTGATCTCTAGAGGATGAATCTTATTGCAGTTGCAGTCCTCTGACCTATCTATGGTGCCAAAATATAGAGTGCAATGTCCTGACAGCTGTTACAATAGAACTGATAATAAAGGTCCCCAGAGGAATATCCTCAATGTTATTAGGTCCATTTTCAAATAGTGCAACCATAGGTCAAAAGTAAAGCATCCACAAAATATCCATCATCTGTAAAATGTATCCGCTCAACATTTGGTACAGGCTCAATGAGGACTTGATTTAACGCCTTGTTGATGCCTTGTCTTGACGATTTGATCAAGGGAAAGTGCACCCTGTATTGAGAGAAATGACATGCAGATTTGAAGTAGCTTTAATTACTCTTACAGCCATAAAATGTATCCCCTTCACCTATCCTTCTTTCAGCAATAACTTGAACTGTGTTCCACACATGGCTACATGCAGCTTTAAGACATTTCTCAATCACAATGTACACACCTGGTATTAACATGTGGTTTTTGTGATCTGATCTCAAGTGGACAGCTCTGTGCAGATGTGAAAGCACTCTGATCAGATATAATTATATACAGTATAACCTTAACATTTTAAGGTCTTGACCTTCAATGTAAAGTGCCTTGAGATAATGTATATTATGATTTAGCGCTATACAAATATAATATAATTGAATTGAATATAGATCCGATCCCGCCAGACCACATTCGGAGGTGGTCTGGGTCACATGTCTCCACATTCGTTTAACAGTGTGAACGCAAAATCTGTCCTGGGCCACATATGAAGGACTTCCTACTCAGCTGATGTCCTCTGATCCGCTGCAGTTTCACTATGAATCAAACATATTTTTTCTCTTCTTGTTGATTTCTGTGTGACCACCGCCACAATATCAACACACTCAGAGCTGTCCACTTGAGCTGTGATCGGATCACAAAAACCACATGCTTATACAAGGTGTGTATTGGGCCTTAGACATATAAAATCAATCATCTATACAACTTATCCTTTTTTAAGGGTAAGGGAGAGCACAGAAAGATTTGCTGCCAACTGGAATTCAAATCAACAGTTCAAACCGCTGCTGCATCGTGTTGCCCTGGTGATGCAACCCATGCTTTTTGTAAGGACATAAATTTCACGCATAGTACATGTGACAAATTTTTACATATTGTGATATTTGTTTTTTGGATAGTTCACTTGAAACATATTTTTTAGATTGAAAATGTCACAAGTGAAAATTACATTTTATATAGAATTGGTATTTTCATGCATTAATTATGTCCCTACAAGTGAATTTAAAATATTTTGATTGTTGTGTATTAACAGAGCAGTGGTGCAGTCTCTTTACCTTTTACAGTGCACTGTGAAGGAGTGAATCCAGACTAAGATTGGCAGATGTTGTTGTTATGATCATCATGTTATCATCATCATTATCATCATCATCGTTATCATCATCATCGTTATCATCATCATCGTTATCATCATCATCGTTATCATCATCATCGTTATCATCATCAACAATCTTCTTGGATCTGTTCTTGTAATGAGCTCCTAGCATCATGAAAATGATTGCATAGACTGACACACACACACACACACACACACACACACACACACACACACACTCTCACACACACACACACACACACAGAACAGCTGGCATCTGTTCGGGTATGGTATCTTTATTGAAGGGGACATCATATGCCTTCTATCTCTACTTCATATATATCTTACTCTGTATGTCTTCATCACCACTCTTTCTTTCCATCTCTATTATCCACATGCCACATCATCTTGAGTCTACCTACAGAATACACACACACACACCCTTAAACTGGCTCTGGTGTTTCCAACTACCCCCACTGTCACCTCCTCTGTTTCTTGGCTGCCAAACAAATGCCCTCTAGTTTACCATCCAGCCATTCAAGGATACACACACTTCTTTTCATGTCTGCTTCACAGAGTTGACTTGAGAGAATATCAAAGATCCCACCATTCACAATGATTCTCCTGTATGAAGATAGCTTTCCTGGGTATTGAATGTTTGCATGTGTACAGGTAAAAAAAAACAAGAGAGGACTTTTTAAGTTTGTTCATGCCATAAAGAAGAAGAAAAAGATGGGAAAAGCTGCACCAAAACCTTGTTGGCCTCCCCCATCTTCTTTAACTGTTGTGGTTAAAAAATCTCTCTTCTGTGAGAACAAACAAGCCTTTATTTCCTGGTATCCAAGTTGTCTGTGGAATGTTCTCAATACCTTTGGAGAAGTAAATGCTCTTAAAAACGTAAAGTTCTTTGGCAAATCTTTCGAATAGCTTTTTCTGTGAAAAAGCTGTGGTAGAAGGCCAGTTAACTTATATTAAGCACATTCACAAATCACAATTTGTCTCACAGGGCTTAACAAGACATTGTCTGCCCTTAACCCTCAGCCAGAGCAAGGATAAACTACTAACAAAGAAAACTAAAAACCCTATTAACAGTGAGGACATTTTTTTTTAGAAACCTCAGAGAGAGCCACATGTGAGGGATCCCTCTCTCAGGACAGACAGAAGGGCAATAGAAGGCTCAGGTAACAGGGCTCATCAACAAAATAACAATGTTTATAACATTAATGAGAGAAGACAGCATCTAACATAAATAAGAGTTGTATTTATGTTTAAAGCAGGGGTCTTCAACGTTTTTCAGGCCAAGGACCCCCAAACTGATGGAGAGATGGAGCAGGGACCCCCTACTATATATATTCTATAAAATTGTGTTTTATATTAAACTGGGCCTAGTGCCATGTATAAACATAGCTACCCTGTTATTGTGCATTCAATACTAAGCTATTCAAATAATACACAGGTTCATAAAGAATTGTCTAATCAACCAAAAAGTTTGCGACCCCCCTGCAGTACCTGTTGAAGACCTCTGGTTTAAAGGATTTATACATAAGAAAATGCCTGACAGAGATGAAGGGAGCAGTAATGACAATTGCAATGATAGGTATTCAAGTAATTGTAGTATATGTGAGTAGGCATATGTATATCCAAGCAATAGTTGCTGCCACCACCATCACGATCCACCGCCACGATCAGCTGCCACCAGGATCACGATTACGATCCATTATCAATCATCACGGTCACGATCCACAATCTATGATTCACAATCCTCCATCACAGCCACCATCATATTTTACCATCAGGACTACAATCTACCATCACAGTCACAATCCATGATCTCGATCAACTATAACGATCCACAATGTGGCCGCAGCAGCCATCTTGGATCTGCAAACGATAAAGCACAAGGACCTCAGGGAAGAAGTCAAGTCAGTAACATGTATTGATGAGACATTCATGAGATGGAGAGGTAGAAGAAGAATGGGAAAAACAACTTCAATATTTCATGTGTCCTCTTACAATCTAGGCCTATAGCAGCAAAACTAAGAGCTGGTCCACCTGAACCAGCACCAACTATAAGCTTTATCAAAAAGGAAGGTTTTAAGCCGACTTCTTAACACAGAGGGTGTCTGCCTCCCGCATTGAAACTGGGAGATGATTCTACAGGAGAGGAGCTTGATAGCTGAAGGCTCTGGCTCCTAGTCTACTTCAGGGGACGACAAGTATAATCAAAAGATATGAGAAAAAGATTGTGCCACATTAACTGACCGATTGTCTGCACCTTAAATTCCAGATGAATTCATATGAATTTGTATCTGTGAACATTTTGAACCAAATTATTACAGTCCCTTTTGTCTCTCTCCCTTGATTCTATCCCTATAGTTTATTGATCTCTGAAAGTATGTTTTTAGTTTATGGCATTTGGACAATTTGACACACATATGACAGAGAGTCAATAATAAGAATATCACATTGTCACAATCTCGTTGATTTGAGGGCGGATAAGGGAGGATTATACCCCCCCCTTTTAACTTCACACCTGCCGTCTCCATCCCTTAGAAGAAGAGTGAGTGCAGTGGCAGAAGCTTTGTTCAGTTAAGTAAGTCTCGTCTGTCTGAATAACTGATTTATGAACTTAAAGTTTAAGTTTATGACATTAAATCTCAATTGTTTTAAATTACTGTTAAAATGCTGAATGTTCACATCCAGAGAAGGACTAAAATATTTTTGGCTTACAGGAGTTCTGTGAAATCAAAATCATAAGCACAGTTCCCTCTATTGAGCCCCCCTTCACTGTAAGAGAATGATTTTTTATTTTATTTTATAGTTTTATTTGTTTTACAGCTATACTGACAATATCAAAGGCCTTAAAAATTATGTTATATTTAGGCGCTTAGAAATTGAGTGCCCAGTATCAGTTGCTTTGATTATATTTCCACCTGTTCATATAAACATCCCTCTCACTCAATTCGACATCAAAAGAAGGCATCATACTGATTATCTTGTTTCTAACTCAGTGCAGTTTACTCTTTTCAAGTCTTTATTGTCTTCATATTCTCTTTTCTCCCTGGCTGTGGAAATTTTTCTGACCTTAATCTTTCTCTCTTTCTCCCGTCCATGCCTGACCCTTTTATATAGTGAGTCGCGTCTGACGCCAAGCTGTACAAAAGGTGCTGTCACACACAAAACAATGAGCAAACAGGGAGATGTCTCTGTCTGCTCACACACACAGACACACGTACACAAACAAACGGCCGACCAATGCACTGAACACCAAGCTTAATGTGTTTAGCTGCAGCTGTCTGTATTGATCTGTAAAACCGTGCATTGAAGAAATTCATGATAGTGCTCAGCCTGCCACCGTTAGTTTTACTGTAGTCTAAAATATGATATATAAAGATATAAGAAATATTATGAATATATGTATCGCAAAAAATAGACTTACATCTTACATCTGATCAAATGATTTCCCTTTCTTGTTTCTTATTTTCTTTTCTTCCGTCTTTCATGAACATTTTATTCATAATGATCTATAAATACATTCTGAATAAACAAGAAAATATTGCAAGCCTTTCCTTTTAAATGAAAAACTTGATAAAAATAGGATGATAATAAAAGCAAAAAATAGTCATAAAACTCAAGAATCTTCCCAAATGCATTTTCTGTTAAAAATGCTTGTCATAGTCATGCTGGTTATCCAGTTCATACAATACATTTTATTTATACAGCACCTTTCATACATAAAATGCAGCTCAAAGTGATTTATAATGGCATCAAATAAAATAAAAATCAATAAGAACACGTTAGCAAGAAAACTAAAAGACTTAGGATAAACAAATTAAAAAAAACAAGCAAAAGGTATAATAATATAAATACAATAAATACGTTGGTGTTAAAAAAAGAATATGCGATTATTTAAAAGCAAGATCATAGAAATAGGTCTTGAGTTGTTTCTTAAAACTATCAACAGAAGAAGCTTTTCTGATGTGTGGTGGAAGTTTGTTCCAAACCTTTGGTGCATGGCAAGAGAAAGCTGCTTCCCAAAACTTTTTATAGTTTGTTTAGGGGATATTGAGCCAGCCCACGGTAGAAAATCTAAGGGAACGGTTTGGAACATACTCTGATAGACACTCAGAAATATTTGATGGGGGGCTTACCATTAAGAGACTTAAAAACAAGTAAAATAATTTAAAAAATCAATCCACAGTGATACTGGAAGCCAGTGTAAAGATGCTAAAACCGGAGTCGTGTGATCTCTTTTCATATTTTTCGTTAAAACCCTGGCTGCTGAATTTTGTACAAACTGGAGCCGATCAATGTTTTTTTTATCAATAGTCTGGGCGAGAAAGTATAAAAACATGAGTCAACTATTTGGTACCTTCCAAAGAGAAAGCCTGAGTGAGGTACGGGCTTAATCTAGCAAAGTTTCTTAAATAATAAAAGGCAATCTTTGTGACATTGTTTTTGTGTGAATTAAAATCTAGTTCTGAGTCAAGTGTAACATCCAGGTTCTTTACCTTTGATTTGTTTTGATGCACCAGACTTCCAAGTTTGCTAATAATGTTTTGTCTCTGATTATCAGTACCAACTACAAGAATTTCTGTTTTATCTTCGTTTAATTAGAGTAGATTGTTGCTCATCCATTTTTCCATTTGGAGCATCAGGGTCATCTGGCGCTACATGGTAAATGGTAAATGGTTTGTATTTATATAGAGCTTTTCTAGTCTGGATGACCACTTAAAGTGCGTTACCACCCCTCATCCACAGCCTCTTAGAGATAGATATAATTGAGTATCATCAGCATAACAATGATAATTCACACCATGGTCACTAATAATATTTCCCAGTGGTAACATATATAAGCAAAATAGTAAAGGACCAAGAATGGAGCCCTGTTGAATGCCGAAAAGGTTATCATGCTTTTGTGATACTTGGTCACCGAGGCTAACAAAATATGCTCTGCCAGTAAGGTATGTTTTGAACCAGTTTAGAGCTGTGCCTTTGATACCGATACAACCTTCGAGTCAGTGTAAAAGGATCTTGTGATCTATTGTGTCAAATGCAGCAGATAAGTCGAAGAGCATCAGAATAGATGCATTTTTCTTATTTTCGGTTACTCAAAGGTGATTTATTATTGTCACACCAGTGCTGTTTCAGTGCTGTGTCCCTTTCTAAAACCAGACTGAAATCGGTCGTGTTTATGGTTCATATGTAGGAACGCATCCAACTGTAGAGATATGGCCTTTTCCAGAATTTTACTAAGGAAAGGCAGGTTGGAAATGGGTCTGTAGTTGTTCAGCATAGAGGAATAAAGATAATTTTTTTTAGGAATGGGCTTTACCAGAGCTGTTCTAAGTGCATCTGGAAAGATGTCTGTTTGTAGTGAGCAATTTAAAATGTCTAAAAGATCGAGAATAAAACCTTTTTAAAACTAGACAGAATTGCATCCAGTGAGCATGTGGAAGACTTCAGTTGCACAATACTGATTCTTTTAAAATAATTTAAAGTTGTCTGGAAAGAGGTTGGGGTTGAGTTATTTGGTGTTCCTTGGTGTTTTACAATACTGGCATGGATACTTATTATCTTGTTTTCAAAAAATTCCGCAAACTCTTCACATTTTGATTGTAAGACAGGACATGTATCTTCCGAAGGCTGCGACGGATTTAAAAGGTGATTGATTGTTGAAAATAAAAACCTAGGATTGTTTCTGCTTTCATTTATAACCTTAGAGAAATATGCCTGTCTCTCACAGCGCACAGCTTTGTAGTAAGTGAGGAGCGATCTTGTAAAAATCTCTCTGTGGATTTTTAATTAGCTTTGTATCCACATTTTGTCAGCTCTACGGCATTCCTTCTTCAGTAGGCATATTCTTTAATTTTTCCATGGCATTAGTTTGGTCTGTGATTTATTTTTAGATTGTTCATGTCGAGAGCTGATCTTAATTTAGAGTTAAAATAATTTACTTTTTCATGTATAGATTTAAAATCCCCGGAGAGAGCTTGATTTTGCATGTGAGTACAGAACTTGTCAGCTGAGGATGAACATTGATAGCGTCTGTTAATGAGATATTCTGTATAATTTTTTCTTGTGCCATCTATGGTCACATCAGAAAACAAACATTAGCGATCTCACAGGTTGGTATCAACAATCTTTTAAACTAAACAGATAACCAACAACACAAATATTTATCAATCCCAAATGACAGAACGGAGCATTAGTGGTAATTGCTTCACAACTACTTTGAAACCTGGATTATTAAATTGCTGTTTGTATCTTCCTGACATGCAGTCATGGGAGTTACCTGAAAATCAGCTTGCCTAGATTCTGTGGTAGAAACATTGCCTTTTCACTGTCATTTGTCAATACCCAAATGCTGTATATTAACTACTACTTACCTTGCAATTTGATTTTGTATTATAGTATAACCCATTTGTGCATGAAATCTTGAAAGATTTTCTTTTCTGATGACATTTAGTCCAGTAGTAGGTAACATCGTGGGATCAAATTTGAGTTTGTTTGGGTGAGTGTGTTGTTGTGCTAGCTAGCTGGCTAGCTACATTTAGAGAGGCTTGTCACTTCCTTTCCTCCATGGCTACTGTTAGCCATGGGTAAGAAGTTCTAAAGCGAGTTAAGGCAAAACAGAGCATCACGACAGGTACGAATTTGAAAAAGCACAACATGGAGAAAGGTTACTGAGATTAATCAGGCAGAATGTAACAGCTCAGTCGGATAATATTTTGAAATTGTGTGTGTGTGTGTGTGTGTGTGTGTGTGGTTATGTACTGTTGAACTGATTCTTAAGGTTCATATTTAATTTCTGTGTTTTATTTTAAGTGTTTATACTTTTAACGTTTTAATTGCTACAGATAAAAGATACAATAAAAAAAAAATGTGTGACAGTTTTTTGTGATATGTTACTGCATACATAAAAAATGTATGCAGTACTGCCTGTTACAGTAGTCTTTACCAAACCAAAAGTACTTCCTTATAAATAGATAAATGGCTTTTTGTCAGCATTATTACAGCATTAAATACGCACTCAAGGTAGTGGAACACTCACTGACAAAACAATGATGACAGCTCTCTGCTTTGAGAAAGACCTGTGTTTTGTTTACTCATTCTCCTAGTACTCCAATGCAGTATACATTTCACCACCCTTACATTTCCACATGGTATGTTAGCCAGAAGACACTATTCCGTGTAGGTCAAATCTCGGTGAAAACAATTATTTTATATGGGACTGTTATGACCTAGAAAAGGTAATCATAATGTACATAATGCACTATCCCCCATCTTGATTAAAATGGGAATTGATCTGTAAATAACCGGCAGGGAAGGAAATCAAAGGGCCTGTAATTGTGTCTGGCACTCCAATAAGAGGATTTGTGAATGGCCTAACCATAGCAACTTAGACATTTTGAAGACATTTGGCCGCTTGGCAACATGGGTAGGATTAAAGGTCAAATCAATGAAGTCAAGAATCATGGCGATTAGAAATTGGAAGTGTCCAGCAAATTCCATAACCAAGTCCTGGGGAGGTTATACCATTAATTAAGGAAAATCCTATTACATGTCAAAACAAAATTGGGAACCAATGCATAGGGAGACAACCACTTCCAGCACTGGGAGAAAGCAGGCAAAGTGCAGGGAAGTGAGATGATTCAGCTGTCACACCTGTGGGAGCAAGGGCAATGAGCAAGGCTATGGAACTGATAAAGTGTTACAGTACCTGACAAAGCAGATGATAAGGATTTGAGCTTTTTGTATCTTTCTTTCATGCTCCAGTGAGTATACAACACTCTTCCAACCCTAACAAACCTGCACAGGTAAGGAATAAGGGAGGATCCTCTGTACAAGTTAAGCAGAGAGAGAGAGAGAGACAGTGAGGGCAAGAGCGGCCAATTGTTGCACATACTAGCTAGGAATCAAATCAAATCAAATCTTATTTGTATAGCCCATATCAACAAATCACAATTTGTCTCATGTCTCACAGTGTGACATCCTCTGCCCTTAACCCTCAACCAGAGTAAGGAAAAACTACTAAAAAAGGGTAAAAGAATGTAGAAATATCAGAGAGAGCCACATGGGAAGGATCCCTCTCCCAGGATGGACAGAAGTGCAATAGATGCCACGTAGGAACAAAAGTAAACTTTGCCACGGGATATAATAGTGGCAATCCAAGGTCTTTAGAGCACTTACTGTGATCCTGGGCTGAGGAGACAGTAAAAAGACATATACATGTAAGATCAGATCCATCCGTCAGCAAGGAGATAAAGCCACCATCTCCCAAGAAGATCAAAAAAAGCCCCCTGCAGCTGGTACAATAATGGTAGAGAAGGTTGGACTTGGTGAGAAAACTTTTTTTCCCAGCGCCCAAACATCTCTGAGGCCTAACACAGTGGTATGGTTGGAGGAGGTAAATAGGATAAGGAATAATATGCTGATTAATTGGGCAGTGCTGTGGGAAGACAGATGTGAGGAGGCCTCAGAGAGGAAGGCAAGATACTCAGACCTAGTCTAACAATGACAACAGGACGGGTGGTAGGCCCAGGTATTTCCATTTAAGGTTGGCTGGTTTTCTTGTGGTGTTGAGTTGAGCTGGAAGCCAGGAGAAGGGCCATCACTGCCGACCTGCAAATAGAAAGATGTTGTAGTTCAAGGTCAATTTATTACGTACTTTTAAAAAAAAACTAAAGTTGTTAGTGTTTACACATAAATGAGTACATGTATGTTTCCATACCCACATACCATACCCACTCCCAAACACGCTTACACACTCAGCTCTATAGTAGTAGTATCTAGATTTGTATACAGTGTTGGGTATTGAAGATTCATTTCTGAGGTCCTGGTTAAGGTTAGGCTGTTCACAATGAATGGAAGTCAATGCAAAGTCCTAATAAGGATAGGATAAGGTGTGTTTGACTGTGTGTGTGTGTCTCTCTCTCTCTTTTTCTCTCTTTCTGTGTGTGTGTGTGTGTGTGCACACAATAGAATAATGTGTCTTATCCAACAGAGAGTCTATGCTTATCTCCTTTCACACACTTCATCCCTAGGCTACTTAGACTGCTATCCTGCTGCTCTACACATGGACGTACAAACACAGGTGTGCACATACACGCAAACACACACACACCTCTTCCAGTTTTAACAGTAGATTTTGCATTCATGGCTGTATTAGAAATTATTATGGTGACCATTACGGAAATGGACAAAAAACTATTTAAACACAGATGGTCTGTGCATATTGTGACGGGTGTCAGAAACTGTTGGGAGTGGCACCTGAAATTACAGAATTCTGATTCAGTTTTGTCTTGTTCTGAATTTAATCCACAAGGTTTGACAAAATGACTACGGTCCACACTTTATCTTCACTAGAATGTTAGCTGCAAGGTACATTTTAATTACTATCCAAAGAAAAAAACTATGTACCAAATTTGAAGATTTGGAATTTTTACAGGCCATAGGGCAAGAGCGCTTTCTGAATGGTTTATTGATAATGGAAGTCACCAGTCACTTCTCAGTCACCAGATCTCAACCCAGTTGAACACTTTTGAGAGATTTTGAAATCTTATTAGATAGCGCTCTTCACCACCTTTATCAAATAAGAAGGAAGGAATGGTGTTCATTTATCATTCTCTTATCCAGAGACTTGGAGAATCTATGCTAAAGAGCACTGAAGCTTTTCTGGAGGTACTCTCTGTTTAATTTGTCACCCATCTGTTTATATATATTTATATATGAGGTAATGAAATAAACTTTATGTAAATTTAACCTGTTGCATTCCGATCACCATGGCTTAGTTACGCAGAGTTCTATCTAGACGTGTGAACTTTTGTATATTCCAACACAAACACATAGATTTAAGTTGGTGCGTGTCCAGTCATATGTGACTAGACTTGGGTATCATTTTATCTATTCCAGTTCAGATTCTGCTTATCCATTCCAGTTCTTAATGATTATGATCTTTTATTCCGACATGGTCAATAATTGGTCAAATGTTTAGATAACAAACATTTCAGAGCAAAGACACATTAACTGCATCAAAGAAATTTAGAATGGTCACTGCTTCTCAGAGGTTCAGAGTGTTTGAGTCCACAAAACACTTCTAGAGCCTCAGAAGTAAACTTTGTTAGAGCAGAATCCAATACAATGGAATTCAATGGTGAGTCCTTCTTCAGACGTAATAACACAACAGAGTGAAACATAACATGCCTCCATACTGCTCCTGTGGTCATCCAAGTCTCAGGAAGCCCCGACATTTAAATCTGATTCGGAACAAGGTCATTCACATCATGTTTTAAGTCAAAATGTTCTCTGATATCTTTCCACTAGGTGCATTCAGGGACCGTAGGAAATGCTTACAGCCACTAGCTAGCCACTTCTGTTGGACTTTTAAGCTTAAAACACTGTGTGAATGACCTCGTTTCGAGTCGAATATGAATGTCGGGGCTTCCGGACGGGGCTATGTTTTTTTCTGTTGTTTTATTATGTCTGAAGATAGGTCACTAATCAGCTACACTGTATACCCCTGAAACTCCAAAAGGGTTTTGTGGACTCAAACATTTCACCCACCCCCCCATTGGTAAAGGGGTGAGTAGATAATGAGTGAATTTTCATTTCTGGGTGAACTATCCCTTTAACTCATACTGTTATCAATATTGAGGATAGAACTGTGATTAGATAACTATGGAGGAGGAACAGAGCTTTAGAATAATATGAGAACCATTTCTTTGTGACCTATATTAAGGGAGATATGACCACTGCCCCACAAAAGTTGTAAATTTGTAAGCCCATATCTCCCTTGATTATGATTCCAGACACATGGAATTTTGGCACCATAGTTTTCTCACATGACCAAAACAGCATGAATTGTTTCATTAATATCTGTGACTGTGCTGCCCAAAAGTGTTATGAGAGGCAGAACTGTAGGTGCTTGCTGTGGCTGAGCAGGCTGACACACTCACACTCACAGTCTGCAAGATAAGAAACACAGTACATTGCTCCAAATCAAAGCCATGCTGCCTTAAATGTTTGGCCAGAGGAGCAACCCGACTTGCAGCTAATGAAGTCCTTGTTAAAAAGTACTGTCAGACTTTTGATCATTTACCGGGGTCCATCTTTCACAATGCTGCTTTCACGTTAATCATGCATGCTAAGTGCCAGCTCGTATCAAAACACAGGTTCTGTTACATTGATTTGTGATGAAGACAGACAGGTCCTGGCAAGGAAATAAAAAGCTCCTTGTAGGTAGAGATGTCTTATACTGCATATTGCATATCGCATATTGCATTAAATATATATATATATATATATATATATATATGGCATTTGCCCTCCTTTTAATTTGGAACCAGGTTTTGATTCCCAACCCAATTTGTGATGTTATCAAAGAAAATTAACTAAGGAAGCCAGCCATGTTCATCACTTCAATTTGTGAGGTTGACGAGCATTTCAGAAAAGGAAGCGTTGGGCTTTTTTTCTCATATTTAGAAGATTCAAACAGCTCCTATCTCTACACTACTGACACTTTCAGGTCAGTTTACTCAGTTGGGAACCTTCCTACTAAATAATGACTGTTTGATCACACACCAAGACTCAAGTCTGCCATCCACCATGACACCTAAAGGTTAACAGCTCAACATGAAGCACCTGCATATATCACACTGGGGCTGGTGGAAACATGCACAAGCTACCGGTCTCTCACTGTGTCTGATACACACACTCACATACACACAAGCACAGGCATCAGAGGGTCTTTGTAGTGTGTGTGTCGGTGTGTTTGTGTGTGGGGTATGTCAGATTGACAATGCAGATGTTAAGCTCAGCCCAGGTGACTGACTCACTCCCTTTCTCTCTGTCCTCCACAATACAAAAATCCATAATTCAACTGTCATTGCTGTACCCCACAGCAAACCCTATCGCTGTGTGTGTGTGTGTGTGTGTGTGTGTGTGTGTGTGTGTGTGTGTGTTCATTGTTTTCTGACAACATTTTCTCTCACTCTCTCCCCACCAGGTAAATCCCTGCCAGCCTTCTCACCTGCAGTACACTAAAAGTAAGAAAATCAATACTTGTGATCTGTGTTTCTTTCTGTCTCCCCTCCTCATGCCCTTGTGCTCTGTCTTTGCTCTGCGGTTTTACACACACACACACACACACACACACACACACACACACACACACACACACACACACACACCAACGGCAATCACATATGGGGCCGACATTTTTTTTATACCTTTATTCATAAGATCCATAGAAAAAAAATGGTGGATAGATGTGTGACTGAATTTCTATGTTGTTGTAGTTCAGCAAGTAGGCCAAAACATGATACACTAGCCTTCAAAAACTCCTGCAGGTTGATTTAGTGCTGACTAAGTCTTAAATCCTGTATGTAAAATGTAAATCCACAAGTTTAAAACTGAGATGCACAAAAGCCTTTTCAATTCCCTGAAAAAAATTATGCACAAATGCTTGTTTGGAAGTTGCAAATGTTAGGAAGCTATTCACACACAGTTTTGGTTAATTTAATCTATTGAAAGCTATTCTATATGGAATTTATGCTTTTTCAGATCAAGTTGTGTTTTTTATATATGTGGAAGGTGGTTTATATATACAGATACACATTCACACGCAGATTGTCTATCTACCCACTCAGAGATCTTGAGGGAAATCATACGGATTAGCTATGCATGATGGGGAAGAGTTATCATGTGATGCACCTATCTTAACCAAGTGGGGTTGGAAAGAAGTAAGGACCTAAATACTAAATAAATGTGTTCATTCACATCACCTTTGCCATTTTAGTGTTATTTCTCTGGGTTGTATAAAAACCTGTCATTCAGCTTTCACTGTGGTCAATTTTGGTTTTTTTCTGACTTGTTAAGCTGTCAGTTTTTTTCATGCAAAGGAGCAAAAGCCTGTTGCCTGAATTTCAATCACCTGGTTAAACCTGTAAAGAGCAGGACCTAAACAAGGAGGAAAAAATCGTGAAAAATGTATGTGAAGAGGGTCTGTAATTCATCTCTACCAGCCTGACGTTTAAGGATGTTTCTGTCAGGATGCTGACAAAAGGAAAACAGAAAAAGATTCAAAGAAAGAGCAGAATAGAAAGGAAAAAGAAATTAAACCATCCAGGCCTTGGTGGCTTAATCCACCTGAGCTGGTTGTAGAAAGAGGGGTGAAAATAAGGAGTGGAACAAAGTGACATGCATAGAAGAAATCCAGACAAAGAGATGGTGACAGGAGAGAGAAGATGGGCAGTCAACCGTGAGTCCAAAAGTGAGAGAGAGGGACTGCTAATCTCAATTGACCTTCATACCCAGAGACCTCTGTGTCAGTCAAAGGATGTAACAGGGGTTTAAGTGATGACACTACTTCATTTGGTGTCTTTAGTTTTTCGGGCGGGGATTTGTTCTCTAAGAATTTGTAGTTCACATCTTAGAAGGTACGAGGAATCAAATCTAACATTATGGTAATTTGAACACATGAGCAATAACTTTGAGCTCATTGTAAACATATTTCCATAATTTTTCATTTTGTCACTATACTCAGTTTTTTTTTAAGGTCAATGAAACTTACACAAAATCTTAACCTTTACATAACTTATACAAATTTGCCAAACAACAACTCTGTTAACTTCATCAACCCTAACTGTAATATATTAAAATCAATACTGGACGAATAAGTAAAATACAGTTGAGGTATAATTTTACATTTACAAATAATCTGTTGTTTGTTGTCCGTTTCTCTTGAAGTGCTTATGATTGTATTGTTCTGTTGAGTCTATTACTGTAAGCTAAATGTAAAGGATAATCTACTGAAGTATATATTGTCATGTTTAGAGTTTCGGGCAGACCCCAAAGCAGAACAAAACGGCAGGACAGGTATGGATTGTGAAATTTAAACAGGCTGGCTGCCAAACAAGCAAACAAACTACAGAAAAATAAGAAGACGAACTGACAACGCAGAGCGGGGACCACAGAGACTGTTTACACAAAGGAGGCAAGGATAATAGAATCTAGGTGTGACACATTAGATCAGGTCCACACAATCACGTGAGCTCGAAAGTCAGTTGAAAAAGAGAGACACACAAGGAAAGAAGCTTCTGAGTAAGGAGACAGGTGCATTGTAAATGGTAAATGTTTTGTATTTATATAGTGCTTTTCTAGTGACCACTCAAAGCTCTTTACAGTACAGTTTTTTACATTCACCCATTCACCCATTCACCCATACAGTGCATCTATTAGCAGCACTTTGTTGTTCTATGAGGGGCAATTCGGGGTTCAGCATCTTGCTGCAGATGGGGAAGACTGGGGATCGAACTGCCGACCTTCAGGTTGGCAGACGACCACTCTACCCCTCAGCCACAGCCGCCCTTGTGGGTGTTGTAGTATCTCTACCTTTTAGGGAGAAGAGAATACCTTCTTTAAATACTTGCAGTAAACTCTATTAACTTGACTGGACTCAACTGAATCAAGTCTAAAAAGTTGGAGAGGAGGGCATTTTTTTGGTTAGTTTTTTGTAATTGACCATGATAATTTGGCATAAAATATTGATGGCTATATTAATACTGTAGAACTATTTAATTTTGTATAAGAGCATGCTGACCCATACGGAACCAAGAAATTGCAGACCTGAACCACAACTGAATTTTGTCAGTAATTAGAAAGCTGGTCCCAGATCCATGCAGAACTATGACATGTTGGATCTTAACACAGCACGGAGACACAGATCCTATCTTCCCGGATTTAATAACTGATTGGTATTAACATGTAACAATAACTTGCTATGGAAGTTAGTCACCTTCTCTCCTGTGCCTGGCTGTGAAGCATATAATCCAACCTCCTTGCCTATAAAGTTGGTCAAATACACCTTGGTTTTTCCTTCATGCCAGCCCACTCGCTATTTCAGCCTAAAAGTAACTCGCGGTCATGACCATGGGTGACATATGTACTAATTAAGAATCTGCATTTTGCTTTAAAAAGTTAACTTTGACTGTTTGCTCTTTGGAACTACAGTAGTAATATTGTATGCATTGCAATGGCTGCTAACATTACTCTTGAAAATGTTGAATTTTGTGAGTTCTCTATAGCTTGGTACCAACTTGGGTCCACAGATTTACTTTGCAGAGTTGCAGTTTTCTTGCAGTTGCTTATGCACAAAGCACTGCCATCACGAGCAGCACTGTCTAGTATGGGCCAGCTCTGCTTGGATCAACATATAATGAAACATTAAAAAGAGACCCCTATGTCCCAAGGTTCAAGTGGACCTTACATGAAATTCAACCTTGATGACTTGCACTTAGCTAATGGGGACTAGAGACTCAACAGGGACACAAGGTTTCATTCAGGCATTGTATTGTATATTGTACTGTGTTTTAGTAATGAATTGTGTACTTGTATTGCATATAAGAGTTTGGTGACTGAAATAGCTCCTGAAGTAATCCCTGGCATTCTTGTATTCCTTGACAATATGGACATCATCAGATCCCTCAGTACATCAGTACACTTCCTGTTAGTAGAGTAGAAGTACCTAAGATGATGAGACTGAATAACATTTGCCCATCTATCCGTCTTTGAACTGCTGACATACACACACAAATGTATCCACATACATGTTTCAATGTGGCATTTAAGTAAATGACATGGAAATAAAATTAGAAATGGAGCAGCGTATTGAAAGGCCCCTTGACATTTGCAGCCTGATGTGGGAGATTTTACGATGCAGAGCGAGGGCTTTTTAAATATAACTATTTCACAGTTAGACCAGCATTACAGCCATCTTACTTTAATTATCACGTGTCTTCACCATGGCATTACACTGGGTCACTCAGCTCAACAAGAAATCCAACTGTCCTTGGAAGACATTGAAAAATAAAAGTAGAGTTTAATTCTTTAAGAGGTAATACTTAAATCTGTCTGTCTTTTTTCGATGAAATGTAATTGTAAATTCAGAAACTTCTTATCAGGATTATGAACACCAAAGAAAAAATATAGCCATGATTTATTTCAATGAATTGATCTTTGATAAAATTTGACCTATACAGTCTAATTGCTGACCTCCACACTACACTGTCCATTTGTTGCTACAGTTACATGAAAGCCATAATACAATATAAAAATGGAGAGAAATTGATGGTTTACTGAACATTTAAAGGTTGTTTGTTTTATCAAAATCACTAACATGATGATTTTCTCCCTTCCTTCCTCACATTGCCATACGGCTCTTCCCATATGCCCCATCCCAGCAGTACTTCTGCTACAAGCAAACTAGGAAATATGAACAAAACATGGTATTGGCTAAATGAGGAATAGTGTGAATTAATGATCTCCCCTGCAAGCTGTTAGAATGTTTAATCGCCTCTATCTCTGACAGCATGCTTTCAACAGCAACACCTGTTGTAGGGCATTGGCAATTAGTTCCATCCCCTCTAGAAGAGAGATTTATGAGCTTAAACCAGCAGAATTATAGTTTATGGTGAGCAGTGTTCCACAGTGATAGACATTTTCACACAGGGGCTTCAATTCCAGCTCTATATTCATGCCAGCAATAATAGATGTATAAATAATAACAGTGAACAGTGTTCAAAACATCCAGCACCTAGATCAAACGTTTTTGGGGTGATCTAGTTGAACTTGTTTTGAGTTGGGTTGGGGTGAGGTGAGGTGAAAGGAACTTTACAAAATATTATATGACTTATTATATATCTCAAACTAATGATCAGAATTAATAGAGCTGATGTGTGTTTCCTACGTCTCAACATAACATTTTTTAAATATATGACCTGATTAATAGAGGCGTGAAAACATGAATTTAATGTTCTAAAATTATACTTTGCATTTGTCAGATAAATATATATCAGCAAAATATATTCATTCAGCACATGCAGCCTTCCACATACAACAGTCTCAAGAGGTATTACTCAGAAATGAGCCAGAGGCAAAAACATCCAGTGAGCAGCAGTTACTGTATGTGAATGGAAACGCCTCACTGAATGGTCAGGGTGTTTGGAGCTGCCAGAAAGGATGAAGCAACTTAGACCCCCCCCCCCCCTCTTTTCTGTTATTCAATTTGGTTTATTTAATCAGACAATGTTGATCATGAAATATTGCTTGTCTGCAGCAACAGCTCAGTTGTCCTGAATGGAGATTTCGTCATCTTCATGTGGAGCCTTGCAGATGGAAAAGAGAACATAAATGATTTACTTTAAATTAAGGAGAACAGTGATTTGTGTTGATTAACAGTGATCACAAAAAGCAATCAGCATGTGTCGTCAATTGTCAGTAATTGATCTGATCGCCAATCAGTAGAGCATATGGTGTGTAGGACACTTAAAATTAGGCAGTCAACCACAGTCTAAAGCGGCCATATGAAAAATGTAACACCACAGTACGTTACAGTACACCCAGTGAAAAACACACAACTCCAGCAACAGCAGAATGTCAGTGAAAATAAAGTCTTCACCGGTAATTGTTTCAAATTACCTGTAATACAACTGGTGATTGCGATATGAATACAAACCATTTACCATTTATTCTCTACCAGTGACTGTTTCTTAGCAACTGCAGGAATTATGAGACCTTTAAATATTGGACAAAGGAAACACAGAGCTATAGTTTTCCAAATGGGACATATGGAAAATGAGCTGGTTCTGACTGCCACAACAATAAGGGAAACATCCACCTCTGTTACATTTATATAAAGATATTTGAAATAGTTATGTATTCTAAAATGTGTTTTCACTTTATTATTGGTTATTGAGTGTATCATGAAAGTAAAATGAAATCTACATCATAGTAAAGAGATGTATTCCCAAAATGACTAATTTACAATACTCTATGTAAATCAAATAAAATAATGAATGAAATATGGTAATGTTATGTAACAAGTTATGTTAAACATTTTTAATATTACAAAATACAAGGAGATATTACAGCATTTTATGATTCAAGATTTGAAAAAAAGATAGAGGTTTAATAGAGTAAGCTGTAAAATATGACAAATCTACTCGTCAACAAGTTAATAGGCAGAAATTCTGAAGTCTTGTACTTTCAGAGAAATTATTTTTTTTAAAGAATATTTGGAACACACACACACACACACACACACAGACACACTCGTCAGAAATTGCCTGAAAAGTATAGATGGTCCTGACGGAGAGCGTATTGATTAAATCATTACACCACTAATTGACTGAAGGCATTGATCCAGGCTCAACACACCTTTAAAACACAACACAAAGCAACACAAAGAGGGCAGATGCTATACTTCCTGCTTTTGTGTGGGGTTTTCTAATTGTCCATTTGCCTACTGCCAACACAAATGCCCCATATAGCTTCATTCCATTCTTTATTACCATCACCGTTTTTGTCTTTT
Organism: Hippoglossus hippoglossus; assembly: GCF_009819705.1. NCBI lineage: Eukaryota > Metazoa > Chordata > Actinopteri > Pleuronectiformes > Pleuronectidae > Hippoglossus > Hippoglossus hippoglossus. The sequence goes on along the minus strand of NC_047151.1, from coordinate 1,343,373 downwards.
TTCTGTCACACACGCACACACACACAGGTCATTCATGCGTATGTGAAAAGCACACTCTGGAGCCTTGAGACCCACCACAATTTAAACATCCATTAATGCTTAATGAAAGCCGTGAAACTGATGAAAATGATTGATTCGATTTTATTAGCTCCTCTGTGGGAAGGTGAGAATGGCCTTTTGTTAACTGATTAGATTGCAATAAATAAGTAATTGGATCGGGGGTAGAGACAACTTCCTTATCCAAGGATTTGAAACTGAATAAATGTAGTTTCTTTAGCCTCAAAAAACCTGTTGCTGTCTCTCTGTCGTGTCATCCTTGCATATAAATCCTACTATCTTACCAGTGAGGTTACAAGCTTCTTGCAAGGGGCCTGAGTGAGCAGTGACATGCAATTGCACAGACGATGCTACTCCGGCTGTCTGTGGTGGCCTCTGCTGCTTGACTTGGCTGGCAGGGAAGCAGGTGAGTCTGCCAATTTGTTTTGCAGTGTAAAGGCCTGTCCCTGCAAAGTTTTGAGAAAGCATAGCTTTTATATGAGCTTTGGCCTTCACCCACGAGTAAACGGCTTTGTAGACTGCTGAAAAGTGAGGTTTTGCAAAACTACATGCGGTTGAAGATGTTTTCAGAGTTGCAGTCGTGTAGAATAAGTAACACTCTTGGTCTTAAAATCCACCAGTAGGTAACTAGCAGAATATTTCATGTATTAAAACTGTGTAGCACTAAAACCACTTTGCACTGAAACAATTAGCTGAATATTTATAACAATAATAATAATAATAATAATAATGTTCCATCCAATTTGAAGCCAACTTTTAACCCTGCTCACAAATAATGTTTATTGTTGAAATCTAGCACTGAGCATATAGTGTCTGACCTCTGGCATTATTATCTGTGATTGTATTTGGTAACGTGTCTGACCTCTGGCATTATTATTTGTGATGTTTCCCTAAAGGCTGACCATTGGAAAAGCCCTTTGAAGTCTGACATTTAGAGAGGATAGTCATCATTTTGTTTTATCTAGATTCAGATGTGCATGCAAACACACACACACACGGGCGCATACACACACACACACACACACACACACACACACACACAATTTTAACCCTTAAACATCCCTTTGAAGATGTGAGGACATCTCACATTTCCGAACAATGCCAAACAATCTTCACAAGGATGGCTTTGAACAACAATCTTTCTGCCTAACCATAGAAAGACATACACACACACAAATGAGATGATTTACACCCACAACGGGGTAAATTTCACGTCATCTTTCTCAGCTGCACAGAAAAAAAACAACTAAGAAACCAAGGTTAATTTTTGCAGCACACAGTATGCTGTATACAGTATATACATGCACAGCTCTGTGCCTGCTAACATGGGTGAAACAAGGATATATAATGCACACATATAAAGAATAAAGAGAGTAAAACAGATTTACAACATGCAAACAACAACACCAGCACACCTGTTGATGCTGTAGTGTTGAGTGACTCCTAGTTTGGACCAACTGTACACGGCTATACACAGCAGGTGGCCAATTAGCAGCAACCTGAGGCGGGACCTCCTGCTGGGTTTATAGCTTCTGGCCAATTAGAGAGCTTGATTTATAGCAGCAATACTTATAAATACGCACATGATTGTATAAGCTCTTTTGCACAGGTATATATTGTGAGAAACACATTATACACAGAAAAAAAGAGGCATAAGGATTGTGGCAAGTGCACAAATACACATGTTAATACACACTGCCCCCCATATGTGCTATAATCAGCAATTAGAGCCTTGAGCAGGATCAGTTGTACGTCAGTTTGACCAGCTGTTGCTGTATCAGCAGAGATAAACCTGTTCAATACAGACCTTCAAATGTGGATGGACATGAATATGGTGCACTCAGCCATGAAGCCACTTTTTCCACTTACAGTATTGCAGCAAAAGCTCCCCTGCGACCCCCTGACCAGATAACCAACATATTGAATTGTTACTCTCTGTATTATGTATTTCAATTCCTTGGGCTTTCACTTCTATGATAAAAAAGGCTTTTGTTTGTTTTGAATAATGTATCCAGTGTAGTGTTTAGAATTACTGATAAGTAGAAGTACCCCTAGACATTTCTTGTGTGTATTTTAATTTTGCTCGTCATTTAGTTTATAGAAGAGACTGTATCTGCTGAGAGCTTTTGTAGTACAGGGGACACTCCTGAAGTCCTTTTACCACTCTGTGATGGCATTAGCGATTTACTTTGGAGCAGTGTGTTGCGGCTGCTCGGTCCTGGGATACCCACTTGACCCAGTGGAGAGGTGGGACAGAGGAGAATGAGAGCTAAGCTGTCATCTCTGATGGAGAACCAGTCCCACCCCCTATCGGACAACATCACAGAACTGGGCAGCTCCTTCAGTGACAGATTGATGACACCTGATTGTGTCTGAAGGAGAGGTACTGCAGGTTGTTCCTTCCTACAGCTTTTAGACTTTACAACCAGCTCTGCTCCCAGTAAACAACACACACTAATTCTAGGGTTGCACTATAAAATCTACTAAAACTAACTAATTTAATTTTGCCAAACTCATTTCAATCTGTGCAATTCAAAGTCTTTTGTGCAATCCCGTAGCGCTGTATAAATTCTGATTAAAATATTTTTTAAATTCCTTGTGCTCATATTACATGTTTACTTAAATATTACTTTTACATTCTATTTTCACTATCCCCTTTGCTACTGTAACACAGCAAATTTGATAGTTTGTTATCTGCTTGTGCCAGTCTCTAATCCTTTGCCACCGGCGACTTTCCTATTTTAACAGCAGCTATATTTATTTTATGGCTTTAACTGTCTTGGTAGAATTAGAACAGTGGCAGAATTAGAACTCTTGGATTATAAAGGGACACATATGTCCAGTTTGGGGTAGCAAGAGCCAAGGACACCACTGGCTCCAACTCCAGTCTAGGTACCAGTGTAGATGGGCAACTGGAGTTGCCTGAGATGGTACAGCCTGCTCCATTTCTTTCTTTTGATTTAAAGATTTTTTGGGGCACTTTGCTTTTATTGATTGTACTGAGCGCGCAGGGAAGACATGCAGCAAGCGGCCAGGTGCAACCAAATCTGCAGTCGATGAAGGAGAGCTCAAGCCTCCCTGTTGCTGCCATGTGAACTAGCTGTTTCTGCTGCCATTTATATAAATAGATCCTTACTAAGCTGGTACTGTAGGTGGGTGGCTGTGGAACAGGAGGACATTCACTAATAAGAGGGTTGGTGGTGTGAGCCATGGTCAACTCATCTAGTCCACAAGGACACTTTGACACTGAATGTGCTATCATGTGTGAATGGATGATTGACAGCTAAGCACTGTATACAAGTACTGTGGGAATGTTAATGTGAAAGTGTCAATGTGACCGGCCTTGTAAACTGCTTTCAAGTTTGTTGAGATTAGAAAACTGCTCATTACTTAACTTGATAGTTAGGATAATATTTGATTAAAATTCTAGGTCTCTTTCAAAACTGGACCTCAACAGATCTTATTAAATTTCCTCAGAGTGTGAAAAAAAGGGTCAACCTCTAGGCAACAGGGATTTCAAGAAAGGTCAGAGGTTCAGTAAATACTGTCATCCTCAAAAATTATCCACAGAGCACAATTTGCCCTGCTGGCAGTAACAAAGAAACAGCCAGGGATGTCACTAAATTCACAATGAATTGAACTCAGCGGCTGTGGCTGAGGGGTAGAGCGGTTGTCCTCCAACCTGAAGGTCGACAGTTCAATCCCCCGATCCCATCTGCATGCCGTAGTGTCCTTGGTGCTGAACCCCGAATTGCCCCTCATAGAACAACAAAGTTAATAGATGCACTGTATGAATGTGCGTGTGAATGGGTGAATGTAAAACTGTACTGTAAAGAGCTTTGAGTGGTCATCAAGACTAGAAAAGCGCTATATAAATACAAAACCATTTACCATTCCCTTGTGGGGCTGTGAATAGTCAGTTTTGATAGGTAGACATTAGCAGCTTGAGGGCATTCAGTAGCAAGCCTTTTAACTGACATTATATTCCGCATTGGTGATGAGATTGCCTTTAGATAGAGCAAAACAGCATCATAAGGTACTTAAAAACCCTTTTGGACAGACTTAAAAGTACACAGTGACAGGTGCAATCAAGTATCTGCCATACTCTATGACTTGGCTGCAGATTCTTTTTAGCTAAAGCAAAATTATATGAGAAGGTGAAATGATAATTAGTTTGGCTACTGCTCCTGAATGCAGACTGGCTGTTTCCAATGCTAATGTAGCTTTAGGTATAGGGATAGTTCACCCAGAAATTAACAATCACCCATTATCTACTCACCCCTATGCCGATGGAGGGGTGGGTGAATACAATACAATTGAAGAAATTAGTGACCTATCTTCAGACATAATAAAACAACAGAAAAAACACAACACGCCTCCATACTGCTCGTTTGGTGTTATTAATGCCCCGAAATTCATATTTGACTCAGAACAAGGTAATTTGTTTTAAGCCTAAAAGTCCACTAAAGTGGCTAAGCTAGCCAAAACTTGGTGTAATCATATTTTTACTGAAACTGGATATAGTAGTCCTATCGTTGAATAATTTGGTACCTGCTAGAAAACTTGGAATTGATTCACCCCGAGTATTGCATTTGAGTTACACTGGTGGATTGGTGCAAGAGGAGCAATATATTGCATAGTACCAAACTGTCGTGGTGGTGAGGGAGCCGAGTCTGCAGACAACCCCCAAATCAGTTTCCAGACACCCATGAAGATCCCTGCGTAGAAACCTGCACATAAGGGCACAGTTTTGGTGGATCAAATATTCCGATAGGGGTGCTGCTACACTCAGACCAAGATCTAGGTTATATATCCCATCTGGCAAGGGAATGTCTGGATCTGACAGTAGCTGACAGCATCTGGGAACTTTGCTGCAACTATGACTTATACAAGCAGCAAACAATGGATGGGTTAATCCTCCCATGTTAGTATTGCAATATTTCTTTAGTTCTAAATTTGAAGACATTCAGTGCATTCTGACACCAAGAATCAAAACTAAAAAGATTCTCACAAAGATTTGGAACCCTATTCCTGAAGCTCATATGAACTGGAGCTTCTTCTTGTCAGATGTTGTTTCTGTAGGTGTTTTAATTAAATCTGAAAGATCAGAGTAGATGTTCTTAACATGTTTAAACCCAGGTGGATAAAAGTCCTAAACAACAAGCGTGTTGTATCTCATGAATGTAACATATCTGACTTCTTTGTGTAAAACATGGCAACCCAAAAAAGAAAAAAGAAACCTCCAAGGGTAAGACTTGACAACTGCTTGGCACTCCAGTGAGAGGCCCAGGACAAAAAATGTGTGTGTGGGTGGATGTGTGTGTCTGTGTGTGTCTGTGTGTGCAGGCCTCATTAAAAGAGCCTCTTGTCAAGGGTGCTGTGTCTCACCCCAGATATTCTTGCAGTCAGTTACACGACTGGGATGTCAGTCTGTCTATTTGTGCTTTTGACATTTAGCAATGTATCTTTGATTACAAAGTCCGCCCTCTCCTGGACTTTATTCCTTATTTTCTGATTCTAATCATGCTTACACTTTCTCCTCCTTTTATCTTTGTTACCTCTTCATTTGATCGTTTGTTACCCTGTCCTCCTACGTTGCAGTTTTCTCTCAGCCTTTGATTGTGCAATCCTGCTTATGTTGGCCTTTAACATCCACCTGCAGACCAATTGATTAAAACCACAGTGAAACCAAAGGCAAGAAATCTCTATGGAATCACATGCATGTCCAAGTGTGTGCTTGTGCATCCTCAGGAGCATGCATGTGAAAATCCACACTAACCCGCTTGTAGAAAACAGCTCCAATAGTGTAAGAAGAGGCCAAAACTCCACAGAAAACCTTTAATTGCCAAATGAACGTATAATTAATTTCCCAAAAATGCAATATAAGTTTATCGTTTCCTCTAAATATCAGTGATACTTTAGCTGCTTTCAAATATGCACTCAGCATTGAATACTCTCCTGAGATATTCAGAGGTGGGGCTCTGGATATTATCTGTAGTTTTCTTCCTGCCAACCCCCTTGTAAGAACTAAGGATACTGTACAGATGAACACTTGTGAGAATACAGCATTATCAGCCATTATCTGGATGATTCACTGTGAGCTACTGGGTGTGTTGATGACATTTCTAACACCAGACATCTAAAAAAAGAATGACAATATCTCAGGATTAAAAAAAAGGTGTTATAAAGGCAGAAGACACAGAGATGTTAACAGATGAAGAGATTTGAGACTTTTTGGTGATATAGGCTGTTGCAGTTGTTGATGTGTCGTAAACAAAAACACACTACAAATGCTGTGCCACCCCTTGCCTGAACGCTCCAGAGATCTTCCTATTGTTGTGAATGCATCTGACAGAGAATCTTCTACTGTGTTTTTCACATGTGAAAGTCAAACTCTGGAGAAAGTCTGGACCCCATTGTCCAAAATTTTTCGCCGTTCATGTCTGAAAACGGCAACTCAGTCCTCCATGTAAAAAAAGAAAGTATATTCACTCACTAAAGTATGGATCGCTCTTTTATGATCAATCAATTAAGACCAGATTTAACATATGAGCTTATTTGTATCCTCTGTGTATAAGACATGCAACCATAAAAATACAATGTGTTTTGCCAAATTTCATAATCGGAAATAGATTTAAAAAAAAATGTAATTCATGTTTCAGACAACGTCTGATGACCTGAGCAAAGCGAGCAACATAGACGTAGAGTACAGCAGTTAGATGGAGAAATAAAACCATTGGAAAGCTTAGATATATTTATAGAAAAAAAATATTAGAAGAAAATCAATAAACATTAAAATAGAAGAGTTGACAATGTTAAGGTCCTTGTTGTTTCAGTCACATCCAGTTCTAAAGGCAAAGACATTGAGCCTCATTCACCAACCGTTCTTAAAACCTAGTTTTCATTGACATTCAATGTTTTCTCATCTGGGATTTGTTCTTCAGTAAGAACATAATCTATGCACACTGAAGAGCACCCTTACCCTTAAAATGTTCCACCCAAGTGTATCCTGATAATTCTGAAAAACAAGTAAGTAGCTATTTTTGATTCTGAGATTAGAGAAGGCTCAGGAGATTGTGCAACACACCTGACTGCGCAATGCACCCAGGCCTTCTGTTCTGCGGGAAAACCTGACCTGAGCACAGAGTTTGTGTCACATCATAAACATGTGAAGTATAAAAATTCAGCACAGTCAATGTGACTGGTGGTGGAGCAGCACTGCTGAGTGCCATTGTAGTATTCAATGTTTCTTTCAGCGGGTAAGAAATAAATGTTAACGTTTTTCAGAAAACCCTGAAGTTATAGGAGGCTGCTTTCAAACAATGCTTACGTTTTAGAGGGTGTATTGGGTCTGAATGGCTTAATAACACATAATGAATTAAAAAAGCTATAGTACTACTATATTTAGGTGCTTATTTGTCAATAGGATAATACAACAGCTATTAAACAGACTTCCACGAAACTTGGTGGTAGGATACCAAGAAAGAACCCAATGATTTCTGGCAGATCCCAGACTTTTATTTCACATTGCAAGATTGCAAGGTGTTCTAGAAAAAAGGCATATTTAGGGGACTGATATCTATGAGTGTGTGCTATATGGTGCAGCTTGATATAATTCAAGGGCACTGTCAGGTCTTGATGGAAGTATGCACTCTACAGACTCTAAAGATTGTATCACTGTGTTGAGCCATACCCATAATGTTTATCTGCTATTAGAAATTACCAGTTGTTGACAAGAGCTAAAGATAGATACATTTGCAACATAATGTGTTGGGATTGGACCTGTTGACCTCCTGGCCATGTAAGCACTGCGTCAAATCCACCGGAGACAAAAAGTGATCCAGAAGACCAGCTGTCCTGTGCCCTGCTGCTGGCTTGAATACCTGGTATTCTAATAAAGCATTTACCAGAAACCACTGTTCATATGACTGCTTGTCTGTGTACAGATAATTATTTTTGATATAATCAGTGTCCTCTTCTGTGTGTGTGAGTGGTGTCTGCCTTTGTTCAAATTGCACCTGGGTCCCTGCCATTCCAACATGAGTCCTAAGCCCTGAGATGAAATGCAGCCTAGCATGTCTCACAGACACACACACACACACACACACACACACACACACACACACACACACACACACACACACACTCATACACGTAATCACACAGAGGGTCTTCCTAGTATGCACCCCTGCATAATGAAACACAGATACACTTTCATACATACAACCAGAGAAACAAAGTGTCTTTACCACACACACACACACACACACACACACACACACACACCACAGAAACAGGTAGCCTGCCTGCCTCCCATGCCAAGTAGAGGATTACAGTGCAAATCAGAGGCTTACCTGGAGTGACTGTAATGTAAAAACAGACAATCCACCATGATGGCCATCTGGATACACACTAGGAGGGTGGGTCAACATTTCGATGTTTGAGTAACATGGACACAACAGCTGCAAAGATGTGTATTTAGATTGGTTATTTAGCCTTTTCATCTCTATAATCAATATACAGTAACTGGTGCAGTATGAACTCGTAATCTATTGATTTTAAGATTTTGAGTGCTTTTAAGCTGATTTGACTTTCCTACATGGTAAATGGTCTGTATTTATATAGCTCTTTTCTAGTCTGTATTTATATAGATCCTTTCTAGTCTTGATGACTACTGTACTCAAAGCGCTTTACAGTACAGTAGCCATTCACTCATTCACACACATTCATACAGTGCATCTATTAACAGCACGTTTTTTATGAGATACAGAGCTGTTCTTGGATAAGATGTAAGGAATGACATTGCATTCACTTACGTATCATTTAATTGATGTATATTTCTAGATCAGGTCCTGCATTGCTTGACTTGCTCACCATAACGGCACGCCACAATTCAGCATAGATACAAAGCAAAGCATTCTATGTATATATATATATATGAACACACGCACACACATTATGCAATTTGTCCAACCAGTTTAACTTATATAGAAACTAGCTGTGGAGTGAGCTACTGACTTGTTGAAACGGAATTTTGTCACCAGATTTATTCAGACTAAGTTAAAATAACCACTTGCATGACCCTTGATGTTTCAAAGAATAATAAAGCAATGAGGTTTTTTTTCTTAGAAAGGCATTAATGTTTCTAATGTTATTTTAAGATCCTACAGTTTTGACTATCTGCAACTCTTCTTTAAAAAGAATAAAACGTTAAGTATCCTATAGAATAGTATTTAAGATGATCATTCTATTTATTTACATAGGCCTACTTACTTTTAAAGTGTACAGATAAATGAAAACATGCTTAAAAAAGAAATAAAACACATAGTTATATACAAGGTACCATTATGTGGACATGATGTGAAAGTCAATGTAGGTTAGAATTTAGAGATGCCAGTTTGAGAAAATCCTTGCTGGCACTGATGTTGTTACTATGCAGGGTCTGGCCACAGATGTTAGACTTTTATACCCCATTTTCCTGGTCTTCCACCAGGGCAGTGAATCTCCACCATGGCGATGACAGACTCTCTCAAATAGCCCCTAATCTCCACTAAGGCATCAGAGGTGGTATTTTGATTGGTGACTGCTCAGCTTCTCTATCATCAAAGTCCTCCCAAAACAAAGGTTGCACTGAGGGATGGTCAGCTGGGCTGGCAGTCTCTCCCAGTGGTAAATCCACCTCCCCACGGGACATCCCCCTCATGGCTCTGACTACAGTTTTTGAGGCTTCATCTGCTGCCAGTGAATCATTAAAGCCCTGCTGCTTTAACCGGGGGTCACGCAGGGTTTGCCCGGCCAACAGACATATTCCACACTGTGGAATTTGGGCCGATGTCTTGAGACAGTAACCTCATCACTTCCAGAGCTGGGCTATGATCCAACACACCTGAAGAGCAAAAAAACTGAACAGACCACACATTCTGAAAATATTTGTGTGTATATATATATATATATATATACATACATACACATATATACATTGCCTCACCTTTATCCGATATAATCACTCATAATGCTGTTATTTAGCATACTCTTTAGATAAATATGCAGCTGGAAAAGACCATATGAAAACATTGAGAAACCAATGAGAACGATTTGTCACTGACATATTTAGGGAGACATGAACAGCAAAAACCAAACATTTCAAACTTTGTTAGCCTATATCTACCTTAATTAGGATCCGGAACACATGGAATTTTGTTTGAATATAGGTTTCTCGTGTGACCAATTCACCATGAAAACTTTCATTTATATCTGACAGAATTTTTTTTATGATTTGACACGGAGTGACCTGCAAATATAAACCATGAATAAAATGTATATTATGGGGAAACATATTGATCATTTATTATTATAAATATTATTTGAGGGAGCTCCATTTTATCATAGAGTTAAACCAGATTCATGACAAACTAACATAATCACTCAGACTCAGCATGTGAAGGCCCGCTCTAGACGGAGACAGAATAAAAGCAAATGGCAGTGGCTCTATATGAGGCTTCGTCTTAAAATAATAACCAACAATATAACGACCGACATGTGACCTCAAGTGCAGGACGCAACACAGGTTCAGGTTCTAGAAAGGTCTTTACTGAAGTAATGGTTTGGTACAGTCAAGGCAAACAAAGGTATCTAAAAACAGGCAGTCATAAAGTAGGAGTCAGATACAAACAGGGAATATTGGATTGCTGACAGGAACATTGACAAGACAATCTGGCATAGAGTGAGGGGAGGGCCCCGACTAAATACTCTCTAGTTGAGGGCTCTAACAGGACATAGGAGAATGCAATGAGGGCGAAGCAGGTAATCAAAGTGGTGGGAACGGAAACAAGGGCAGGAAGTGAGGAGGTGAGTTTACAAAATAAACAGGAAATTAACTAAAAAAACTACTAAACTAAAGATGTTTGAACAATTGTTACAAAAAAATCTAAAAGGAAATTAGACTCAACTTTATTGGAAAATCACTTTTCTTTTCATGCTATCACTTTACAACACTCCTGTCTGATTTTGTTGTGGAAAAGAAGAGATAGTGATGGGAACGAGCAAGGGAGAACATTAGGCATTGTCACATGGTGTGTGTGTGTGTGTGTGTGTGTGTGTGTGTGTGTGTGTGTGTGTGTGGGTGTGAGAGCGAGCGAGAGAGAGAGAGAGAGAGAATGTTTATGACAGTATTGTGCCACCTACTGCTGTGATGCTGCATTTTAAACAGAAATACTATCAATAAGTAATGACAATAGCAGCAAAGGGTATAATGAACACACACACACACACACACACACACACACACTAAAGCTGTCAGATGCACCGTGTAGAGTGCTTGTTAGAACCAGGCAACTTGTAACCCTCTAGTTTGCTTGTTTGTGCAGATTTCTGTCATGATAATGTTTATACCAATAATGAGAGGTGATGCTCTTTCATACACAAACACACACAGAAAGAGAGAGAGAGGGTTCCTTGGTTTTTGGAGGAGTGGCTGAGAAGAAAGAAGAAATTATTTTGTATTTGTTGAAAATATTGAGTAAATTGAGATGATTTCTCCTTCCTTGATGTCTCAATCTTTAAGCCAGAGTGCCCCTGGTACACCCATAACTTTGCTATTGCCAGATAGTTTAATGTCTCACTCAAAAATTATTCCATATTGGTTCCCTTCTTTGTAGTTTGCGCATGGTGATGCATGCATGGATTTGGAGGCTATTCCTCGATTATTTTGGCTCTATCGAATCTAATCATTTAAATTGACGACCCTGCATATCCTCAGCTGATCCTGTGTTGTGTGACTACGAGCTCAGTTGCCACTATGCTATACTATTCAGAGAGCTTTGATGACAGTTTCATTGATGAACAGTTGTATTCAGACTAAATTAATACCTATAGTGAAATATAAGAATAAATTTGCTTTGCAGTGACAAATCTCACTTGGCAAAAATCGCACACATTATGCCAAAATGGCCAATTTGTTGATACACCTAACATATCTCTACTAAAACCCCTGTCTGCATATTTTTTATTATTTTATTATGATTGTTTATTGGTGAGGATAATGTTAAGATGCTATTGACTGGGAGAGGTGTTGGGCTACATTACAAAGGGGATATTATCTCCTAACTTGTAGACCTCTGTTTGGTGGAGATTAAATCTTTAATTTATGTTGTGTTCTATCTTCATTTACTCTGACCTAGTAACATGTATATATTATAATAATAATATTTATAGTTATTTCTATAGACCCTGTTGTTGCAGAGATACACTATTAGTTTTAGCCATGTTTTTGTTGAGAAAGGGCCTGAGGAAAGGGCCTACATAAAAAGGGCTTTGGTCTTTCAACCATTTTTATGTGGTGTTGGTTTTGCACATGTAGGCCTTAAAACATATATATATATTTTAAATGTAGCTATATCATGTTTTATCTGTTCTTAATTGTGCAAGGTAAATGCATCCATGGCTGACATACACATACCTACAGGTGCTACTTGGACAAGTCTTCAGTAATGAACCCGAGGTCATAGGGTGTTTCTGGTCTTTAATCATCAGACACCCTCGCCTGGGCGACCCAGACGGGGTTGATCAGTCCCTGACTTGTGTCCAAGTGGCTACACCACAGATCCCAGATACCTCTTAGGCCTGACACGGCCACATAGCTTAACTGGAGAACCTTATTCGCTCAATAAGGTCACTCGGAAATGACGATCCTATGTGACTTTAATCTTGATTGATTGAACACGTCAAGGAATTGTTCATTCATTTGAAAATGTCTTACCAGATTACTGGCATCCACAACCATCGTGAGGCCTTTTCGGCAGCCTCCAGGATGCTCTTTGTGGCTCTTCCACGCTCCAGTCCTTTTACTCCAAGGATTTTCAGTGTCTTTATTAGAGAGTGGCCGGCAAAGCCCCGGACCCAACTTCGACTGGCTCAAAGCGGGTTTTCCATCCATTGGTCCTGCATTCTGCAACAAGATCTCTGTACTTTGCCCTCTGCGTTCATTGGCTTCTTCGATCCGGTCTTCCCAGGAGACGGTAAGTTCCATCAGGACGACTTGCTTTGTAGACTCCAATGTTAACACCATGTCTGGGCGGAGCGACGTGGTTGCAATGTTTCCTGGGAACTTGAGCTGCCTTCCTAGGTCGACTTGGAGCTGCCAGTCCCGTGCTGTGGCAAGAAGCCCTCCTGCAGAGCTAGGCTGATGGTGTGCTTTCTCGCCCGCACTGATGAAGGTGATTGATTTTTGTGGGGGTGCTGGTTCTTGCTGCTTTGGATCGCTGTGGTGATTGTGTATGCCAAGGACCTTAGGACCTGGTCATGGCGACAGCGGTATCTCCCTTCCCCCAAGACCTTCGGACAGCAACTGAGGATGTGTTCCAATGTGCCCCTCCTCTGGAACAGTTAACATGCTGGTGTGTTGGCCATGCCCCAGCAATGTAGGTTGGCTGGACTGGGGAGAACGTCATATCCTGATGCACCATGCTCCTGCTTTCCAGAGCTCAGTCCAGGTGATCTTGCAGGGTTCTGCCTGCTCTCATCTAGTCCAGATGCCTTGCTTCTACATGCCAACTTTCTTGCTTCTGCATTCTTCCTCCACCTCAGCTCGTATCTCCTCCTGCACCAGTTGACGCGTCTCCTTTCCCCTGGCTTTGTCATAGCGTGGTTTGGGAAAGCTGCCCAGTCCCACCCGTCCCACCCCCAACATGCCCACCAAGATGGTGTGCCGCAACCGTGCCTCTGCTCTGTCGACATCTTCCTGTGCCTGCCACTTCCTTCCTGTCTTGACACAGATTCCTGCTGAAGCTACTTTCCCATGACCTCCCTGGCTCAAGATACAGTACCTTGAATTCCTCCGCAAGGCCGCTAAAGGGGGGCTGCAGCTTGGTGGAGTGCCAGTACAGGGCAATGCTGCTTAGGGACCGAGGAAGCCCCAACCACCTCCAGAGAAACTGGCTACTGGTCTTCTCCAGTGCCTCCCCTGTTGTTATCAGAACATTGTAGACTAGAAGTGGCCAGATTACTCTTGGCACGACTCCGTGTTGGTACACCCAGGCTTTGAACTTTCCTGGCAGCCCCGATTTGTCAATTGTGGTGAGCCAGGTTGTTAAGTCGCTCCGGGTTTGCTGAAGTACGGGTGTGTCCTTCCGTGATATGTCAAAGATCTTGCCCAGGCTCTTGAACGGTTTGTCTGTCACCGCCGAAATCTTGGTCCCTCCCAGGGTAAAGCAGAACTTGTCGGCCACTCTTCCCTTCTTCAGGACTAGAGAGCTGGACTTGACTTCTTTGAAACTCATCCTTGCCCATGAAATGAGTCGTTTAAGCCCTAGAAGGAGCCATCTGCACCCAGCGACAGATGTTGTCGTCACCGTTCAATGAATGCTTCTCTACATTCCACCTTCGCTGACTTGACAATCATGTTCATGGCCAGGGAGAAGAGTGACACTGAGACTGTACAGCCAGTGACTATCTCCTTCTCCAGCCAATGCCAGGCTGATGTTGGGGTTCCGGATAATGTCTGGAACATGCTGTCTTGTCAGTGTCACTTTTTTACTCCTCAAGCAGGCCATCTTAGTCTGGTGGATCTTCAGACCTCTCAGGTTTTTGCAGACCTTGTCGCAGATACAGACTGCGCTCGTAGTCATTTGTCCATTTGCATGGGTCGTTGCCAATAGGTCCTTCCGATTGGGATGCTCATCCTCCCCCCTCTCGGGCATCCCTGGGGTTATTTTTCCGAAGGGTTTTTCATAGCTTGCTTGGGTGCTCCCTCACAGGACCTGCAAATTGGGGTGCTAGCCCTTGCTGCCCCGGTTGCCATCTTTCCTGTCTCTCCAGCAGTCACCATTCAGTTCATGGACATCATTCAGTCTTTCCTGGAGGTCACTGGCTTGGCCAGATATGATAGTTCTACAATACACCAGAGGTCATAGGGTGTTAAAGGTCTTTAATCATCAGACGCCATCGCCTGGTCAACCTAGTCGGGGTTGATCAGTCCCTGACTTGTGTCCAAGTGGCTACACAACAGATCCCTCCTCTTGTTCCACAACCATTGTGAGGCCATAGAATCATTGAGAATCAAATCCATTTGAATCAAAGCAAATAGAAAATAAATGCCCTAACTGACTTGTTTAACGTATCATTAGTGTAGTTTTGGAATGGTGCAAATCATGGAGAAATCGAAAAGAGGCCTTTTTTCAAAAACTGTAAGCCGACAAGAGGAAATTCAGTTTGATGCATATGCTTTAGTTCAGTCCAAATCAAAGTCACCAACTATACAAATAAAGTCTTACCTTTGAAAGTCTCAACCTGTTGCACTGGCTGAGTTTGGTTGCAATGGACACTAAGTGATTAGTGACTGGCAGCACATCTGCCTCAGCTCTCAGATAACGAAACAGTAATAAAAAGATCCAAGACCAAATATAACTACTAACCTTAGCTAAACATTAGCTAACAGTCTGTACTACAGCAGATGAGTCACATGTGGAACATGTGTTTGTCCTGTGATTCATTTTATTGCTGCTGATAATTAAATTTCTTAATTAATTGCATCCACATGGGTAATTAAAGTATTGCAATAATAATTTTATTTTACTTCCACTACTACTGTTTTTCCCTGCTCTGTAGACAATACAGGTATTCCATATGGAGTGTATGATGTTCTTTTGTTATGGACCTATGCCAGTCCAATGAGGCCACCAGAAATACATATATATATATATATATATATATATTCTGCGGTCCTTCAGTTATTCCTAATGTATTTATCACCTAAAGTATTTAAACGCAATGGTACTGTTTGATCCACATTGAATGTGGATCAAACAGTACCATTGAGGTAGGAAATACCTCTTAGGCCTGACACGGCCGCATAGCTTAACTGGAGAACCTTATTCGCTCAATAAGGTCACTCGGAAATGACGATCCTATGTGACTTTAATCTTGATTGATTGAACACGTCAAGGAATTGTTCATTCATTTGAAAATGTCTTACCAGATTACTGGCATCTACTTGCGGCCCAATCAAAAAATAGTTAGATCTACATTAATATATCTTAGCTCAACCAATAGTATTAATAAAGTACATTACAGGGGTGTTTTTGATCTTGGAATATGTTATCACTGCGTAGTTAGTTATACTCATTCTTTGGGGTGGCTGTGGCTCAGGGGTATACGGGTCATCCTCCAACCAGCCTTAACTTCACCTTGACTTCCAAACCCAGGTCTGCTGAAACACCATCTTCTTTCCTGCAACTCAGCTACCACCATTCCATTAAATTCCGTGCATCTGGTTTCGTGCAAGTGTTACAGCTTGTTTCAGGATCGGACTGACCGGTTTTAGCCAGACCGGACTATACCAGCCTACATTTTTTGTAAACATTATTTGTTTTTGCCGGCTTGCTTCCATGTATTGTTGACATAGCAAACGCTCCTAGCATCTTTGTAATATCCTTACATTTTATCTCTGTAGCAGTATCATACACCTTCAAAAGTCTTCCCAGGGGAGTAGGCTCTTGCTGCATCTGCCATTCAGACTCCTGAGGCTGCACAATACCATCCACCCCTGAACAACCACACACACACTGAAGGCCATCATTATGGTCTACTGTGCTCATAATAGCTCTTTGAGGTGCAACCTTTAAGGTGCAAACTGCCTGTGGATCTGTCACCAGACTTTTCAAACCTCTATTGTGACTTCTTTTTTTCTTCAAAAAAGCACATATTGACAAATCTAGCATGTTATTTTACAGTAGCCAGCACTGGACAAACTAAACACCTTTTGAGTATTTATGACAACTGAAAGCTACCACAGGTTCTCTTTCATGTTTGGAAGGAGAGGGTGAGGTGAGGGGTAATCGGCTGCAACATGCAACTTCACCACTGGATCTCGTCACTAAATTCTACACACTGAACCTTTAAGCCAACTGTAGCTTGGCTGAACACTTCAAGTGGCCTCAGACTTTGGTATGTCATAGCTGGATCTGAACCATTTTCTCACAATAACAAATTTAATAACATTTTAGGCAAAAGAAATATTATTTTCCTGTCCTCAGGTTAGAGCAGACACACTGCCCTTGTGAGCCACGCATCTCATGCATGTGAGTCGTACTGATATTCCAGAGAGTTGCGGTCTTGCCTTTTTTTTCTTCACGTACTGTACATGGCTCACAACAAAATAAAACAGTGCAAATTATCTTACACCAAAGCTTCAAAGTTTCTGTACAGTAAAAGTACTCTAGTGTCTCTGTTGACTAAATCCAGTCAAAGGTTTTTATTGCCAAATATGCACAGCTTGAGTTGAGTAGATAGGCTGACTCTTTTTCAATAAAAAAAAGTCGTACCAGAAACCTCATGTTGCAGCTCTGCTGCAGGCACACAGCAGAAACGCTACCTGTGTCAATATGACGCAGCAGATCAGCGATTCAGCCGTTATGCCTCACACGCACACACCAAGTGTGGCTCAGGCGTACAGTAAGATACGTTTCCCATTTGAAAGGAGGGTAGTGCACTGCAGAGAAAAGATTGATATACAAACACATACCAATGAGATTTGGAAGTAAGGAGGGAAGCAAGGGATTAGGCAGGTGCAAATAAATCCAAATCAAATAAAAAGTGAAATCCGTATGAGTCTCAAATGAAACAACCAATAGCAACCTGCTAGTAAGTAATTCTCCTTTAGGTGAATGGGCGGCTGTGGCTGAGAGTTAGAGCGGTCGTCCTCCAACAAGAAGGTCGGCAGTTTGATCCCCAGTCTTCCCCATCTGCATGCCGAAGTGTCCTTGGGCAAGAACCCAGAATTAAGGATCGATAGTGATGGACAAGTCTAATCAGCATAAACCATTATGTGTTTTGTTAGAGAAAAGCAAATTTTTATGTCACTGTGGAAAGAACCAGTAACTAAAGGGAAATCGAGTTGCTGCTTGGGTAACTCCAGTATGCATGTTTAAGGTGTTCTTGGGCAAAATACTGTGTCTGTTAAGGGGTTAGTGTAAAATGCTAAATTATTGGCTCATTTAACACGGTATTTAACTTTATAAATAAGGCAATATTGGAAAGGCTAACGAGGCTGTTTTTACATTTTCAAACAAGGTATAGAGTCCAAAAAGTGCATTTAATGAGGAGTTAAAGAATTTTGTAGAATTGATCACTGCAAAACAAAAATAAAACAGAAAACGACTTTCAAAAATAATGCAAATTATGTTTTTCCTTCTGTCTTGTCAAAATTACTACATAGTTTTCTTTTTTAATTCTTGCTTATTCTACCTTCAGACTTCTAAATGTGTTGCCATAGTGAGAAAAACTTGCATATTCATCACCCTGGCATCCTATGACAGTTCTATTGTCAGAAGTGGATGTAACCTTTTAACATTTCAAACATAATGATACCACAAAACACAGATTGATGACTGTTGAGTCAAAAGGGAAAAGGGAAAAAAGTAGTTGGCTACAACTCGCTTATCTTTGTGGTACCGATACAAAAACTGTTGTGGGGTATGTTGCAATGATATGAGAAAGGTTTAGAATGTTGCAGTTACAATAATAAGGCAAGGTGGGGGCCTGTTAACAACAGCAAGTGCTGATCTTGAGAACCATTGACACATCACAATGTCTTTTTTTGAATTTTTGCATCTTTGGGTAAATGCCCAGTCCTTGGTATAAAGACGTTTCAGAAGTTATGTTAATGCTACAGCCTGTGCTGTAAAGTGACTTTGGATGAAAGTATTTTTGATAACAGGCCTACTGTGCCTGTGAAGTAGACTAGTTAGCAGTTAGCCAGCATACTGGCTCAGTGTGTTTCCAGTTACCATAACCTGCTAGCTCAGTATGTCTCCTTCAACACCTTGACTCTGTGCTAATTGGGACAAACCCCCCATGGTGTAACCCTCAAGGGGAGCCGTTCTGGTGTGTGTGCGTTTGTGCGTGTGTGCGTGTGTGTGTGCGTGTGCGTGTTAATCACAACATGAGGAAGGAACAGAGAAGCGATGCTGTTAGCATCGATAATCCTCACATTGAGCATTTCTTTCCATTTCCATATCCGATTGCTTTTCCCAGTCGTGATGTTACACCAGGTATTGGGCATGCAAGGATTTGGTCATGAAAACAAAGGTTACTTGACCCAGATAAAAAAGTTCCTTACTGCAGTTACTGTGGGTGTTCCCAAGGAAGCGTCCCACAGTTTTTCAACCCCTATGCCAAGCAATGCTGTGGTTTTCATGTGTACATGTGAGTGTGCTTGTGTGTGCTGCATCATTTATTAATGTTGTTGCATCCTTGAACCAGTTTCTTCACAGAAGTAGATGTCATGCTGGGTATTGCACCGGCACACCCTCCCATGTCCTTGGCAATGGTAGTTCAATACTTCTCCTTCTCCTCACTGCACTCATTTCAACCTATTTAGAGTTGTTTATCATTTATCATAAGACTTAGCACTGAATGAAAGCTAAGTGGTACTTTTTATTATTTACTAGTGAGGAGGTACTTTGATTTGTTAGTTTCTTAAAAAGAAGAAATAATCCATGGATTCATAATCTTTCCGTAGGTTGGTGTGTAATAGGCTATTATATTATTGACTGTCAAGAGCCAAAACATCAAATAATATGTTAAAACTGTTAAATATTCACCAAATGATGATGGCATTTTATATTCATGTTGGAAACATGTATTATCATTTCTGTATATAAAATATACATATGTTCTGATATCCCTTGTCGGTTAGTTAGTATCCCCCATTTTTTGATTTAAAAAAAAGCAGTGGAATATTTGTACCAGGCTTAAATGTATTTAAGGCATTCCTGATGTTTAACAAAGTGATTAGATTCATCTGACTTCATAGATAAGTGTAGCTGGGTGTCATCTGTGTAGCAATGGAAGGGTTTCTGGTACTGTGTGAAAATATTGCCGAAAGGAAGCAAATATAAAAACAAAAGAAGTGGTCCAAGCACTAAACCGTGTGGAACTCCACAACTTACTTTTGTGTGCATAGAGGGGTCATTGTGAACATCAATCTCTCTGATAAGTACATCTTGGACCAGCCAAGCACTTGTTCTTTAATCCTTACATGCTGTTCAGTCTCATTAACAAACTCTTGTGATCTATGAAAGCGAGAGCAGGAGAATTAAAGCAAGGGTAAGGTAAGACTACAGAAAGATTAGAAATGATTTCAAACAATGTAAAGACCATAACATAAGAGTGACTTTGAGTGCAAGCAATTAAAAGTAAAAGTAAAAAGAAATTGATTACTGCTAGTTTTCAATTAGTACTGTTAAATAATATGTTAAAAGGATCCCTGAGTCTGGCTTCATTAAAGCCTGGGAGCAGTGTATCATGTACCGACCCAAACTAAGAATGGAGATAAAAACACTCCAACCTTGAACTACCATCATTAACTCATACTTCATAATGTATGTGGGCTCATACAAAAACTTGATTGTAGCCAATATATAATCATAACAGAGTGGGAGTATGAAGTGCTGAGCTATAATTAAGCAGCAGGTTTTGTTAAAGATATTGCACATTCACACATATATATACACACACATTTTAAAGTATAAGAAGGTTTAAGAAAAATGAAACTTCGCTCATTATCTACTCACCACTATGCCGATGGAGGGGTGGGTGAAGTGTTTGAGTCCTCAAAACACTTTTGGAGTCTCAGGGGTAAACAGCGTTGCAGCCAAATCCAATACAATTGAAGTAAATGGTGATACATTTTTCAAATGTAAAAAAACATCAGAAAAAAAAGATAAAACACCTCTGTATATTTGACCTCTAGATTTACAATATCAACACCAACTATGCTAATCTCAAGCTTGTTCAAAGAAATCACTCATTGACTCTTATTAAAAGGGCTAATATAGTAAAAAGGTGAATATGCTACAGGTGCTGTGACATTTTTAATTGTAGAAATAAATATATGTTTTCATTAGTTGAAATACATTTTGAATTTATTCTTTGACTTCTTTGAAAATGCAGATTATCATCACTATCTCTGTGCTGCCTTGATTGTCCAAATGCTCTCCTTAAGATTTAAAATCTGAGTAACCACAGCAAAAACTGAATCACAATCATTTGTTTTCCCTGGAGAAACCGTACATATCAAGCTGTTAGCAGGCCTCTCCTACTGTAAGGCTTATTATTTCCTCTCACTCCAATATGGTCAGCCTTTGTAGTAGTGCTTGTGATTGAGTTAAGTCTTTCAGCAAGTGCTGACCCTCTCCCTTCCCAAAAATTATTTAAATGTAGTCCTCAGCACTTGAAATAATAAGAAAGATCTTAACATTACAACAGTCTGGATATTAATAGCACCATTTTAAAATTTTTATATATGCTCCCCTCACCAAACAAAAAGGTTGCTCTTATTCTTCACTCCCTCTAGCAATAACGACCAGTGAAGGAGTTATTAAGGAGCAGTGTAACTTTCCTTAGTGGTTGGATTGTGGATGGAAGTGTTTGATGGGTAAATTAGGAGCTGTGGGCGCTGGAGACTCCACAGCCTTGAATCTCAGCGCCACGCCAATGCCGAACAATCTGTAATTGGCACCAAATAGAGACACCCAAGTGTCACCCATAAGGAGAGTCAGGGAATGAGAGGAATAGAAGAATCTGAATTATGAGATGGCAAGACCAGTGAGGGATCTATTACAAATATGAATCCAATCATTCTCTTCTGTCGTTTCTTTCCTTTACATCTGTTTGTCCTACTTTTCTCCAAATGTCTTTACTGTCCTATTATATAAATTTGTTTTCCAATAAAATCCCCCTTCTTTCAGGGCTCTCTTTCCATAGTTTCTACTTAATTTTCTACAAACTATCATTTTATATACACTAGAAGTTTTCCATCCATGTTTTTTCTTTTTTCCTTAATGTTTATATCTCTCCAGTTATATCATTCTAGTGTTCTTAATATGTCCCCAGCTGCAAATTTCCTCCTCTACAAGCCAGTCAGGTTTAGTAGTGAATATTGAGTTGTTTCTATTTGTCACTCACTCTGTGTCATTACCTGTATACATTATGTGCATACGCTGTCTGATAATGTTGTACGAAAAAAAGCATAATGGAAGTGGCGTGATGCAAGATATACAGTGAGAGCTTTATTGATTTTGTGAGCAAGTTTATATACTGTTACTGGGTGTACAATTTAAATCTGTGTTACCCAGTAATAGGGGGGTGTATTGTTATCGGTTAAATGGTTTGTATTTTGTGGGGCAATTCGGGGTTCAGCATCTTGCCCAAGGACACTTCGGCATGCAGATAGGGAAGACTGAGATTGAACTGCCGACCTTCTGTTGGGAGGATGACCGCTCTATCCCTCAGCCTCAGTCGCCCATGTCTGTCTGTCACAGTAAGAACTTGGGTAGTCTTACTGCATTTGAGATTAAACTTGACAGGTTGGTTTGGGGGTGAGGTTAGGACCTCTGCTTGTGATATATATATATTTTTTTAATCAGTCAAAGTTCAAGGTCACAGCATGGGATCTACGTTTTAGGATAATGCAAATGCATTAGAATACACGTATACATTCGGAAACAATTCAGTGTAAAGCGAGGAACATGACTGAATGAAGTAAATACATTTGAAAGCAGAGGGATGCATCATATATAACTGCTTGTGTGACCCTGGCTGCGGGCCTCAGTTGGCAGAACTCTGAAGCTGCTCCACCACTGCTGCACATAGAGCTGTTTGGTGAAGCTTCGCTGATGTCGTACTGCAGCAAGTGGATGTGAGCTGGAGAGTAGATGAGAAAGGTACAGATTACTGACGAGGCAAAAACAACGCAGCAAGATCAAATGTTGAAGTAGCAAATTCACAAAACTGAGCCAGAGAGCACAGCACCACTGAGCTGGTGGAACAATCCTGAGAAGAGTGACTGCAAGGACTTAAGCTTTAAGTACTGGCGATGATGGGTAGATGAGATGCAGGTTAGTCCACTTGAGTGCACCTCAGCAGAGAGAGAGAGAGAGAGAGAGAGAGAGAGAGAGAGAGAGAGAAGCCACGCCCACCAAAACACACAAACAGAGACACAAGGGAGACAGCCAGTAGACATTCTTAAAACAGTGCGGATGCCTTGACAGTCAGCACTGACAGACAAGCTTCAACTTCTCTTTTAAGTAGTGGAGGAAACATCAAAGCAAGGTCAGGGTGGTAAGGATAAAGTAGATACTTGCTATGGCCAACATGTTTTCAGAAATAGGCATTTGATGTATTTAGGGATTTCACCGTGTGATAGGTTTCAAATTCCTTTACACCTACATAGGGTTTTTTCATACACTTCATATTGCAGTCTGAATTTGTCAGTTGAGCTCATTTAAGTTTTGACTGACCACCGTTTTTATTTACTGGTGAGATTTACCAAGACACTGTAGCAGGATACAATCTGTGGTTGTCCTGGCTCTGTGACACTCAGAAAACATCCAATCGGAATAGAGATTGTAAGAAAGACAAAATGCCCTGGTCTTGCTAAAGCTACAGCTACCATGAGATGGATTTATGTACTTCAACAACAAATATATCAAAACTTCAAATAAAATAAGTGTCAGATATGTGACATTGCAACAGAAAAACACGCTCACTGATTCAGCCGTTAACCACAGGTGTCGTCCACACAATCAAGACTCAAATCTGAAGGATTATAATGCAAGTACCAATTGATTTGCAAAGTATTATCCAATAATTTATTTAAATTTTCATTATTGCAGATTTTATGTTCAGTATAAAAGATAACATACTGTAGCTAAAGTGCATTTGAAGAGGTCAAACAATGCTCAATGCTCCAGCTGTGGTTTTTTCTTTCTTTTTGGTAGGATTCCACCTTTAAACCTAAACTAGTTGTAATGGGCAAGTGTATTTTTAAGCATTCTGCTAACACCTTGCAGCACACCGGGATGATGGCTACATGCAGCCCCAGCCGTGTGCGTGTGTGTGTGCATGAGCACTCAGTACTCCAAAAGCCCCCCCACAGTGTTTCGCCGTAGGTGTGCAGATGAAAGGGCTGCCAGGGAGTGTGTATCGACACACAAACGCACACACACGCACACAGAGACAGAATGTTTGAAGTGGCCCCCAGCAGCTGAGCTGAGTAGTGGTCTTCTTCAGTTTGACATCTGGCTAAAATCATCCTGAGATCGGCACATACAGGGTTGTGCTTGCTCCCTCGTTCTCTCCCCTTCTCTCCCTGGCTCACCATGTATAAATCCCACCAATGTTACACAACCACAGCCATGATTGGCTATGAACTGTAGTGATGTCACCAAATTGAGTTGTTCCTGAGTAAAACAGCCCTCACACAGCCTGTTGTATGTGTGTGTGTGTGAGCTTGTATTGGACTTTGTGTTGAGTATGGTTTTGAACCTGTATCTACACACCACCCAGTGATGTAATTTCATCTGGAAATGAGATGTACATGTTCACCCTAAAATTTCAAAACCCATTTTTCTAAACTAGAAGGGCGCTCTGACAGTGCACAACTCCGCCAAGGCTAATGCATGATCTAGCCATGTCAGGGCAGAGTTTCCCATTAATCATCGACTGTGGCGGTCTGTCATATAGTAATTTGCCCTGCCCCACCTTGATATTGAATCTTTTTTTATTTTTACACTTTTACACAGACTGCAGACTGTGGCGTGCAATGCAGTTCTCTGCCAGAACTTCTCTTTCACTCTTTAGTCTGTGTACCTGTCAGTCGAAATATGTTGTGCATGAGAACAATGTTGATGGGTGTGCACAATTATGGGGGAAACGCGGCAGAGAAAGTGAAATTAAATTCCTGGATCTGCCAATTTATTCGGATTCACATTAAATTTGAATGGGATCTTTCCTGACCCATACCGCATCCTTCCACCAAGTTTTGAAATTATCCATCCAGTAGTTTTTGCATAATTCTGGAAAGTAGCAGACAGACAAACAAAGGAAAACTGTGGTAATTAGATAATTATTTGATTTAGAAATTTAGAAATACAGGATTTTAAAATTAAAAAATGTGAAGATTTTAGGAATTCAATTAATCTCTGACAAATAAATATTGATGTCCACTGTGCATTTACCATCACTTCATTACTACATTTTCAGAAAGCAAATGTTTTGGATTAACAGGCCATTTTGCACATTTACAAACCTTCTTTCCCCCAAAACTGGCAAATTTCATTACAGAACCTCATAAAACATTGAAATTTAGACTACAGTTATCTACATTCTGCTACATCTACTATACATCTGACATTGCAAAGTACAAAAAGAATAATCACAACCATTGTAGTTGAAGACTCCTGCTCCGTTGTATTGCCTAAAAAGAAATGTTGTGATCACAGGCAGGAGCCAGCATTGTCTTGAAGTGCTTCCAATGAGTATATCCCTTTAATTTGTTTATCCAATAAAAACATAGTTTACTTGTTTCTTTTATACTTACAAAATGTCTGAAACTTTGTGCATTTTGGAATTACACATACAAAAAATTATTCTGTATTCCTATTAGCCTCAGGTCCATACTATAATACGGTAATAGATACATAAACTGTGTCCCAATTCAGGGACCACATCCTTCAGAGGCTGCACTTGAAGACCGATTGCACCGCAGCAGTGTGAACAGGCTGTCCCAATTTGAGCATTTCTTCATAAATACAACTGGCAAATGCATCCTTTCATTCTTGAGCAACAAAGGATCCAACTCGGAATCCTTCACGTGCCAACCTTTCCCAAAATTCCTTGCGTCATCGATGATGAGCTAGCCATGCGGGGAGGAGGCTGAGCTGCAGCCCCTCAAAGTAGCTTATGATGCAATGGTAAGAGTAGGAAGAGCTTGTGATGCAAATATGAAATCTACCTAGACCAGACTCAAGTACCCTGTGGGGTGCAGCCCCTGAATTGGGACACAGCTTTAGAAAAGTTATGTCTAGCCTAACGTAAAGCTACCACATGGTGTGTGTGTATAATTTATATGTATGTAAAAAAAAGTTGGATTAAATTATTCCCTTGTTGGAATAAACAGATTTTCTGTGACAAATAAAGTAGTTCAAATTGACTGAAGCTGAACAAAATGGCACTGGACAGATATTCATAACAAACAATATTTTAAGATGTAGTTGTAGTTGTGTTCTCTTGTGGTCTGGGTTTGTCTGTCATCTGAGCTGTCAGTTCTGGTTGTGTAGTAGTAGTTGGAACTCTTCACTACCCTAAGAAGTCTGTTGGATCTTTTTAGGAAACATGAATTCTCACTCCATTTAAAAAAAAAACTTTTTTAAGTCTCTGTAGGTGCTTAACTACAAGTAAATTCCTTAAGAGAAACATTTAATTCCATATTTTATCTAATAACATTTTCTTCATTCTACTTTGGTTCTTAGATCATTTCATTTAAATGTTCATGTTTTAGTGAGACTTTTTTTGGTGTGTGTGTGTGTGTGTGTGTGTGTGTGTGTGTGTGTGTGTGTGTGTGTCCAGCTTTAATCCAAAGGAGTTCTTTTGAAATTCACCAAACTAAGTTATATCTGCTGGGACTTCCTGCTGGGTTGGCATTTTTTCCTTTTACTTTTGTGTGACCATGTGTGCATCGATGTGTGTGTGTGATCTGAAGGCCTACCTGTGATACCTCCAGCAGAGTTGGTAATGAGCTCTATTGATTGAAGCTGTTAATTAAGACCCGTTTTTAATTAATCATGTTCCCTGAATCAGCCTGTTATAAATTATTCCTGACAGATAGGCACTCGTTTTCAACATGACAGATGTCGTCAAGTCGTCAGCCAGGTTTTCAGTAAAACCTCATGAAGAGATGTGAATTTTCAGCCAACAAGTCTAAAATAATGTTTTCGATGAAGGAAACATGGCCAATGCACAAAACCAAACAGTTCAACCTACAGTGATCAAACTACTCATTGTGTTTCCTCCACTCTGCTTTGTTTGAATTTCAAATAAACTAAAGAGCTTTTAAAACTTTACAGAGTTGAAAAGCATTTCTGGAAAAGAAGCGGCTGGATAACGATGGTGTATGTGCCTCATTCCTGAGCAAGCAATTTCACATTTGTAGCAAAGAAAAATATTTGTTACAAGCACATAAATTAAATGTTGACGATTCAAAATAAATGTAGGAAAAAATAATTTATATTATGAATTTATCATATATATTTTTAATTTATAATATAATTTATAAAAACAGGACTGTATCCATGATTGAAGAAATACTCTAACATGTTCAACTTAATGGTGTTATAAAGTTTTAAATTTAAACAATGAACAACAAATACTGGAATTTTCTTTTCAAAAATCTAAATTTTATCACATTTTCTTTTTTACCCGCTCAGCAGCCGAACACTTGTGACATTCTTTCCACAATGGAAATCCAATATTGTTCAGAGCTTTCCATTTCATCCAAAACCAGCTCCAAGTCAGTTTCTTGTTTCTATATAATTTTGTCTGGTGAACTTTCAGGTTATTCATTGGAGTCAACTGCTTAAATAAAATAAAAAAAATAGGGTTCTCCTAAAACTTAATAATTATACAATTGTTGTTTTCGCATGCATTAAACTGTTAGACATTGTGACAACATTGTTATGGACAATCGTCAGCTGAATGAATAAACAGTAATCACACTGTAAAAGACAGATGTATTTTGTAAGGAGATCCAGGATATTGAAGAGGATAAATAAACATATAGATCTGTAGTTGTGGTAAAACCTACTGACGCACAGGACTCCTTTCTCGGGCAAACACAAAGATGGAAAGCATTTGAAATATATGAAAACAGTTCTTTTTGTTTATCTGAGGCTAAATGAAACTGGTTTGTTCTGTTCCTCAGTATGACTGACATGTTTACATTGAAAGCTTTCATGAAGCTTTTCTGTTTTCTTCCCTCTTTTTATCTCACTTTGTTGTGTTTTCTGTCCAAATGAGCTTTTATTGGTGAATCAGGACACAACACAGTCAGGGAGTATTTACCAAATAAAGGGACTGCCCCCCTCCCCTTGTATGACATGTCCTTGTGCCCCCTGTATGATTCCTTCATGTCCTCTGACCTCAGCTCCTCTACCCTCCCTCCCTCTACACTAATTTATTTCTCTTCTCCACGCAGCTTGCTTCCCTTGCTTTCATTTCCTTTCATCTTTGGGATCTGTTTTATTTCCCCCGAGCAATACTACACCACAACACACACTGTAGCAGCCAGTAAATAGTTTAGACTCAACTGTAAGCAGTTCTTTGGTGCTGTAATGACACCAATAAGCAAGCTCATCGAGCATAGACTCAATAATTATTTACTGTGGTGATGGAGGGCTAGTCTAGGACATCAAAATCATTTAAAAAAAACTAGAGATGTGAAAATGCTGTGAAGTGAATACATCCAGCAAGAGTGACCTTCAAAAGTCATTTTAATTGTAGTTGAAATTTTTTTTTCTGGAGATACAGTATGTCTGTATATTCAGCATATTGTTGCCAAATTGAAGAGAAAATGGACTTATGTTCACAGATTAATGACCATATAATCTATTTTCTCTTTTTTTGCTGTAGAATTTGATTACTGAGAAAGATTTAACCAACTATAGATAAAGACATTGGAAAGATACCGACAAATCTTATTTTGGGTAGAGGCATATAGATGAGGGATCAAAAAAATATAATAAAAAAAGCTGTTAGGACACAAGGACAAAGCTCTGGACAACCATTTACACTTTCATGGTAAAGTATGCAGAATACTCAAAGTCTTAATTAGAAAGGGTAAGGAGAAGGTTTCAGTCAGTCTGTGTGTAAGACAAACCTTTCCTGTCTTTGTCGGCATGTGCAGACGCTTAGTGAGTTTACATTCCACAAACAGCTGTGCGTGTGTGTGTGTGTGTGTGTGTGTGTGTGTGTGTGTGTGTGTGTGTGTGTGTGTGAGGCACCAGGTCAGGATTAGCATGGCAGTGTCTTGTGTGTCAGGGAGCAAACGGCCAGGACATTCACTGCAGCAGTGACATTATTGTTGCAGACTTATAGTTGGGGGACATTTGTCACACTGGTAAATTATGTTAATTCCACTTCAACCTCTCTATCTCTCACAGTTCTGCTTCTTGTCAGCGGCTGTTGAGCAAATCCTATTTGGATACTTTACCCATAGTAATAGGGCAGCATTAATGATGGACCCTCATTCTTCTGACCTACATCAGGCAATCCTAATTTGATGTGTAACTGTGGAGGGGAAAAAGCTACCTTTAGGGAAACTATTCATACAGAGAGCCCTGTTAATGTTTTAAATCTGGTAACGCCTGTGACACATCTGAGTGTGTTTGGTCTCTCAGAAAGCCGACTGGGGTGAATTGTATAATCTGAGTCACAATGTAAAGGGATGTTCCAGAAGGACCAAGGCCTGATCGAGGAAAGTCACATTACATTAAAACACTGGTTAAGACCAGTCCCACTAAACAAGCCTGTGACTAGTAGCCTGAGCAGGTTGACCTTTGCTATCAGATTTGTTTGCATTGTAAAGGTTCAACAAGTAGCTGTTTGTCCATTTGTCAGTCATTACAGACTAAAATGCATTGCAGCAGTGTGCGTAAATTTGGAGAGATACCAAATAAATTAGGCTAAGATATGGAAAGATGTAGGCAAAATGATCACAAATACATCATGAATATGTTCATCTGATTGTGCAGCCATACGTATGTTTTAATATTTTACTGGTGTAGGCTACTGTTACTTCCTAATAATGTCCGGTTATTTTGATTTTTTTTGAAAGAGCTGTGTGGTTTACCACAAATTCTTGGGAAGAGAGTGTCACACTGGTAAACTTGCAGTAACTTAGTGTAGATGAATTGCAAACATAACTTTGATTCAGGGTATGGAAGATCAGATCTACCTGTAAATGAAATGTAAGAAAACCAGCTGAATTTCTGATTTGTCTGACTTTTCATATTTCTAGCACTGTTGGAATCTTTTTACTGATGTTGCCAGTCTCTAATGATGTTATTATTATTAGTAAAACCAGCGGCAGGAATTATGAAAACACAGCTCAAGTACTAGGCAGATAATAACAACAGGCATGGAAAATGATCAGCTATGTTTGTGTTAGGAAAAAAAATTCATAGATTTTTCTGAGGCGGGACACGATGACTGGTCATGCAGAAAGGATGTGTAAATAAAATGCTTCTCACCGTGATTTCACAAAAGAACAGTATGCCCAGTGCCCACTGGTCACCTCATTGAGGCTGTGAAGAGACATTTTCTTGGCAGAGTTTTCTATGATAAAATACATGAATTGCTGAGAAGGGTGATTAGCATTATCGCCTCCCAGCTAGAAGGTTCCCGATTGGAATCTCGATTCAGAAAAGGGTCTTTCTGCGTGGGGTTTGTTCTTGTACGTGTCTGCGTACGTACAGATAATGGACGGATGGATCTATTGCTGAAATAACAGGATGCCATAAATTCTTAATAATTTTATCACACTTAATATTGGGTTATATGTATGGTATGTGAGTCTTGTGTTTTTAATTGCTACTGGAACACTGTAATATCCCATCTGGGATGAATGAATATCTATCTATCTATATGAAATATTATCCATTATTAATAAAAGCTTTATAATCATGTAATCTCTGTGCTGTTTTAAATAAGCATATTTTTTTTTAGTGGCAAATGATATTTTATTTATTATTATATAATATCTCTACAAAATAAATCGTCCAATAAATTAAGTCTTCCTCCTGCTCTCTGAAACTGTAAACGGCCCATGTTGTTATACAGTAACATTCAGAAATATTCCTATATTTATTGTTTCTTTTATTTAGCCTTCATTAATATTGAATTAGCGGTGGAATAACAGCAAATTTATCCTCTTTGCTGCTTATCTAGTCAAAGTAGGTTTGGCATGCACTACAGTTAGCACGGTTACGTGGTCTACTGGATATGCATCCGTTATGAGACCTGAGAAGCCTGTTAGCTCACCAGCCTACTGCTCTCACTCAAGACGGGTCCCCTGAAGACATGGAATTTTGATTACATTGATTTCCTCTACCTTCTATATTCCCTCTTGGGATATATGGAATAAATTTAAAAAACAGAACAAATTGTGATTATGCCTGATCAGTTAAATACCACAAGAAAATCAAGCACTCAAGGGTTGTATAGCATTCCAGTCAAACAACAGGAGCAGTCTAAGTGCATGGTAGTCATGGATGAGCCATCAAATAAATGCATAGCACATCGATGAAATGATGTCATTTATATTAAAGATGTCATGAATTAGGACCAAATAGTCAAGGGTTGCTCAATGAATAAACTGGTATCTAACTGCTGAGCTCGCCAATAGAAGCTACCGAAGAAATGGAACAATGAGGTTGATGTAGTGAGCAACTCATCAGGATTATGTATAATTTTATTTTCCCATGCTTTTGAAGATTACAAGAATGTAGCAGTGCAAACAAAAAAAAGAAGGTGCAACCTCACAAGTGGTGGGGAAATGTGGTTATGGCAAATAAACAATGGTAGACTTGGAAACCACGTAACATTTTACAACATAACCAAACACATCTGGAGGCAAAGGTGTCCAAAGTGACCCCAATAAGACTGGGTGTAAATTACAAAACACAGCACAGTGTCTAAGGTGTGGGTGGGGGGGTCAGGCACTGAGTATCTGGCATGAACCTCAAAGAAAGCTAAACACCTTGTGGTTAGAGACTGATGCGCTCTCCTATCTCTCATGCAAATGTTTCATACACTACACACCCCTGAGTCTGGAGCTGCACATCTTTACTTTACACCACACTAGAAAAAGAGCACACTACTGCAATGAGACTGAACATTGGCACTGGATGTGGAACCTTTTAATTTGTTGTGAAAGCTCCGAAATAAAAGCATTCCGCCGTTTTCTATTTACACAATAGGACAACTGTGGCTTTTTGTTCAGTGATGAGATAATTCCAGCAAAATCCTGTGTGTTAGGTTCGTGGAATCCTCCAGTATTTACAGTGTGTGGTGTGAAATACTGTCCGTTTTCATTACGGAACACGCTTCTGAGCTGTGGACTGTGTGTTGAGCTGGTTTAGCAGACAAAAGTGGAAGGCGTTAGGGGCATGTTTTGATAAAATGGGACTGTTGAGTGGTTTCCATCAGGATCTGTACAAGAAATGATACATTCCCCATTTCACCGAATTTGCGTACACACACACACACACACACTCAGAGCTCCTACTGTTAGCAAAGACAGGATTACCCCACTCACCCCCATTTTTCTTTCTTTCTCCAATCACTGTCCCTCTCTGTTTTTCTATCATCCAATGTCTTTGTCTCTCCTGTCAGCACATTTCAAAATACATTCACATTTTTCCCCCCATTCTGTTCCTGCTTCCACAGCTACACATATACATGCACCCTCCCCTACACCCCCAACACAATCCCCAGGGTGCCATAGTAACTCAGTGGGAGGGGAGCGTCACCCCAGCCTTACTTTTCTCTGCAACCACACCCCCATCCTCTTCCTGTTTCCCCTCCAATCATGTCCTGTTTGCTCAACTAGTCCAATACCAACATCCCCTACGCCTGCAGGTTGTCTCCAGCTCTCAGCCAATAGGAACTGCTGGTTTCTACGTCCCAGCAGGGGGTTCAAAGCTGCTCAGCAACAATGAGGGAAAAAAAGAGATCGTAGTAAAAACGATGACCTACTTTTTTCTTTTCTTTTCTGTTTTTTTTCCAACACCCCTACCTTTAAATTCCCTCTCCTCTGTACTTGTAAAAACCCTCTTCAGAAAACACCGGCATGCTGCAGAGATTCTGTCCAGGCTAAGTAGTATCAGCATAGAGGAAGGTTTGATTCAAATGGGTTTTAATAAGGTGAAGCATACTCTATCAAACAACATCCGATATAAATATACCATTAAATTGTTAGGCACGATATTTAGAAGAGAATAATAACCATAACCATTTCTTTTGAGTAATTCACAACATTTTGGGATTTGATAATGAATGTATAAGACATAAAAAGATCCAGAGAAGTAACAAAAAGACACTTGCACATTTAAAAGTCTTTGATTCACTGGAATTAGGGCCACTAGATTCCACTTGATATTGAGGAGGACTGGGGTGTATTACATATTCCTTAACTATGGGTGTGTTAAAACATGGCAAAAATGAGAGGAGAAGGGAAATAAGAACACAAAGGAAAATAAATTGCAGGACTTGGACAGATCACTTGTTTGCACTTTCCAATCCTTTGTTAGCAGTGACATTTCTTAATCATTATTAAATGTAGAGTTTGGACATTTAAGACCAGTGCAATTTTTCATATATAAGCATATAAAGAACAGAAGGGGCGTGGCGGCTGTGGCTCAGGGGTTAGAGCGGGTTGTCCTCTAAACAGAAGGTCAGCAGTTCGATCTCAGTTTTTCTCATAGAAAAAATGTATGCATTGTATTAATATGTGTTTGAATGGGTGAACTTTACTGTTAAGCGCTTTGAGTGGTCATCAAGAGTGTGTATTTTAGTAATTTTCTGATTCATAGTGTGTACAAGCAGAACCACACACACAGACACACACACAAAGAAAATCGGGAAGTGGCTTCTTGTCCTCGCTGGGTGCATGTTGAAGGCACAACCAGCAGCTTTGATTTCAGTAGGGAGGATGTCATGATTTGATACTGCTCACATAAAGGCAACCAATGCACTAGTTCACTTTTGATAGGCAATACTAAACACCAAGCTGTTTCTGATCTGGTTCAAATGTCTACTCAGTGTTTAAAACGTGTTGATAAATGTCTTCATTCAAAGCCATAGCTAATTCAAAACCGAAAGACGCAGGGATTGGTGACTTTGATGTGAATCTGAAATGAAAACCCTGTGTGGTAATGCGTGCAGTGCCCAGAGAGGTGCCTTTGAGATTGGCAGAAAATTGTGACCCTGGAACTTGGTATCTGCTCGTAGTCATTACACAGAGTCTCAACATGGCACTGTGCCAAAAAGGCAGAAAAGTTGTCATTAAAACTCCTTACTTTTTGGAGAAGAGTGGGAGTGCTTTGATTTAGGTCACAAAAAAGCTGACTTTTCATGAAATAGAGACATACAGAGCCGCCCTGAAGTGCCAGCTTGGCAACATACCGATGATTGAAAACGCAGATATGGTTTTGATGTGGCTCAAATGGTGAGCCATTGTTAAAACAAACTCTGCTTTCTTTGACTATATTTCCTGCCAACATTTCCACAGAAAACCCCCAGTACCCTTCCATATGGCACATGGAGAACCAGTTCTCTTTGAAACAGCTTGATTTTTAGAGAAGGAGATTGTGCACTTTGATGCTGATTCAAAGAGAAGTGTGTGATTCAAACGTACAATGGCCCACTAAGGTGCCAACATAATAAGTGCAGTTTGAGGGTGGCCCAGACCCACACAGATGTAAAATGCAATTAAACCTTAGACAGTTAAAAACTACTGTAAGTATAACCCACACTCAAAGTGACCCATTGCTGAAGTAATGGGAAGTTACAAAGAAGGGATCCTTTTGTATTTTTCTGTAATAGTGTGTATAACAACATGAGCAAATTGATTAGGTACGACAACGGTGTCAATGTGCTGTCATCCAAAAATAGGTGATCTACGCTACCTCCTGCCTCTGCATGCTGTGCAACCCCTCGCCTAAACACTCCTGAGTATTCTGTGTTGGTGTGAAAGCGTTTGAACAGAGAATATCCCGCTGCATTGCTCATGTGAAAGGCAACCTCGTGGGTTACCTTGATCATGTAAGAATCCAATGGCAATGGAATCCATCAAATTACTGTTGAGAATTTGTTGAGACAATTACTACCTTACATTGCTATCCCTACAAATACGCAGATAATATTGATGTTTTTGACGCAAGACATAGAGTTACAGACCATACAATAACAGCAAGGAGATTTGGAGAAACAGTTTTCCAGCATATTCATAGATACCATCAAACTGTCACCGCTATATTATTTAAAGAGAAGATGCTATATCTGCATTTAGTCACATCAGCCTAACGACATAAGGGACATAGTGAAATCACTTTAGTTGACTTTGCTCTCTTGTGAAAAGTGCCCTAAATTCCTTGTAAAAATGAAAGGAGGAAAATGCAGCTCTTTATATGTCACATTTAAATCCAAACTACATTACACACACTTGGGTTTCATTAGTTGACTCTCAAATTGTTACCATAGTGCAGGGGTGGGTGGGGGTACTGATGAATTTTGAATTTTAAATGTCAGCAACACAACCACACCTACTTGGGCAATTCAGAAAATTGGCAACAAGTCATCTTGAGCACAATTAAAGATACTTCAGAAGGTTTTCTAAGTTTAACAGTTTTTTACACTCACTAATAGTATTAAAGTGCCATCTGTGCCCGGATGTCTTTTATCTATATTTGAGTGCAGCAGGTTAAAATGCACAAAGTAGTGGGGAGCACATGCTGTAGTACTAAGACAAGATTACTCTTCTAAATCCATGTTCCTATTCAGTTGAACTAATATAATACGTTATTTATTTTCCTTCTCTGAACTCCACAGGATGGCAACACAGCACAGTATTATTACTGTAACCTTGATGTGGTGGATCATAAATATTTTGGAATGGGAAATTCTTTTCTTTACCAGTGCTGGAGCAGTGAGATAATGATTCTTTTGCATATTCATTAATGGATTGGAGTGACTGTTCCTTCTCCAGGTGGCAGGGAAAGAGATAGTTCTTGCTAAAAGCTTTTGTTGTGGGTGCCACAAAATATTAATTAAGAAAAGTTAATATGAGGGAAGGCATTGGTCATAATGAGAGTTAGCTAAGTTTCAAGCATTTCATCTTCAGATGATTCATAATTGAGCCGTTGTGTCATGTATTAAAATGATTGTTGCAAAATGAATAATCAAAATACAAATAATAAGTGTAACCTGGTTTAACCCCAATTAATTTTAATTTAGTCCTGTTCTGGAATATATCCTATTGATTTGAGTGAAGTAGTAAGAACAGAGCTTTTGAATGTATCTATTTGAATGGGGGAAAGTCATTTAAACTTATAATGCTGATCTAGAGCAAAAATTTGTCTAGTTCTTTGAATTGTTCAAATAATATTTAATTGCATCAATAATGTGATTTGTTTTGCTTAAACTTAAACCACATTATGTTTTTATTCCACCTTACTGAATCTGATGGGTAATACATATTTTAATAAAGCTATTTATCTCTCCTTTCATGTATTTGCAATATTAGAAATATAAGTGGTACTAGTGTATTTAACAAGGATTATAAAGTCTTCAAAATGACTATTGCAACCTTTGCTCTTTAGAATCTCAAAGAAACCCAATAAAAACAGCTCCATATGTAAGGTGGTTGAGATGATTTGACTTGTAATAAAAACATAACATTATTGTAGAGCTGTGTGCAGTGCTCTTTGACCTTCGCTCTCACACACACACACACATTAACACGTTGGCCTGGCTGTCAACTTGGACTGGACAGAAATCCTGACGTGTCAGTGTGCCGTCAACGGGTCAGTGTAACAACCACGGCTCGATGAGCAGCATCAGCTGGTGGTCAAGATAGCTTCCAGAGACAATATTTTGGGCAGTAAATATCTAAATGAATTCAAACAAGCAACATCTGATTATTGGACAGAGCACTGTTCTAAGATCAGATGTAAGGAGAGATATTGATCTTTGTATCTAAATCAGTGGTCGCCCACCCGTCAATCGCAATCTACCGGTCTATCTCGACAGCCTTCACTGCCGATCCCAGTAACTCTCTGGATTCACTGGCTGTGGTTGCACCGCAGATCAGCTGTGTGTCGGTTGTCTGTTCAGACATGCTTTGTGTCCGCTACTGGCGGCGGAGCTGCTGGTTTATCTACTGCATTTCCTTTAATACAAGTCGGATTATGTACTAAATAAAATGTCAGGACTCTACGGTATGAAGCCATGTTAGAACAATTGAATGGATTCAGAAAGTTAAACGCTGGAGTGCTTTTACTTTGAAACTGGTTCGGGAAGTGTTGGAAATAGGTTTGTGTCATAGACAGATAAACGTTGTGTTTCACTGCAGAATAAACAGAGAAAATGATCTTTCACCTGAGTTTTAATGTTTATCTGTTGGATTTATGTCACAAACATAAACGGTTGCAACACTTTCTTTATGCGTTTAAAAAAAAAAGCACTCCAGCATTTCTGTTGACCGAAGTCATATTTACAGCCATATTCAAGGCAAAGCCTGTAAGTAAAAACATTGGGCCGTAGTAGCAGCTCCTCCGCAGAATATATTATTAAGCTGAGAAGCTAAATATTGTGCACTGAACAAATAAATATGTAATTGATATTAATGTGAAAATGGTGCATTGCATAGATAAAGTTGCATACCTGCCTTTCTTTGTGTATATTTATGCTCGTAGATTCAACCTTTAACAGAAATTGCAAAAAAATAATAAACATGACCCTCCTTTGTGGGTCTAAGTGATGTTTTGATCTTTTAGCTAAAACATGTAAAGTACTGCTTGACTTGCATGCTCTGATAGCACACCAGTGGTTAGTAGTCACATATGACTTCATTTTGAAGTGTCCTGGTTCATCCATGTCCTTACTTTTCACAAATTAGATTTTAGCTCTTTAGCTTTTTACTTTACATTTATATAAACTATATATTTATGAAATCTACATAGATATGATATATTGTTGCACTTTGCTAAGTAGAAGATTTACATTTTATTCCCTTCAACTCCATATACCATAATGTCAAACATGTTTATGGAAATGTTATGCAAATTTAATTAAAATCAAAAAACTACATCTTCAATTTTATGAAAGAAAACCCTTAATTCATTGCTTTGTAGAAGCATGTTTGGCTGCAGCTACAGCTTTGAGTCCTCTTGTATAAGTCTCTACAAGTTTTTCACTTAAGTTTATCCCATTCTTCCTGGCAGACGGTCTCAAGCTTTATGTCCGTTTCAGCTCATAGTTTTTGCCAAATGCTACATAGTCAATGTTAGCTTGAGCAGCTGTGCACTTACCAGTCGGGCAGAAACGACTGACTTTCTATTTATGGACTGCTTAAGTAAGTAAGTAATACCTCTCCAAAAGACACAATATAACATATTACAAGGCCGAAAATGAATACTCAAAATTGAAGCAACAGACACCAACCTTTGAACCGTTCCCCAAGTGCAATTCAGTAACACAGTAGTGCCCAAACAGTGGATCAGCACCCCCCCCCTCTTACTACATTTTTCAGCGGCTTTTTAGCAGTGATGGACATGGATGTACTTACAAATGTAAAGCTTCAAGAATTATTATCGCTGTCAGTTTAAAAGTAATTGAAATAGTTTGTCTAGCTTATTTTACCTATCAACCACAGGATAATGTCTCAATCAGAGAGACATTTTTTGTTGTGAAATACTGCTCAATGTCTGACAACAATCTTTATCTGATGTTGGAAAGCTCCTTTCAGAGCCTCGGATGTCTTCAGACTTCTCCATTATGACTTTATTTATTTATTTATTTTTTATACTTACAGTACAAAGCCATATATGACACAACACAAAACTGAAAGGAATGTGTGTGAATGAAGACAAGGCTTTCTGTGTAAAGATGCAAAGGGTAGAGAGAGCAGAAAAGCAGAGACAAATATGACAAAATTCACCAAAGGGAGAAAGAAAAGAGAAAAAGAAAAAGAAATGCAATGTTATTAAAGGGCATCACTTGTTTGGAACTAATGACAGAGGGGAGCCGTGGTGGATCTGGAGGTGAACAAGAAAAGTTAGGTCAGAGCAGCATTATATTTTCAATCATTTAGTTTAGTCACTTTCCCCATTTCCTGTTTCACTCTCTTCCTTAACTTATTTCCTCTTATCTGCAGTCGGCACCAGACCCCAATTTCATTGATACTAGTAATATTAGTGTTGTACAGTATCCTGGATAATAAGTTAACCGGCATATGGGTAAAATCTGTTAAGTTTTAATTAAAAATAAAGAAAAAATTAAGGCAACATTGAAATAAATTGCAGAATGATGTTTATAACTCACAAAGGTCGATTAGGTTGTGTTAGGTTTATACTGTAATTGTACACATTTTAGTGAGGCAGGCAGGTAGGGATTATTGTCATTGTCTCTGGTTCTTTGTTTTGTATTCAGGGTCTGACTATTGTGAAACCACACAGAGGAATGATGTTAGTGATAATAATCGATTTGACAGAGTCTAGAAGTTAGGTGCCATTGAAGCTGACAATAAGGCTTAGTGAACAAACACACAAACACACACACACACACACACATGCACATGCACTCACACACACAAAGGGAGGATGCATCAAATTAACAGTAACTTTTTGACATCCCCTCTCAATGGAGAGAAAGACACACAGGAAACAATTATTGTTGATTGGCTCATGTTTTACTTCCACTCACACACTCACAGACACACAAACCAGATACATCCACACAGGAATGTGGAAGTAGCAGCCAATCAGACCAGATGGAGCTGCTCTGCTGATGCCATTTACATAATGATAAAAACACAATTTGAGTGCCACCCTAAAAAGATTGATACACACACACACACACACACAGTATAAAAAAGAAAGGAAGCCTGGACACACCACTGTCAGTTTCACTTTCTTGCAGTTGGTTGTGTGTGCGTATGTGTGTGTGTGTGTGTGTGTGTGTCCGTGCGTGCATGAATTCCCTAGATTACCGGAGTGTTACAGTGGCCAGTGAGAATACGCTCTACTGAACCCTGTCACTGAGAGCGACATGGAGGCAAACACACAGAGAGAGAAAAACTGAGAGGACAGGGAATAGAAAAAATAAGAAAGTGAGAGAACAAGAGTAACCAATTGAAACTACAGGGAACAACTGAAAGACGGGACAGAGAGAGAAGAGAAAGCAGTGACAGTACTGTGTCTGTGTGTTTATGGGATTATTTTCAACTTCTTATTTATGTAGGGACCGTGATGAGAGAACCATGTTCTGTTTTAGAACTGTCACTTTCTGACACTTTATCTATTCACATCAAGTGAACGTGGCTCATGAGGAAGAGCAAGCAGTCCACTAATCAGAAGATTGTGGTTTGAGCCCCAACTGCTCCAGATCCTATGAAGTGTCCTTGGGCAAGACACAGAACCCCAATTTCAGACAGACAGGCGTTCTTGGAATAAGTAGGTAGAATACAAGATTCTCTTTTTT
The DNA here is from genome assembly GCF_009819705.1 of Hippoglossus hippoglossus. Classification (NCBI taxonomy): domain Eukaryota; kingdom Metazoa; phylum Chordata; class Actinopteri; order Pleuronectiformes; family Pleuronectidae; genus Hippoglossus; species Hippoglossus hippoglossus. The sequence continues at coordinate 1,303,224 of NC_047151.1, read as the reverse complement.
TGATCAAATTTTTATTCAGGGCATATCACAAACAGTACAGATACAAAAACAACATACCATGAGAGGAAAAACATACATAAAAATGCTCTTGACCTTTCATCGCGGGTTCCATCAACTTTGATGATGTACAGTGAAAAACTCTATTATGTCAATAAAGGCTGAACATATCTATGTGTCAGCTGGTCTGCATGGACAAGAGTGCTGATCTCTGTTCTCATCTGTCTGCATCTTTTGTACTCTTTCCACTCAGTCTAGTATCTCATGTGATCTTTAGAGAAAATATCCTTGTTCAATGACTTGTCTCAGTCACATGTTTCTTATCAGTAAATTATTTTCATGCTGAATGTTGTGTCCGAGGGATTTACCTTGCTATAAGCAAAGCAGAGCAACTGGTTTGTTTTTTTAAATATATAAATATTATTTACATAGCGCTTTTCTAGTCTTTTATTTGACAATATGAATTAATGACATTTCTACTAATAATATCCAAAAGGTAATATTGAGATTGACATGCGTAAAGCAAAGTGATTTGGGCTTTTTTAAAGTGTCCCAGATTATAGTATAATATCTCCATTCTTTCTTGAGTTTAGAGTAGAGTACCCAAATTCACCCTACTGTTATTAATCATTACACACTTAAAAATATATACTTATACACAGATGACTTGCAACGTTCTCATTATCTTTTAAATGAATTGAATATTGTTACATGTGATACAGAATTTGATAAAACAAATCTCAGAATACAGGTAGAAAAAACTCATTTTTGGCAGGACTGTAGCAGAAAGGAGGAAGATTTAAAGGCCTTAGTGGTCATGCTGAACTAGATTTTGTGATACAATAAGTGTTTAGAACAGATTGTAAACTAACATTTAAACTACTCTTAACTACACAGCTATATTAACCCTTTGATACACAACCTGGGTCAAAAGTGACCCGACTCAGTTTTTATTTTCTATATCTTTGCAGTAAATTAATTCCGTCATTCAGTATTTCAGGTGTTCCCAAATAACTTGTCTTTGATCATCACAAATCCTTATTTACATTTTTTTTATTGAATCAAAATCATTTTTATATCACTAGCCTTCTAATTCATGTTATTTCATGCATGAGTGTTTCTTTGCTATATCTTTGAAATAAATGTATTATATCATTTAATATTCCAGATTAAATATCTTGTTTTTGATTGACACAAATCATTATTTTCATTTTTCCTTTCTTACTTTATGAACAAACATACATTTTATATTTCTAAATCAATTTTACACACATGGGTAAAAAGTGACCCGTATTAATTTCCTATGTAATTTGATGCATGGCTGAAATATCTTTGCTATATCTTTGAAATAAATGTATTTTATCATGTTTTAAATTACCACAAATAATAACTTTAATTTTTCTTTTCTTATCTCTTCATCAATATTACACACATGGGCCAAAAATGACCCATACAGTGTGTATTCAATACGTAGCACCTGCCATACATCTCACACAGCTGCTTTAGCACATCTGATGCATGTAAGTATTATTTTACAATCCATTACTAGTGAGAAAAAGAAATATGTACAATACTAGTTAGCTGTTGACATATTCTTTTCTAACTAGCTAACCATGACTAGATCAACAATATATAACTCAGAATAGAACAGTATATACTAAATAGACTGATGTGCATTTGAAAATATTCTTTGCTGATCATATGCTTTTGATGTAGAGCAGTGGTCACCAACTGGTTTGTCAAATGTTCATAAAGATGCTGCATGAACATGAGGAGCCAATTCTTTGTCTTGATTCTGGGTGTGAAATTTCTGATGCTGATGACCTAGACTATGCTCCACACTGTTGTTTCGGTCGCACTCACCAGAGTACACTACAGTTCACTACTACTGTAATATATAGTGAATGACATGCACTACATGTCGTTCACTACAAGTACATACAGTACCTCAGGATGTTGTGGCTTCTTGTTCTTCCCTAAATGGAGGGATGCTCGTTCCAGTAAGACCCATTTTTACTCAATCTATTGGACCGGGTCCGAGTTTCCTCCTTAGAGGACTCATCAGATGAGTCTTCTATGTCATCAAAGGTACATTCTTCATTTAGGAGAGCTGGATTCCAGGACAAACCCACAACTCCAGCTTGATCCTGTGGAACATAGTCTAGGTCATCAGCATCAGAGATTTCAGACTCAGAATCAAGACCAAGAATTGGCTCCTCATTTTCCTCATCCTGTTCTTCATGCAGTATCATTATGGCCATTTCAGAATATTTTCAATTGCACATCACTCAGTCTATTTAGTATATACTGTTCTATTTCCAGTTTTATTTTGTTGATCTAGCTATGGTTAGCTAGCTAGAAAATAATATGTCAACAAGCTAAAAGCTAACTAATATTGTACATATTTCTCTTTCTCACTAGTAATGGATTGTAAAATAAGACGTACATGCATCAGATGTGCAAAAGCAGCTGTGTGAGATGTATGGCAGGTGCTCCGTAGTGAATACACTGTATGGGTCATTTTTTAACCATGTGTGTAATATTGATGTAGAATTACAAAATAAACGTTTGTTCATAAAGTAAGAAAGGAAAAATAATGATTTGTGGTGATCAAAAACAAGATATTTAATGAATATGTGGAATATTAAATGATAAAAACATTTATTTCAAAGATATAGCAAAGAAACACTCAGCCCTGCATCAAATTACATAGGAAATGAATACGGGTCACTTTTTACCCATGTTGTGCATTAGAAGGGGTTTGCATAGCTTGTGTATCAAAGGGTTAACAACCACTGGTCGTCACAGACCCATCTCTGAAATGTGTATGGTAATTAAATGGTATGCACTTTAACTTGTATATCATTTTAATGCACCAAAAAAGACAAACTTTTGAAAGAGGTCAATGTAGCTGACTGAGCTACTGATTTATACTGAGACTAAAATAGCTAGTCCCTATTTACAAACAATGTTGCAGTTTGATTAAGAGAGAGAGGCAGAGGGAGAGAGAGAAAAAGAGAAATAAATCTTGTTGGTGATAATTATTGATTTGACAGGGTCTAGAAGTTAGGTGCCAGTTGTACTGAGAGTAATGCTGAGTGATCACACACATACACACACGTTTGTACATCTATCTTAATGAGGAAACTCATTGGCATAATGCATTCCCTAGACCCTTTCCCTGACCTTAACCATCAAAACTAAATTCCCAACCCAAAACCCTACCCCAAATAAAGCTTAACTCTCAGACAATTCATTAGAAGTGGGTCAGAAAATGAGGACTGGCAAAAAGGTCCTCACTTTCCCAAAATGTCTTCACACTGTATGTTTGTAGGCTCAAAATGGTCCTCACAAAGACATTTCTACAAGTACACACACACACACGCAAGCTCTCTCTCTCTCTCTCTCTCTCTCTCTCTCTCTCTCTCTCTCTCACACATACACACACACTCACGTTTATACAAAGACAAATCATTCTCTTAAAATTAAGGAATGCCTGTTAGACTGTGTGAGTGCATGTATGCATCTGTGTCAGATACATATTTGAGGACATGAACATGTTAAGGGCTTCCTGTGCAGTGGGCCATTTGAGTCCAGTGTTTGTCAGTAATTGTGTATTTGGCCAGCCAGTATACAGACAGAACACTGTGATGTATTTTGACATCCTCTTTCCCTTGAGAATACAATGTTTTCACGTTTATTCATTCTTGACTATCTCTTCCATTAGAATGGGAAAGTCAGTCGTCAGTTTCAGATTTTTGTGTTGACAATGTGTCAAGAGGGCTCATTATGTTACAATTATTGACCAGACTCCACAGGATAACATAAAGGGCAGTGGCAGCATGATCAGGACCACAGGATATTAATATCCATATTTTACCATGCAAAATAAATATGTGCCAATTTTACCAGATGTTTTCAAAGTAAAATCATGAAACATAGTTTCACTAGTTTGAATGGGTCATTCAGTTTGACAACATAATTATCTTTTACATTTATGCTATTTCTCACACCTCACTTCCATTCATTTGTGAGCTGCATAAACCAAAAGATGAAAATCATGAAATAAGCCTGCTCAAAATTCACTGTGCCACATTTCTGACAATATAATGACTAAAAGTGACAAAAGACCAAACAAATCAACTGACATTTTGTGATTGTGCTGGACACTACTTGTTTTCAAGTTCATGCTCGATTCTGTATATAGATCATCCAGCTTAAAAAGATCTAATGGAAGAAGAGTTACACCAATAGAAGTTACACAGAATTACACAACATGTCTACTAGATGAACCAATGAAGCTGCAGAAAAACAGTCCTTGGCTAGGGGTGGAACGGTACACCTATTTCAGGGGTCGGCAACCCGTGGCTCTGGAGCCGCATGCAGCTCTTCAGCCCCTCCTCAGTGGCTCCCTGGACAGTGTTCTGCATGAACAATTATATCTTTCATGAACAATGAACTGAACGAATCAGTTTTCATATGATGAACGTGAACATGAGTGAACGTCGCTCACGTACATTTTTTAAATCATCATCGTATCAGGCCATCATGTGAAATACCAGGAGTGATAGAAAATGTGTGTGTGGGTGCTCCCAGACAGCACACACACACACACAGGCCCCGAGGCTCCGCCCCCACTCACTGGCTCTGAGCGACACATGCAGTGAGATCCGAGCTCGATCCGGTGAAGCAGCCGGTCAGTGACTTTGTAGAAGAACAGTGGAAACAGTGAAAACACCGAGTATCTCTGGTCACAGCTGCTCAGTGATCAGAGCAGAAGCTGCAGGTGGTTTGTACCAAGCTGGAGTTTCTGTGTCCTCATCCACTCGACTCTCACTTGAACTAATAAACACTCATCACTAGTTATCAGGACCTGATCAGTACATGTCTATGAGGCTGCATTTAAACATCATGAAAAATGACTCGTCAACATGTTGTGCTCAGCACAACTGGAACAAATGAATGTGAACTAGTTCAATTTTCATCTGCATGAACTGAACTTTGAACTCATGACCTATTTGAAAAAAATTGGTTTGGGCCACTGCACATGTGGAACGTTATGTTCATAGAACTCAATTTGAAACTTTGCAATTCCCCCCAGCAACGTTATCAAAGAACCACATGTTCATGTGCTCAGCACAGCCTCAAAGCTTTGGTGAAGCCAAAGAGTTTGAAGACCCTCCATTATCACTTAAGTCTGCCGTTCGGGAACACTATGGTTTCTTAGTAAACTGCAATGATGATGGTCAGATAGCTGGATTGGACAAAAAGCAGAAGAAAGCATTATATCGGCATGGCTATCGGGTATGTACTGGTAGCACATTGAACACATTTATCACTCAAACATGAACTTCAGTGGTAAAAGAAAAAAAGTAATTTGTCATTAGGTAAGGATGGAAGAGGAGGTCACTGAGGTCTGTAAAACCCCTAGTAACGGTAAGTTGGAAATGTCCCCCCCCCAATGTTTAAATATGGTCAAATTGTCCCCCCCAATAAACTGGCCGATGAATAATAATAATAAAACTGTTATACTATGACACCAACGGGAACCAGGTTCCAGTTCCGGGCTGGTGCTAGTGCTCGCTTTTCCACAGGCCAGCGCCGTTCAAAGAGCCAGGTCATGACGTCACTGTATACGTCTGTATTCCCAGCTGATGCTAGCGCTAACTTTAAGCACAACAACAAAAACAGCGGCAGATATATCGTATTTTAATGAGTGTTGCTTGTGCCTTTGCTTTCCTGTTTTCGAGCATACACAGACATCCAAACACAACTTGTCCAGCATATGTTTGCTGCTCGTCGCGATCGCTACGGAAGCCAATCAACCCTCAGAAATGTTGGCAGTCATTAACGTCATTAACATCGAACCCGGTGCTACTACTTCTGGTTTGAGGACTGTTTGCACAACTGTTTCCGGTTCAGGACGCCAGTCAGTGACAAGACAAAAAACAAAATGATTTTCTATACAAGTTGTCTCCAGGATCTACCAAAGATCACAATTAAAAACAATCATGTTCACTGCTATTGCTAACGTTATGCTGCTGCTATCACAATCCAGGTCTTTCCACCGGAAACAGTTTAGCTCACCCCGCATACCTGGAAGTTGAGAGACGCCATCTTGGGCAATGGGCATATTAGAAGCCACTCATTCACCCAGCGACCAACAGTAATGCGCATAAATTAAAATATTAATTATATTATATTAATATTAATATTGTTGTTGTTTTTATCAAAGATTTAAGTGAGTGCCGCCATGTCGAAGAGAAAGGGTAGCGATGATATTAAGACGTTTTTTGGGCCTCAAAAAAAACAAGAAAAGTGAATTCAGAACAGTGTGGAAATGAGTACCAGTAAGTTCATTACTAGTGCACAAGATGTGTCAATGCTTCTTGATGCTACTTTAATCATCATTGCTATTCAGACCAGAAATTTTAAATGATTAATTCTGGAACATAATGGCCAAAAACACAACCTATTCACTGATAATATTTCTTTCATGTTCAGTTTGGTGCGTTCAGAGTAAAGGAGAGAATGAGGATGCTGTCAGGGCAGGGAGAGCAGGTGAAAACTTTCGTTTTTTAATGTCTTTTAAGTTCTTAAACTAAAAACACTCAATAGGCTCCAAATTGTACAGACTGGTTGTTCCTGAGTCAAGGGTGAGGACAAGGGGTGACCGTGCGTTTGCTGTCAGGGCTCCTCGACTCTGGAACGACCTGCCTGAGGAGCTCAGGCTTGCTAAATCAGTGTCTTCTTTTAAAACACTTCTTAAACACTTTTATCATAAGTCCTATCCATAAATGAAAACTTTGATATTTCAATTTTCTTGGTGTTTTAATTTCCACTGCATTTTACATTTCATATATGTTTTATTGTGTTTATATTCTGTAGCCGATTTATTATTTTCTTTTTCTATTTTCTTTTGATAAGTGCTTTATAAATAAAGTTTATTATTATTATTATAATATTTCATTCATATTCACTGTAGTGCGTTCAGAGTAAAGAGAGAGAGGGAGATAGCTTGGTTGCTGCCCAATGTTGATGTTTAAAACCAAATAAGGACATAATGTCAGTCTAATGTATTTGTATTAATGTTTATTATTTTTGCAACTATCCAAAACAAAGACAAATACTGTCCAGATTATTCTCCAGAATACCCTCAAAGGTACTGTATGCTCAAAAAATATGCTGAAAGCATCATATGGCAAACTCAAGCCAAACAAGAAACAACAGCATATTGACAATGTTAATCTCAATGTTCATCCCATTTAGATATCACTGTTGAAAGTTTGGTGCTTGTGGAGTTGTCCAATGCGTCTCCGTTGCAACCTATCCAGCATGGTCTGCCTTTGGTGAGGGGCAGGAGGGCTCTCTGTATCAGCTGTATGCTTGGCCAGCAAGTTGTATCGAAGACTGGACGTACTCTGGTGGTGACTCATTTCACATCGACAGTAAATGCATATAACTTTGGTCTTGTCGAGAGAACCATGTGGCTTGGTTTTGAAGCTGAACTTGACAAAGACCCTTTTCCTCATCCATTTGAGGCCTGTTTCTTCTTGCCATCCACAACTTTACCGTCCATCACTTCCTGATTTTACAAACTACAGGGCGGGCCGAGGGTCATAATCACAGAACGTGCAGGCGTTAATAAAAATAAGTGGCGCTAAAAGGAATTTGGGTTAACTCTTTATTATAGTGTTAACTTTGACAGCCCTAATTTGTACCTCAATATTTTACACATTTATGTATGTTATATATAATTTGATATACTTATGTAATAGTATTTTTAAAAATATGAAAAATGAATATATAAAGTTATATAAAATACACATAAACATGTTTATATTACCAAGCACACATTAGACTTACAGTATGATAATACAGTATCAAACATTGTTTTAAATAGCAAAATACATACAAATTTATCTCGAGTGTTAACAATGAGTTGTGAGCTTTTGGTCCCCCCCAATGTTCACTTCATGACTACGGCCTTGAACCACACCATCAGTTTCAATGATACTGCCTCTCAACTGTGAAAGAAATCAAAGCTACCATCAGAGGGAGCCTGAGAGACAGATACAGTGACAGTGCTCTTCAGGACATCCTACAGTCTCACCACTGTGACGGAGGCCATTAAAGAACAAGGAACTGAACTCTTTTAAATGTTGCATTATGCTGTTGTGCATAAACGCCACCATTGCTTAATTTGAAACATTTTATTGGTGCTACAATATTAATTGTATTAACTTAAAATATATCATTATTTCCGTCATGTCAGCAAGGCCCCAGAGACAACAGAAGCCACGTTAGTCCCAGGGAGAGCAGACCCAGAGGAATCCACAGAGTCTCCTCCTGTTGTGGCTAAACTGTTTGACTGAGGAGGGAAACAATTAAGTTTTCTTTACAGCTGAAAGAAGAGGTTACTCATACATGATTCCTCCCTGAATTCTAAGCACCTTGCATGGTGCCAATGAACCCAAATATCCTCATGTAGCGATGTTAGCAAAGTGTTACCTGGCTGCATCTGCATCATGTTGACAGCGAAGCCAAACATTTCTCGGGTCATTTGCAGTTTTAGTTTTTAACGGGGCCATCAGAGGAATTCCGGCTGCTTCGAGCATTTCTGCATTGGCTTCGGCCTTCATGTAGATGCCATCTTGAAAACCTTTATAACAAACATTTTCCAAAGACAAGACAGATCAAAGAACAGTTTATAAAAAACTGAAGCATGATGGAAACCATACAAAAAGTAATACCCAACACTACTCAGTTACTGCATATCTGTCCAGGGTGCCACCTGGGACAATATCAATATACACACACACACACACAACTGCTGTGTGCAAAATCCCCCCAAGTGGTAACATCCTTACTGTTGAACAGTCAAGGGAACCCTACATTTCTAGTATCACTACTAAATATGGTGTAGGATTAGCAACAAGTGTCAGTATGCTGTTGAATGTTCATGCATCTACAATACAATACATTAGAACATATCATTCTGGGATGTGATGACTGTTGCAGTCTTATCCTTTGGTCTAAATGTGTTTAACTGCAGAGTTTATAACAGAATGATACCAACTGGCACTTTGTGAGTGTGTTGCTGAAAGATACCTGTGATACACAATAATGCACAGGTCACCTGCCTCCCTTTGGACTCTCCTGGTGTCCAGGGAGGACAGAGCGGAGGGCACTGGGACATGTTGAGGGCTGAGCTGGGCCCTCTTTGCTCCCTAGCTAAGTTGCAGCCCCAGGCAATTGTAGAAATCCAGGAGAATTGTCCTGGCTCGTCCAAAGAGCATTATGAGCCATCTGCAGCCCCTGAGGACACACTGTCTTTTAAACTGCTCTGTTGCTTACAGAGACTTACACAAGCCTTGAGAGTATCATTCTATTACATGAAAGCACATTTTGTCAATTGTTGAGTTGTGGTTAAATGTGTTGTTCAAATTGTTATTAGTTGTGGCATATAAATACATAGAAGCATAGAGCATAAAATCAACACATTTTTGAGAATGTTGAAGTGTGGAAATCTTTGGAAAATATATGTATGAATGCTCACTCATACACATTCATTATCTCAGTGTTTTAAACTATGTATCACATCAGTCTATCAGTGTTTTCTCCTTGTATTTCACTGTTTCTCTTAAGTTTGTGTGAGAAATATAACTTGCTGTTCAAGTTCCATCTCTGTATTTTCAAACTGATCAAAAATCTTTGTCAAAATCGTTTTTACAACTATTTCTATTAAGAAACAGATCAAGATAGCCTGCACTCTAACTTAAAGGTGTGTTTGGAGTTGAAAGGAAGCTTAACAGCCAGCTACCTCTTATTAGTGAACTCAACCTCTTTTCAACATAGTTATTCTAGTAGGCCAGCCACAGACTGAGTTACATACCATGAATTGGAAACGTAAGTGCTTTCTGCAGCACTCTTTCTCTTTCAAGGCCAGAGATCAGCAACCATTTGCCATGGAAGGCAGAGTGTCGGTAGCTTTTCATTCCATCCAAACACTACATCAGAGACCTTTTGGAGAAAGGTCCAGTGTGTGCAGCTGTGCCTGTGTGTCGGAGAAAGTGTCTAAAGCATTATTGCAGTAGTGAGTGTAACAGACTGAGAGCCTGTTAACAGATATTTCTGTAGAGCTCAGCTCAGCAGGATTTATTTAACAATTAAAATACCTATTTTGCTCTTTCTGCATTTTTTTATTTAGGATTGTTTACAAAAATCCATAATATCCACTAACACAAAATTAGTACAAAAAGTTATAACAAATAAAACACATTTTTCAACTTCTTCATTTACCATTTAAATAATACTGAGTTCAATCAGCGCAGTAATGCATTAACAAACCATCAATCCTTTGACTGAGCTAGTCATTTTCTTTAGGCTCCAAAATATAATTATTAGTAATGCAGAATTTCTAAGTTCTCACATCATTTAACCTCACTTATATTGAAAAAAAAGCTGATTGGTAGGAATCATTCAATTCAGTAAGATTGCAGGAGCTTAAGACTTTCAAAGTCTAACCTTTCAAAGTATTTACAACCCTCAAAAATGCAAAAAACTGTAACACCAATTACAAAATAATTCTAAAATTATTATAGTGCCTGCTAAATGTCACAATGTCCAGGGGACACACAAGTCAATTTGGTCTTCAATACAGCAGGTCTGGCCCATTGTATGATAGCTAAAGCAATCAATCATAAAATTATCAGACATATTTTCTAATTTAGAGCTTGATTATAGCAGTTAGCTTGCCTGAAGAATTAACACTGAATTAATATCCACCAAAATCCTCCCTTATTGTCCTCCATAATTACTCACAACTTTTTACCTGAAAACAAGATTGACATCTATTTTAATGAAAAACTCATCTATGGTTTTTGGTACAAGTGGAAGATTAATAAATGTCCATTGTGATATAATTTTAGGCAGACTAATTGGCACTGCCATTGTGAAATCTATTGCAATTTTATTGAGCTGACAGTTAATTTAACTATGACTTCCAGACTTCCCTTCTTGGTTAAGAATTGGTGTGATCCAGTATGACAAGTTTGATTGTGTTGTTCAACCGGTATTTAGGGATTCATTAGCAGAAACTTGAGGCAACTCTCACTCTTTTCAGTCATGCTTACAAACATCCCAGCATTGCATCTTGATTAGCAACAGTGCCTTTAGATGAATTCATTTGTTGATCTGCTCACTGACATCACCGTTTATCCATCTAATCTAAAAAAACAAAACGAGTTGACACAGTTCCATCCACCTATGACAGTAATTTCCAATAAAGCTCAGGCTTTTGCGATAATGATTTCAAAACAAAAAGTATGTATGTAAAGTACTGTAAATGCTAGTATATCCTCCACCCACCCACATGCACCCACACACACACACACACACACACACACACACACACACACACACACACACAAATACTTGCTCTTTTATCTTTTAGAGGACACTTATTTGCATTATGCATTCCATGGCCCCTTATTCTAACCACCTTAAATCATCACAACTTTATGTGCAACCTCAACCCTTACCCAAACCTAACAAAACCTAGTTCTGAACCCGAAAACCTTCTGAAGGTGTGTCAGGAAGTGAAGACCAGACAAAATGTTCATCCTTGTCCTCATTCTGTAAGGTCTTAAATTCAAACCGGTCCTCACAAAGATAGTAGTACAAATACACACACACAGAGACACAAAGTCACACTCACAGCTTGATGAGCGCATGATGTGTCAGACCTGCCAGTGACCCAGAAGATTGAAGTGAAGCACTCTGACAGAGCGTGTGTATATACGTGTGTCTTTGTATGTATGTGCGTGTTGGTGTGCGTGTGTGTACCGGTGTGTTTGACAGTGGAAAAAGAGCATTTGAGGGCAGAGAAGGCCAAATAAGAGCTCACCCTCCTCTCTGTCCTCTCCAACACACACACACACATACAGAGGTGACATCTGGAGTGTTTCTGCCTCACTGCTATTGTTGCTCTCCTGGTTGGAGTGACAGTCGGGCTGACTCTCTCTCTCTCTCTCTCTCTCTCTCCCTCCCTTATTTTCATTTTTTTTAAATAAAAGCCCTGTGTATTCAGCCACTGATGCGTGTACCAATCATTCATAATTGCTTGCCCTAGAAAGTGATCTCTTTAATTTATGGATGTGTGTCTGCCATTAGCTTAAGGACCTGCAAAAAGTTGTTGATGTGCCATTCGACTGTATTTGTGTCACCTTCAATTACATACTTAGACCACTGAGCCGGCATGTGACATACTTGAGGAAGGACAAACACAAACTCTTTTACCATCTTACAGTAACCACACATCCCATCTGACCAATACAATATTGTTCAAAACCAATCTTACTTTTACAATTTTTCTTAAAAAACATTTAGTTCTGTGCTAGTGTCTGGAATTTGTGAGGAACATTGATAACTTGTCAGAAAACACGTTCCTGGAGGATGGTGCACCTAAATCTGATCCAGTCAGAACATTGTATGTGTACATTCATACATTAATGATGAGTTACTTGGCATGAGTTGAATACCAAGTAGTGTACAAAGTTCTAACCAACTAACTTTGACTACATCCTATATCTGATATCGTCAATATTCTTACTTTGGCTTGTTATCAATTATGTAAAATATTACAACACATCAGTTTTGTTTTATTAAAATTTGATTAGATTTGGACAATTTCTTTCAACCACATATCACTGTTGTACTTACTATTGTACTCAGTCAGTAAACAACCAAAACCACTATAGTATTCTGTATGCAATGATTCTCCACCCAAATGTTTCTGTTCTAGTGTAAGTGTTTTTAACATATAAATCAAAAAAGGCATCTTTCAAATTATTTTCTTAGATTCGCAACACTGTGGGGACCTAATGACATGAATGCACATGTGCATACACACAAACACTCATCAATAAATCAATCAAATTTTATTTGTAGAGCCCATATTCACAAATTTGGTCTCATAGGGCTTAACAAGGTGGGACATCCTCTGCCTTTAACCCTCAACAAGAGTAAGGAAGAACTACTAAAAAACAATTTCAACAGGGGGAACTAAAACATACAGTAGAGACCTCAGAGAGCCACATGTGAGGGATCCCTCTCCCAGGACGGACAGAAGTGCAATAGATGCCACATGTAACTGAGAACATCAGTTATGTATTTGAGTAGGGATATTGTATATCAAGCAGTCTTGTGGCGCACACAGTACAGAAGTGTACCTACAGTAGGGTGTGAAGCATCGTGTATGTGTTGCTGAGTTTTATACCATTCTAGAATAAAGAAGTGTAATCACATTACTCACTTATGTAAATAAATGGTTGTGTAACAAAACTGACCCCCATGGTCAATTTGAATGTAGAGGGAGAACATTGAAAATATGATATTTCAAGGGCTTTTACTTTGAAAATTTATTGTCAGACTTAGACTCTGTGGAAACTGGTAGTTTCTCATTGACAGTCTGTTATTTTGTTGCTTGTATTTAAGTTTTTCTTCTTGGGAAAGTTTTACTAATTCATAATTAAATTAATTTCTTAATTCTCAAATGTCTGTGAAATAGTTTCACATTTCATCTCATTGATTTTATTTATTAAATATCATTGCTACATTCAGTTAAATAAATGTTGTGTTTTTTAATTAATTAATTAATTTGTTACCTTAATAATTCATTCATGCATTGAGAAACTGAACAAATGTGACATCCCATCGACAGGAAGGTTGCTTTTATTTTGAAATCAGTAGAAATGATGCATCATGAAATGAGTGGGGGCTAGTTTGACCATGTGTTTCGTAGTAGTTTCACCAATACCACAATGCAGCTTTCACCTCATGTTGTCAGGGTATTCTGCCACCAGAATATAAAGTCCTATTTAGCACTATGCCACAATGAACACTTTACTTCTGTGAAGTGTTTTCCTTGATGACAAAAGCAGTATAGGAGAAATGTGATTCTTGATCCAAAATTTGCAAAACACTTTTTTATGGTCTGCCATTCAACCCAGAATCCAGAGAAAGTGTGCACTATCATGACTATAACATGTTCTTGTAGTCATGGTTCCCTTCCCTTTCTTTGAATTGTAAATATTTTAACAAAACTGGAAGATACACAGTTGTGAGGTATGGTGGGGTGGTCTTAGTACAGGAATTCAGTGGTGGGCAATGGAACTTGAGTTCAGTTAGCCCATTGTCACAACTTCCAACAGCACATAAAAAAATAACTTTAGTTCTATTTCATTTTTTATTTTATTGGAGGGATGTATATATGTACATATAATATGCACACAATTTATGTTATTCACAAATCCTATAGACGAATAAGAGATAATAGGGTGAGATGATGTTTCCTCTTACAGTGGCCTTGAGGACTGATTGTCCTCATTCTGCTTTGTTTTAAGATGACAGAAATCACTAAAACAAGTAAAGCAGTTTTTAAAACTTAGAAGTAGTTCACCAATTATTAAGGATTGTAAGACTGAATGTATCCTTAATAACTTGTTCTTTTTTTTGTTTTTCTCTTTTTAACAGATTTATCAGATAAAAGTTGGAGGGCTGTTACCCAATGAGATTAAACCGAGCCAGTGGACTCCAAATCCAGTGGAATTCACAGAAAGACACGAGAACAGAGGTATGCATGTGCAAACACAAACATGGCTCAGAAGTTTGAGCAGGTTGTCCACTTATCAGAGGGTTGGTGGTTCAACCCCCAGCTCCTCCATGCCAAAGTTTCTTTGGGTATGACACTGAACACTAATGATGTATGATAGGGCACTAAGCAATCAACCCTATTTATTATTTCCATTACCTTCCCCTGCTACACTGGAAACAATACAGTTATCCATTTATTTGTCAGACCACAAGCAAGAGACTTCCATGCTATTTGCTGAGGTCCATCGCAAAAACAAATATTCAGATCACAATAAACCTTATTTTATAGAACATTGATAATTTGTTTACTGGTTTAGTGTTTAGAGCATCACTGACCATCACTACAAAGACAGAGGTCCTTTGCCCACTTTCTTCAAATATTATTGATCCAGAACACAAATGAAAATGTAGACTTTGTTTGTACAACATATCAAGGCTGAGCTGTTACCACAGAAAAATATAGTTCATAGCTCTGTCCAGATAAGTGTTTAAGGTCTATATGAGATCAAATGTATTTCCTTACTAACATGCCTGACGTATATTCAGTATATCATGCATATATATCATAACTTCATGTATACTTATCATTTGGTGGCTTAGTTGCAAGGCTTTGCTTTCACTGCTGGTATTGGAGTCAATACTGATAAGAACCGATCTGGAAGACAATGTGGGTTTCTTCGTCATTGTCTCTTTTAAGGGCTTGAAAACTTCAGTGTAGTGAGGACGCCAGGTAAAATTGTTGGGAAAAGTGAGTATTTAAACAAAAGAACATTGTGGATGTAGCCTTATTCAGAGCAGTTTGCGGTGGTTTGTAATTTACCTAGCAGCCATTTGTAGGTGGCTGAGGGGAGATGGTATCCCCTGTAAACCAAAATTACCCTATTAGCTAAAACACCCGAGTCAAGAGTGGGCTTTTTAGGGGGTTTAATTTGTTTAATTACTGCTACATTTCAGAGTAATCTTTTCCTTAAATTTGTTCACAGTATTATCTGATAAACATCCACTATAGTAGAAGTTTAAACCAAAATCAATGTAGTTGATGATTGTAAATGCCAATGTATCTAAAGAAAAGTGAGACAGAGGAAGGTTTTGTGGAAGTTTTATAAAATGTTCCATTTCTATGCCATATGTCAGAGCAAGATCAAGAGTACAATTAAAATGGTGAATAAAACCAATTGAGTCTATTAGTGCAATATATAATAATAATGTATAATAATAATAATGTAATAATAGTAATGCCAATCATCTGCATTGGATTATTGGCCTGCTAATTAATTAATTAATTTTGTGTTCATTTTTCTCCTTTTTGTTCACTCAAGTTGAACTTGTCTCCGAGGCCCTTGGATAAACCAAAGGCGCTGTTTGTCAGATTATTAACATTTTATTGTAATTGATATTGATATTAATAATTGTAAAAATCGGGTTAGGGTTATGCATATGGTTAAATCGCATATGTTTAAATCGCAGCAAACTCTACACTGCACTCATTTCGGAACATATAATGTCGAAGCCAATAAGTGAGCTGAGAAAAAATAATCATCATTTAGCTGCAATTTACTTTCTTACCTTTGTATTTGCACATCATATTTTAATGGCACAATATTTTGTCCAATTTATCCACCTGACAGTGTAAGTATCATACCCGGCACAAATCGCGATTTTTAAAATTTGTATTTATTTATTTATCTGGCTGTAACAGTTTAGTCCGGACACATATATTGGACATACTGTTCTTGCCTCTCTACCTACTTATGTTTTACATTTTTGCATTCTATCTATCTATCTATCTATCTATCTATCTATCTATGTTTAGCGGAATTTTTAAAATATGCGAGCCACGGACAGACAGACAGACAGACAGACAGACGGACAGACTGACAGACTGACAGACATAGATTTATGGAATTAGATGATGTAAACACATCTCATTACGATGAAATTCTGATCCTTTTGCATCTCTGCAAATCTTTTTTTTTACACACCCCATTCTTCCCATTTCTCTCTTGCTAATTAAAATTTCTTCCCATCTTGCTCTCTGAGAATACTCTTATTTTATTTCTTCTCTCTTTTTGCCACTACTGAACAGGAAACCTGCTGAGAAACAGTCCCTCAAAGTGAGCCAGACCTTTGAAAACTGGCCTTTTTTTAAAACAATTTTTATATTTGAGCACACTGCTGTGCTTTTAACTCAAAATGTATAACTAACATGTAAGTAAAGTAACATTTGTTCCATCAAACAGTTGTATAACCTTTTTTTTCAAACCTTTTACATCACACAATATTATAGTTAAGAAGTGAATAGAACGGGGGGGGGGGGGGGGGGGGGGGGGGTAAGGCCTTGTATGGTCACACTCTTCATCTGCTGAATGTAAGAAGTGGACCAGTTTCCTTTTTGTCCTCTCAAGCTTGCCTTCTCTCTCAACCCAACTTTATCTCCAACTAAGCACTTAACTTGAAAAGCAAATGGGTAGTCATTCATTACAGAAAAGGAATAATCAACAATCATGATGATTGAGGATCAAATGTGGTTTAAAAAAACATTTTTGACGTATAAAATGTACTGTTTCAGCATCATACAGTTCATAAAGAATATAGAACATGAGAATGTAGGTATTTTCAGAGCAAATGTTATTGAAGGTTTCTTTAAAGCATAATGGATTTATTATGTTCCCTCTGTCCCATTCTGTCTTCATTAATTCCTCAGATTTCCTTGACATGTTCGCATCTGGCTGCCATGTCCTTTAACATCATCCATCAGCCGCTACTGTGCAATTACTGTAACTATTAACCTATACGATGATTAACGATTTACGTCTTGTTGCTCATACTGAACAACTCATATTTCTTATCATGCCAATCCATCTCTAAGTCCATTCTAATCAAAATAATTATTCAACCATATGTGATAATTAACCAATTCAGTCTGTGTTGATAGATTCATCAAAAGCGTCTGGATGATGTAGGCTTATTTATTTATTTTAGATATACATGCATCATCATGTCTAATTGTTTCATCATCCTCATGTACCCTACCATACTTGAGCTGCGATCTGAGGCTGGTCCATTTCCTGTTCTCGATATAGGTTGCTATCTGTTTGCCTCGGGAGTGGATTCCTTCAAGCACAATTTATCCCATTGTATCGGTAGCTCAGCGGGAAAGGGAAGGAGGGGTCTGGCATGTTGTTCTAGTTTAAATTCTCATGTAGTCTTTCTATCTTCTCTATTTCCGAAATCATATCTGCTCCTGCTTTAAGTTGAAAGAGTATGAGAGATCATATCGGACTTGGCCATCAGCAATTAATAATCAATCTCCTAGTCAGTTTTTTTTTCCCATATTGGTTGTTAAATAGTCTCTGCCAGACCATTTGTCCCATGATATTCAAAGGACATCGCAACCAATACTGCTAATTTCAAGGGAGGTGAAGTTCCCTTGTGCTTCTTAGAGTGTGAACATTCCAGGTGCTAATATTAATGTACTGTTTGTTAAGTCACTGCAACACTGGATGTGTCAGACTTTGGGGTTCCTGAAAAAGTGATTTCCCCCAGAGGTACATGCAGTGCAGTCAGCCGCTCCCCCAGTATCACCGTCACCATGGTCCCACTTTTCGAGGAATGTTTTTTTGTCATTTGTTGACCGTATCATAGAGTGACGGTTCAGCCGCCAGTGCTGTCATCTAACACCCTGCTGCCATTGTCTTCACGGTAACGGTGGTCAAGGCGGCTGACAGGTACTAGTACTTGCACAGGAGACATCTTGGAAATCTTGCAGCAGTTTAAAGGCACTCAATCATCAATAAGTGGTCAGATGCAGTTTTACATTTTGCCCAGCGCAACAGATTGGGCTATGATTGGGCTATACGAATACACCAAATTCCAAATAAGTCAGCCCAGGAATTGCCTTTTATTAAATGTCAGATCACATTGTGAAGGAGCTATGACTAAGTATTCTCTGTTGATACATAGCTGGTAGCATTAACAGCTGTTTACTTTCCGATGTAGGATGAACATTATTTCTTTACCTGCCATGAGGTGTCGTTAGAGGTGGAAAACAACACCAAAGTTTATTCTTGTTTTACTTTTATTTTGCCTACATTTCTTTGCTTTTATTGGATTTAGTATTACTAATATAAGATGCTCTTGGGCAATTAACAACCTTTTTTAAAATCCCATGGGTGGCTGAAGCTAACCAACCACCACAAGTTTCTAACAAGAAATTAGTGTTATGATTAATTTGTACTACGTGTGAAAAAGGGGCACCAGCTCCTATCGAAGCAAATTTATATAATTTTATCAATAATCAGTGTCAGGTTATGAAAGTCATAAATGCTTGATTCAATTAATCTCCATTTTCTACTTTAAAAGAAGAGAAAGGCATCAACCAGATACAAAATATGAGATTTATTGACTAATATTGAAAAAACTAAATTGGAATAAATGAACCATATGGATTTTTAGCAATGGAATAGAAAGGTGATCATTTGGGTAATTGTGGCAGTTAATATGTAAGAAGAATTTTACGGTGATAATGTCAACTATAACTATGATTGAATGAGTGAGTGAATGAATCTACAGAGGCAAATTTAGAGATTATAATTTTGGTAAAGACATCATCCAGTCATTAATAGCAGCATTGGATGATTGCCTGGTTGTTTGGCTTCGCACATATTGCACATGAGATGACTTATAAGATATTCTGTAGATAAACGTTAACGGTGAGACATTTTAAAATGTAAGAGGATAAGAACAAGGTGCCATAACAAAAGTAAAGCAAAAGTTTAAAGTGACAAAAGTGTGGAAAAAGTAGGGTCACACTGTGGTCTTCACTTTGGAGGAGAAGTAATGAATTTGTGTTGTTTAATTGTGTTACTTAATGTATAAAGGGAGAGGTCTCATTCGGGCTCCACCATGCAGTTTTGAAAACCATCTAATTAAGCAATGTAAGGCCAAAGATGAATTACACAAAACATTTAAAGTTTATTCTACAACAGTGCAATCAATTGTCATAACAGTAGTACAAATTACAAACATTTTAAAATGAATACAGTTATATGACGAGGAAAATAAAACATTACATAGCTAGTTGCAGTATATTTAGATTTAAAAGCATTTTAGATTTAAAACTGTACCGCTAAGTTCTCAATGTAACTTTCATTAAATCTTCTTTCATGCATAGGAAAAGAGATCGGTAGCTTCAGCACATTAGCCCTACAAATTACTCTTGGGGTATTATGTGGAATTCACTTACAAAAAAAAGCTAAATTAATAAATATATCACTAACGGACAAACAAACAAAGCAGAGGAATCTATCTGTGCTTTGGGACTTGTGCAGTTTTCTTAATGAATCTCATTGCACACATTCACTCTGCTGGAATCAAAACCAATTACAGTTCTCTTCTCCTGGCTGAGCTGCGCCAACACTGTCTTACAGCACCATAAACTGAAACCACCGAGGCAAGTTTCCCGAGAGTCTTGTCCTCATGTTCATGTGTTATAAAAAGGTGCGGTAAAATATTTTTTATTTTCCCTGATTGATGTGGATGATCTTGATTGTTGTGCAGAAGGGGGGTTTCACATAGAGTTCATCAAATGTCAAACTGTTGATTTCGACTGGACAGACTGTGGCAACCACTGTCTGCGTCACCTGTAAGTAGTCCACTCTGTAGTACAGATTTGAATGTTTAAATTGTCTCAGAACTATTCTAAAAGATTATTTTTTGATTAATGAGGTAAGATTTTTTTTGCCAAACACTTAGACCCAGGCCCATTTGAAATATAAACAGGTAGTGTTTCCTCTCTGAGTCAAATGTATGGCTGATAGTTAGAGCTATAGTCCTAGATTTGGAAGTGTTCGGAAGTTATATGGAGACTACCTTTTGTGAATCATTGCTCAGAAGTCATACCCAATATAAGAATGTTTCTATTGGTAATTTATTATCTTAATATTTATAAATTAACTTTTGGGCAAATACTAATAGCTTATAATGGGAATTCTGGACAGAAAAACACTTTTTGAGTGGCCAATGAAATGACCCATGATCAAGGACTGGCATTTTGTATTCAGTGTATTTTGTTCATCAAATTGTTATCACTCAGTGCCCCTCAGTGGGATCTTGACACCTGAATACAGTGGTCCCAGCATGCCCATCACTGCACTATATTCAACAATAATCCTTTTTTAAATATTGTATTCAGCTGCCTCTGGCTGGGAGTTGGCCTACTTCTCATTCAGTTATGTGCATGAGGATACTTGAGGACAGAACAAATCAAACACACACACACTCACACACACACACAAAGATATATACCTACACACTAATTCCACAAATGTCTGTCTTTCTGTCTGTATTTGGAACGCACATCTCGTGAACCCTTCATCTTATCGACCTCACACTTTTGTATTCTGAGTGGTCTAGGGATGTGCAGTGCCAAACTTGGAGCAATTTGGACACGCATTACCTATCAATATGAATTCAAATTTAATAAACAGGCGACCGCCACTCTGTAGCAGTCAGTCGGGTATGCCTCGTGTTTTCAGACTGAGTTCAACATGTCTTACTCTACCTCCTCAAAAAAACTACAGCAGTGGTTGACAACTCGGTCAAACCACTGGCAGATCATTTTGATCATTTGTTTTTTTTATATTACACCATATTGGACTGAGACAGACACACAGTACAGGTGCTGATCTCCATCATGGCACATTTATGGAATCACTTCCTCTTTAGCAAGTTGTCTTTAAAGTAAAAGCACAATGCTCCTTTGTTGCCATAGTGCTTTTTAGCAAGCCAAATTATAGAGATTTATTTAGAAAAGTTGTGAACTTTGGTCTGATGATTGCGTTGATTGTTTAAAAGACCTCTGAATTAGCCTACATTCAGTGTTTGAAAAAATAGCACCAGTTCAGTTAATCATTCAAACTTTTGTTATAAACCACACAAGTGAACAATAAAAAAGCAGATTGCGTTTCATTTTATGAAAACCATTGACTACAAAATATTCATTGCAGATAAAACATGTAAGATGAACACAAACTTCCCTCTACAACGTAGACTGTTTATAAAAAGCTCTGCACACAACTCCCAGCGCAGAAACATAAAAAAATGAGAGTATATTGTAGACTTGTCTGAAGAGGATTCACCAATGACAAGGAATTATGAAAACTATCTCCGGAGCATTACCACAGGCCGTTCCAAACAGGCATGTTAAGAACGGACTGTGCACTACATCTGGACAGTTTCCAGATGCAGACAAAAATATGGATCAATGCCAATATATTTATCACCTTCCAGACAAGATATAGAGCCCAAGGATAACGTTTGTTTTTTCTCTGAAAACAGTAAATACAAACAACAGAAGCAAACTAATAAATCTTCAAGACAGCCCTGGGTATAGGCTGATATAAAACAGTTCTCAGCCTAACTGGAGCCTCTCATTCTAAGATGCTTCTACTGTAAGCCTTGTAGGATAAAAAGTGTGGCCCAGATGGCTGATATTTATGTTCATGTACGATAATTGGAGTGATAAATGCAACTTTTATCTGCTGGCTTGGCATGTGTTTTCCAACAAGATGATGAATGGTTGGCATTAGACTACTTTCTTAAAAGGCCTCTCTAGGAAAATCCATTGGCTCTGGTAAGTGAAATCATCACTCTAAAAAAATGAGTTCTGCAGAGAGTGTGAGGGAAAAGGTTCTTTACAGAACCATAAGCGTTTGAAAGTCCATGTAAATTTACATTTTTTTCTCATCATGTTCAGTTTGAAAACCCTTGTTTTTTTGTGGCTTCATGGTTACAAAAATAAAAGTCTTTTTTATCACAATATACTATGTAAATAACCTTTAACAATCAAACAATAACTCCCTAATGACCTCATGGTAAATATTCCCTCTCAAAGGGTAAAGTTAAGAATATTCACTTTTCTATTATTGTTGTCAAATCCCACCAAAAGTATTAAAAATTGTATCTGTTTAACAAGTTATCAAATGTCTCTGTCGTAAAAGCCTGATTTAATTTTGCTTCTGTGTCGTTATTTTAAAATAAAACAGTGACTGAGTAAGGAAAATCTGAAAACTGTCACATTTTAACGAAGGCGGACACAGCTTTTCTAGCTTCTACAACACTGGTTGAGAGGCCCAGGAAACTCACAGACCAAAAGCATGCATTGGAAATAATCTCACTAGACGCCACTCAGCCAATCAAATCTGTGAATTCTGATGAGCAATCAGTGAGTGAGACACACACCATGAGAGGGGGATGCATAGACAGAGAAAAGTAAGGGTGGGATAAGAGGAAAGGAAAGGAAGAAAAAAACAGGTGTTGAAGCTATTTGTTTATTAAGATTTGCAGAAAATGTTAAAGAAATTGGTTGAGACTGTTCATTAAAAAATTTTAACAAAAAGACTAATCCACATTATTTTTTCTAAAATCAAGCACAAATTGATAAAGGCTACCTGTAAAGTATTTTATTTGTAGTTGACATGAGATCTAGATAGGTTGATAGGAGAACATGCCATTATGTTCTTACAGACAGATTATTAACAAGTTCTAGGGCATAATTAAAACCAGTGAGCTGTTTAAATGTTGTGGCTGGTCGGTATATCATGAAACCATTTTAGCATCATATCAACCATTAATCCTGATTTCCTTACAGCCAACTAACACATATCCTGTTTTCATAAAATTCTGTGAAGAATGTTTGTGAGCTGTAAAGGTTTTGCTGATGCTTCCCACTCTGACAACAATACAAATAAAACAATAAACCCAAAAGAAAATGGACACAACACAAAAATGGTCCGAGCAACATCTGACCCAGAAAACAGAAGTCAAATGCAGCACATGACATCAGTTTGAAAGAATCAGAGATTAACAGTGAAAAGAATGGAGCAAACAGGACATTGGATGGTACTTTTGTGCATCTTCTCCTCTTCAGTGTATCCCATGCTTAGGTCAATTGATACAAAAAGGAGTTTTATGCACTGGTCAGAAGTTACTTTCATTGGCGCCATCCAGTCGCACTCCACCAAACCATGCACTTACCAAAAGCCCACTGGTAAAGAGGCATTCAGCCCCATATCTCCCCAACTTCCCCCCGTAATTAGGTGATTAATTATTAACACACCAATAAACTTCCTGAATAAGTAATGCCGTTAAGGCTTATGTGGGGTTTCAAGCCCACTACCCAGACATTTGGTCAAATATTTGTTGTTGGTGTCTGTCGAGAAAGCTGTCTTGTTTATTGGCTGAAACATTTAGCTAATTTTAATTTTGATCATGTCATTTACTTTAGCCAAGGGAACAATGCTATTATTTAGGGCTGTTAGTCAGCAACAAACTTACGATGAAGCCAGAAAAGACATGCGGGCATATGAAGACTGAAGGGTTGGGAGTGGTGAGTATTTCTGTTTTCTTTTTTGGCTTGTTATCTCTTTAGGATGCTTTTCTGCCTTCATTTCCTTTTGAATGCCCTCTAATTAAATTCCAGGTCAATTCTGAAATTTCAAGGATGCTTATTTTACTAGTTTACTATTCAAAAACAGGATATTTAGTCCGGGGCTAAGCTGAAAGACTTAAGCATCTAAAGTGCTCCCTAATACAAGAAAAAGAAAAAAACAGGAGAAGTCCTGGCTGCATCACCAACAAC
The DNA here is from genome assembly GCF_009819705.1 of Hippoglossus hippoglossus. Taxonomy (NCBI): domain Eukaryota; kingdom Metazoa; phylum Chordata; class Actinopteri; order Pleuronectiformes; family Pleuronectidae; genus Hippoglossus; species Hippoglossus hippoglossus. The sequence continues at coordinate 1,278,932 of NC_047151.1, read as the reverse complement.
AGTAAGGCCCAGACTGTAACCTCCAATCATAAGGATGAAGGCTGAAGTATTTTACACAGGTTTTAAATTACACCCTCTGTTGAAGAACGAAAAAATGACTAGCTGCAACAGACTTAAAGGTTGAATTTTATTGTATTGTATCTTCTAACAAGAAACTGGATTCGTTAGTGTCTCTGAAAGATTCCTTTCAGTTTTGCACTGGGCCAGTGGTTCCTGTTCATGTACTGAAATGTAGACCTCATGTTCTGTTATTTGTCACAGGTCTAAATACAGTAAGTGAGATCTCTCTGTGTAAAGTGATCAAACTTGAATGGAAACAGATGTTTGTATTGTTGCACAGATATTTTCTGCATACAGTAAGTCATTCTAATTTTGGGTGTAGTCATTAATAAAACCTGTTTTAAAAAAGGTTCTCCAAAAACAAACACAAAAACCCTATCGACATGTTATCAGAAATATTACAGTGTAGGTGCATGATATTTTTTATTTATGTATATTTACTTGGACATTCGCAAAGCATGGGGTAAGTCCTCCCACCCACTTCTATTTTTGAATAGTAAATAAAGCTAAAATAATATTGTCTAATGAAAATTGCAATAGATGGGAAAGGGTCAGTGTTTCTAGGAATGCTGAGACAAGGAGGCTGAAGTAGGTGATGCATTTTTGTATCTAAAACTAAAATCTTGCAGAATAAAAAGCACTTAATATAAATTGAACTGTGTTCTCTTATGTTCCCCGACGTTCATTAGAATCTTCCGTAAGTTTAGAAACATTATCCCAATGGTAATAAAAATGTAGGCACAAAGACTTGTGCAAAATATAAAACTTAGCATATTATGAAAATATGTGGCATGAGGTGATAGAAATAACAAGAGAAAAAGGGAACATTTTAAAGTTAAAGTCATTCTTTTCAAGAACTCTCTTGAAAAACACATAAATAAATACAAACACTATAAATTATAAAATAATATAGTATGATGTTAAGGGCAAAAGTACTTTGCACTCAATTACATTGTAATTTTTAGATCAATTCAGGCACATTATACTTTATGAATATGTATTAATATGTATTATATGGGGTATTCTACTGAGGCAGCTTCTACAAGTGCCATTAGATTACAAATGTGTTTTTCTGGAATTATGAATCTCAACACTATTAAAGGACGGTTGACCAAAAGGAAACAGTTTTACTAGCTCTATATTTGACCAAATATTACTATGATTGTAAGTAGTATTATTATTAGTAGTAATGGCACATTGGCAACTAAATTAGAATCTCCAGAAAACCGGCTTGAACACTCTGCTAGATTTGAGTAATAAAAAATTAGAGGGGACTTATCTTTTGAGGTTCTAATGTTGTTATTAATAAGGCAGTAAAATTGTACATTCAGAGCAACATTGTACAACACATTAAACAAAAGTTAAATAATTGTAATGATTTTAATACTTGTGTGGTGAGTACCTGGAAGTTCAAAAACTGGATGGAAGCTGCAGTCTGATTTCTGTGCACGGTGAACTGTAGTCATCAATGAACAAATAGGGAAGATGATGAAATTAGTTAGTTTGTTTTTTTTCTCTCTGACCTGTCAAATTCTTCCAAATCACAAACCAGTATGAAATCAAAGTGTAATATAACGTGGTGTTTTCTACACTATATCACTAGACTTTTAAATTGATCGAGTAAAACCACAATCTATTTTCTATTGGTGAAATATCAGGGTTCTGTGAAGTGTTATTAAAACAGAATTCAAAAAGGAATTAAAAACCTTCTTCCTTTGCTTTTTACCTTTTGTGTTATTCTGCCCACACACTCACACAGATTTTAGTTAGTTTCGTCTGACTTGTGCACATACAGACGGCCAGTCCTCTCCCTCATTCAGCTAAAAACGACCTCATTTGCAAACTCTCATCACATAATAAATAACCATAATTTTGGTTCAAAAGAAAATAAATTAGTCTGATCGCCCCATGTGAAAAACAAGTTGCTTACAGTCAGAGGCTTTGAAGCCAAACTGTAGAAATGTGTTACTTTGTTTTCATCTCTGCAGCCTCTCTTGTCTGACTTGTCTATTTTCTTCTTCCTTTTTCTGCTGTTTCAAGGTTAAAAAAAAAAGAAGAAAAGTGTATATTCTCTTGGGCGTTTTAGGAGCCGTTTGAAAATGTCTGCAGTTCTTTCAGTTGCATGTAAAGGAAAAAAAATAATGACTAACCTACTTCCTGCAAATAAACTAACTACCATGCTGCCTTTTTGGTATCATTGAATATTTATAGCATGCTACAATTTGGACACAGAAAAACAACAGTTTGGTCCAAATTTGAAAAGAACCTACTGTATATTCCGACTGCGTGATAAGATTGTAACTTTGAAAACATCAGTCGTCTCTCCTCAACCACGAGGGGCAAATTGATCTGAGCCCTAATCACGACTACAACCTACCTTTGCCCCTTCCTAAACAGATCAGAAAAAACATGTGGCTCATTTAGGGAACAGTCCAGAAGACTTTGTGAAATGACTTGTTTTGTTGAGGACTTATTAAGAATTAGCTTGACAAGGTCCCTGAGAGGAATGAAGTGTACTGTAGCTACAGTGTGATTTGTACAACATCAGCCTGTAGAGGATCGATTTCATTTTTCATTTGTCATCAGGTTGACTTGTTCATTTGAGACGGGAGCGCCATCTGCCTCAGCCATCACAGCTCTTTCATCTGGCTCATGCTGAGGTGTAATAACTTCCTCTTTTGTTCTTTTCGTCTTTGTCTCTCTAGATGTCTCCTCTCTGCATTCACAACCTTGCTGCTCTTTACTCTCTGCATCTCTTTCTTCTTTACCTTCTCTTCACTGCCAGCTATTCTCACAGTTTTAAGTAACTTGCTGGCAATAATGCTCCACTAATACCTCTAGTATTCTGACTTTATTATACTTTTATGTGTTGTTGTACATGTGTACTACAGTAGCTTCACTACTCAATTATAGTTTGCAGCATATTCTTATTCTGAAAAAAGAAAAAAGATCATTAAACAACATCAATAATGTATAATTTACATCAGTATTTTTTTTTATCTTTATATTTTAATACCACGAAGACTGCCACAGGGGTGTGTGTAGAACTGCTCCTGTACTGTCTGCCAGATGGTAACAGAGAGAACAGTCTGTGTACAGGATGGCGGAGGTCCTTGGTTATACTGTTTGCCTTCCGCAGACACTGCCGGTGGTAGATGTCCTGAATGGCTCGGAGACTGTTTCTACTGATGTGTTTTGCCTCCCCTACCACTCTCTGTAGTGATGTGCGGCTGTGAGCAGAACTGTTCTCATACCAGGCTGAGATGCAGCCCGTCAGCAAGCACTCGATGGTGCAACGGGAGAAGTTTGTGAGGCTGCTTGTGTTCATTTGAAATGTCCTCTGTCTCCTTAGGACATCCGCATTTTGTACAGATACCATAAGTCAAGCTGCTGTGCAACAAACCATCCCAGTGTAAAATACTATAACTATATAAACCATTATGTTAGATGTTTTATTAATTAGAAATTAAACTTACTTTACAGTTTTTAAGGAACTACAGGCAGATCTGTCACTTTGTTCACTACCACCAGTGCCTCTTCTCTATCTAAATTCAACACAATTACACATACATGTATTTCATTAAAATTACCAGGATGTATTTTAATCTATAGTTATTTACTGGAAATTATTTATCACAGTATTGTGATTTATATTTTTTAAAAAACACTTATGTTACTATCTCAATAATGAGCCTATTTCACCCAGTAGTATTATGGGTGAAATACTACTCTTTTTTTCCCCCTTTAGAAATTCTTCATTTTATGGTGACACTGTATCAGATTTTTAGGAAGCTTTTATTTCTTTGCTTTAGTCTCTCATCAACCTGAAGGCCCTTCTGAGTGCTAATGACTGTCTCACTGAAATATATTCGAGGTTGGCTTTCAAAACAAGTAACATTGCATATTTTAATCATTGGGAGTAATTTCAAAATCAATGAAATACTCCTCAAAAACAGAAATTAACATCAAATTGATTCAGAACTCTGACAGCTGTTGTTATTTTTCTGATGACATTGCAGTGGATTGTTTAAACCTGTAGTTAATGTCAAGTGAATGTCACATTCTCTTGTTGCATTTGCATCATGGCTTTCTCTGGCACTCTCAGTGATATTTAGCTTGACTGTTGAAAGCTAGAAATCACTTAATAAAGCGAGATATGCAGGTATTTCACACATATTTCACACATATTTTAAACAGGATTGTTTACTTAGGATTGAAATATAACAAACACAATTTTACAGTACTATTCAATATGTTTTACCATGTTTACTGTAGCCCATCTTATCAAAAAACATCTGCATTTATTTTCAAATATGCCATCAACTATGGGGAGATCTTCATTTAAGTTCAAATAATTAACTAAGAACAAACAGATGTAGAAAGATCTAGATAACTCTAGATGTAAAGATGTTATTAATAACAGCAAACTTTAATATAATTATAATAATAATAACAACAATGATGATAAATAATAACTATTATAATAATTGTTGTTTTTGATCCTGCAGCATTGGATTCAGAGACACCTGCAGAATATGAGACTATGGGAGGGAAAAAAACACGAAGTTAGTCAGTCAATGTTTTCATTGGTGTAGTTTTTTTGTTTGTTAGTTAGCAGGACAACACCAAAACTACTGGTGGATTACCACAACACTTTGTGGAAGGCTGCACGGGTCAGATCCATGGCAGATCCATGACCTCTTTTCACTTTCTTTAACATTGCGAGGTAGGCCATTCTTCAATATTTTTATTGACTTCTTAATGCGTGTGTGAATCCAAGTTTTGCATGGATCCAAATAAAAATCTGGATCTAGGGAAATTAAATATGGTTTCATCAGGGTGTAGTCTTTTCATGAATCACTGTGTGGTAACAAATAGGGCTAGACACCTTAAACTACAACCAATGTATAGCTGAGAAATGAAATGTGGCTTTAGTTACAAGGCTTGTTTCAAATTCAAGTGGACTGTAGGGCCTTGGTGGAGCTCAGAGCTCTCCTGATTGCAATTCTAGTTACCTTAACCAATGAAGTTATGTTTTTTTTCGGTGTTTGTTTGTTTGTTAAGGAGATTATGTTTTTGTCTTCATTTGTAAATTAGCAGGATTACACAAAAACTACAGATTTCCATGAAATTGTGTACAGGGGTGGGGCATGACCCTAGGTGTGGACCAATAGTGGTACGGATCTAAATCAGGGGATAGTTCCAGGTATTTATTTCATATTTCTTAAACAGTTTCACTGATTTCCCAGAGAAGAACTCATATATTTTTCATTCATGAGTGTGCAATTTATTGCCAATCCAAATAAAAATCTGGATCAGGGGAATTTAAATGTGATTTCATCAGGGGCTGCTGGAACTTGGCAGATGCACTCATTTTAGTTTGAGTAATAGATTGACTGCCGTACCATTGAAGAATCAAAGCAACAATAAAAAGCACATCTGACAAAACAAGATATAAACTAACCTTAATCTCTGACTTAATTATTTAACAGCAAATCTTGATCTATGATATTGTGTGTTCATGTACATTTAGTGTATTTTTCTATAGCTAGGATTTATTGTAATTTTGTGATGTTCTCTGCCGTGTTTCCCCACTGCTAATGAGCATCATTTAGCAAACACGCAAACAACAAATTAGTTGTGATTCCCACCTTATTACCTGACTTCAGACAAATTGCTCCATGCAAACTATCTCATTTGTTTGCTTTGACAAATTCAAATTGAGAACAACCTCTTTTAATATGCCCTGGCCATATGGGATTGTTAAGGGGCGCTATTCAATTATGAAAGTTTCCACATTGGTAATTAGTCAGGGTTGCAACGTATTGTTTTATGGTCTTGATTGTGCGTCGATGTGGGGATTAGATGTTTTTAATGTGCGTACTGAGAGGATTTTGTTTGTTAATGTGATGAAGCTATGCAATCTAAAAAGCAAAGCGGGTGACGAAGAGACGACTTCACACTTCAACATTTCCTCTCTGTCTCTCTCACACGCACACGCACACAAACAGATCAGCTGAAGGCCGAATGATCTTAAGAGAAGACTTTTATGATTTTAGCATCAATATAAAGACCCTAGAAGTCTGATTTATGAGGAGAGCATATTTGGGAGAACTTGTATAAGTATTAACACAAACCATGTTTTAATTGATCACAGCTTAGTCTCTCTGCTATAGTGCAGAGGGATGACTCAACCACTTCTCTCACGGTCTAAATACAGAATAAATGTTGTTCTCCATAATCAATAGGCTGCTGGATGGATCTGTGTACGATACATTTATTGAGTAAATTTAGAGTATTTTGGGTCATTTTTTTTCCAAAATGAATGCAATTAAAAGTCTGTGATAAATGCAAGGCTGTGTTTACAGGTTAAGTAGTTTCTCTGACAACAGTCTATGTCTGAAGTTATGATTGACCAACTTAAGTCTGAGTGGCAGTGATTCACTGTTATTTTATAGTACATAATGAAGATAGAATGATGTACCTACATTGGCAGCTACACAGGGAACGCACTCTCTGCTTGGTACACACAGATTCTTTTCCCGTACACAGCGTCCCAGCGTTCTCTCTTACCAGCTGAAAAATCACAATTCTAATAACTAGTGCAGTGCCTTTTTGCTCGGCCTGTGGTAATGCTGGTTGCAGCATGTTATGTTCATGCTTTAATTAATTGTTAGATTATGACAATACATTCAGCATCAATTGAAAAGACATTTAGAAAATATATTATAAAAAATGTTTGAATAAGGAGTGTGTGTATTTGTGTTAAATTTTATAAACAAATTAATATATCCTACACCCCAATGCAGAAATGATCGTGTCAATGCCAAATTGTTAAAAAGAGGCAAAATAATAGAATAAAACACATACACACACACAACCACAGGATGTAGTCGTTATATAGCATCAGAGTTTCTATAGCCAATTCATCAGGAGGCCAAAGTTAATTATTTAAAAAAACAGGATAATAATACTCAGAGGAAAACAAACTTCAATTTGTTCTCTTGCTTCTGAGAGAAATACAACTTTTAATGCTTTTTAAGATTCAGGGATTTCTGTAAATCCCTCTTTCCGTTGCCACTCTTCGTATTTGACTTACTGCACTTGTAAATCCAGCTGTCTTTCTCTCTTTTCAGCCCCAATGAGTCTTCATCAGTCATTACCAGAAGGCTGTATGTAATCAGTCGCCCATAAACACAGGGGTGAGAATAGGCGATAGAAGGGGGGGAAAAAAGGAATAGAAAAGGGGGGGTGGGGGGATGAATCCTCAAATCTGTTGATGAAGTCCATTAAAACATGTTACCCCTGGTATTTAAATCCACTCTACCTGCAAACCATTTCACTTTTCCACAACTATAATTACTATTAGTGCGCAATGTTTTTCAAGTGCTGTTGACCCATGTGTGTTATTTAAGCCCCACTAACAATGCAGCAAGCGGCTTAATTGGCCAGTTATTAACCAGCCACAGGTGTGGAGTGTGTGGGGGGTGATGAAGAGTGATAATATGCAATTGGCTAATAATAATACAATTAATAATAGCAATACTACTACTACAACACAGACTAGAATCCAAAAGTCCGGCTCGTGGTCTGTGGGGTTCAATAATCATTACAACTTCACATCTTGAATAAGACTGGACATGTGACTTTTTTAATCTTAGAGCCTTGCAGGGCTAAAAGTTTAATGAAAAAAAAAAAATTATTAGAAGGCTATGGGGTCATACAAATTAAAATAGCTTATCTTCTTGGGAACAAAATGTCCTCAGCAAATTTCATAGCAAAGTTACACATTTTGGCCAGTGGGAAATGTGAGAGAAAAACTGATAGAGTTAATAAATGGAGAAGCTTCATCCTCTGGAGAGTATGACATGACAGTCACGGCTTCCCATTAGTTGTGTTTTTTTGTCTCTGTGTTTTTCTTCCTGTGTGTGTGTGGAAACCATAAAGAATTGTCCTGAAGGAATGATTGAACAGTGCGGCATCCTATGAGAGGAACCCTTAAGCTTCTGCTCATGCAGTTTGTAATATTCTTGGTGTTACACACAACATAAATATGCTTTGAGCAAGATCTATACCTAAATAGTTATCGAAGAAAAAATAAATAATAGTCATACAAAGACTGACACTTATACATCATTCTATAGCACATGAGATTAAGTGAAGTATGTTTCACTTGGAGTATGAGGACATTTATTTGGTGTGGGTTAGAAAGTAATACCAATGAGAGGAAGCTCTGAGAGTTTTTTTTTTTATTATTCTTCCACGCATCTCTCATAAAATAATTATGTTTGATTTAAGCTCAGTCAAAAAGAAAACAGGTTTCAAAAGAGGCATGGGTTTCCTAACAAGAGTTTAGACAAGAGTGGTATGTTCTGGACCAACTGCAGCTTTTATGTATCTCTCTTTTTGGCTTTGGCCAAACAGTGTTTGTGCCCAGTCTGGTATAATAATGACCATGTACAAGACAACTGGAGACACATAAAGTAAAGTAGGCTACACTTGATTCCAGAAAATCCCTGGAATCACTTCATTGGTATGTGAAGTGGATGAAGAAAATGGATGGTCCAGGACAAAGTAATGAACACATGCTGAAGCTGGAGACTTTCATATTGTCTTTTTGCTACAAGGTCTGGGATGGGATTCAGAGACCCTTCCATTCTTGGCTTTGTCTAGGTCTAAGTTTGGAGCTCAGAATGAAAAATTGATTGACTCTAAGGAAAAATACAGGCTGTAGCAAGGAGAACAGACGATATTAAAGAAGAGTGCAAAGAGAAGCGAGGGAAGTGGGGGAATAGAGTTGAAGAGAGGGGAAGAAAATAAAGGAGAGGATAAAAGAAATTAGTTCAGCAACCCTGTCCCCTATAAATTATGTTTCTATACAGATAAACTGCAAGTATTTGGAACAACAAGTATAAACATCTATGTATATATATATACACAGTATATAAACACATATGTAATTACTATGCATTAAATGTTCTCATTATGTTGATAGAAAATTTAATCCAGTCATTTCCTATCAAACTTATTTTACTTTTGTGGTTTAGTTGCATAAAACCTCATATTTTGGAGACAAGTCTAAACAGGGAGACAATAATGGAGGGTGAACAAAGAATAGACAGGAGCAGATGAAAGACAGGATGACCACACGATGTAAAAGAAGTGGGGAGACAGGAGAAGATAAGTGGCAGAGCAAAACAAAATAAGGAGGAAGATGAGAATGTTTAGCAACCCCATTAAAGCACACAAGCTCACACACCCACACACACACACCAGTTGCAGTATAATAGGATTAGCGCGCCTCTAAATGGAAGAAAGAAAGCGTCGAGACACAAACACACATTCATCCTCATGCAAAGCAAGAAACATCCATTAGCAATGAACACGCACCCTCCTTTCACACTATCTCACGCCCCTCTGCATGCTTATTAGTGTATAAGCTCTCTTCCTCTCGCTCACTCGTCTACTGTCTTTATCAGAGGTATGAGTTTCACCAAGTATTTTTCACACATTCACATCCATTTTATATGATCATCCCATATTTAACCAATTGTAAAAAATCCTGTTATTACAGTGGAATTCATGTGAGAACTCTTAGAAACTCTCTTACCTGCACAAACATGTCGGGGAATGAGCTTTAAAGTTACACAACCTAACAAGTCTCCCTTTGTTAGAAGCAGGGAGTCAGGGACGACGTACAAACTCTGAGCAGGGAACTAATCGCAGTCCAAAGCTCAAGTCTTGCACAGTGCTGCCGTGAGGTTACAATTCCTCTACTTATGATTTACTGCTCCGTTAGAAAATCAGGAACCATCACCAGAACTCAATCAGAATTTTGCCAGGCTTCAAATGGAAAACATTACACAGATTGTTCCGGTATTTTCTCTTTTAATTAAGAATGTGTCGTCTTATCAAGTGCCAGGGTTGACAAACCACAGTGAATTTATTTGTTACACTTTAAAAAGACATTTAAAAACTTTGCGTGAAGCGGTTACATTTACATACCACTGTGTACAAGATAAATGTGGGGACTGTGTGTGTCGTCTAATCCTAAATTAGGACCCTAATTTAGTTTGCATGTTCAAGATGTTTAACGCTCTACTGGGAAGCACAGTGGAGAAAAATAAAAAAAATGATTAAATGTTTTCACATTCTTTTGTACTTATATTCAAAATATTATATTTTTTCATATGTTATAAGCACATTGGCAATTCAATTTACCCTGCATTTAAAATATATATGAAATGTATATCTAGTCATTTAAACAAAGAACAGTTGAGGCTGTTCAGGAAAGTAAACCCGAAATATGACCACAGCTTTTTACACCGAAACAAGAGGTCATAAAAAGCCAAACAGCAGAATTGTCTTTTTTATAATTCTAAATGTTATCGATGAAGTGAATCAGCTCTGAAGCTCTGTAAACCTCTGACTGTCTGAAATAAGAGGACAAACAAAAGCTCAGTTTGTGGGGGGGTTGGAGTGACCTTGCATTTCTATGTCAGAGCAGAAATGCATGTAAGGGCAGAACCATGCAGTGCTTCAGAAAGTGCTTTACAAGCAACCAGATTTAAAAGCTTGAGATCTTTTGATCTTGTGAGAAGCCTTTCTACAGCCAAAGACTGGGGTTAACAACCTAAAAGGAGAAAGAGATCATGAAATTAATAGCTTTTAAGCATAGTTGGAAAGATGACCACAAAAAATTGTGAAACATTGTGGTTATTGGTTATTGGTTATTATTTAAAAAAAATTCTTAACTTTGTGCACATCAGCCCCTGAAACTAAATGTGTGAGTCTGTCAGATGTTGTTTCATCCAAGTTAGAGTAGATGGTATTGCTGAGTTTGATGGCAAGAGTGCACAGACACTGACATAGAATTCATTCAACTTGTAAATAACTTCTGAAATTCCATTTTTTTTTAAAGTGGCATACTTGTGTGTATCATAAAATATGTATTATGCCTGGATGAAATAACATTCCTAGGGCTTAATCCCTGCTGGTTAATCTTTATTTATAAACGGGCAGAATTGTGCTTGTGGAAAAGATATAAACAAGATGGATCAACAAGGAAAGATATATTGTTTGATACATCTTTCATTATCTTTTGTTTTATTAAATACATCTATGTCCTGATTTCTGCTCTGCCATTCAACATTGCATCATGGCTTCAGTTTACCTCAGCATGCCATGCTGGGAGAATTGGTGCTTCTTCGGAATGTGTCTCGGATCATCTCCTTTTGAGTTCAAAATAAGGAAGGGGGGTTGGTCTGTGATGCTGGGTATGCAAGTTAGGAGGGAGAGGATAGACTCAGGGGGTGATGGGAGACAGTGATGTATGTTGCGATGAACAGCGGCAGGGAGCAACAGAAGAGGACACAGTAAAGAGCATGAGGAGTAATGGAGAGGTAGATGTTCATTCTTAGCAGCTATTCATAAGCTGTTTTGTCTCCTCATATGTCTTGTTAAATTTACACAAGCTGCACAAGCTGTCAGTGAAATTATTCCCTTGTCAAGCATGTGCGGACTTACACCAGAACCGTGTAAAATCAAAGAGTTTACTAAAGGAGAAATCACTCAAACAGTAAAACAGAGAAATGCTGCAGGTTAGAAAAGTCCAGCTGAAAGGATCTGGAATCAAACATATAAAACACGGCTGCAAGTCCAAAGCTGCCAGCTCCATGAGTCGGATTGGGTACAACCAATTTGCTTGGCAGCAGTCCCTCGGCCAAGTGAGTACCTTTGGTGCTGGTGTCAGACAGACTGTCCAACAACCGGAGGGGCCACAGGTTTGTCTCCCATTAAAAAAAACATATGTATTTCTTTTTAAAGGGACATTTCACCTCATATCAATCATAAAAACTGAGTGAGAAATACACATAAGTAGAGTGAGGGAAGCTAATTTGTAAATTTACCTTCCATTACTCTGATAATAATAATAATAATAATAATAATAATAATAATAATAATAATAATAATAATAACGTACTTCTACTCCTTTACATTTGAAGGGAATATTGTACTTTAAACTAATTATTAATTATTTACTAATTTCTGCGTAAACTACTTTGCAGGTTAAGATTGTACCTAGGAAACAAAGCTATGACACATTCACTGCACCTGTGAGTGGTGGTGCACTTGGAGTGTGTATTATAAAAGGAACAATTAAATGGTCATGGAGGAAGGGATTTCAGACACACCATCAGAACATCAGCTTACATCTAATTACATGCTAATGATTACCAAATTATGTGGCTGTAAAAATTATACCTATGCATTCAGTTATATATCAATTCCTTTATAGTAAATTATTGGTAAATCATAAAATATTTTTTTACCTCTGCTATAATCACATAACTATATGACAGTGGTTTTACATAACGTTTTGAATGCAACATCTATTTCTAATGGAGTACCCTGTTTTTTGCAAAGACAGGCTCTGAAAAGGTACTGGCACAACTAAATGTTGTAAATTAATCTATTTATTGATTGCACATTTTAATAAAATAGTACTGCTTATATTAAAAGTAGAGTAATCCTCACACTATTAAATTACTTGTTCTTATTTAAATCCTGTTTTTAGACAGGGGAACACCTCTACAGCAGTAAAACTAAGTTTTTCTATTTTACACCATATCCAGGTTTTGTGGAATGGGGGAGAAAGTGGCCCATTGTTTTGTTAGGGGGATTTTTTGTGTGTTTCTTATTGCTGGAGCTGCAAAATATGGGTCCTCTTACTATGTCTGCTCTCATCTAGAGAGGGAGGAGAGAGGGTTTTATTATTTCAAAGGGGGAGCAGCTTTGATAATTATTTCTTAAAATAATGATGGTCCCTATTACAAAGATGCATCTTCCACCATGGTCATCCCATCCTCTTTTTGCCATGAGAATACATAATGAAAAGGATTACAGGACTTCTCTCTCTTCTGTTCTTTTTGCTCTTTTTCTCTTGCTCACTCTATAGATAACTCTTTTTTCTGCCGTTCTACACCCCCCCCCCCCCATGTTATTCTCCAAAATAAATCTTTCAGGCATGTCCAATTGGCTCTGGCCACCACATGCATGTCTCCCTAGTGGGAATAAACCATAAAAATCTCTGTCTTTCTCCAACATGCTTGCGCACACACATGCACACACACACACACACGTCTAAATGAAGCTGTGACTCAAGGAATAGGTCTCTAAGAGAACATCAGACTTCTCATTAAAGGCTTGCAGCTATACTGTCCCTGTCCCCTTTATGTGTGTACGAGAGAGAGAGAGAGAGAGAGAGAGAGAGAGAGAGAGTTTCATGTGAGCGAGTGTAAAACAGGGACTGATCTATGCCTGGTTATGTGCCACATTGGTCATTGGTCCTTTTTTACTGTACCCTTGCTATACACACACACACACACTCACACTCACACACACATAAATAAAGTAAATTGGATAGATTTATATTATTGCGGTTGTAAGACATTTTTTTTACTTCCCTTCTTTTCTACCTTCTTATCAGTAAAATTTTATTCTGCTTATTTTTTTTTATTTGTAGTTGCAGAAATAATTCTCCCCTTTTTCTACTCATTGTCCTCGTCTTCCCTTCTACTTCCTCTCCTCTATTTCATTCCTTTTGAGCTTGCACAACTAATGTTGAGTTGCTGTAGAACCTAGACAGAAATAGAAATCTATAAAGATTATTTTACAGTTAAATGGTATTTTCTATTCAGCCTCTGGAACTAGAGGATTTACATCATGATGGTCAGTTAAGTGGACTGGTTCAAGGCATCCCAATCTGTTGCCCCTTTTCCACCAACTGCTGGTTTGGAGCTGCTTCAACTTGGGAACCTTTTAGAACCAGATTGCATTCCCATGGGCTAGAGTTGCCTTAGAGCCACGTCATTACAACACCATATATGTAACTGTCTACATCTCTACGACTTAACTGTAATGCAACCATGAACTGGCACTTATTATATTAAATTATACATTGATTGATTGATTAATTCACACCCACTTTTCTCTCTGTCTCTCTCTCGCGCTGACACTCAGACACACACTGACACCGACTCAGTTGACGTCTCTGACCCCTACAGTTTAAACGTTGATTTGTTTGTAACCACCGCCACATTATCAACACTTATCAACACATTATGATCGATACTTTTCTTCAATGAGTACAATCTTTATTCATAGCGGCGCACATTCATTCTTTTATTAAGCCCCACACCCCCCTGACACCGCTGGCTCGCTCGCTCTCTTCCTCTCTCACTCGTGCTGAGACGCAGACACACACACTCACACACACTCACACCGTGTTATTGGACACATCTGTAAAATCACACTAGGCAAGACCATAACCTCACCCCCAGCCTCTGACGAAGGCGGTTGTTTCTTGTAGACCAGCAACCAGATGAAGCTACCGTGGAACCAGTTTTTCTGGCAGTTTCTCTGGTCGCCAAACACAAACAACTGGTTCCAGTTTAGGCACTGGCTCTGAACTGGCCTTGGAACTGCTTTGGTGGAAAAGGTGCATGTGTGCCTTAGTTTTACCAAGGTGCATTGCAACTGTACAACGTGAATGGTGGTGAAAAGTGTACCTCGGTTAAATCTCTTATTTGAAGTTTCAGCTGAACCAAAAATACGTTCCTGGGGTAAATTAGTTGACTCATAAAATTTAATGGACTAAATGAAGCCTATATGAAGCAGCATGGTACCAGAGGTAGTACATCTTTATAAATGTTGGTCTAGTGCTCTCTCACCTAAAATCTCCATTCCAACATTTTAGCCCAAATCCCTGCTGTTTAAAAAAAAACTTATTTAGCTTTTATAAATTGATGTGTTTTCTACTAGAACAGTATGTGGGGTAAAGATAGAAGATGGAGAGGAATTTGATCCAATTGTTTATCTAAGTTGGACAAGAACACAGAGACAGTTTGGAGCTGAGGTCTGTGAGTCTTCACTCACACCTCCCTAAGCTGCTGAGGTGAAGGACAAGTCATACAAATGAGAAAAGAGTGAGTTCAGTATTTTAAAATATTCACAAAAATGGATAAAGTAGCTTTTATCTTTACCATGTCACTGACCTGAGCATTTGGCACAGCTGCTATAATAATAATAATAATAATAATAATAATAATAATAATAATAAACAGGCAAAAATATATCTATGCAACCAATGGAGCCAACCACCTATAATTCTCTCAGTGTTCCTGATGGCCAGTCCGAGCCTCAGGGTGGTGCATCCATGATGTACCCCAGCAGTGAATAAAAATAGATTAGAACGATCTAGCTAACGCAACATTTCTGTTTCTTCTCTTTCTTTTTCTCCTCTTCCTCACTCCTCCGTACCTCAAGCTGCTGCTGCAGCTGCACTTGCTTGCCTTGGCAGAGTGTCAGTACCAGACTTCCTGCATCCGTTGTCTCAACTTTAAAGCACTTTGCAGAGTTGTGTAATTGTGACTTCTTGACATTGCAGCTGCATCAGGCAAAAGGCCACCACTGCAAAGTCCGTGTAGTGGAAACACAGCCACAATCGTCATCTGACATCATTTTGACAACTGACATCTTACCCCAGTAAAAGATACTACCAAGACTGAATCCCACATAATAACACTACGCTGTAAGGGGTGTTTGAAAGGCTAGATGACCACTATCCCTCCATCACATAGAGAAACACTACCCCTTCACAACCACGCACAAAACACAGGGGTGGGGCCAAGTGGTAGGGCTGAGGGATGGATTGGGACAGGCCCTTAGTGACAGTGGAGAGGGCAATACAGGTTATTGAACTCACTGTCAAGTTCATGAAACCAGTTTTTGCTTTGTCACTTTGAAAATGATCCTGCCGGAAGAAGCCATTAGGAGATGGTAAATAATTATTATCCCTGCATTATGCACCAGCACCTTTTATGTCTTAAGTTTAAGTTTCTCTCTTTTAGTAAGTATCACATTTTCTTAAAATCTCACATGCAGGACTGATCTGTGGAAAACAGCATTTGCTCAGGAGTGGAACCTGACGTGGGCTTCATGGTTGTAAAAG
The DNA here is from genome assembly GCF_009819705.1 of Hippoglossus hippoglossus. Taxonomy (NCBI): domain Eukaryota; kingdom Metazoa; phylum Chordata; class Actinopteri; order Pleuronectiformes; family Pleuronectidae; genus Hippoglossus; species Hippoglossus hippoglossus. The sequence goes on along the minus strand of NC_047151.1, from coordinate 1,262,860 downwards.
GTGGTTATCTTAGTGACCTGAGCCTTTTCGTCTCCTCTAACTAGTCAGACCATTCTCCTCTGACCTCCATCATCTTCACGCTGTTTCCATCCACAGAACTGCTGCTCAATGGATGTTTTTTTTTTTTTTTTTGGCTCCATACTGACTAAAACACCAATCCCAGGAGATCCCCAGCTTCAGAAACACTCAAACCAGCAGGTCTGATACCAACAATCATGTCACAGTCAAAGTTAATGAGATCATATGTTTTCATTATTCTGGTGTTTGATGAGAACATTAACTGAATCTCCTGGTCTCCTGGAATCACCTGCAGGACCTAATGCACTGTACTGCTGCAATGTAATCGGCTGATTGGAAATGCATTCATATGCAGCTGTACAGTTGTTCTTAATCCGTAGGCCTTTCCCAGCAACATCCTTTATTAATAAGCAGGCATGAATCAGCTCACTCTCTCTTTCATTGCACTGCTGCTCGACCATTTCCTCCCCTTCTCTGTTCCCACCTGTTGTTCTTTGACAGTGTTCTCTCTTTCTTGTTATCTGTCATTTTTTCTCTATCTCATCGTTCTTATCTCACTTTCATAGCTAAGCCCCCTACTGAGGTAGGGGGCTTAGCTATGGCCTTGAAGTACACTAGCTTAGATTACTGCAGCAGGCAAATCCATCTCCTTTATCCTCCCTGTTTCTTTCCTCCTACCTTCCCCTCTCATTTCACAGTCTTTTTTGAACATTTTCTCTTATTTTTTAAAAGTCAAATTAAAAGTTGCCTGCGTCAGGTTTTCCTTTCACAATCTGAATTAGGTGTATTTTGTAGGACATGTAAGTGTGACCCAATTAACATGATGAGGATATATTGTTCATTTACATATGGACAGACTAAATGTGTCAGATGGATGTCAGCCTCCTGAGACTCTCCTGCTCCTCCTCTTACTCCTCTGTCATTCTGCTTTTCAGACATGGAATCTATGTTAAAATCAACAATACTGTTACTACCATCTCTTTCGTGTGTGTGCGTATGTGTGTTGAAAGGGTTAGTGAGTGAGTGAGCTTTTTGTGTGGAGAATGTTAATACGTATGGGTAAAAAGGATATTGAAAATTGAAAATACACAAATGAATGAATATCTTTGAAGTATAACAGACATAGAGACTTTTCAGACATCACCAAGTGGACAAACCTTAATCGCTTCCAAACAAAGATTCATCTTTATCCTGTTTTACTCTTCATTTTATGCAAAGGCTTTTTGACTTGTTGTGTTGTTCTTTTTTCAAACTAGTACAAGCAGAGGTTGTGTTTTTGTGCAGTTTCTGCATTTTTAATTAGTTTTTCAATATTGTTAATTATAATTACGTGTCCGATGAGGCCCCAGCAATTTTACCCAGTGTTGTGTCCCATTTTTCTATCTAATATTTCAGTTGATATTTTTCCTACATTGTGCATATTTGAACAAACACTAGTTTAGTACAATTATCACTGACTAACAGACTAAATGCAAACCAGTGGCAGGTTAACACTGGGGATAGATAGTTGAATGGCCCAGGGGTGGATGGTGCCCTAATCTAAGAGTAGCTAATGAAACAAGTAAATAAATAACTGATTTAACCTCATCACAATAAAGAGTTTATTATTATAAAATTATTATTCATCTTTAATTAGACATTAATAAGTTAAGTTAGTCACTGTTCAATATCAGATAATCCATTATGATTAATTAGACAATACACATCTTTTGCAGTGAAGAATGTACAGACATTGGTGGCGGAAGTGCTCAAAGATAAAAGTGCCAAAAAATTGGAAAAAATGTACTCAAGTCAGAGTAAAGGTACCACAGGAACTTTTCTATTTTGGTAAAAGAAGGTAGGTACTCCCTCAAAACGTCTTAAAGTATTAAATTAAAATAAGTCTCCTTGCTGAGTGTATCCGATCGAATCCTAACCTTTGTGCAACAGTCCACCACGTTGTTACCTGGGCGGACTCTAGTGCTGTTGGGTTCTGCTGCTGCAGGACCACTTTGCTCTCATTTGTGGAGGCGGGGTCTAATGTTACATGCCCGCTCTCATTCCATCAGTGGAACAGGTTCACACCTTGATACTGATTACTTTAAAAAATATTAATAACAATGTCAACATGTAAAGTAATGCATTGTAAAAAATGTACTGCAGTAGAAAGTACAGATAAGTATGTTGTGGGGTAAAAGGAAAAAGTACCTGCATAAATCTATTTAAGTAAAGTACAGATACATGAAAAATCTACTCAAGTACAGTAACGAAGTAACGTCCCACCACAATATTGGTGACATCAAGGTGCTATCTAAAGTGTCCCAACACAAAAAGTAGAAACCACTAATCATCATGTTATGCTTTTTGTTTTTTCCCACATCCATTCTTTTGTTTCCTGTACTAAACATACCCACATTGATCATATGTGTATCTTTGTGTTTCCTTGTGAAATACAGACTATATTACTGGAATTTGATGTATTGCGATTTGATTACATCTGATTTGGAATTAGCCAGCATAATAACTGGCTGCATAATTATTAATCAGAGCCCAGTGTGTGTTGAAAAAAGGAAAGAAATGATGGAGCATTTTGTGGATTTAGTTTGCTCAGGCTCCACCAGTTTATTTGACTATGTGTTAGAACATAATACATATTAAATGTATCAAATCATTCTGCATTTGTAACGCACAAAACAATATGTTCAGAATTTATTTAAACCCTCATCTGCAGAGGCTACCCTCCATTTATTCTTTCTTTCTTTTTCTGTCTTTCATATGCTGTCACTGGAAACAATTTACTAAAAATCGGATAATGTGATAAAAGATGTCATTAAACAGCTAAGGTTGAGAACTAATAGATCTGGTTCCAGCAGACAGCATGAACATGAAGCCTTTTCAAACTGCTGGTGCTTTGGTAGAAAAGATAGTCACAGAAAAGAGAGAATGTCTGAAAGAACCAATATTTGTAAAGAAATTGAAAATCGCCCCAGTATTTACTGAGATATGGTATTAATGTAACACTTTTCATCGTGTTAGAATTTGATACTTTTTTCACATTACATTATTTCACTATTTTCCAAGGTACTTCATGAAGATTTCATTTTTTTTTTCTGTGAGAATGAAAGAGACATAATTAAGTTATATTAAGTACAATTCCAAAGAGTTTATTTTTTGTTTTTGTATTCAAAATGATTTCTGCATGTACTCCATACTATTCAATACAGTCTCTTTTGCTGAGGTATGAATGGTAGAAAGTAGAACTATACTTACTATACTATCCCTTATATACTTTAAATCCAAGTAAACCTTGTACTGTATACACCTTTATACTACATTAATCTACTAGTAGTAAAGATAGATGCTGTGGATGCTGTAGATCTATCAATCTATGCAATTGTTACCGTACTTTTCAGATTCAGATTTTACATACAAACAAACTGATTGAGCTACATACCTCATACAGTCTTGTTAATATAGGCACAACTTCAATAAATGTACTTTTGAAAACCACCCTGACAAGCACATAGCTGTCAACAACACCAGACTAATGACAGCTTTAATCCCAAACTATTAATATCAGTCTGTGCTACACATCCTCTTCACATACAGTATACTAATCTGTGAACTGCAGGCCTTCCCAACTCTCTTCCACAAGCCAGCATCATCCATCATCCATGATATAAACCTGTGTGTGTGTGTGTGTAATGGATATGTCTGATGCCTGGCGTCAGTGTTGACCATATCTTTCCCCGGTGACATTGCATTATTGTTCACGTGACGTTTTTTAGACACACACACACACACACACACACACACACACACACACACATCTTGTTGATGATAATAGGAAAGTTAAAACATTTGCTAATGTTCTTACTCTTACAACACTTTATTGGCCTCCACACAAAGCTTTTAAAAAGCATGTTAGGTGTTGCCAGTTGCATATGTAAATCATAATCAGAAAGGCACCATGGGTTTTTGGAGCAAAAGAGACAAATGCACCCTGAAGATCCTCCCCACCTAATGCATGTGTGTTCTGTCTCTCTCTCTCTCTCCCTCATTCTTACTCTGCATCCCTCTCTCTCCCTGTTCCGCTCTCTCTCTGGAGAGTGTTTAAGTCCTCCTCTCTGGGTTTGGAGCAGACATACTGTCTTCTGCTGGAACAGACTGAGCACTAATTGGCTAGAAAGAAGTTTGGAGACAGCATAAAGAAGTAGAGAGAGAGGGGCAATGAGAGAGCAGAGGAGAAAGAGAACATGCTGTAAAGTGCGAGAAAATGAAAGAGTGAGTCAGGAATGTTTAGAAGACTAAAAGTACTTTAAACCCATAATGGATCTATTTCCAGACAGGCGCCATTTAACCCCCCCTCCCCAGCCTCCCTTCCCCCAACTAACACACACACACACACGCACGCACGCACGCACACACACACACACATTTTTAGGCCAAAGCTGTCAAATGGACTTGCAGAATGTCTCATTTGCTGTCAATAAACAGTGGAAATCAATTTTTCATATAATAACATCTTATTTTTAATATTTTTTTCAGTATTTCTATCTAATACCACTGGAAACGACGTACCACTTAGTTAGATAAAGAGAGAAATGGAGCATTTTAAGGATTTTGTTTGCTCAATCTCCACCTGTTTATTTTACTGTTTTGTTTGAAAATAAATAATATCAAATGTATCAACTGGTTCAGCATTTTTATCTCACAAAACGATGTTTTCAGAATTTATTTATATCGTCAAAAGCAGGAGCTCTCCCTCCACTTATTATTTCTTTCTTTCACATGGTAGCTAAGGTAACTTGCTCACTAAGCAGCCAGCACACCAGTTGTTTTCAGCCCACTGTGTGTGCTCCTACGACCGAAGCAAAGAAAATGCAAATGTTATTTAGCTTTTTTTATTTTAAATAAAACATTTTTTATATACACATTTTATATCACATATTTTCCTCCAATCATGTAGCCTTGTTGTATTGTGTAATAGTGGACATCCATGTTCATTTGAACATATATTATATATAAAATAATAATAATACAAATAATGTTATATATAATAATCATCATCATCATCATCATCATCATAATGAAAAAATGATAAAACTGGAAACATGGTACCACTTTATTAAAATATGTTAATATCAAAAACATAAAATCAATTGCTAAATTGCAATTTACACTGCACAACCTTTTTCAGTGCCTTGAAACAATTTGAAGAGCATTTTCTTATATGCCGGTAAATAAAATCCAAAATATTATATGTAACAAGATAAAATACTATAGTTTCTACCATATTAATCATTAACAATGCACCATACAATAAGAGTTAGGCAGCAATGTTTGCAGATTGCAGATATAGACGAGAACATGACCTTTCAACACTTTAAAATGAGCAGTTAAGTCTTTAAATTAATTGTTAAAATAACAATGAAGAGCAGCAATGATTTCTGTAATGAGGTCACTTCTCTTAACACATAAGAAGCCTGTCAGCAGTGTTTTGTATGGGTTTTAAACTTTATATGTACACTATGGCAGTAATTGAGTCTGTAAAAGAAAGGAATTATCTCATTTCTGTGAGCTGTCTTAAAGCACGACTGCACCACTCTGTTCACATCAAAAGCAACTGAGGTTGCAGGCTTCTTTACAGACATTGGTTTAAAGGGTATACCCAGACTAGAGGAGATTTTGTTCATGATGCTGGTTTACTGGGGACAGGGGGTGTAATCACCTCTGATTTTGAGTTATTCAAGTCCTTCAGCTGCAAAAGATTTTGGGGCATCCAGTTTTTTAATTCCTCCAGGCAGAAAAAAATAGTTTAAGATTGGTGGAACCAGGCTTCAGGGGGAGCTTTAAAAATAATGTTCTGTTTAGGGTTTTTAAGGCCCTAGGCCCTCCTAGCCCATAAATCATGAATAACATTTGTTTACTACTCGATGATGATTTGTGGCATTTTACAAGAATAGCTTATTGATATGATTTTGAACTGATGACGTGTTAGAGGTGAAGAGGGAGCTGAGTTGGGAGGCAAAGCTTTCAATTTATCAGTCAATTTGTATTATATTCCAACCCTGACCTAGGATCATGACCAAAAGGACACAAACAGCTGAAATGAGCTCCCTCCATTAGGGAGAAGAATTGCTGTTCTTTCACGATGAAAGGAGCAAGGTGAGGTGGTGTAGGCATCTGATCAGGATGTGCTCTTACCACCTCCCAATGGAGGTTTTGTCCTACTGGTAGGAGACCCAGTGGTAGACCCAGAACATGCTACATATCGTACCTGGCCTGACAAAACCCAGGAGTAACTGAAAGGTCAGTGGGGAAAGTAGCATCTGAGCGTCCTTGTTTAATCTGCTGCCACCATGACCCAACTCTGGATATGCTGTAGAAAACAGAGGAGGGATGGATGGACGTTGACATGATAATCAGTAGTGTTGCTGTTTTCAAATGACAATAATTACAGCTGAGTAACCACGTGTTTTTTAGAGGGTAGCCTAAATAAATAATCTAATGATTATAATAAATGTCCTTTGCTTAAAATGTATCAATTACCTTTCAGGATAGACACACATGATGTTTTGTAATACCCACAGGACATTTTGTATAAAACTGATTCCTTAATGAGACCTAAAAAATAAAGTTAGTTGTGACTCCTGCAGCAAAATTGACACCAACTCACAGTGTTATATATCGCTGTATCCAGAGCCTTCATTGAGTTAAACAGAAAATATTTCACACTAGCGTAGTTAAACTGATTTAAACTGGTAGCTTTTACCTTAACCCATTGTATTTAATTAAAATATCAGTATATCAGTTGAAGAATACCTTGAACATAGAATTCACTGTGGGGGGGGAATACTTCTGGATTACATAATACATTATTGAATAATGTATTATGTAATCTTGTCTCAGATTAAAGGTTATTTATAAAGTTTCATTCTTCCTAATAAGATGCCAACTATGAGTTTTAATCATAAAGATTCTTAAGAATCAGTAATTCACGGCTCCGCACATAACTGTTAAGTCCTTAGTGTAAAGCAGTTTGGCATTATGGATCTTCTAATTTCATATGCAGTGATTATTACAGAAGGGAATGCTGGGAATAATTTTTGATTGGAGCCTGCAGAGTAAATGAATTGTCCTGCAACCACACAGCAGTCTCCGGGCGAGAATGAATTACACTGATTGAACACCTCAATAAGTGGGAGTAAGGCTCCACACACATTTACGTACAACTACACACATGAAGAAACACTCTCCCTATCACTCATATAATTGCACAGAGGCCCAGTCTCCATCATACACACAAACGCGATCAATTTACACATCAGGCTCTGTATTGATCAGGCTATTTGCTGCTCAGGTCCCCTGCCATGGCCTTTCAATTAAGACGGGGAAGAGAGACAGAGAAGGGAGGACTGAAATATAGATGAGCCACTAATGATTAATAAAAAGATCATCATTTTTACTTTCTTTAATCTGCGTTCGTCATCAAAACTTCGATGTTGGATATCTTACTTACATGTTTTATTTTAATTTCTACTGTAATTGAAACAAAAAAGTTGGATATTTTACTGCCAGAGCTGTTTGGGGTGTGTGTGTTTGCATGTGAGAAGTTTTTAAGACATGCACATTTAATTTTAAAGTAAAGTTGCCCTGAATGTGAGTTAACTGAATTTAGATTAAATTGTTCAACGTAATTTTGTGATTATGTTATTTAAAACTGAATTAGTTTAACATTCTGTACTAGAGGCAGTACAAAGACAACATGTGAGGCAGCTCCCACTGACTTGGAACAGATCCTAAGCATACAGGGTTGGGACTCTATTCAATATGAACCTTCATCGTGGTTAGTATTGTTGTCATTATTTTGTAATGATGGGAAGTGTGTTAATACTGCTATTACTTTTGTTTCTTAAAGAGGTTAAATTCATGAGCTGAATGAACTCTCTGCTCTAATTTATATTGAACTCATCATTTTAAGTCAAACAATCTTGATGTCGTCTTCAAAACATCTTGATGGTTCCCTGGTGGCTGGCTGCAGCAAAGCGCATAAACCCCACCTTCTCCAAATTAGCTGATGGGACATGGACCAAACTAAGTCAAATAAAATGTTGCCAAAGATTATTTTCGTCATTTTAAGGTAGTGCTGGCAACACTGATGTTCAAGTGTTCATGTTTGTGATAGGTTTTCATTTGAATACCCTTATTATGGGGTGAGACGTCATGACTGACAGCTGAGACTGGTTGGTCGCCTGAAGTCTCATAGCTGTACTTTTTTTAAAACTACTGTGCAGAGCCCGTATCCAGTATATTTTGAATCATTTTACAGTGGAATAACATGGAGATACATTATCCATCTTTATATGCATTGTTTGATTCCACTATATTCCTGTAGGATGTTTACAGTGTGGTGTTGATAGCTGTTTGTTTAAACAGAGATACACACTCACGCACAGTTACCCTATTTGTTGTCAACTTACAGGTATGTGAATAAATGCTAAACACATGCACACCAAGCACTTTCTCTCCTGCAACATTAATGCAACAGAGTTGACCCTTGCTTGAACTCTGCAGTAAAATATTTGGTGTGTGTGTGTGTGCAAGTGTGCAAGTGTGCCCTCCAAAGCCTAGTCATGTCTCTTAAACCTCCCCAGCTAACTAAAGGAAGACAGAACATCTCACATCAATTATTGAACCACAGAAAAGAGAGAGAGAGAGAGAGGGATGAGGGGGGGGGTTGATAGAGAGGCAGAAAGAGATATTTAGAGATGGATATAGGAAAAAGAGATGCTTAAGTGAAATGAGGAAGGATGGATAGATGGAGTAAGACAAGAGAAAGACAATACTGTGATGCTCAACAATGGAGACACACAGAGAGCAAGGAGTGTTAAGAGTGTTTAATTCATGGTTTGGTTGGGAAAAAAAGAGTGTTGAAATATTAATGTCTATAAAATGTTTTTGGCTTGACCTCATCACTCATGCACGCTCAGGTCATGGTAAAATAGACTGTTAAGTGCAGGAGGTGAACAGAGCTGACGTTTTTGAACTTATTCATTTTTTTATTCATCCACAAACTGGTTATCAGCAAACAAACACATAATTCAACAAAAGTTATTGAAAATTTTGAAGAAACTGCAAACAACCTACAGTAATGTAAAAAAAGACAAAATCTTGCTTTGACATGAATGTATTTTGCTGAGATTTAGAGCCTCAGAAAAGCAGTAAATTCATTTGGTGGGGCCATCTGTTCCCAGCACCTCCCAAGTCACGCCTGAACCTGGTTTTCTCAGAACAGATTGTGACATATTCCTCTTTACTGACGGTGTCAAAGTGATGGAAGAACGATATGACCAGGTTTATAATCTGTTTAGCTGTGTAGAGCTTTCAGATGCCAAAAGCTCCATACATACCGTACATACTTATTGGCTATATGTACAATGCTGAATAACTGGGCACCTCTAGTTGAAGCATGTGTGTTTTGCCATCTGTCCATGGAGAAACAAACATCTGACAACATACACCTTCTGTCATGGTATTTCTGTAAGGGCAATACTGCCAGTATTTCTTCCGTCTCGTACTCCAGTGAAGAAAAATGCACTTCAGTCAATGTCAACAATGACTACTGAGGTATAAGCTACAGCGATATTTGGGATTGTGTTATAATGGCTGAACACATTTGTTTGAAAGACTATCATGAGTAGCCCATGATCAAAGCAAATAACCTATCTTTGCTGTACTGTACTGAAGTTTATTTTGCAGATAATGGTGAAGACTAATTTCATGCAATGTTGATTTGTTTTGTCCATGGAAGCTGTCCTTTTAGATTAGACTGTCACATTGGAATTCTTTTTCGCCTTTGTCAATGTAGGACACAATAAAGAAACTACGCACCAATATCACCCTCTCAAGTTATATAATGTAATTGTATTACAAACAGTATAATATACATGATATATAATAATATGGTAGTAACTGAAATTTATATGCAGCAATCAGTGTGTTCAGACTGCAATTACCCATCAATAACTGACAACATGTATATGAGTTCAGGCCATCAGACTGAAGTGCTCCAATAGTCCTGCTATAAAGCAGCTTAGACTAATGTTACAATTTTGTAAATAAATATTTTGTCTCTAGTAATTGTTGCACGTTTTGGTAAATTTGTGAAAAGAAAATGTTTTCAGGAACAGACCAGTTGACCAATGCTAGAACAGTTACGCAGCACTCGGCAACCAACTTGTAACTCACTCAATGAATCTCTCACTCCCTCGAAACAGTTAATGATCATTTAAAAACAAATGAGCGAAAAATATGTCAATTTCAGGCAAAATACTGGGATGTCGAGAAAATACTGTATATTTATTATAGATTAATGAATACTGAGAGTTTCCCTAACACAGCTGCACTGTTAATCTATGAGCATTTCTCCATGTACAAGAAATACCTTGGTAAATTTGTGTTTTTTTGGAGTGTTACTGTCGAGCTTACTGGTGAACGAGTGATTGCAGTGATGAATGCAACATTCCAACCAGATGTCTACGGAATAAATCAAGCATGCTTTTACTGTGACCTTGATAAATGACACATCCCACTTAGAAATGCGGATCCGAGCAGAAAAGCTTCATAGATAATAAACAGTGAGTCAGATAAAGAAAGACTCTGAGGGAAAGGTGGTGGTAAAGAAAGAAAACATGGATATGCATCACTGTTGATAGGCCAGGTGTGGTTTCTTAAGATGACCTGCTCATTAATCAGAAAATGAACATGAATCTGAAAACTTAGATAGCAGGATTCCACAAAAACAACTTGGTAACATGGGCGATTTCCAGCAATTCTGTTTCACTTTCTCTGCAGCATTTCCCATGAATTGATTTGTTTTATGGTGGTAGCAGGAGTGCACATGCATGTGCACTAACGTCACTCTCACACCTAACACATTGCAAGTGACTACTGAGTGATTAGAGAAAAAGACATGTTCTCGTGTGAGAGATCGGAATTGCATGCCAATTTGGGGGTAAATGCACATCTCCATCTGAAACTATGAGGCCTGACTGTATGCGTGGACGGGACCAACTTTATTTCAGCAGTTACAGATGAAACACGCAGCTAAACTGAGTGTATTGTAGTGATATTATTATCTTGCACAAAAACCTGATTCCACAAGACATATTCTGACAGAATGTTATGCAGGCAGCATAGAGAGGCTGAAACCTCATTTGGAATCAGAATTTGTGAAGGATGGTTCTTGGTGCTGCACAGTTGCTGGAACCAGACAAAGCCTAAACGTCCACTACCGGAAGTAACGGTGCTAACACGCACCGCACGCGTGCCCTTGGGCAAGAGCTTGTGTGCAGTGTGTGTGGTGTTTCCGCTGTGTGCCTGCAAATGTGAACCCGGCTCCGAGGAAGATATCACAGGACTTTTAGGCGTAAAAATTGGTGCAAATGACACCGTTTTGAGTTGAATATGAATGTCGGGGCTTGCGGACACTTGGATGACCCCACATGAGCAGTATGGAGGCATGTTATGGTTTTTTTCTATTGTTTTATTACGTCTGAAGAAGGACTCAGCAGTTACTTCAATTGTATTGGATTCTGCTCTAACACTGTTTACCCATGAATCTCAAAAAGAGTTTAGTGGACTCCAACACTTCACCCACCCCTCCATCGACATAGTGAGTGAACTGTCCTTTTGAAGACAGTTGTCATTATTCAGGTAAAAGAGTAAATTAATCTTTAGCCAATGGGGGATATACATCCTTGATTATTGCTTTACTGGATATATTGTTGCTTTAAGTAGAGACTAAATACCAGAAGTAAGACAGGCAAAATAAACTTATCAAAATAGGAGGGAAAGAAAAAGAGTATAATTGAGTTGTCTTACTTAAATGAATTTCATAACAGTTTATATATTTAAACATGATTTGATACACAAAACAAGTCGGCAATCAAAAAAGCAATAGAAATATTAAACACTTGAAGGGCACTCAGAGGGGGCCTGTACCTCCACCAAGGCCCAACAGTCCTCAAACCACTTTTAAATTCACTAGATTAGGATTTTTCCTTGGATCAGCATCAAATTGCGCACACATTTTTTTTTAATAAGATCCATTAATTATTCTCTGAGAAATCAACAAAACTGTTGAAAAATGCCCAAACTCCCAATGTTGTGATACAAAATTGACTGGATCTGCCCCCTGACTCTGATCCACACCAAAATGCAATGGTTATGTTCTGATCCATACCACATCCTTCCACCAATTTGTGTGGTAATCTGTCAAGTAGTTTTTGTGTAAGCTTGCCAACTAACAAACAAATGGCTAAGGCCAATGCCCTATCTCACCATCTCTCTCTTACGCGAGAAATGGATTTTCAGCCTTTTGTCTGTGTGTGTGACCATCACTGTGTGTGTGACCATCACATTGAGGCTCAGGCCACTGGCATAGATCTGATGAATTCTGTGGGAAATTCTCCATAGAAAGTGAAACAAAATATCTGGGTCCAGCCATTTATATGGATCCGCACCAATATTGAATGGCTTCTTTTGTGAGCCATACTGCATCTCCCCACCAGGTTATCCATCCAGTCGTTTTAGTTTCATCTTTCTAACTAACAAAATGAAAACATAACCTCCTTGGCAGAGGAGTGTGTGATCCAGGTTTTATTGTTTGCCAATACATTTTCCAGGAAAACCAACTGTCTCCTTGAAAGTCTTTTATACTATCTAATTTGTTTTGTCATAATTGGTATCTCTAGCTTCTTTAGTAACAGCATGTGCAAGTGTAGGACTTCACAGGAGACCAGGTTTCCCGTGGTTATAGATTTAGTTAACAGAAGAGCACTTTGGTTAAGGTCATCGAATGATGCAGTTTTTAGTTGGTTGGTTTGTTTTTTGGAAATATGTCACTTATTATGAATGAAAAGTAGTTTCACTCTTTTCTTTTTTATATTTCTCTATAATAATGATCTATCTGCATTTAAAACCCATCACTGTCAAAAGGCAGTGGACGTGTCCCTACACACACACACACACACACACACACACACACACACACACACAGACCAGTGATACATGATCTGTCTCTAATGTTCTTAATGTGAGTTTTAGAGATTAGATGATGGAAAAGGCCAGAATCACACAAACACACACACACACACACACACTTATGACCCCGGCCACAGTGATAGCCTCTCTGTGTGTATGTGTGTATAAATTTCTATGTGTGAGCGCTTGACGTTGATGGTTAACAAATGCAGACGAATGATCGGCGAATGACAATTCCCGTAATCGGTAGCCCCCAACCCCCACACACACACCCTCCCTCTGGCAATACATCAGTGAGAGAGAGAGAGTGAGAGAGTGTGTGTGTGTGTGCGCTCACTATCCATCAAGAGAGAGTAGAAAGAGGGGGAGTCCCGAGTGTCACATTTGTCTCGGGCAGAGAGTGGGGAAAAGAGAGCGAGACAGCAGCAGACAGACAAAGATATAAAGATTCTCTATAAACTCCCTTACTATGCTACTCTCTTTCTTTTCCATTCGTTCTTTCATGGCAGTTTTCAGCGCTCTTTATTTCACCTATATGGTTATTGTATGTCTTTTAATATCATGACATGTGTTCCACTTATTAAGACAAACTAAACAAAATTAATTCTATATCATGATAACACAATCTTACAAATTACCCCAAAAAAACAATGTGTTTAAAGCACAATAATCAATGCACAGTGGACTGTGGATTTCCTGTATGTTTCATTTTCTTTGTCATTTACTTAATTTTTTATGTAAGCAGTGATAACTGGAAAAACACAGATTAGCAATTGCATAGTTTTAAATATTTCATATTACATTTTGTCAGTCTGGTCCTTTCCTATTTAGTTCCTCAAAGAATAATTGCTATGCAACTGTAGGTTTTTTTTTAAAAGACAATATCATTTGATAATACATTTTAGTTAGTAGCAAGTCAGTTAATTAACACAAATAAAATCAGTCTCTAAATTGCAGAAAAGCATCCAATTCACAAATTAAGTTGAAACATAAATATAATAAGATAATTTATCTTCAAAACTGCACATATAAACACATTATAATTTAAAGATTCTATAATTTGCAGTGTATATTGTTTATTTGTGTGTTTCTTTGTTTTTGCAAAACAGTATTTAATTCCAAAATGAAGTAGGTCTTTCAAGGAAACATCTGAGGAAATTATTTAAAAAGTAGCTTAGTATATTCAGTTTTTCAAATAAAGGACCTTTATTCGAAAGGTAAAGATCTATAAAATGTAGCAGAATATCAGAAGTAAAAGTAGCTTCTGTGTCTTGTATTACTGATAATTTATATTAAAGTTACTTACTCAAACATTAATGTGTAACCAGCCTTTCAGTTATTTACTTTTCATCTCTTTCATATCTATTCAAACAAATAGGTAGTTAAATCTGTAACAATGTATTTTATACTATTGACACATATTATTTCTGATTATATTATTATTATTTGGTTTGGTATGTGTTTTTTATCTGTAAGTTAAAAACAAATTTTAGTAAAAATGGATGTTTACCAGACATTAAGTATGACATAGAATGAAAGAAAAGTAATCAAATAAAGCACTTGCTAAGTACTTAAAGTACTGTTTCACCACTGGTTTAACATCATATCTTATGACAATTTATGACAATTTATTCTGGTCTGTAGGTGATTACAATATGCAAGGTTATTTCTCCTTACAAGCAGCACAGACGGAAATTTTAGCATTATTATAGCATTAAATAATTCACACCAATACAGATTTTTTTTTTACATTTGTTAATTTATTCAATTTATAGTTTTCTAATTCTGCCTGTTGGTTTGTAATCCCTTTATTACAGCTGTATTTCACAGCTCTGTCCTCACGTAACATTGCCTTCATCTAATGTCAAGTAACTCTAATTGTTTCACAGAGTTATACAATTTTGTAACTATACATGACTTTAATGTCAAATCTGCAAGCTTTGGAGGGACAGTATGCAGGTCAGTTTGATCCTTATTTTTCCAACTAATGAAGCTAAATTCAAATCCTACATTTATTCAATCAATCAATATTCGTTTATGTTTTTTATAGCCCGTATTCACATATCAAAAGTTGCCTCATCGGGCTTAGCAATGTGTGACATCCTCTGCCCTTAACCCTCAACAAGAGTGAGGGAAAACGACCTCATAAAATAACCCTTTCAGGAGAGGACAAAAACATAGAAACCCCAGAGAGAACTAGATGTGAAGGATTCCTTTCCGCTTTCAACGGCATTTAAAAAGACAGTGTCTTACATAAATGGAGGAAATTGTGAATGTTTAAAGTATTTATACAAAAGACTGAGATGAAGGGAGCAGTCATGACTATTAGAGGTATTTAATGTAACAAACCAGGAAGAAGATACCACACATTAACCTCTGTAATTTTGACTTAAACTAACTAGTACGGTATTTTATTAACTGAATGAAAAATGTATTGAATAATTAATCAAGCTCAAATGTTGAGAAACATATTGACGCATCACAAAAAGCATTTATCTTTAAATGTCACAATTAACTTTCTGTCAACTGACTGACTCTGCTGTCCTGAGCGTGTGTGTTCCCACTGACTACTGTAGCATACATGCTGAGCAGATGTTCCATGTCTCTCTTTGTCTTTGACTTCGTCTCAACATATTATTTCTTCTTGCTGTCTCCCTTTGTCTCTCTCTCCCCACCCCCACCCCCCACACATGCACGTTGGCACAAACCTAGGAAGCAATAACAATCAAATTCCTCCCTCCCTAGTTGTCCCTGACCCAACCACCCCTCCCCTCGCTACGCCCTTCCTACGCTCCACCACCAGCACCTTTTACCCATCCCTCCCCTCATCTCTGTCCATCTAATTTTATGAGTGTCTGGGGAGTTTGTCTGTGTATGTGTTTTATTTTGAGTGTGTGTGTGTGTATTGCATGACGCTATGCGTATGTCTGTGTGACGACATTGTGTGTGTGTGTGTGTGTGTGCCCGCGTGCATGGGTAACTCTAGCAGAAAATGGCTGCCTGTCACATTAGTGGTTAGATGGGCTAAAAAATCACCTCAGTAATCACATTTAGATGTCAGGTCCGGTCATGTTAACCTCTTTATTTAGAGGCAGGGATGGATTTTAGGATGGTTACAGGGATGGAGGGATTGAAAGAGACCAGATGCTATTGTTATTACATGTATGATTAATTTTACTCTTTCTCCACCCCGTTATATTGTGGGTCCAACTGATCCTTAAAATTGCACGTTTCAAGTCGTGAAATTTCAAGTCATACTTTAAAAAGTCAGGGGTGGAGATTGCCATTTTCTCTGTGATAAAATATATTACAGTACACATATTCATTGCTAATTAGCATGTATAATTGTCAATAGAAAGCACTTATTAATGTTGTATTCTGCATGATGATATTCTACAATCACTAAGGTATTAACTAAGATTTTTTCTGGAATTACCTAATTATAGCTCACTAATAGTAAGGATATTGCTATGTTACAGTCTCATACTTTGCTTAGGGTATGAGGTAGATGTAATACCAGATTAGTCATAATAGGCATAAAACAAATCACAATACGTCACATGTTATCAGTGTTAATGGTGGTTATAATCTTTAAAGAACTGTAAACAAAGTGTTTTAAAATCAGAATGTTTCCCATTACAAAGTGAGGTTTTGCTTGTAACTAACTCAGTAGTCATTTGACACATGTGCTCTATAATCTACCTACAAATTCCAAAAGCGTCTGTCTGTCTGTATGTGGAATGTATATCTCACAAACTGTTTGTCAAATTGGCTTCACACTTGGCATGTGTATTATTAATGGCCCCAGGAAGTACAGTGCTGAGTTTGGTGCGATATGGATGCAGAGTACCTTCAAAATAATATGAATTAAATCAACAGGCGACCAGCACTCTGAAGCAGTCGGGGGGGTGGGGCAGTGGGCCTTCAGTCTGTGGATGTCCTCATCAACCTCCTTGGATAAACTACCATAGCACTTGGCTACTGGCCAATAATATCTTACCATGCCTGATCATTTTGATAATCTGATTATTTTTACCATATCAGACTGACACAGATATCCGTGGCTACTGCAGGTGCTTATCTCCATCATGGCAGCAACATTAATGGAATTACCTCTGCAATTTGTCTTCAAAGTAAAGGCACAATGTTAGTTTTTGTTGTTTTAATGCTTTCTATCGAGCTGAAGTGCAGAGCTTTGTTTTTGAAAAGTTGTGAACTTGGGTCTAAAGATTGTTTTGATTGCTTAAAAGATCTCTGAAATAGCTGATATGCAGCGTATCAAAAAAATACACTAGTTATGTTAAGTTAATCATGTGAACAGTAATAAAGCCAATTCAGAAAAAATATTGAAAGTAAAACTTAATTGCAGATAAACCAGGTAGGATATTTTCTAACTTTACTATCCACCAAAGACTGTGCATATCAAACTCTGCACACAAAGTCCAGAATATAAACCAGCAGCGGCAGCTTGGACCTATCAGCACAAGTGACATTGTCAATAACACCAACTGTATATTCATGACAATGTCATCAGCAACTGAGACTCCACCTCATGGTTCTAGGTACTGAGTCAAGCTTCACTGAATAAACAGGTCTTTGTGCAGCAGCTTTAGTGGGACTTCAGGGTTCTGTGGACTGAGTCCTGAAGCTGGTCTTTAATTGCTGCGGCTCAATTACTGCAGGTCACTTCTTCAGTTTCAAAAATGAAGCTGCAACCAGCATTGCTGCAGGCCAAGAAAACAGTCCATTCAAAACAGGCAGTGTCCAGACATTGTGGATACAATAAAAAGTCAGGTGTATAGATACATCTGTAGTCCAAAGTAATGTTTCCTGAGGTCATCCTTTTCACAGCTCCTGTGATACTGAGCAAGGAATAGACCTTGCGCAGGGAACGGGCAGCAAAGCCTCTACATCCCACCTCTATGGGCTCACAGCAAGTTTCCCAGCAACTTCTCCAACACTGCTCCACCAGCTTGTGGTACTTGAGCCACTTGCGCTCATTGGCCTCTTCCATGCGGTCCTTCGAGGAGACTGTCAGCTGTACTATAAGGAGCTCCTTAGAAAAGGCGGATGTTAGTTTGTCCTCATGAGGTTGGTGTAACGTGGTCTGGGAACTTGAGCTACCTGAGCAAGTCCACTGGCAAATGGTGTAGACTGTGGATGTGTTTTCAGCTCCTACAAATGAGAGTATCTTTTGACTGTTAACATGTTTGTTTTTGAAACGGCCCACTCCAAGGGCTGTTGGGCAGCTGCTCAGCATGTCAATGTCAATGTCAATTTTATTTATATAGCACATTTAAAACTTTGTTGACCAAAGTGCTTCATAAGTGTAATGGTACAACAAAACAACAGTAAAACGTACTACATCATGGTCCAAGTAGTAAAAATAAAATTATTATAAAATAATTAAAATAAAATATAAGATATACGATAAGATAATTAAAATCAGCTGAGATGAAAACGTACTCAACTCGAGGAGAGAGCCAGGGAGAACAGGAGTGTTTTAAGTAGTGATTTGACGTGTGCTAAAGACGGGGCAGATCTAATGTGAAGTGGTAGGTTGTGCCACAAATTTGGGGCGGCTACTGCGAAGGCATGATCCCCTCTGGTTATGAGCCTTGTCTTCGGTGTATCGAGGAGCAGTTGAGTGGCTGATCTCAGCTCCCTAACTGGAGTGTGCGTACTGAGAAGTTCACATAAGTAAGGCGGTGCCAGTCCGTTTAGAGATTTAAAAGTTAGTTAGTTAGTAAGATTTTAAAAGAATGTGCACAAGTGTACCCTTTCCGGGGCAGAGAGGACAGGTTGGATACTCACTCTTGCCCCAGACATGCAGGTTTGCTAGGCTGGGCAGTACGTCGTTGACAACTTGGACCATGAACCTTCCTCTCCAGTGCTCCTTCCCACCTTGTCCATGCCCCCTGCTGCCACATACCCTGCTGCTCACTATCCTGCTGGTCCTCACCTCCTCGACACCAGCCCACACCTCCTCCAGGACTAGATGGCGTCTGTCCTTGCTGTGGGCCTTGTCTTTTGAGGCTGTGGGATGGTTCCCAACCCAGCGCGCCCCGTGGCCACCATGCCTGTCAGAGCTTTGAGTCTCAGCCGGCACTCCCCCAGCTCCAGCCCCTCTTGAGCTCCCCACTTCCTGCCTGTTAGCCCCACAATGCCCGCTGGTGCCCCTCTGGAGTAACTGGAGTCTCAGTAAACTAATGCCTCTCTTTTGAGGAGGACCCTGAACTCCTCCTCCAGGCTGCTGATGGGAATGTGCTTGTTAAGACAAATGTTCCTGGATAATGAACGCTTTTAAAGTGTGTTACCCAAAAAGCAGCTTTCCTCTTTCTGGGGCAGCACCAGCAAGCCCCCTGCTCTAATTGTTCTCCACACTTATGTTAGATTACATAACACCCTTGAATATCATTCTCAGCATTGTTTTAATTGATAAATCCAATCAAAATCAAATTTAGTTTCTTTTTTACTATAAATCTACTTGTACAAGGCATAATATAAATACGGGAACTAGGTGCAAACCGTCAATAAAGGCACAATAAAATACATTATTATATATGGCATCGTCCCTGACTCTGACAGACCTATATAGGGTTTATGAAATATGAAGTCTTCCAACATGTAATTTCCCACGTTGCAAGTGTGATCATGTTTATGCAACTCTGACTACTATGCCACGCTGTCTGGTGTAGTTTATTAATAGGGCTATATCATTGAATTCCAATAAGTAATGATGATATATGATGAACTTTAATTCAAATAATTCGGTTCAAACCTAATTGTTGAAGTGCTTTGCAGTGGCTATGCAGAGACAGAAGTGATCTTCTAACAGTATGTAATATGCCATTCTGAATCTATTCATCAATAAAGTATGTTATGTTTGTAATAACTCATAACCTTATTAGACACTATAATGTTCATGCTCATTTTATAAAACCAGGTTTGTCGGCCCTGTGTAGAATGTGAAACAGTTCATTCGGAATTGTAATGTGTGTCTTACTGTCTGTAACTGTCCAGTAAATCCTTATTCAGCCTTCAGCATCTGTCAGGACTGAATATGTAATCAGAAAAGAGACCACAATCACAGGGGATGCTGTTGCTTCCCTGTCCCTGTCCCTGTCACTCTATCTGTCACACTTACACACTGACTCTCTCCCTTTCTCTGCTGTCAGTCTCTCCCAGGTCAGGGCAGGGACACTTTTTCTGCCTCCATGCTGTATTCACAGCAGAACAGAGGTGGTCTACTCTTTTCCACGCAGTACTTGTTTTTTAGTATCCCTTTCCTTTCTTTTCTCCTCCTCTAAATACACACATGCATACTGGGACAGTTATTTGTATTGATATCTCGACTTCAGCTTTACCTCTGTTGTTTCATCTCTGGTTTTTAACTGGAATTAAAAATATATACCGTAAGTCATGATAGTTTAAGTTATGTGTATTTGTTTATGTAGTTCCTAAATTCCTCAGTTGCACCATTAAGCCAGTGAATTGTTACATTAATTCTTCAGATCATTATTTGTAGTGTTGACGATATTTGTTTATCAGTATTGATTATTTTGTTCCTATTGTAAAGCATTAGTTGCTCCACTCAATATTTAACTACTTGATAGCTGATGTTTACACAAGCATAATACAGTTTAACCTATTGGCCCTTTTCTTAGCCCAGGGCTAATAGCAGTCCTAGACTCTTACCTTAGCATACACAGAGGTTTCACATCATCCAAAAGGGTTTGACATTGATCTTAGCCTAGGGCCAGTCTAGTTCTGCTCTGAGGACACGCTACAGCTCACTCCTGAAAGTCTAACAGTAAAGATTTGTCGAAGTTGCTGCAGTGTGCAAAGCAGTCAAAATAAGCCTCAAGCCAAATTTTGGTCTCCACTTGGTTTAAATAAAGAAACAACTAGGCGGTTGCTATCAGTCAAGCACAGTGGCAGACTGCCTTGTTGCTAGGAGAATTCTGATGAATCTTGCAATTTGCAATTTGTGTATGATTTGTGCTGGTGTGCACACTCTCGCCGCTGTGTAGGAATGAATTGACTACACTAAAGTAAGGCTGTATGCTGTAAAAGGTAACTGCTTACACTGGTGTGCCTGCTGATTGTAATGGGCAGCTATGGGATTGTTAAGATTACCTTGAGCACAAATAGCATTGCTGTTGTTCCCACATAAATCCTGAACAGCTGTATGTTAAATGATCTACCAGCATAGCAGGACTGCAGTCAACGAGCCTTGACAGGAAAGCAGGGGTGCTAACTGACAAATGATGAGCAAATACTGTTTCAGTGCCAGGATCAGCCATGGTGAGGCTGGTTTACTTTGCACCGCTCAGCTTCTTTGTTCCCAGCTCCAACTTTCAGTAATTATCTGTGAGAGGTGATTTTGAAATGACACTGCTCCGATGAATCAAACTGGATAGCACGACATGACCCTGATGAAGTGGGCTTGACGAGACACAGAATCCATCATCTGCAAATTGGTTGCTGTGGAGACTGAACTATGACCTTGTTGAGGTGGAGCTACAACATAATGGAAAAGAAAGGGGCAAAGCCATGCAGCCAATACTGTATCCTGTGTGAACGGTTACTTGTGTTTACTTAGTTGAAAATGCTTATGTGGACAACAAAGAGGCAGCATCTTAACATTAAAACACTACACTGATGAGAATAACAGTGTCTGAAAGAAATGGATGGGTGAATAAAACACATGAAATCGATGTCTGGCTCTCATATGAGTTCTGAGATTTAAATATTTTATTTACCAATCTTAAAATCATATTAATGCAAAAAGTTAGTACAGCGAATCTTCTTCGTTCTCTAACATACTTCAGTATATATTATAGCTTAGAAACATTACTAAAATCTTGTTGTGTAAAGTTTAAAAATAACATTTTGCAAGACTTTTAACACTGAAGTATCTGAACACTTTGAACACCAGTGCAAAATAATACAACTTCTTCTTCTTCTTCTTCTTCTTCTTCTTCTTCTTCTTCTTTGTTCAGTGTATTGGAAGGTGGCAACCAACATCAAGGTGCATTACCGCCATCTATTATGTCTTCTTCTTCTTCAAACTTCTTCAGAATGCTCAATTTCCCCCCAATTTTTCTTGTTCATTGTTCGGTTTATTCTTCAAAATGCAACATAATACAAACTTCTGATTTTAATTATCCTTTAATGATCTGCTGTTATTGTGACAGAGAGATGTAATTCAATCCTGTTTAATTCCACCAGTTATGGTGTCCCAGAAACTAAATGTGATGTCATAAATGTGTGCAATATAAATTTATTTCTTTTTACGGTGGAAAAGTGTCTTGAGCAGATAAAACCCAATTAGGCCATGAATGGTATTGGAACATTTATATAGCACAGTTTAGTGTTAACGACCACTCAGAGCAGGTCACATTCACCCAACAGTCATACAGCACTTTGAAACATAGCACTTATCTATCAATCATACATTCATACACTGATGGCATAGGGAATCCGGGGTTCAGTGTCTTACCCAAGGACGTGGGTAGACAAGAGGAGCCAGGAATCAAACCACCCATTCCCGGATTACCCCATTGGGGCATTAGGCCTTACCTAGGGGCATTTTAATTTTGCATGGAGTGAATATTGAGCTTTGTGACTCCAGACTAGTTGAGGCCATTAACATGGTTATGATGGTGGATCCACATTATTATAATATACCTTATTGAGGATTAGTTGCCTCCAGATGACAGGAGGTTAAACAGCCCTGACAATTCAAATACAATTGAAAGATAACTAAAGATTTTTCATTCAGTGTTCAATCCACTATATTGACAATGTGATTACAACAAGCCTGTACGATGACAGCCCAATTAGGTGTTGTCAGTTCTATAAGTGCCTAAAAATGTTATAATAAGAATATAAAATTAATAATAATAATTTATAATAATAATAATAATTTATAATAATAATAATTGATACAATCTAATTCCACACATATCTGCCAGCACAGCTGCAAATACAGAAGATCAACAAACACAAGGATTTGGCCCTATAAACACTTTTCCCCACCCTCATTTCAAAGTTAGTGAAGAAAATTGTGACTATAAATACTTTGGCTCTTGCATTTATACAATATATCACATACGTATATTTGTAATGACGATCACCTCTCCATGACAAATTTAAAGAATCAATAAAATATCAAATTAATCAATAATCCATTTTAAGAGGGTGTTCACATTCTATTCCCTGAATGAAACAATTTTTTGAGCTCTGTCAAAAGTCAACTCATGTCTGCATCTCAGTTTAGTTCGCCCCAGTTTCACAGAGCCACACCGTGCTATGTTCAGAGACTCTCTTCTCCATTAGCAGCTTTTGGCAATGACAACCTTTTAACCTCCATCACTCTACAACACAGGTAGACCCCCCCTCCTTCTTTCTGTCTCTCTTTGTCTCTCCATATTTCACGGTTTCCAGGTGGAGACACTTAGGGACAACTGTGGTGCACTTTGATTGCCCTCACTTTGTGGAAGACGAATGCAGAATTCACAAGTTCAGGGTGGGGTGTGTCAGGGTAGCTAGTGTGACCTCAGAGTGTGAATTATGAATAAGCACTATGCTCTGTAGATTTTCTTCTTCACTCACTCATTTTTAAAAATGCAGACATGTAAGTGTGTGTGTGTGTGTGTGGAGGGGGGGGGGGGGTATTGTTAGTGTATGGGTGTAAATATAAATCTGACTCCCACATGCACTTTAAAGAATGATGTGTCATCTGCAGATCCACGTGTTAACAGTATGAAAAAGCACACTGACTCCGTGGAGCTTGTTTATCAGTTATTATTCAGTTAGGTACAGGATATCAGACACCTCGGGTTCATGTCCTGCTTCTCATGCATGGTTAAATTATTGTTACTGAAACTCGCTAATAATAGAGACATCTGTTGTTCTGTTAACAATCCAAATTCTCATTATGATTTCACTGCAAGGGAATTTTATAAGCCCAGCTTCTTTTAACAGTTGAACTAACTGACAGTCAAAGGTTTATCCATATATGATGTACATGGTAAAAGGCCAGATTTTACATATAATACATTTATATTCACAGCTCTAATCATACATCAGCAGAGCAGTCATGCCAATCTGAAAGAAAGTGTTTTTCTGAAAAACATTTGTCTTTTCCACTGGTGTTTCCTTTGAAACTCAACACTTTTCACATGTGGTGTGGTTGAGTGATGATGACAGTTACGGTCAAAACATTATGTGTGAACTACTTTTTGTCCTTTGAGTGCTTCTCTTGCTGTAAACATCATCTTTCAAGTGAGGTAGTGTCACTTAACAGCGCAAAAACTGACACTTCAGTAGAATCAATTTAAAACAATTGTACAAATCGAATAGTATTTATTTTACAAAGTGAATGTATGTCCACCCCCCACATATAATAGCATGGCCTTTATTGGTAAGCAGCCTTATTTGTTTGTACTAGTCATTTGTGAATTAAAACAATACAATTTTAATAGGTTATACTATCTCAGTCTCAGTAGAATATATATTTCTGTTTGAACCAAAGCAGAGGCTTTTTTGCCCTGGACCACTGATGTTCATCTCTTATCAGCAGGTTTCAAGTGATTGCCGTAGTTGTCAAGCAACACACTATCATCATGTGTTACTCCAGTCCTGAAAAACATAGCAAATCTACTTTAAAGCCAGAGGTGTTTGTTTCTCAATAATTATGTGTCAAAAGGCTGCTCTCCTCTTTTGTGTCTTTGGGGTAAAATCTTCCTTCCTGTGGTTGCTGTGTTCAATTTCTATGATCTGAGGCCTCATTTATAACCGTTGCGTATGGGTGGTTTGAGAAAGATTCATTCAGAACATAACTGTTCCATAAGCACCTTTCAATTATATAAGATATAAACCAACAAAATAATTATAGACAATAATTTAGAGATTAACTTGCTCCATTGAACTCGACTGCACTGTTAGATGCACACTAAAATAAGTAAATAAATTACCCCTGATTGTCCTGATTAATTTGATAAGCTGTGAAGTAATCGGTCCAATTGCTGTAAACATGTTAATACTGCAGTAACACTCACGTGTAATTCTGCGATACATGTGAATGGAAGGATTGGGAAGAAACTATTGAACTTTCATGGCCCATTACGATGACCGACTCATCATCTGATTTAGATTCTCTAGAGATGTGATCTATTTTACCTGGCCTCTAGGGGCATTGCACAATAAATATAATATAGAAAATGTAAGAGACAAGGTCCTCCCACATTTAAGTTTTTTTCTTGGCACAAGGAACGAAATGAACAAAATGGAGAAAGTCCCCCTGCTGGTCGTCAAGAACACCATTGTGATGAACAACAACAACATTAAAATGCAGCAGTTAGGCAAACATTTTATCAAACAATACTACAAATGTAGTATTGTTTGATAAAATCACACACATCAGTTGAAAAAACTCTTCAACTGATGTGTGTGATGATGTGATCGGAAATAAAAAATATAATACTGTAAGTCCTCATCAAGACCAGGGTAAGTGGTGCCTTTAAGGACATTGATCCAATATGCCTCTCTTTGTTTGAGGCATTTGATTTTGGCCCCGCCCCTGGCATCAGAGGTGATTACTTCAATACCTGACACTCTTAAAGTTTTATTGCTCCCATGTTGTTGTTTTTTTTGTAGTGCTTGGCCATAGGATAATTCAGAATACCTGTACAGAGGGCATACCTATGTCCGGTGACTCTTTCCCTCAGCCTCCTTTTAGTGAGGTTTACGTATAAACAACCACAAGTACATTCAAGCCAGTACACAACATATGATACTGGTGATACCCTCTTTTTCTGAAGGGTGTTTTGTTTATTTTGTTCACTGTGTCATGCCCCGACAGGCCAAGGAAAAAAACTTAAATGTGGGAGGACCTTGTCTCTTCCATTTTCTATAATATATTTATTGTGTAATGCCCCCAGAGGCCAGTTAAAATACTGTATGTTTTCACCCTGCACACCTGTAGTGTCAGTACACCCTGATGAAGGCATAAGCCGATACGAGTTGGTGTATTTTAATACTACAAGCCCATTGAAATAAAGGTCTTTTGCATATTTCAAACCACTTTGACTGTCTGGACCTGGATTCTTCATGCCAATATTTTTGAAAGTTTTATTTAAAAAAAGTATTCACCACTCTGGTTTCTGGCTACCATCTGTTGAATAAGGTGGCAGGTGTGTGTTTGATCTGATTAACACTGCCTCAAGTCCCTTTTGGGAATAACATAAATTATTATATTATATAATCCCAGAATGGTAGAATGTATTATATTGTATATATAGATATATATATAGAAAAGTTGTGCTTCTTCTTGCTTGATACAATGATTCACCAGACAAAAAACAATGATCATCAGTGTTATTATAAACAATCATAAGGTACTTTGCATTTGTCATTTATGGATGATTGTGGGCGTACATTGAATGTGGGCCTCCACCCTTCAGGTGTGTGTGCACTTGTGCAGACAGTTGAATAAATCCGATTTTATTTTTTCTTTTGTTTTTTTTGCATGCACCATTTTTGGCTTTTGTGAGCATTTACACTTTTAATTTGAACCCTACACACTCTGATATAAAGGAGCCTGTGGTCCTGTCGTGTCAAGTGTACACAAATAAGCGTTGGACAGGACAGAGACTTTTCTTCTTTTTTTCTTCTATATCACTATACTTCCTGGTGTAGTGTTATACTCTCTGTATCCACAAGAATGTGGGGGTGTGGAGATGTCCACATACTCAAAGATTTGATGTGTCTGTATCCCCGTGCGTGGGCACTATGCAGCAAGAGCACAAACCGGGTGGATTCCAAGTGGACAACAATTTTTTATTAAAACAACTATGTGCAAGCGTGGCGTCTGCAGCTGTCAAGTGTAATTGAGGCTGACTGTGTAATTTATAACTTATGTGCATTTTCAAACAACTTTCTCATTACACACCCTCCAGGCACAAGTCTCTGTTGTTTGTAGATATATTTATTTCAACACTCAACACTGTCTCTTATTCCACTTTCAGGTACTCAAATGAAATAGCCAAATTCAAGCATCTCCTGTGGTGGTTATTTCTGGTAAGTGCTCTTTCTATTTCTAAACTCTTCATAATGGGATCTAACTACAAGCATCACCTTTATAATAGGGTTAGGGTTATGGTCTATCCACCTCTTCCAGAAATCTCTGTCGGCCTGTCTGTCTGTTTGTGGAACACACATCTTGAGAACCGTTTATCTTATCACTTTCATGCCTGGCGTGTGTATTGCTATGTGATTTTTGATGTTTGCAGAACAATGCAATTTGGTTTCTTATTATTTGAAAATATAGACAATGATTGTAGTTGTTGAGGTATTATTCATAAGCAGTTGTTGAAACCCCCTCTAAATGAACATACAGTAAGTAAAACATATATTCTTTTGATCTTTGGGGTATATTACACCTGTTCTCTTGACTAAACAAACGTACAAATAACTGATGAAAAGTACAATTTTATTCCATGTTTCCCATTAGAAAAATAACGATATGATAATTGATTTCCTCAAAGGGGGACATTGATTCAAACTTCAATATCTTATTGGGCTGGTTTTAGTTGTTCATCCACATGGTAAAAGTAATAATGTTTTATTTGAGTCTGGGCCCCAGTGAAAGACGAAATTCTTACATTTGAGCTTGCATAGGTGGATAAAGTTAAAGAATCTCTTGAAGTAAAAAAGTTTCAATGAAAAAAGAAGTAGAAACCAGTGGTCCCTCAGATATGGTCTGCTGCTTTTCTACATCCCTGTCTTCACAAACACAGAACACTGTGGTTTCCCAGCCTGTGTATCCTCAGTGCATTTGTGTGTGTGTGTGTGTGTATGTGTGTGTGCACACAGTGACTGAGAGTAGTGGGTCTTCAGAGGCAGTTCTGTACCCAAGGCTCATTTTAATATATGTAAAAGCTATGGCTCACTGGAGAGTCTGTACAATGGACTGATCGGCCTCAGGGATGTGTCAGAGACCAGTGTGCGTGTGCGTCTGAGATGAGGGAGACAGTGGCCGAGGTTTGGACACGCGTCAACGGTCCTTCTGCACACTGCAATCACAGCCACTGACACTTAACACACACACACACACACACACACACACACACACACACACACACACACACACACACACACACACACACACACACACACACACACCAGTAGGCCCTTAGGTCAGTCACATTTGCATATGTCTGTCCACTACAGCTTAGCCCTGCAGTTTCACTCAATGCTGAAAACTCCAGAGCAGTCATTCTCTACTTCCTAAAATGTGTTGCTCAGGGGACTCTGAGCAGCGCATGTACCTTTTTTAATCTGAACAATGTGATCACTCTTTTTTGACCAATTACGGTCAAGCCAGAACGCTGCAACAGGGTTTCAAGCTATCAAGTTGTAACAAGCACATTTTGACTTATTGACATGGGTCATATGGAATGATTTCCGGATAAATTGTTTTGAATTGTTATGGTAATTGAGTCAATGTTATTGTGTGATACTAACAGACTCACAAAAGGCCTATTTAGTTGAAACAGCAGCCTTTTCATACAATATTCTGTTGGGAGTTAAAGAGAAACACTTTTACTTTTACAATGATTTATTAATGGGTTAAATACATCAAATGACGCCTGTGTTACTCAGGTGGTTTCTTGTCAATAAGTTGTGTCGTGAATCAGTGGCGGCTGGAGAAAGAATGATTGGGGGTGGTGCAGTTTTTATTGGGGGGGGCCAAACAAACTGAAGCCACACTTTCAGAGATGTTTAGGTCTCGCACCCATGTCGTTGTCCACAGTACCTTCGTGCCTACACCTTGAAACATCGAACAGGTGAAGCAATGCAATGCATTACTTACATCACTTCCAGTTAGTCAACTCTGTTTCTCATAAAAAGAGCGGGAGAAGCAACAGGTGTAAGCTCGTCCTCATCACTTGCTGCTGAATCTGTAAATCAGGTCCAGACCGAGCTCCTTTATCCTCTTATTTTCCTGTAGGGGTGTTTTTGTAAAGGAATCACAGGATTTGCCACAGTTCCCCTGAAGCCGGTCAGCTGACTCAGTGATAGCGCATGTAGCTGAGAAGCGTCACAGGAACAAGGGTGTCCATGTTGAATCAATCAGGTCATGTCGACTTTTTCATCTTGGGCAGGTGGGGTGGTTTTTGGAGCATTTGTCAACTTATCATAATACCTTTTTTTTAATTTATTACCACTTGTCCAGTACTTATTCTAAACTTGTTAATGCTCTGGAGCTACTTCAACATTATTCCTTAAACAGTTATACAATATACTGTCACTTTTTATTGTAAGTGTGCTGGATGTTGTGTGCAGATGTGTCTATGGTGCAGATTTAAGTTAGAAAAATGTTGTGTTTATCCTTTATCTGCAATGAAGATTTCATAATCAATATTTTTCGGGAAATTAGACTGAATTCATGTGTGTGATTTATATATAAGTTTGAATGATTTCCTTAACTGCTGTTATTTTTTCATCAATGAATGTCTATTTCAGAGGCCTAATAAGCAACTGACACAATATTCAGACCGAAGTTCACATACAACCCACACATACACTGACTGCTACAGAGCACTTTATGCCTGTTTATTCAACATTTATCAAATATTCTTTGGCAATTTATAGTAAAAATGCAAAGTGTGAAGCAGATTAGATGAACGATCTGCGACGTATGCATTCCACATACAAACAGATGTGGAATCGATAGTTAGATGTCTGTGCAGCTGCTGCCTCTGCTGGTCACCCCTAATAGGGGAGCTTTAAGTAATTTAGAATTTAGTTTAAAGTAAAGACAAGATGATTAAGTGTTGATAAAGGACAACGAATACGGTGTACTAATACAAACTAGGAACTTTTTTTCTGTGCAGTTATATCAGTTTAAATCACGACTTCTGATATAAACACATCTTCAAATTGACAAATTTAACAGCATGTGAAGAAAACAACACATATCGTAGAACAGCCATAGAGAAAGTAAATCAGATAATCATGTGAAGAGAAAGAGATAGTTGGATTTATTTTCCTTCATCATTGTGACAGAGGACAACTGTTAGGGAACCTTACTATTACTCAGTCATGTTAGAAACAGATAAAGAACTCGAGTGTAAAATTATGACCCGTCAATAGAACAGCAACGTTTAATGGCAAGACATGAGAGATATGGACAGTGGGAAGAAAAAAAAGGGGAAACAGGAAGACAAAGACATAAAATAAAATAGCATTAAAAAAAGACTAAACTAAGAGGCACTTAGTGCACTGACAGCCATGCTTAGCTTACTGAAATTAACTCAGGCATATATGCAGAACACAGAAAAAATGGATGGATGCATGCAAGAGGCAGCACTCACGCATGTATGGCTGCACAGATGTGTGCATTCGTAGCTTCCCTTATGCACGCTGAGTACAGGGATAACCTTAATTCTATATTTCATGCCTATACATCACCTTTTATTCAAACTTCCTCGCTACAATATATTTGACATATAGTATGCAATGCCATTCAGACCCTAAGGGCATGTCAGATATTGTTAAAGCTGCACTCTCTACAGTATATCAGCCAGCATCCCTCCACCTCCCTGGGAACCTTCTAAGAAGCCCCGTGTAATGCTGCACTGGGGTCAGCCAGAGGTTAAAACACTCATAAATATTTTACCTGCTCAACCAGGGGAAGAAATCAAGCACTATACTTGTCTGGTGTGCTGTGTTCACAGGAAGCACTGGGGGAGAAACCGGGAGGCATGTCACATTGTGTATTTACACTCGGAGAAAATAATTCTTAAACTGTAAATAGAAAGAAACAGCCATTTCATGATGCAAAGAAGTGGGAATCAAATAAGAGACATAAAACAATAGTCAATATAGATCAATCATCAAAATAGATGCAGAAAAGCCAAAAATGTGTATGTAATTTTAAATCACAATACTTGTCAACTGACCTTGACGTGTAAAATGTGGATTTCAACTTTTGAGTAATAGTAATTAATAGTAAGGCTATAGTAAGTTATAATCAATAAATCTGCATAGTTCATACTGCAGATTTGCATGGGGATTATTGGGGTAGAAAAAGATGCATACTTTGATCATAATTCACTCTGATTACTTCACCAGGGCAAGTAAAGATGTTTAAAGAATGGAGGGTAAATTATAATTAAAAAATTCTTATAAAATTAGAAAATGACAAATTAAATTCAAATGACAGCAAAGACGAGTAGCGCACTAGTTGCACTAGTTGGGTTAAAGGCATAGTGAATGATCATATAGTCCTCACTAGAAGGGTAATATAATTGTGTGTGTGTGTGTGTGTGTGTGTGTGTGTGTGTGTGTGTGTGTGTGTGTGTGTAAAGCACTTGCCCTCACAAGTGCTGGGGCAGCTCCAGTGAGTCACAGTGCCATGTATACTTCTCTCATCCAACATTTACAAGCCTTCTGCTCGCTCTCGCTCTCTCTCTTCTCTCTCTCCCTCCCTCTCTCTCTGCAGCCAACACATTACCCATGCTCCACCAGGTATCTGACATTGTGTTTGCTTAATCTTCATTTCACTTTGATTTTTTCATATGTCCTTGTCTTTTTTGTCTTTCAGGTTCTTGAATTTCTTTTTTAATTTCTCCTTCATTATTCCATCTTCCCATATCATCTCACATTACCTTACCTTTCCACATCTTTATTTTATAATGTGCTTTTACTTACTTATATGTTCTTGCCTGATTTCACTTTTCCTCGTCTCTTAACGGACCTTCATTTTCCTCTTCACTTATCTTTTTCACCCTCTTTCTTTCATTCATCCTCAGTTTTATCTCATGTCATCATGTTTATTTCTTCTTTCCTCTTTTTTTTTTTTACTTCTTCCTTCCATCCTTTACTTTATTATTATTTCCTGTGCCTGTTCTTATTCTATCACATATCAAATCTCTTACTCCCTTTTTTCCCTTTATATTTATTTATTATTTCCTCGAAATTTAAATAAAACTTGTCATCCTCTGTATAATGACTTACTAGATATAGTAGGTCTACTGCATTAGATTGCACTGTACTGCACATGTTACTGCATCCACCCCCACAAAGCTCCCACTATTCCCACCACCAGTTTTCCTCAATAAAAGAGCTCACAATGAAGTGTTTTTCCTTTGGCTGAAGTGTGATATATACGCCTGCTGTTGTTTGTGTTTGGGAAACAATATCACATGAAAGAAAAATAAAATGATGCTTGATTATTACTTATACTTATTTAAGGAAGTGATTGTTAAATACCAAGAGTAAATACAAGTAGAGTCACCAGTGTTGACATGAGGCAAAAGCCAAACTGCTCACTGTCAGATTTCCAAATTTGCTGAGAAAGTGATTAGATTAGCTGGAGTTACTGGTTAGAATGTCTACTTTTTATCCCTCCAACGTCTCATGTAGAGTCATGACTTTTCACAGAAATTACCCTTTAGCACTAATTTATCCCACTTATTAGGTCAATTATTGTCAAAATTTCCAATCTCATGCCGGTGTGTAGCAGAGGTTGAAGGCTCATATGTAATACAGGAGGTAAAAAAGCTAACCTGAGAGTTTGTATTTGTTTTGATGATACCCTGGCCTACAGTAGCACAAGAGTAATGTCGCCCTTATGAACCGTCCTACTGGCTTTCATCCAATCTCAAGTGTTTAATCTACTTTTAGTCTTGGGCCTCTGCATGATCATCTTTTACCTCACATGCAACAACATCTTCTAAACTCATCCACACCCATTCCAGCACCACAATCGCCCAGCCACTATAAGCTCTAATGCCAACACTGTGAATTGTAAAGGTCTTTGATCTCAGACAGTTTAATTTCAAACTTTCTTTCAGTATGTCAATCTAAGTTGCCAGCCTGGGTCTCCTCGAGTTATCCAGGTCTCAATAATATGTTGTTAATGATGACCTTCAGAATGAGTGAGTTTATGTATCAGCCTACTAATAGAGGGTAAAACAGACATGGGACGTCTGGTAGAGAGGGTTGTTCACAGAGAGTTGGTGGCTCCTCCAGTCTCTATTCAGAAGTGTCTTATGGCAAGATACTAAATTCCAGATTTCCCCTGATGGTCATGCATGTGTAATTGTATGAATGGTGTGTGTGAATGGTTGACCGCGACTGGTAAAATGCTTTGAGTGGATGGAAAGTCTGGAAAAACGCAATATAAAAATACTGTCCTTTTACAGTCCATATAATCTGCGAAGATGCAGAAAAGCTGACAGTCATTACAAACAACTAGTATTAGCATATAGATGTTTGTTAGCCATGATAATGGGTATTTACTTTTCCTGCTCAGAAAGTTAATTTGAATGTCTGTTTTGCTGTGAACTGTGTGCGGCACGCAAAGAAAACAGGCCGGATCTTGACTCTTCTGAAGAGTCACACACTTAATTTGAGCCACTCACGCAGGCGGTATGGCCGCTCTAACCTGATAACACGGGGGCCTAAGTGAAAACCAAGACGGGTCTGCATCACACACGCTGCTAGTGAGACCCATTGTAAACTTAAACAAGTTGTTCCATCAACTGCATGTTTAGTACTTGCCACTGCTCGGTTCACATTCATATTGACATGATTAGGGTTGAAGATGGGGTGGAGGATTTGGTGAAAAGCACACCCACCTAGTTGCTGAGCTGATATGTTTGGTTGTGGTCATCTTTAAAAACCTGTATGATAAAAGGTGATTTTGTGACATGACAGGTGGTTATGAAGTGTATGATGGTCCAACATGGAATTCACACATGTGTGATTTTGAAACATCTGGAGGTCTACAAATGAAGTTATATTGTACTCGCTCAAGTCTGATCATTCATTTCGTTACTAGTATATTAAATTGTAAACAATTCTTCAGAGAGCCCAAATGAAATTGATTCAGATGAATCTCATCAGAATTCTTAATGATGTAACATATTATCTATATAATTATTGTGAAAACTTTTTCATATAGAAGTGTATGCTGTCACACCGAAACAAATAAATAATCTGTATCATGTTATGACGTGAATGAAAAGTGTGACAGTGAAAAAATATTCCAAGGTTCACTCCAGTGCAGTGTAGAGTCACCAAAATCAATAAACACATAAATTGTGCCTTCAGACTACAACCCTCACTTTGGAAATTAAATACTTTTGAGTATTTTCACTCTTAACATTATTTAATAACTCCACCCCTGTTGGCTGGGGGGTCACTGCAAGTCAGCCAGCCAAGTCAGCCAGCAACTTTCCAGGTATATAATAGTAGCATTGCCTGAAAAACTAGCTCCAAATCCGAGGTGATTAGAACCTTTGCAAAACTCTGTAAATCGTTTACTGAAGATACTAAGTAGAATCTAAGATACTGCGCAGAACCCCTCAAACTCCCAGGTCTCTGGTGGACGACCCGAGCTTGAAGAAGACACACCACCCCATGGGGAGGGTGAGGGAGATTTTTTCTAATAGTTATGTTACATGACTTTTGGCACAAAAAAAGGCAAAAATTTAATTTCAGATACAGCAACCTATTTCAAGGGTAGATCCCACATTACAACAGCAAGATGAAAGAGACTGGACTGCCCTGTAAATACATTTAAACAATCAACTGAGAGAGAAAGGATGTATCCATAAAGATCAGTCAATAGTGCATGCGTTTAAATATCTACACAACTTTTAACACACACATCATAAATGGCGGTAGACAGGAAGCTGAGTAATGGCTCACATCAGACACTGAGATAACATGTTCCATCAGCCAGTATCATGGCACCTTGTTCTCATGTGTTTTGTTGTTTCATCATGTCTATATAAACGATCTCTTTAGTGCTAAATTCAAGTGTCTGCATAAATGTGTGTGCACGCTAGCACATCAGTGCGTCTTTGAAAATATCAAGTCTTCCCTGTAGTGCTAAGCTTCTTTCAGTGATTTTATTTGAACAGTGCGTTGTAGAAATCCACTGTGACCAGCTCTCTCCTGGAAGAGGGAGGAGAGTGTGAGACTCAAACAGTCTGAGAACATGAGAGAGAGAAAGTTATTAGGAGAGTGTTTGTCTAAAGATATGTGGACACACACACTGATGACCTACGCAAAGGCCACAGTGTGAGACAGCCAATAACCAGAAATTCAGTGGAGAATATCATCTTGAACAGACGAAATGTTGGACAACGTTTAACAGGGTTGTCTACTAAAGTTTGAAGTTATACAGCTGTCGTAGTGACACACACAATATCCAAGGTCTAAATTGTGTTAAAAGGAGAGATCTAATGGAAATGAATAACACAGTGGAAAAGCAACACGGTTTAGGCAATAAGATTCTGTCTTCTGTTATCTTAAGTGTCTTCATTTAACATAGGCCCATGTTTGGATAAGAGATAGGAAACATCACCAAGAGTGATGGTGGTGGAGTGCAGTCACATGTTTGATGGAATTCTTTGGATGCATGTCCCTGAACAATGTGGAGATTGTGGAGAAAAGGAAGAGGTGGATTGTTTAATAGTCTGTCTGAAAGACAGAAGTGGTGACATCAAGATTGTGAAAAAATGGAATTGACAGCATTGGAAGGTGGAAGGACAGAACAGGTTCAGGATTATATGGTCCACATTTACCAATAGTTAGTCCACAGGCTGCCGAGATCAGGAGTAATATCCACAGTGTAACAGGCACTGAGTCTCCTGTCTGTCTGACTGGTACATGTATGAAATCCAAAGTTTCCAAACTGTGGCAACTTTCGTGGTGTTTACATTTCTCAGAGACGTTTTAGGTCTCACACCCACAGTACCTCCGTGCTGACACTTTGAAACAGCAAAGAGGTGAAGCAATAAAATGCTGACTTACACCACATCCAGTTAGTCACCTCTTTTTCATAACAAGAGTGGGAGAAGCACAGAGTGTAAGTTCATCCTCATCACTTGCCTGCTGCTGAATCTGTAAATCGAGTTGGTCCAGACCAAGCTCCTTTATTCTCTTTTTTTGTTGTTGGGGTGTTTTTGGTAAAGAAATCACTGGATTTGTCGTAGTTCCACTTCCACTGGACCCCCCCATTCACATCCATTTAGCCAGCGCTCCACACCAGGAAGTATATGTATTCAGACAGAAAATAACCAAATACAATTTGAAAACAACATATATTGAATACTCACAGGTGCTTACTGTCTACAGGTAAACTAATTAAATTATGTTTAACATTTTCATACAGGCTTTTTTGTCTCAGGATGCTGGAGGGGGCGACACCCCAGTGGCCCATATTAACCAGCTGCTACTGGTTGCAGTTGTTTGTAAATGAAAATTGAGACTGTCTTTAGTTTTGTGTTTTTGGTCTCAGTTGTAAATGCATTATGCATCATATTAGACCTGATATGTGTAGAAATATGAAATTCATCTATCATCGGGTCATTCATTTTGCCAGCTAATAGAACCAGACCTTTAACAATGTAATATAAAGGCTGCACAAGACTAGTGGAATCCTAATCAAAAGTAGATGTAAACCTTAAAGTATTTTAAAAGTAGATGTTTAATTATGGGACACGAGACCAAGATTCAAATCCCATCTCATTCCAACAATAAGCACTGACTTCATTTTTATCATTTATTAGGAATGTGTCTACATTTATATACTGTTTTTAATTATTGCATTGATATGGCAGGAATAATAACACCATGTTGGCAGTTTTTATACAAACATCTTTGTCGTTGATTGTGAATGCTCTCACAAAACATGTTTTTGGTCTTGTGATTGCAACATCTTGCTAGCAGTTTGGGGAATTTCTTCAAATTTGGTACAAATAATAACAATTTAATTCAAAATTTCGTATGTAATCTTACAACCATAGCTGGGATTTTTTTTTCTATTTTCTAGTGTGTGTGTGTGGCTGACTCAGCAAAGGATGATCTGAATGTGATTACTTTAAATTACTTTAAGTGACGATTAAGTATGTACACACTGAGGTACCAAACATTACTCTTTGACATCAGGATGAAGAAGATTAATAAAGACTGATATTCCAAATCCATATAATGCGACAAATTAGACAAGGTCTCGACAAATCCAAAGAGACTGAGAGAACAGAGGTTGTGATTGATGTGCACTGTAGCACTGGAATCCATTGACTTTTTAGATGATGATGATAGATGAATTTTAGATTTTGTTTGTCAACTCAGCGAGTTGTAGTCGCAGCACAGCTGAGCTTTAGTAATATTCCTTTTTTTCCCTTATTTGGAAATCTTTAATCCATACCCCTCACGCTCTTCCTGCTCCCCCTCCCCTCTAATATCCAATTCCTTGCATTATCTCTGTCTTTCTTTCTCTATCTCCATCATTTCTCAGCTCTGTATTCCATGCTTTTCACTGCTTATGTAATAAATGTGTTTTGCTGACTCTATGCTTACATCTGTGGACTTTGGCCTTTTTTGAGCTGTTTAAATCTATTACATTTTTGAGGGGATAGATTTGCCTTAAGAGGGTTCCACTATTGTGAAGATAATAAGATACCACTGCCTCAAGAGCAGTTTGTCTTTAAAAATTATACAACAGATGTTTTGTTTCAATTTTAAATTACAATATTATTATTGAATTCTCTCCAACCCTGAAACACTTCTAACCTTCCCTTGTGGGAAATATGTCATTACTTGGTAAGGAAAAGCTATCATTAATAGGTATGGTGGTGAACTTCTTCATCACAACAATCTAACCTTTAAACATCAAGCTACCTCTTTGTATAAGGTCTTGGAGAGAGTTGTTTTTAATCAACTGCAAGCATATCTAGACAATCATGGCATTTCAATTTCAAAAGTTTCAATCTGGTTTTAAATCATGCCATAGAACTGAACTGAAAAGGCTCTTTTTAGTAGTGCTTAATGACCTTTTTTAACTGTTGATTCAGGGAACTCTGTTGTTTTGCTGCTTTTGACCTGACTGCTATCGTCAACACTGTACATCACAAGATCCTATTATCACATCCGGACCTGTGTGTAGGCAGCGATGGCTCTGCCCTAAATTGGTTTTAGTATTATCTGACAGGAGTTTCTCTGTTCACCCGGTTCCACTTACTTGTGGAGTTCCTCAAGACTCCATTTTAAGCCCCATCATCCTCTCTCATATGCTGCTCTCAGGTCAACTTTAAGAAACTTAACCTTCCTTTTCATTGGTTTGCTGATGAAATATACATTTATCTAGGGGGGGAAAATCAAACAGTAAAGACTCCACACAGGACTTGTTAAATAGCTTAAAAGACACAAACCTGGATGGATTTACATTTCCATAATCTCAATGACAGCAATATAGCTGCTTGATAATTTAATAAAGTAAACTAAAATAGAGTTCTAGCCTCTATTCCAAGCTCTATTATTTAGCTGACACTTTCATCCAAAACGACTTACAATAGGTGCATTCAACCATGAGGGTACAAACCCAGAAAAGCAAGAATCATGTCAATACATTAGCTTCAAAAAAGTGCTTACATATATCAAAATATAAGTGCATCTAACTTTTTATTTTTATATTCATAAAAACAAGTATAGTTATATGTAATATAAATATATAAGACTTTGAGAGAGTTATTCACATTTTTATTACCTCTCTGTTATATTATTGAAATTCCCTTCATGTCTAGAACAGTAATCCCTTTTTTGCAGTTAGCTCAAAACTCCTTGCCATCTAACTGGAAAAAGGAATTTACAAATTTACCAAGATGTTCAATTCTGTTACAATCCTGGAAATGGCATCTAGTTAAATATGAAATAATTTCAGAAATTAAACTACTGCTAGTAAGATACTAGTGAAATTCAAACATTCAACTGTATGAAAATCCAAAAAGAATTTGAGTGTATGGGGACCGTAAAATGCAGTAGTCTGTGTATGTGTGCGAGAGGTTTTGATCTCCCTCATCATCACCTGAGGATCAACATAGGGGAGATAAGTACAGTAGGGTTGGCTGTCTGAGTGTACTGTGTGTATGTATGCATGTGTGTTGTAAAGGTCCCAATCAGGCAAGGCTCACTTCGTTATATTGTGATAATGTGTTGTGAACATGCTAACGATCATGCACACCCAATGCCCAGCCAGTGCCGGCCTGTCTGCCTGTTGAGAGCCGTATGCCCATCTCAGCAACATGCACAGTGAAAGCTGCACTGAGTTTATACTGATTCATACTGAATGCTGCTTGTATGAGTGGAGATCTTATGGCTGTTTTAATAACCCCGGGTGATGTGAGAGAGAAAGTGTGGAGCCCAAACCAACGGACACAAAGGCCACAATGACCGTAGGGTGAGTTTTGGAGTATTACTGCCCGAGCGAGAAGCATTGAAGGCCAGGGCTGTTGTGGCTGCTGTGAAATTCAATCAATCCATCAATCAATCAAATTTGATTTGAATAGCCCATATTCACAAATCACTATTTACCCCATAGGGCTTAGTAAGGTGTGACATCCTCAGAGTTAGGAATCACTCTTCCAGGATGAACAATAGTGCAATAAAAGTTGCCTGTAACAGAGCAGATAAACATAGCAACAATAATTACAACATGCGTAAAGGGTGTTTGACATAAATTAAGATGTGTATTCATGTTTAAAACATTTATAATCAAAGAAAATGTCTGACAGAGATAAAGGGAGCAATAATGACAATTGGGATGACAGTGGTATTGCCAGTAACGGTAGTTTATGTGAGTAGGCATATCATATATCTGAGCAATCTTGTAATCATAATCAATGAGCAGCTGCCACCATGATCCATGATCCATGATCCATGATTATGATACAAGATTCATGATTCATGATTCATGATACAACATGATCTTGGATCTGTTACGATAAAGCACAGAAATCCAAGGAAGAAGTCAAGTCAGTATTATATATTGATGAGACATTAATGTAATGAAGATGGAGATGAGGACAGAGAAGCTCCATGTGTCCCCCAACCATCTAGGCCTAATGCAGCATAACTATAAGCTTTATCAAAAAGCAACGTTTTAAACCGACTCTTAAACACAGTCCTCGCGAAATAAAACTGGGAGATGATTCAACAGGAGAGGAGCTTAAAAGCTTAAAGGGATAGTTCACCGAAAAATGAAAGTGTACTCATTATCTACTAACCGATGGAGGGGGAGGGTGAAGTGTTTTAGTCCCCAAAACAAAACTATCCCTCTCAGGGTAAACAGTGTTGCAGCCAAAGTGACCCCTTCTTCAGAAAAAATACACAACATGTCTCCATACTGCTTGTGTGGTGTCATCCAAGTGTCCGCTAGCCCCGACGTTCATATTCTACTTGAAACGGCGTAGTTTACACCATGAATGTCTGGGCTTATGGACACTTGGATGACACCACACAAGCAGTATGGAGACATGTTGTGTTTTTTTCTGTTGTTTCTTTACGTTTGAAGAAGAGGTCCCCAGTTACTTTGATTGTATTGTATTTGGCTGCAACGCTGTTTACCCCTGAGACTCCATAAGTGTTTTGTGGACTCAAACACTTCACCCACCCCTCCATTTTCCTTTTTCGGTGAACCATCCCTTTAAAGCTCTGGCTCCTACTCTACTTTGAGAGACTTTAGGGATGACAAGTAAGCCTGAATTCTAGGAGTGCAGTGCTCTATTGGGTTAATATGAGCTCTGGTATGATGGTGTCATATCATTATGCTGTTTGAAGGTGAGGAGGATTTTAAATTGCAATTTAAATTTAACAGGAAGCCAGTGTAGTGGAGATAAATATTATCTCTTTGATATCTCTTTACACATACTGTATTATGTGGCTATTGATAGTACACGTCATTCAGCATTTTGGACAACAGTCTAAGACTTACTGGTGCAGTCTGATAATTGGGAATTACAATAGTCAAGTCTGGAGGTGACCAAGGTTTGGACTCATTTTCCTGCAGCTTTTGGAGACAGGACGTGTTTGATTTTTGTAGGTAGTCCTTGAAATGAGTTTTTAATCAAAGGACAAACCTTGTGTATTGTCTGAATCCCTGCCCTGGTTCTCACTTACTTACATCTGCAGAGAGAGGGGATTTGGACACAGTGTGATGCATTCAATATGTGAATGTTTTAAAAGGCCTACCAGTAGCAAATAGGGTACTGACAATTAGGAGACAAATAGTTGATGTTGTTCAACTTAATTAAATCTTGTGCATTCTTGGACAATAATACCTAATAAACATGCAAGGACAGGAAAACAAGCTAGTTGGACTGCAACCTCTTGGTAGAGGCTCATCATAGATGGTCACTGGCCCACATTTTTTGTCAATGCTACCAGGTTTTTGGCTGTCCTGGACCACAACAGTGGCAGATTCAGACATGTGCAACATGGGCAGCCATCCAGCTATGTCTTGCTTGGGGGGGCCACAGGGAGCATGCACCAACAAAAAAAAATTATATTCACATGATCACTTTTCTATGTCACCATGTGGGTCATTTAATTTTGTTGAAGTGGGTCCCATAGTTCTAGTTTATGAGCTAGGCTTCTGCCTGCTTAAATGTTAAAGGGATAGTTCACCGAAAAATGTAGATCCACTCTTTATCTACTCACCACTATGCCGATGGAGGGGTGGGTAAAGTATTTGAATCCACAAAACACTTTCAGGAGTTTCAGGGGTAAACAGTGTTGCAGCCAAATCCAATACAATTGAAGTCATCGTGACCGCTTCTTCAGACATAATAACCCAACAGTAGAAACATAACATGCCTCCTTACTGCTCGTGTGGTGTC
This sequence comes from Hippoglossus hippoglossus, assembly GCF_009819705.1. Taxonomy (NCBI): domain Eukaryota; kingdom Metazoa; phylum Chordata; class Actinopteri; order Pleuronectiformes; family Pleuronectidae; genus Hippoglossus; species Hippoglossus hippoglossus. The sequence continues at coordinate 1,221,110 of NC_047151.1, read as the reverse complement.
ATCCAAGTGTCCGCAGGCCCAGACGTTCATATTCGACTCAAAATGTCTAACTTGGCAAAAACACGGTGTAAATTACCTTGTTTCATGTTGAATATGATTGTCGGGGCTTGTGGACACTTGAACGACACCGCACAAGCAGTATGGAGGCATTTTATGTTATGCTACAACGCTGTTTATCCCTAAAACTCCAAAAGTGTTTTGTGGACTCAAACACTGGTGAGTGGATAATGAGTGATTTTTCATTTTTCGGTGAACTACTACGATTTCTTACGACAGTTGTTAAAACTGTCGTAAGAAATCCGACCACAAGTGGCAGCTTTATGTGCGTAAGTTCACAACCGCCATTAAGATGTGCCTCATGTGAACACTTGTGATCAGATCTCACTTCACCACTCTTTATTCAAATAAGCATGTACCTCATTTGTGTCTGCGAAGACCAAATGTTGTTTTTACCCAGTTTGGAGATGTGCGTCAGTGTATCAGCACAAGGGAGTGAGTGAAAAGTGAGAGAGGAGTCAAGAGGGGCAAAATGAATCGTATGCAGATTTGCAATGAAGAAAGATTTTTTCTAAATTTAGGAAAGTAATGTTATTACAATATGTAATAGTATGTGATTTATTTTTTACTTTTTTGAGCTATGATTTTCCAGCAAACCATGATGTTTACATGAATGTGTTAATAGTAGTTTTGTTGTTTAAACCTTTTTTTAAACAAAATTCACATCACTAATAAGTCTGAGCCTGAAAATAGGTCAGTATTAACTGAAAGTCCCATACAAACGAAGGGAGGATTAAAGGTGATGAAAAGAGGGGGTATCTATTATCCTACCTTTGCTCAGCAAACACAGAGCAGTTGGTCAAGGGATTTTTTGGCAGAGGAATAGAGAAAGAAATTGGAAGATTAATGAAAAAGGCCAATTAAACAATAATGCAAAAGTGAACAGGAAGAGTGAGATCTTTAAGGACTGAAGGAGAAGTCAGTGTGTGACCGAGAGTGACACTGCAGAGGGCTTGTTGAACAGGCTCCTTTTATGCAGAGACATGGCTGCCTGACAGAGAGCTCTGATACGGAGCATTAACTCAGACACACACACACACACACTTTAAACCAATAAACACCAAGCTAGTGATAAGGTGCATTACAGATTTCAAGCTGTTGAATCTGCAGTCAGACCAGATGTGTAAGTATGTAAGAGAAGCACAGGAGGAGGCCACAAACTTGCTGCATGTGTCCATGCATGCAAGCTCACAACACTGCAGTCATTGAGATCTGAAATAAGGGTCGATCTCATTCCTCAGCCATTACACAGCTTCAGCACTGCGCTCAACATCAACCCACATTCCTGGCTACCGAAACAAGATAGTTGATTCTTTGTTTTGTTGTTATATGTCTAATTGTTTAATTTTGAGTCTCCTTCTGCCTGGTCGCCAGTGTTACTCCTACACCATTCTATGAAACGCATTTACCTCCACCTCTTCACTCACTGTTTGTCCCTCAAGATCCATCATCTTATTTCTCATTCAAACCTTTTAATCACATAGCGTATTGGCTTGGTCTTTGTTAGTGAAAACTGTATTCAGCATATTGACAATGAGACATTATTGATTGACATCATGAAACAACTATACTACCGTCCAATACAGATGGGAAAAAAACTTGCAAAATGTCACTCAAAAAACGGAGAAGACGCAATTACAGAGCATTTTTTCTAACAATTTCTAATTTCATTGATGTTTTCAGAGTTTTTTCAAAGAATTTATCAAGCAACTTTGTGGTGGCATCTGCTTTTCTCTCCACCCTGGTAATTTTTGGGTCAATAGTGAGGAGTGTCAGGGGAAGATCAGCTGTAACAGGCTGTTTCCCCGGCGTTAAGGTCGCTAACATCCTGCACAATTTGTGAAGCAGAGTGGAATAGGAAAGCATCTAAACTGACAGTGCACCATAACACTTTAAAATAATCTAGAAGTCATTTTGATACAGATGTTCAAAAATAAAGAGTACACATTTTTGGGACATTTTTTTGAAGAAAAAAAAACACAAAAAAAAAGAAACTTTAGAGTAAAAAATGCCCAATAACGACTAATATGGTCAAACAGACTGCATTTATATTGTGCTTTACTAGTCTCAAAAGTGCTGCCAATAGATGCACTGAATTAATGTGTGTGTGAATGGGTGAATGGCAAAAAAACTGTAGTGTAAAGCGCTGTGAGTTGTCATCAAGACTAGAAAAGCGGCAAATAAATACAGAGATTTACCTTGTTTCACACAAAGCAAGAGAAAATGACTCACTGATAAGATAAGCCACAAATGTCAACGATTTTATAAAACGTATGGTGTGGAAACAAATTCTACACAGGGAACTCCATTGCATCATATAAAACATGATTCAGTGTCTGTCCTTCCTCCTGTCCTGTGTCCTTCTGATTCACTGTCATGCAATACCACTGTTAGAGAGGGAGGGGGGTGGTTGTGGTGAATATTTATCTTGTTGACTTGTTTTTCTAGTAAAAGAAATAAGAGGCTTTAGTTTACATTTCTCCTCATGTAATTCTGAGCTCCAGTGAACAATAAAAGCAACCCTGTCAGGTATTATGATGCAATAAAGAAATAGGTTTATTACCTTACTACACTGTCAGGAATTATGTTGGGAATCAAAGTATCTTTTGAATTAATATAAAACTTCAATAGTTGTGATGCATTAATATTTAGTAATACACTCCCCCTCCCTCTGTCTAAACTCTTTTCTCCCTGTCAGGATCCTGTACATTAATAACCAGCATCATAGTACAAGCCCCTGGTTGTGCCCACTGATATGTCTCCGCTCTGATCGCTGTGTGAGTCAGTGTTTGTGTTTATATGTGTGTGTATATGCATGGCAATGCAGCCCAGGAGGAGAAGAAATTCAGGTTGAACAGGAGCGGATCAAAACAAAGCTGCTCAGAGATACTCTTTAGTTTTAACATATCAAATATATGCCAGCCTATACAGGCAGTTTTACAGTCCATAGAAAATGTCTAAATGTCCGTATCCAGCTGGGGGCCACTTGTTGAATAGGCCTTTCATCGGCTAAACTTGTTTTAAATAAGAAACTTGGCGGCTTATCGGATGAGTGTCACTTCTTCCTGTATCTGTCGGATCTAATTTAAAGCTTTTGTGTGTCTCTTATAGTCTTATAGTGGTTGCAATCTTTATGTGCTCTCTGTACTTAATCATTTTTCAGACTGGAGGAGCTGGAGATCAGACTACAGACCCTCTAGTTAGTGGACAGCCACACAGCTGCCCACTGCCATTTATATTAAAAAAGGTAATTACTCCTGAGATGTTGTTATCAAACCCTTATCGCAAAGAAAAGTAATCAAGGCAGGGTGATCTGTAGTTTAACCATTTTCTAACATTTCTAAGTAAATAGAGGAAACACAAATACAACCAAATATATCAGAACTTGAATTAAGAAAGTTAACATGATTTCTGTAAAGAAAAATTTAAAGAATGAAAATAAATAGAAAATAAAATAAAATAAACATTATTCATAAACTGCCATTTATTATTTACAATTTGAATAAACAGGCTCTGGTGATGGGGCAGCAAGCCCTCCTAATACCAATTCAGAAAATCATTCCAACAGTAATACAGCAAAATTGGTTTTATTTTATGAAAAATACTCACTATAAAATGTTCATTGCAGATAAACCAGGTAGGATGAATACAAAGATTTCTAACCTCACTATGCACCCTAGACTGTCTGACTGCATGATCTTCCTCATCATTACTCATCATCTTGAGATTTTTATATTGTATTTATTTACACTGTATTTATTGATTGTCTGTTTATGTCATGCTCTGATTGATTTTAAACGGTTTATAAAAAGCTCTGCACACAAACAATAAAAAAGTGACAATATATTGTAAGAGGGCTCACTAATGTCAAGGAACAATTTTGAAGTAGGTACGGAGTATTACCCCATGCAAAGAAAAAAGGGTTGGGTATCGTTTAAATTTGATCGATTTCGGTTGTTATCGATCCCCCATTTCAATTCCAAAATGGTAAAAAAAAAAAAGATGTAAAATGTTAAGATAACAAAAATATCTTTATTGGACTGGACCGATGCACAGTAGCTGTGCTTCATGTTACACCGGGGCATTAGTGGTAACGCCTTGTGATAAACAGGCAACATTACAACTCATCTCAGAGCCTTATCAGACAGGGTCAATGGCTTTAACCCAACTGTGTAATAATTCAATATTAATAAACTTTAAATAGACAGATGAGCAGTGCTCTGTAGTAGCAGCAACTAGGACTCATCAATGTTAGTGTGGTCAATCACAGCAACAGACCATTCATGACAATGGCAAAGACAACTGATTCTTCAGTTTAGGGTTCTTCGTACTGAGCCTCACTGAACTTTGAATAAACAGGTGAGCAGCTCTTTGTGTCGCAGCTTGGGGGTCATTCTTCCAGTCTTCTCTTGTTGCAGCTCAATTATTGTAGATCACTTTGTCTATTTCAGACAGAAAGCTGCAACCAGCATTACTGCTGGCCAAGTACACATATGAGATATGTTCAGAACTATCATTGCAATAGTGTTTTACAAAGCAGTTGCTAACATGTTTCCTTCAGCAATAAACTGCACTTGATGTTATCACCAGTAATCACATATAATGCCAAATCAATTAATATCATATCTTATTTGTGGCACAACCAGCTCATATGCTGCAACAAAGGGGGAGATGTAAACAGATGTTAGCCATAACTGAGGTTTATTTAAGTAAATTACATTTAAAATAAGATGATGCTTAGAATCTGTAATGGATGAGAGTGCATGGTTGCAGTGATCAGTGGGGCGCATTTTGTCAGTGTAAGCACTAGAAAGCAACATAATGAGGAGCAGTCTGGGTGCAGAGCAAAGAGATCGGGCACACTGGCGTCTGGGTAGACCAGCTTAAGAGGCTGGGAACTCTGAGCAGGTGTTCCCAGTTAACTTAAAGGCACCTCAGCTGCAGCTAGTCAAAGACCTGAAAGACAAACAGGCACACAGTACAAAGGCCCGAGGCTCTGGAGCAGTCACTTTAGGAAAACATGTGCTGAATGTTGGTAGGAGATAAGATTTGAATCACCATCACAGGGTTCAAAGTCACATGTGTGGTCAGATTTGATGCCACACTGATGCCATTGCTGCTCAGAAAAGACAGGGATTTGTTGTGCCTCCACCACACAACACCCAAATGTGCACCCCTGAAACCTATAGCTAAATCTGACGGCCATGTTAAGACCAGGGTCAGGCCTGAGAGTGCTTGCAGTTTGCCAACAATTCTCAAATTAGCTACAATCTATCCCACAATCCACTTTGTAATGATGAAATATTTATTATCAGGGCCACAGTGGTAAATGTAGAGGTGCTGCCCACTACAAGTTCAGTGTACCATTGTCGATCACTGGGGTTGTTGTAGGTTGTTGGAATTGTGGAGATCAGGAGGAGAGTGTGAGTCAAGAGCATTAGCTAGCCTGTGGAGACAGGACATGAGTTTCCAGTCTGTTAGGGTTGAGGTCATGATCTATAAATTAAGAAGGACAGAGGATAATTCTAGCGGATAGGAAAAGAAACAGACCTTAATGGCCTGTCTTAATTCCCCCCTTAGCCCTACCACTTGGCCCTACCCCTTTGTTTAGCCTGTGGCCGTGAACAGGTAGTGTTGTCCCATTTCTCTATGTGATGTAGAGGTAGTGGCCATCTAGCCCTTCAAACACTTCTTCAAACATAGTGTATTCAGGACCCCGCTAAAAACGAAGGGGTAGACGGAAATTCCAGGATGCTTTACGAATGGATGAAGCAAATCAAGATGGCAACAGCGGTAAAATGCTCATAAATGTAAGTAAAAAATTTTGTAAACAATCTTAGTGAGAGTAACAAGTAACATCTGTTACTCCCTTATCCCATATAGGAAGTTTGAAAAAAATGTCCTCGCTCATTTTATAAGGTTTTCAGTGCGGAGCAGAAGTTTCTATGGACAGGACTAATGTTACATGGAAATAACCAATGTAAACACACTGACTGACTGTGTATTTATCAATAGATCTATCTGTCCTGCAGTTGTCAGATGTGTTACTATTATAATGTTGGATGATAGTGGTTGTGATTATAATAATGTTAGATGATATTGTTTGTTGCTGTAATAACGTTGGTTAGCGGCCGATGACATAGAGAGTGAGGTCCAAACTCCTAGGGGAGTAATTTTTAGCCCTCTCCCCTGTGGCACAATTTGGAGTGGGATACTCCTACTGAAGGGCACTTCATATCAAGCGGTAGGGGCAAGGGAGAGGAATTGGGACAGGGCCTAAAATAATGACTTGATGATGTAATGTGTGTTATTTGCCTTGCATGCTGCAGTCGAATATTCTTTGTCTGTTGCGACAGCTTACTTCTCTAGACTGTCACACTATTAAAAGCTTTTTCTACTTTTTTTTCTTTCCATTAATGTTACATTATCTCTGCCGCCTCCATATTTATATTATTTATATTACATTTCTAAGGAACATAACAGACAATCACAGTTCAAAAGTGAATGAAAAAAGGTACACAAGGACCAATAAACCAAGGTGATTTTGTCACAGCTCTTTGTGTCAGAATAATACGATTTGTATGAATCAGCAGGGTTGCTGAATGTCAGTAAGTAAAACAAGGTAAACAACCTGCAAACCAACGCTTAGGATTTCTGTATTCCTGAGGGAACACAGGCACCCTCTGTCTGTTTGAGCCACACTGTGCTAACAATGTATCCTAGTTAAAGAGATCAGCGGCACTTTTGCTTTTATAGAGTCATGCATGCATGCAGCACTTCTCTATTACACACCCAATTCACACACAGTCGTCTTTGGCAATTTGTGTTTCAATATCTTGCCCAAGCACACTTTAAAATGCGAAAGGAGACTGAATGTCGATATGGGGTATAGTTAACACAATGAATCATGTCTATGTACACAAACTCGTCATTACACTTTAAGTGTAATGTTTTTCTGCAGTACACATAAGGTTAGAGTAATCTAACCTTTAGATTGTGTCTGTGTCATCTGCTGAGAAATATTGAACATTTTGATTTTCTGACCATATTTCTGTTTCCCTTGACCAATGACGAATCAGTTCCAAAAGATAAGGATTTGTAGATACCCTCCCAAGTAATATTCCTACCTGGTTTGGTAAAATTCAACTGTGCATTGATATATTTTGTATACATACCCACCCACACCCACACACACACACACACACACGCACACACACACAAAGGTGAAAACAAAACCCTGCTTCTGTAGCTTTGCCTTTGTGTAGGGAAATTTAAAAAATGGTGGTGGGATCTCTTAGATGCATGTGCAGATGTTAGTTATACAAACACATTTGACTGACAGTGGAAATCCAACATACTAAATCCCCTGTGATGACTGTAAAGGTTTTCTCTATCTTCATGGTGACATGATGACAAAATAAATCATGTTTCTGTCATATTCAAGGCTCTGTGAGAGTATGACCATATTGGATGATGCAAGTAATAGTGATTCAATTGTATGACTTGCTTGTTCTCAGCAATTCACAGAATTCGAAAAGCATTGACCTGAACCCCAGATTAGATTACTCTAATAATTCTATTTCATCACCTTGAACTGCTTGGTTTAAAAGGATAAAAATGTGTATCCTTTTGAATGTGGACTTATGGAGACATAACAGGTGGATTATACAATCTTTGTTTGGAGGAACAGAATTCCTTTTGATGGAAGGTAATGTGGCCTTGAGCACAAAATAACATTTCATATTCAAAGAACAGTCTGCACACAATTAGCCAAGCATATAGCCTCGAAATCAGGCATTTTGCCAGTAGTGTGTGTGCGTGTTGTATATTTCAAAGAAACTTGGAGTGTGTGTGTCTGACATTGTAAGACCCTGGCCATGGTCTGAGGATGTCTATTAGCATGAGCTGAATTAATCTAATAGCTGGGACAATGGTGCCAGTGGCTGTTTAGTGAACACACACACACACACACACACACACACACACACACACACACACACACACACACACACACACACACACACACACACACACAGACACCCAACAAATGGAAACCTTTAACAGAATGAGAGCAACTTATTTTCTTTGGTGAAAAGAATGTATGCAAGTTTGAGAAAATGTGTGTATGAATTGAGTCATGGATCTTAAGTGGATCGGATTGATTACTATGGAAGCAGCCATCACAGCGACAGTGTGACTAAACAATTGTAAAAGGGACACATCTGTCCAGCAAAAGCAGATGCTTAACAAGCTCAGACCCAAGTAAAAAAACAGTCAGGGCCAAGCTTTACTCTGGAAACTATCCAAGTGAAGCCAACTGAAATTTTCCTTAACATTCGATAATCAGTAATCATAGTTGATAAATGTGCAGGCAGGAAGTTATCAGCTAGACTGCTTGTGGTTTAATATCATGTGGAAGAGAAGTTAGTTTCAGCAGGTTGGTGAACTTTAACATTGCTGACGCTATACCAGGCTTGTACAAACTCTACAAACAAGGAGTGCTGACTTGTCCCAATGAACGAGTCTTGAGAAAGAACAGAAACATGTAAAACATCATTTGACTTGACTTTTTGGTCCACAGGAGTACCTACATGAACAATTTGGATTCTCAAATTGGTCAAAAAACTTTGTGATCAATCAGGAGACTTAAAAGAGTGATAGCTAAGATTGAGGCAAATGGCGGATAGAGTAAATATTCTGGCACTGGTTGAATTAATTTGCTTAGCATTTGCAATTGAGTGCATTGAAAGCCTATCTTCTTAGAGAATTCCATATTTACCAATTGCGATAATTAAAAAGCATCATCAAAATTTGAAATGTTAATGGTCTTAGTGGGTTTGCAAAAAACAGACCCAAACATACTCAAAAATAACTTTTAAAAAACTCAGGTTTTTAAGAAGTCCTCCAATCCTGCTTGGCTCAGTAATAGAAACTGATTTACTAGAACACATCAACAACCAGAGGTAACATTTGTAACCACAAAATGGGGTTTATGTGGCGTCAAAACATCACAAGGGGCACTGTATCACTTTAACTTACGAAACGGTTCTGCTTTCTGAAGCTGTCTACGGGTCTTTGACTAAATTAATTTTGATGAAACTTTTACCTTGTGTTGCAGCACAATTTAATGGAGCAGTTTAGCCTAAAAATACTGGACTGCAACCAGGTCGGCATGTGTTTGCATCGCAGGGAAGATGGACTCCAGTCGTGAAAAGGAATGGAGGAGCTGTCTTTGTGATCTTTGGGATAGTGAGCCAAATCATTTGATAGTCGTAGTGTTTAAAAAATGACATAGGGGGGTGGGCGTCTAAAATGTCCTCCACAGCGGGGTTCCTTTGAAACAATTACTATAAATGTACGGCAGGAGCACTTTCCTCTCCATACGAGATTTTATAACTTCGCCAATGAAGTTTGAATCGAGCCAACTAATTTGTCTGGCAAATTAGCTTTAGCATGTCTCGCAGCGTGATTCGACACTTACGACAATTGGAGTCAAATTGTTTTTTAGCATTTGTGCGTCTGGCGTCTTGATGAATGGCTCGTCTGAAAATGGGGAAGCGCTGTTTTAACTATCAAATTAAATGGTTTTTAATCAGTTGGTGTTTTTAATGGTGGCTCAATGCGGTTCAGTTGTGCTCAACACCAACAATAGAAAGAAAGTAATGCGGCAGCTTTGTAATTGAAAGTGCCGTGATACCTCAGTTAAATAGTGGTATTATGATGGTGTTATTTTGGTTTGTTCACTTGCGCAGTTTGACAATCATGTTTTTTGTTACTTGAGGGACTTTGGAATTGGTTTGTGATTGTTATAATGGGAATAAATTTGTGAAAGCATGTTGGTGTATGTGCAGTTGGAAATTATTGCATGCGTATGTGTGAGTGGTTTGGCTTTTTCAGACTTTAACTTTGAAATTGCTGGCAAACAATCAACAATAATTTATAAATTAACATAAAATTGAATATTTCATGTATTTGAAGTGACGGGACCCAAGCATATACTCGTATTGCAAAACTGCCCTGCAAATGACAAATGCAATAAGGTGCATTGCTCATAAGCAATAAAGGCATATTTGCCCTATCACATCTCTTTGGATGTAGGTGTGTGTGTTTGTGTGTGTGTGTGTGTTTTAACGAAGTACATTTCTTGAATTGCACTGTACGATCACTTGCACTGGGTCAGAGACAAAAGAAACAGTTGATGTGTAAACACTGGATCATGTCTTTGTTTCCCTGCTGTCTACATGCATTTACTCCGAAATGATGGTAATATAATGAGTGTGAGAATTAGGTAGCTGATCAGTTAAGACACACACACACACACACACACAAATATGTGGTTGGTGTGGCATTTTTAAGTTGGAAATTGTAATGCCAGTAGGCTAGATTTAACATTTTTTACCAAATTTATTTTTTAATTTTTGAAGTATATCTTTAAGTTTGATTGTTTAAACGCAACATAATTATAATTATAATAATTATATTTTTTATTTAAGGTATTTAGTATTTAGGCCATCATGTAGGCAAAATAAATATACACATAAATGTGTGGGATTTCGAAATCTGTTTAATAGAATTAGGTGTTTACATTTTTTTCTAATAATGTAAGCTCAGAATAATGTCAGTCACCTAGCCAGAGTATATCCAGCTAAATGAAAAACATTAATACAAGCTGAAAAGCTACATTTCTTAATATTTAACATACTTCTTTTTTTTCTTAGAGGTTGTTGAGAGTAACGATGCTAAATGGTTAAGGGAAAACCTTTTTTATTTATTCTTCATCCTCTCTGAACTTACAAGCTCCCATTCTTGCATGGAAATTTTAAATGAAACCCTCTACTTTGGCCAATTCATTTAAATTTATAAATTTGATACCCAATTCAAATGACTTTGAATTCAGCATAATGATGAACTCAAACTGTATGACTTATGATAGTTAAATACAAGTGAAATGGCAACCTTATTACTACTGACACGTTTTTCTACAAATTATAAACATGCTGTCATTTTTTTTCTGTATCTTGTAATAGATCAAAGATTCAAAACCTTTTTTAAATTGCCAAATACTATAAATTTTCTTAACATTGAACACAATATCTCAGATATTAATTTAATTTAATCACCTCCACTATTGCATGATGGCAGTCTCAAGCATTTCTCCTCTATGTTCTCACTGAGGTATTGACTACTACCAACTACCTTGATTCACTTCCAGGGTCCTTATTTGAATTATTTTACATGTTTTATTATGATTTTTTTTTTTTCTTTTCATGAAAACTGCCATCAGATAACTTTTAGAATGACAATATGTAGAGTGCATACCTCCACCAAAGCCTAAAAGTCCCCATATAAAACCAGATTTATATTTACTAGATCGGAAATTGATATTTGAATATCTGCCAAATTGCAGATATAACAATACATTCCTGATTTATTTCATCAAGATCCAATAATTATTCTCTGAGAAATAAATGAAATGCTGAAATCTCAAAACATTAAAGAAAGTGAACACATCAAAATTAAATGGGTGTTTCCTCGAGTCATGCCCAACCCCTACACAGAATTCCATGAAAATCAGTTTCATAGTTTTTGCATAATCCTGCTAACAATCAAAGAAACAATTGCAAACAAAAACAGAATCTTGTCAGCTGACATAAAAACAAAAACCTGAACCCAAATTAATTTACTGATCAACTTTTGCAACCTCAACTTCCTGAGTAAAATTATTGCTAAGTATAGCAACTGAACCATTTTCTCATAAAAAACATATTTCTCATATATTCGATATATGTATGGCTTAAGCACAATTCATAGGACAGAAACTGCCCTTTTAAAAGTAATTATAACATGATGATCTTGGAGTCTTAATACTAGACCTAAGCTTGGCTTTTGTCATGGTAGATCGGGATACTTTTGGATTAAGAAATTGGGTGTGTCTATATGTTGCACATTTGTCCAGTGGATTGAATCCTACCTGTATAATTGAAATAGAATTTTCACACTTGGAGACTCTCCATCAACAAATATGAACTATTCTAAATGGTAAATGGAATGCATTGATATAGCACCTTCCTATTCTTAATAAGCACTAAAATCACTTTACAACAAGTAGTTACAACAAGCCACATAAAGCAGCTCTCACATATTCACATAGTGCTTCCGTATACTAAACTTTTCTGTCAGACATCATTCCCATGTTGTGCTGTGCCATCACTACCACTATATGTTTGTGTATATTTAAGTGTCTGTATGTATGCATGTGTCTGTTAACAAGTACATTTCACTGTTTTATTCTGTGTAATGTATATGTGGCAATAGACAATGCTACCAGGGTTTCACCACAACAGCCACAGACAAACATGTTGCTTTTTAGCATTATTTTTATTTTTACTTAAACAAACAAAATAAATTCAAACAACTCAACTTAATTTGGCCAAAAGTTTCTGCTGGCGTCTAAGCTTTGCAGCTTGACTCTGTCCAGTCTCTTCAGGTGTCTGTGTTCCTCTCATGTCTCTGCTCCCTCTGGCAGCTCTGCTGCTGCCTTTTGAATCCAGGGGGAGTTGATTGGCCAACTAGCCTCAGTTGTGCCAGTCGCCTCTCCCTGGTCACGTGGAGGTGCTCTCTGAGCCACAATATGTTACTTTGAACTGCTTTTGTATGAAATAGCGTGATACAAAGAGGAATTAATAGCAGTGAGAACATGCTGGGATGTTATCACAGTTATAAAAAAAACATAATTTTCTGTGGCAACATAATGACAACTTCACCTTTCTGGTCTTCAGTTGGAACCCCCCCCCATTCCCTGTGTTTTTTCTTGAATTGAGCCAGTATACTGTGTGAGCGCCTGCTCGTGGTCACAGTGTGTCCTTCGCTGCCAAATCAATATCTCATCATGCATGAGAGCAAAACTCTGGAATACAACAGAATGCATCCTGGTTTGATGGACTCAGAGAATCAAGTGTTTACATGAGAGACTGTTTTGACAAGATGAATAGCCAGAGGTTTGAGGTGACTAAAATCAATACGCAATCACAACTCAGATGTATTGAGTGCTTCCTCCCCATCACAGCCTCAGTGTAGTTTGAACACCATTTAACACTCACACATGTCATGAGCAAGATAGTTTGTTTAACTGACATTCACAGATCAGGTGCAATCCTTGGCCTTATATAATTTGAGGTGAGCAAGATGTGTTGGTGAAAAAATATGATGTTATGAAGAAATGTATGAGTTGTTTGCTTTATTTGTGATAGACCAATGACTGTATATAACGATGGACAACGTGACAGCTCCCATAAGTGAAACACCCTGGTGCCTGGCTGCAGTTCAGGTCATACACCTATGAAGGAAGTGGTATGCATCATTTATCTTTATAAACACCCATTGTGATGAACATACGTAGTAGACATGCCATCTTGTTCATTAGCAACAGTCCTTTCCTCAACATGAAATGGAAAGTAATCCAAATATATTGGGCATAGAAAGGAAATGCTCTGAAGCCAGGGTTTCTTCTGTGAACTGAAGGAATGAACAGGAGACCAGCAACAGGACAGAGAAGATGGTGTGCTGGTGTGTATAGTATGAACAGCTCAAATAAATAAGTTGGTGCAAGCCTATGCAAGGGCCTTTAAGACTCATATAGGACTTCTGCCTTTAGCCAGGGCGTCCAGGTAGCTAAGTGATTAGGATGCATAGCACCAGTGAGTCCCTGGTGACCAGACTATTTAATGCATGTCATACCCATTCCCCATCACCCAAGCTTTGTCGAGCTTTCAGACTTTATACAGCCATCAGTGTTAACCTGTACATTACATGAAACAACATTCGTAAAAAAAAATAGGTCCATTATATTTACACAAAATGGTCCACAAAACATCTAGATTAATTTATTATACATACTGTACATCCCACTCCTTTAAAATCATTTAAATGCAAGTGTTACCTAGTAAATCCTTACATTAAACAAGAGCAAGACAAAAATAATCCAGAATATTTGAGCATTGTGCTTTGGGCATTTATCAGTAGTTAAATTGCAAGCATGTTGCAATTTAACAGTGCAAACAGTGCAGGTAAACAAGTCAAAAAGGTGGTTGTTATTCCACCCACTTCCTTGCCTTGTCTAGCAGAAGGAGAAGCCTATGGCAGGAAATAAAAGCAAACAGTCACTGTGGAATACAAAATCTTTTGAGAAACAGAATTACTCATATAAAAAAATCTTACTTGAGAACAATCCTAATGTTGAATAATGCAATCTTCAAATCATCTGACACAGACATGGCCGGTGCAGGATCAACATTTTTTTTAAGCTGATTCAGTTTTTTATTGTTGAAAGGTGGTGAATACTGCAAAAAAACATTGATGTTATCCATTGTTGATAATGACTGAGATAATAGAGTTTGTGACTGTTATAATTAAAATGTCACAATAATTATTTGGGCTGGTTGTACAAACAGGAGGTAAAGAGGTCTTGGATACAAAGAGGAGCAATCAGTGACTAGTGTGCAGTCGAGAGCTGTTGTGGAGCAAATAGGATTCAGTCAGTAGAAAAGGCCTGAAGTAAGTGCTGAAGCTTATTCCCAGACAATATTCAAAGTTTTGACAAAAAAACAAATTGTAATAGACAGACTGCAGCCATGTTTAAAGTAAGAGCAGCCAACTAAAACATCCACCTGATGCAGAGATAGGGGATGAAATAAAGACAGTTTTTTAGTTAATCAAAAATAGTTATAATCTCAGATTGCTTTATGGCGATGTTGTTTTTGTGCCATCATGGTTAATAACATTATAGGGTGGTGAGAAGACACAGGATCTACTGCACAATAATTTTAGTAACTTCTGCACAATGCATCAGCGGGTGACAAACTGCTTTGATTTGTAGTGGGAGAGACTGACAGAGAAGAGGCCACTGATGCATGTGCAGCCAGAGGCTGTAGCATTGGTGCCCACTGTTACCAGGGAATAAAGTAATCATTTATCATCACTGATTTGGTGGAAATGTCCTTTCAGCTCAGCGATGGTTTGGCTCAAAGTTAGTGGTCACTCCGAGATTGAAGTTTGAGTTGTGATGTGCTGCAGTCAGACGATAGCTGGAGAGACAAAACAAACAGCTGTGGGAGTAAAGGTGTAACGTTTGTATAAACCATGCATCTATACAGTATTTCTAGCTACTGTTTGCAAGTGTCTCCTGTCTGGGGAAACACACCAGAGATCGGAGCTTGCAGCATTAGCCTGGCTTGCACAAAGATAAGAGAAGGTTTAGGTTCTCCAAGAGGTGAAACTTACTGTTACAGGCACAAACACTAGGCCCACTGTGATGAATGAGAATCCAGCAAGTTTAGTTAGTGTAGCCATAGGCTTTCAATTGCTCAATTCACAACATCTGATGACTAAAATAACTTACCCAATTAAAGCATGTTGGTAAAAGAACAGGGTTTAAAAGTTGTATCATAAAATCATGGCTTTAAAGTGGATGAAATGACAATTTTTAACAGAGCTTGTTAACTTGACGCAAGCTAAAAGGTTGAAACACATTTTCATTTAAGGTCTAATTGCTCTGACAAAGCACATCGGAGCATGTAAGCTAGGGCTTTCATTGCTGGTGCAGGTAAACACAACTATGACAATACTACAGCAGAGGTTAAAAAACTTCTATTTTAGAAAGAACAGCTAAAATCCTGAACACATTAAAGTGACTTGCAGATAAAATGTCAATGGTGCAGCAGTGAAGTAATGATTTCACGTTTAATTTAGACCAGGGCTGACTGGGACAACATATCGGACAACAAATTTGGCCCAGACTGACCCCATCCATCCTAATCCTTCATTTGTTTCCAGAATATCACGCAGTTGGAAAATAAAATTGCACTGAGAACCTATTTGGGTAAATTAATCCAATATTTTAGAAATATCAGAACATTATCATTTACAAATGATCAAGTATCTTGGTAAAGCTGCATTTTAGTGTTAGCAAACATTGTATAAATACACATCTGACATTTGTAACAAACCAAACAGCTTGAAAATGGGTTGAAAATTCTTGGAGTTTTAGACATATTAATTGTGGAGACACCCCTTGCCTCACATGTGCTTTAGGACAGGGGTTCCCAAACTTTTCCATGCCAAGGACCCCCATCCCCATGTAGCATAAGCCTCTGGCGGGGACCCCCACTTGCAAACTTACTAAAATTACGTGTGCAATATGATGTCAAATATCCAAAATCAAACATACAGCTTCTTAATATATTTCCCTTATTTTTATTAGTAACTAATAATCTGTCTTATATTTGTTACAAACATTCCTTGTCATTTCTGTACAGTAATATTAACCGTAAACATATATATATACATATATATTCTAGTTTTTCTATTTTGTTAGTTATTCATTACATTCAGTGTCTCTGTTCCGTTATAAACAGTGCTTGTCATTTAAGTATGTTTGTCTCTGTGTGTTCACCTGGTCCCTCACTAGTGGGAGGGGGGGGGGGGGGGGGCTTGGTGGCTCCTACACAGTTTGTCTATCCTAGGTTTTCTGGCTGTCAGTGCCAGACGAATGTCATTCTCCACTTGCAGACATGCTCTGTGCTTTGTTTTCAATACCTTCAATGTAGAACAGCCAGACTCGCAGAGGTATGTGGTGGCAAATGGAAGAAGAGATTTCATACCTCAGAGTTTTAGATGCCAAGGTGATATTCCGTGGTTGTCTGATGGTCTTTTTCTTTTTAAAAATGTGTCCATTTTTGCCTTTAGCAGGAGGTAGCTAGCTATTTCTCAGGCACACAGGAACTTTCTGATGCAGCAGCTGCTCGATTCTGATGGCACGAGTGGTGTGTGGTTTTTTTTAGTTAAAAGATTGGCATTAGAAGAAAAAAAAGATTGGCATCCAAGGACACATAGATTTCGATATGTAGTGATTAATAACATCTAAAAAACATATTTAATTTAATAATTTTATTTTTATTATCACATTGTCTCCCCTTTTCCCTTACAGTTACCTCGACCCCCTCTGGCGTCCCCTAGGGGTCGGGACCCCCACTTTGAAAAGCAGTGCTTTAGGAGAGGCATCTGCACGCACCAAGGTGACCTTGGTTAGAGTCAAGATTCAAAACAGCAAACAAGATGAGCTCAAGTAGCAGCCCAGGCCCCAGCCAATCAAATAACATTTAAGCAAATACAGGTCCCATCAGACTTCACATATGTTAATGATAATATACAACTCTCTGTTCACTAAAAATACAAGATAACGATGCTAGATCACAAAACTCCTCTTTTTTTACTGACGTTTAGATACACGGTGACAAACTGCTCAATGTGGAGACTTATTAACGGCTAAAGAAACAATCCTCAGGTCTATATATATTGTCTTTTTTGGGGGGGAGGGGGGGCATGGTTTTACATTTATTTACAGATTTTTAAACGTTAGTACAAGGATCGTCTGCAGATAACTTACAATTCAATCAATCAATTAATGACATTTATTTGTATAGCCCATATTCAAGAATTACAATTTGTCTCATAGGGCTTAATGACTTGTGTCCTTCTATTGACATTCTGAGTAACTTACCTGAAGGGAAAATGTGTTACCCAATTGGGCTGATGTGGGCTGACCTCTAGTAAAGAAGATGGAGTCATTGACTGCAGTTACCATGGAAATTAAAGAACCACATGGCAGTCAATGGTTAAGATTCACGTGTGTGGGTCAGTGACAAATAAGGGTTGGCATCATTAGAAATTCAAAAATTTTATAAAACCATGTTTTAAAAGAATGCATCAGGTTTGTTCAATTTTGTCGTTACATTGGTTTCATGTGATTTAAAATAACATTTATACCTTTTTTTTCTTTTTTTTTACAAAAAATAATACTGAAAGTGCCTGAAAATGTAAAGTTGTGTAACCACAAAAGAATAAGAAAGATTCTGTTGTGCAATAATGCATTAAACGAGATACCATAAAATGGTGTGCCTTTTGGCATTCAATAAATTTGGTTATCAAAATAAAATATTGAATATTCATATTAAAAATATGAATATTAAATAATAACTTTAAGTTACCTCGGGGCACCACCCTTCAAAGGAAGGGAAAAGATAGCCAATTTATTGATTAAGTCTCATAAAAGTACTAACTACAAATTTGGAACTCTGATTAACCATTAAACTAATAGCTATAACCAAAATTAACATATAGTTAGCTAAGTTGAAGGATATAGAGTCCTTGACAGTGTAGAGTTTGACAAAATTCACTTATGCAACATTAATGAAAAAACATTTGTGAAAGAAAAACATTTATTATGAATATAATAAAGTATAAAAACACAAATTACTAATGGTGTACTTACTAAACAAAGTGTATGTGTATGTGAGTATACGTGTGTGTGTCTGTGTGTGTCAGCATGCTTCCAAAATGGTGGCTGGCAACTCTAAAGATAATGGACTCCCCCCCTTTGGAATGTTTACGACATGTAGAGAGATGGGTGAAGAGATATGCGTGTGTCTGTGTGTGTGCCAAATTAGAGAAAGTTACTAGATGCATGCAAGGAAAGACTGAAGAGCATAACTAACATTCACTTTCAAATAACTTGTAACCAAAATATCACAGCAACACAAATCAAACTTATAAACATCACAAGGAATCGAATAAACAGTCTTGCTTAGCCTAGTATAATTATTAAGCCCAGTTGTGTTACCCGTCCATTGAAAGGGGAAAAAGAGTTGCTGTGCTGTTCGAAGTTCTGTGAAGTCGTCTTGCTGGTTTGTGGCTCCTGCCTTTGTGGTTCTGTTGGGCTGTGCAGCTCAGTTGCTGTTTGAAGTTCTCCGGCAGGACAACACGTCGCTGCTTGGAGGTTGGTAGAGCTTGGATTGCGAGGAGGTTTCCTTGGTGAGATGAGCTGGAAACTGCAACTCTCCTCCATGAAGTTGATTTGAGTTGAAAGAGTGAGCTGGACCACCACCCTTCTCCTCTGAGAGGATTCGTGGAAAGAGCGGTGTGCTCCTCTCGAAGAGGTGGATGGAAAGAGCTGGACACCCTCCTGTCCTTCTCCTGTCGAGGGTGGCGTAGAAAGAGAAGATGTGAGCTGGAGAAGCCAGGCTTCTCCCCTCGGCGTTGCATGGAAAGAGAATGAAGAAAGGGGGAACAGGCCTTATATTGGCCCGGTGACCTCACAGGTTATTGGGGCCCAGAGTGACCAATAGGAGTTGAAACTTGTGTCCCTGGCCGGTTTTCACACCTCTGTGTGACGTTGAGGCACCCTGGGAGACTGAGTTCTGGAGGCTCTGGTTTTCTCCAGAACAAAGGACATGCGGCTTTAGGCTTTTGACTACACATGTAGGCCCGAACTGTGGTTCACAAATACCATGTCCCAACAATTCAATATTTCATCCATCTAGAGTGTATGTAAGTGTACTCAGAAAAATAATTAATTATTTCTAAAATATCACAGGACATATGCTGAAAACACCTTTGTTTTCTAAATAATCTTTAAGAAATTGTGAACAAACTATGTTTTTCCTGTATATTATCATATTTTTCATGAGAAATACTGGTTACTCTAACTGACACAAACAAGTTACACAACCTGACCATGTAGCTTCTACACTCAAAAGCTTTTTTGTAATTTTTTTTAGAAATCACTAACCCTTGTATGCAGCTTTTAGGATGATCATGGGTCCTCCTCTGTGGTATTATTCTCTATCACCTGGTCTTCTTGCACAAATTGGAAAAATGGTTCCTTGAATGGTGGCAAGACCACTTTGACACTTAGGGAGGTGACATGACTCACATGATTTCACAAAATTAATATTAATATTCAGAAAAAATTCTTGCATATAATATTAACCGTCTCAAATGCATGAATAGGCCCAACTAATTGATAGGGTGTTTTAAGAATTTTACTTTTTTAAGCAAGTTTAATTATTTGGTACCAGGTTTTTATGGTTACACCACATTGACATTTTTGCCATCATCCTCCAAATATTCTCTCATAACTGATTAAATCCAGAAATTTTAGACTCTCAAGAAAAAAATGTATGCAAGTAATTTTTACGTTTACTTTTTTATTCTTATCTTTTTAAATTTAACTAAACCATATGGACACAAGAAATAATCGTCATGTCACTGATACACACTCACAGACACACATATTTTTACATGGAGGTACGCAGGTAAGAAGACAGTCACAGAACAATCTTACAATGTCCAAATGTCAATGAACTATAGACCAAAAACAAGGTACATGAGGACAAAGGACGAGTATTCGTAATGTTAAGAGTCCCTTAAATGAAAGGATTTACTTATTGATTTAGTTTGAGCAACCTTCTGATTAACCTTTTTATTATTTGCATTAACACGGGTCAAAGACAATATGGTCTGTACTTATATGGCGCTTTTTCAGTCTTGATGACCACTCAAAGTGCTTTGAAGTACAGTTAGTGGACAACCTGCTCTACTTCCTGAGCCACAGCCATAAAGACAGGGATCTAGGCTGATTTAATCAGCATGTGCTGGGTGGTCCAGCTCTTTGTTTTACAAACCAATTTAGTTTGAATTAGAAATAGGACATGGAAAGGGTATGTCGACAATTCATGTAGGCTATGTAATTTTCAAGAATGTTCAAGTTATCGACATAATATAAAAGGTTATAGTACATTAGTCAGTTATTTCTGTTGTACAATATACAAGTGTGAAGTGTTCAAGGGTATTTATACAGTATTTATACATCACAGCTCACCTATAGATGCATAAATGTATAGCTTAATTCATAGCTGCATCAGTTTATTCAAAAAAGGAAGGTTTTGTTGTTCTTTTCAACTATGATGTTGTAACAATTCACCTTGCTTAGGATGTAAGGGGAAAATTACATACGCTATTTTAAAGGAGCACGGGTGGATCTGTCACGCTGTGTACAGGCGCCGCCGCCTGACCATCTTACAATAAACGAATAATACTTCATAGGACCGATAACCTTGTCATCTGGCCCCACCACATATGAAATAATATATATAATAACGAAATTAACCCAGAACGTTGCATTCAATTATCTGTATTTTCAATAAACCTAATCATACACACGTAGCACCTGGACGTGTGCCTGCAAACAAAGTCGGGAAAGTGAACACAACCACTGAACGTAAAACAAATCACATACATCAATATTTCCCCCAAACCCCAGGTTCATACAGTCCCTTATAGTGGTGAATCCCCAAAAAACATCCCAAAGCAAAGTTTAAGCAGCTGTGGCGTGGTGAGATTGCCGCAAACAATAATAACAAATAGTCCACGCTATTCTCACCACCTCTGACCGCCCAGAAAAAGAGTCCAGTCCTCACAGTAATCCCTGAAAGTTTCGCCCAGGCAATAATCCAGTTTATTTGGAAATAATCCCTTGTAGGTCCTCAGGTCCGCAGTTAACCCGAACGTCGCTGGTCGCTCACCGGCCCGCTCCAACAAAACAACCCCCTGTCAATACATATAATAAACAAATACAGACGGAGGTCCAATCCCTTATCCTTATAATTTAAAGCTTCTGACAGATGGATATGCACAGACTTTAATAGATGTAGGTAACAAGAGCAGATTTATCTGTCCTCCCTAACACATTTCATGTACATATAAAGTGCACTTAGGTGACCTTTACATGTGTAACTAGACAGCAATAGACAACCTTCTCCATCTCCTTGTCAGCTCAAGAGCTGTTATCAATTGCTGGACCTTCGTCGTCAAATAACACAGACAATTCATCAGGTGTCCCATCCATCCCCCTGACCTCCTGTCAACACAGACGATGTCCCCTGATTTAAACTCCTGTCACAATTAGTTCCTACATTCGAGGCAGTTGAAACTCTCCAGACATGTCTCTGTTTAGCTCCTGACACTTTCCAAATAATTGTACATATGTCATGTCTTTTTTTCTTCACCAGTAGATCAGAGACATTACAGAGGATTATTTCATCTGTCTTTCTCCTCCCTTGACAATTATCAGAGGATTACACCATCTCCACCTTGTTAAATATGGCCTGATCCTCGACCCCAGTCTCCATGACAACAGAAAACACTGGCTGTGCAGTAGCCATGGTGATCAAAGCAGGTGGCTGCTGAGGTTTTTGGGGTGAGGCAGGACAGATTCAGGAGGGAATTTTGAGGGAATGGAGATAGTGATGGGAAGAACTAAGAAAATAAAATTAGGAATGTCTCAGAAAGGAGACTGCAAAACAGTAAAATAAAGAACAGAGGATGAAGACAGACAAAGTGAGTTAAATAATTAATGAAGGTATCCATTCTGTTCGAGATGTGTATCGAGAATGCAAAACTTAACATGTGTCTGATATTCTGGTTGGTGTTAGCAGAGGGAAATTGAAAATAGGTGCTCCTACCTGTGCAATCTGCATTACCAATGTGTCTGCATCCATGTTAAACATTAATTTGAGCACACAACACCTGTTGTTATAATTATGACTCAAGTTGAGTCTTACATTAATGGGTTGAGTTTGATACAGAATTGATGTAGTGTGTTGAGCTTGCAGGACTCCAGAGATTAAAGCTGTGTGAGCTTGTTTTAAAATACTTTCAGTAAGGTGTTTTATTGTGTTCACTGTGTACAGAATGAATCATTTTGTGGTGTAGCTGATAATATGGATATGATTTCATGTATAAAAATTTATAAACATGCCTGCAAGTGGCCAATAAAATAATCTCAGAGTATTGGTAAATATACTTAAATTATATATGATGCTTTATATGGCGCTTTCCTTGTCCCATCGACCACACAAAGCATTTTTAAGGGTGTACATCACATTCATGCATTCACACATTTATTCTCACTTTAATACACAGCACTTTGTCTATCACACAGCTGTTGGGGACAAGTTAGGGTTCAATGTCTTACCCATCAACACTTTGTCATTCGGATTGAATGAGCCAGGGATGAACCCTCTACGGTCAGGTTAGTTGCTCCTCATCTCAGCCACACCAAATAGTTTTCATATGACAGAAAACAAATGGACTATTTTGAGAGTTTGGACTTTTGATTATGATTTTTTTTTTAAGTATTTTATGCGTGCAGGACTCCTGAACACACTCACATACTCAAGTTTAAATCAATTGCTGTCTTTGACACTTATAGAGAACATTTAAATATTGTTAGATCCTGACCAATCATGTCGCTGTCACAACCTCTCTCACATCAGAAACTCTAGTTGAAACATATGTACCATTCCTGCTAATGTGTGATAAATACAGTTGTTTAATTTACTGCATGGGAAATATCTTAGATATTGATGTTTCTTTGGGACATCAGGTCACCACCAGGTCACCACATGGATACTATTTTGGGGGGAAATGTTCAGTCACAATAAAATTTGCATTTTGATGCAGTTATGAAACTACAAAATGTGTTGCAAACACTGAAAGAGGACACATTTAACACTTTGGCCAGTTCTGTGCATGCACCACTGATGATTAAAGTTGTTAAAGTTTTAAACCAAATGCAATTTCATGCAAAAATGAACACCAAAACTGCACTACACCACCTAATCAGCATGAAAACAGCCTTGGCTGCACCTCTCTTCTAATCTCAGTTCAAACGTGTTCATTTGGTGCCATGCAATTCCGAAACAGGTGCAAACTCAAAAATGAGACCTTGGAAGATTGTGGGAAAAATGTTGTTTTACTTCGTCAATGTTATCCAGTTAGAGCACCATTAGGTTATTAGGACAGTTGTTAGCTAGTCTTGGTCAATCTGTATTACTTTATTTGGTCATTTAAATCCTGATATACTGATTGTGCATGAGTTGTATCTGCCTTTTAAACTAGAACAAACTGCTGTTGTCCAGGAATTACCAACTCTCCCAAAATTCAGAGCTACAGAGAGCTGATTAACAGAGAAATAAAAGTACTGCTGACTCATATCTCAATAGATGAAATATGGAGTCTGGCATTAATGGCATGCTGACATTTGTTGAACACCGTAATTTTTTTTCCAGAATGAATAGAGAATTATCAAATTAATCAAATCCTTGGGAGTTTAAAATCCATTTTCACATCCATTTTATTTTAGAGGTACAGACATTTATCCAAAAACTCATTGAGTAAAATCAATTTACTTCTTTCTTTCATTTACAAACATAATTTATGCTCATTTCACATACTTGTGTGTACGTTATTTTACATATTTTTAGAATAGTAGTTTTAGCTTTTTTCTGTTTCAAAATTTTGGCTAATTTAGGCTACTTTTCTAATTACACTGTGATGGTGCAGAAAATAGTATGACAGATAGGAACATTGTCATTGGGTGGGAAGAAAAAATTGTCAAACTGCAAAATTTTTGTTTTTCATCTGACTGAAGTTAAAAACACCTCACATCACATCTGCCAAAACTCAATAACTTAAATTTGAAAATGATCCCAAATTATATTACCAGAATTCCAACTGAATAATGTTACCCCATGTACCCCAGGATGCTTTGGGCAGTTTTATTTGTATGCCTCGGCATGGGCGACAGCCAGAGGCATTATGTTTTGGGGTTGTCTGCATGTCTGTACATCCCATTCTCATTGGAATTTGAATTTCTTCAAATTTGGTACAAACATTCAGTTGGACTAAAGGATAAGTTAATTAGGTCAAGGTCACATTGGTCTCATAAATCACACTTTTTTCCCAGTTAGCTGCTGTCTCTTCCAGTTCTAGCGTCATTACCAATTATTATGCCTTTTTCTGTTGACATCTGGGACATTTCACTATATTTAACATAACATCGGACTTAGCATTCATTCCACCTCCAATTAAAATGCAGAATCACCGAAAAAACCACGCTAATACGACTCAGCAACAACTGAGTTTCAAGGCTGACACGAAGGCTTACGCACATGCCTCTCCAAACGACTCCTCTTACTCTGCAGATGATCCAACGTTTAATTTTTGAGCTTCTGCATATGTTATCGGAGGACCAAGCAAGACATTTCACGGACATCCATAAGGAATTGTCTGAAACGAGGAGGGTCGTTTCTGCAGTTGAGGAGGAATTAGCTGACGTGCTCACTCGGAAATCCAGCGCAGAAGCCCGACTCGACGGCACTGCTTGCTGGCTCTAGCCTCCGACGTTGAAAAGTAAAATGCCAAATGGTTGAATACGGGGACAGGGAAAAACGGGTGAATTTACGCATTTATGGCTTCCTGGAGCATTCCGAGGGCAAGGATGCTACATTGTTTCTAAGGGAAACACTCCCAGAGATATTCAAACCAACATTCCAGGGGGTCTGGAAGCGCGCTCACAAGGCTAGGTCTGGGGCCACGCGTTGATGTAATCGACGTCATCGATTATGAAAATACGTCGATTTGCAAAACGTGGGTCGACACGTCGTAGGAAAGTTTTTTCCGTCTTTACGGTAGTAAATCCTGGCAGCACAAGGTAGAGTTTATTTCACTGAACCAGAGAAAGTGGGAACAAAGCGGAAGTTAAAGCTGTTTAGTTGTTTATGTTTGTTAAGATTGTTTATATGTGAAATGTAGTTATATATTAAGAAAAAACAACCAAAGGGGAAACTCAAACCAAATCCAACAAAACCAAATCTTATTTATTTATCAATTAAATGTATTATTATTGAATCTACACAGTGTTTTAATATTCCCCCAGAAAGTAACTTGGATTTTACTTTGGTTTGCATTTATTTTGCTGTTGGACAGCTAAATGTAGATTGATATATTCCTTTATTTGATTGGAACAAGCTCTTACACTAATTTTATTTTGGAGAGATTTTGTATGGGACTGTAAAAGGCTGATTAGCAGTTCAGACTGGGCTATTTTTTGCTGTCAGATTTGTTTGTATTTAAGAGAAGATGATTAAATATATATAACTGACACAAGTTATTTAAATTTTCTTTTGATAAACTCATTATTATATAAATCGAGTAATCAAAAAATCATTAGATTAATAAAAAGATGTATCATTAGATTAATCGATTATTCGATACAAATATAATCGATAGGTGCAGCCCTACACAGGGCATTGGCTTCAATAAAGACAGGGGGCTCCCCCAAGACCTTTCATTGTACGTTTCCTAAGGTTCCAGCAAAAAGAAAGCGTGAGAAATGTGGTCATGGAATGCTGGCAGGGAAAAGGTTGAGCTTCTACCTACATTTTTCAAAGGCTAGTCATTGCACTGATCTCTGCCTATTCTCCAAACCCTTTTATGATGGGTTCTATGACCTTTTAACCAAAGGTCCTGAGGCTCAGAATCAGGGAACATTTCTCTGATATATTTAGTGTTAAAGCCAAGTATGGTTTGGTTTTAACCAATCCCAAGAGTGTGAACCTGGAGATTGGATTTGATAAATCTACTGTACATGTGAAAGCTTTTTAAATAATATTCACATAGAGCGTCTTTCTGATACTCACTCAGAAAACCTGAATGCATCTGTTACACTGCACAAAATTGAGGAAGTACTAGGGGACATGCGCAAGGGCAGATCGCCAGGTCCAGACGGAATCCCGTCAGAGATCTATCTTGCCTTTTGGCCCATGCTCAGTCCATTGTTCTTGATAAGATACAGTTTTCAATTAGGGAAGGCTCATTTTCGGGAGATGTTAACACTGCTTTAATATCTTTGCTTCTAAAAAATGGCAAAGACCAAACAGAGCACGCCAGTTACAGGCCCCTTTCACTTCTAAATGCAGACATTTGGATTAATGCTCTGGCTCTGCGGCTTCAGGGTCACATGACAAAATTAGTGCATACTGATCTAACGGGTTTTATTAAATCTAGACTGGCTATTGATAATGTTAGGAGAGTTCTGCATGTTATGGATGGTGCTCAAAACCTGGTTTCTCCATCTGCAGTTCTCTCTCTTGATGCAATGAAGCCTTTTCCCGCCTAGAATGACGTTTTTTATGGTCAGTCCTTGAGGTGATGGGATTTGGTGCCCATTTTATTGATTTAATCAGGGTGTTATATAATAACCCAACAGCTATGGTGCTCACAGGCAAGACCAGCTCCCCTCTTTTTTGCCATCTCTAGAGGGTCGAGGCTGTCCTTTAAGCCCCTTACTGTTTGCCCTCTCTCTTGAACCTGATGACGTGCTACTGTTTGTCAACAATGCTGTACAGGGTATACCACAAATTCTGTATTTTTGATCGATATGGTAAACTTCAAGTTTTTAAAATAAATTGGCAGAAATCAGCTTTGTTACCTCTGAATCAGTCGATGGTCAGTATACCCCTACTTTCAGGTATTCCAGCAGTCAAAAGTTTTACACAGCTGGGGATAGAAATTTCCCTTCGATTCAGACAATAGTCAAATATAATTTTGGGAATATACTCAACAAAATTATTTCAGATTTAAATAGATGGCCTTCATTACATAATTCACTTCAATCAATCAATCAATCAAATTTTATTTGTATAGCCCATATTCACAAATCACAATTTGTCTCATAGGGCTTTAACAAGGTGTGACATCCTCTGCCCTTAACCCTCAACAAGAGTAAGGAAAAACTACTAAAAACCTTTTAACAGGGTAAAAAGAACGTAGAAACCTCAGAGAGAGCCACATGTGAGGGATCCCTCTCCCAGGACGGACAGAAGTGCAATGGATGTCAAGTGTAAAGGAGAACATCAGAAAGATAAAGGTTTTAGCAGCATTGATTAGAATAAACACTTTGTAGCATAACTGAAGGTCAATGAATTGATGGATTATTGTCAGTAATGGTCGAGTATCTGAGTAGAAATAATGTATATCAAGCAGTCCTGCTGCAATCATAGTCCATGGTCAGCAGCCACCACGATCATGATCCACAATCAAGATCGGAGGCCACTATAGTCCACAGTTATTGTCCACTGCCGCCATCACGATCCACCATCAGCTGCCACCTCGATCGTGGTCCACCACCATTATCAGATGCCAACACGATACAGGATCCGCCTTTATTATCACTATCAGCCAGCACGATACAGAATCCGCCATACAGGATCCACCATTTCGATCACGATCTCTGATTCGCGATCCACCATCATAATCTACGATGTGGCCACAGCCACGGCCCTGGATCTGCGGACGATAAGGCAAAGGGACTCAGGGGAAGAAGTCAAGTCTGTAACATGTATTGATGAGATGTTAATTTCTTTGATGATATAAGGAGGGAGAAGAGGAAGGAGAAGCTGGGAAGAGAAGCTCCGTGTGTCATGTGTCCCCCGATATTCTAGACCTATAGCAGCATAACTAAGAGCAGGTCTAAGAC
Organism: Hippoglossus hippoglossus; assembly: GCF_009819705.1. Lineage (NCBI taxonomy): Eukaryota > Metazoa > Chordata > Actinopteri > Pleuronectiformes > Pleuronectidae > Hippoglossus > Hippoglossus hippoglossus. The sequence goes on along the minus strand of NC_047151.1, from coordinate 1,192,837 downwards.
AAGCCTGGACCGGCTCTAACTATAAGCTTTATCGTAAAGGAAGGTTTTAAGCCTACTCTTAAACGTACAGATGGTGTCTGCCTCCCGAACTGAAACTGGGAGATGATTCCACAGGAGAGGAGCTTGATAGCTGAAAGCTCTGGCTCCTACTCTACTTTTAGAGACTTTAGGGACGACAAGTAAGCCTGAATTCTGGGAGCGCAGTGCTCTAGTGGGTTGATAAGGTACTAACAGCTCCTTAAGGTATAATGGTGCCATATTATTAAGGGCCTTGAAGGTGAGGCCGAGTATCAATAATTAAGATGAACATCCTAGCCAGAGTCAGTTTTGTCAGCTCAATGCTACCTCTTCCTCCACCAATCCAGTATTGGAGTAAGGTATAGACAGCGGTAACAAGATTCCTGTGGCGGGGCAAAAGACCACGTATCAGGCAACCCATAATGCAGCGGGAAAGACAGGGGTGGCCTGTCTCTTCCAAATTAAAATGTTCTTATTATTGGGCTGTAACAAACCTCTCTGTTACCGTGGGTTTCTCGTCACGAACTCTCAGGACCACAGGTATGATTTCCGTCATGCTCTCCTTTATTCTTTCAGCTATACACAATACATATATACACATGGGCAATCTCTCCAGGCGTTGCCTTCCTGCTCCCGGCGTCGCGCGTCCCAGCGCGCTACTGCTGATAAAGAGGAGAGAGTCATTTGTTGACCTGGAACACCTGTGCACAATCAGACTCTCTCCCTGGCACCGACCTGCCTCAGTGACTCCAGCACTGCGGCCATCCACTGCACATGCTCTGCTCAGGTGTCACTGTGAATAATGGCGTCGTCCAGGTAGGCGGCAGCATACGCAGCGTGCGGACGCAGCACTCAGTCCATGAGGCGTTGAAAAGTGGCGGGGGCCCCTAACGGAAGTGTGACGAATTGGTACAACCCGCACAGAGTCTGGAGACAGGGGAATCTGCCAGTAGCCCTTGGTCAAATCCAGCGTGGTAAAAAAACGTGCAGTGCCTAGCCGATCCAGGAGCTCGTCGACCCAGGGCATTGGATATGCGTCAAACCGTGAGACCTCGTTCACCTTGCGATAGTCCACACAGAACCGTACAGACCCATCCATCTTGGCTACAAGAAGGATGGGTCTGCACCAGGCGCTGTTGGACTCTTCTATTACCCCCATCTCGAGCATAGCTGCCAATTCTTTCTGAACAACTTTTCTTTTATGTTCAGGAAGCCGATCGGGTCGTGAACGTACAGTCACCCCAGGGAAAGTCTCAACGTGATGTTGTATGAGTTTTGTGTGTCCTGGCAAGGGGGAAAACATGTCAGCAAAATACTGCTGCAACATGGCGATCTCTGCTCTCTGGGCCAGGGAGAGATGGTCATCACAAGGGAGTGAGGTCGGATTGGCGGAATTCGGTACCTCAGGCCCCAACTCATCTCTTCCGCTCACCAGCGACACCAGAGAAACGGGCTCTGCCTCTCTCCATGTTTTTAGGAGGTTGAGGTGGTATATTTGTAATTCAGAGCTAGAAGAGGGGAGCAATACAAGTACTTTTTCTCCCGGTGTGAATTGTCTGGCTCCTCTGTTGTACAGGCGCTGTTGAAGTGCGTGGAGTTTTGCTCTCAGGGCCAGGACGTACTGAATTTCATTCTTAATGGGGCTTGGACCTTCCTCCCAGTTTTCTCTAAGTAGGTCCAGTATGCCCTGTGGTTTTCTGCCAAATAATAGTTCAAAGGGAGAGAATCCTGTGGGGGCCTGGGGCACCTCCCGCACTGCGAACAACAGAGGATCAAGCCATTTAGCCCAATTGCGCTCGTCTTCGTGAATGAATTTACGGATCATGGATTTGAACGTCTTATTCAGCCGCTCGACCAGACCATCAGTCTGTGGCTGGTATACGCTGGTCCGAATAGATTTAATCCCCAGTAATCCATACAGTTCCCTTAGTGTTCGTGACATAAATGAGGTGCCATGGTCAGTCATGATCTCTTTTGGGATCCCGACTTGGGAGATGACCTGAAACAGTGCCTGCGCAACACTCCTTGCAGAGATGGTGCGCAGCGGCACTGCCTCTGGATATCGCGTTGCGTAATCCACCAGGACTAACACAAAGCGATACCCATGTGCACTCCAGTGAAATGGCCCGATGAGGTCCATACCAATGCGCTCGAATGGAACCTCCATTAATGGTAACGGGCGCATGGAGCTCCGGGAATGGCTGGTTGGTTCACCAGTTGACATTCACAGCAAGACGCGCACCAGCGGTGCACCAGCGGCGCACCTCCCCGCGAATGCCAGGCCAATAGAATCGGGTCATTATCCGGCTTAGTGTTTTTTCATACCCCAGGTGACCAGCCATTGGGTTAAAATGAGCCGCCTGGAAAACCTTTCCCCGACGGCTTTTAGGCACCAGCAACTGGGTGATTTCTCCTCCTGCCTGAGTGTCACGACTCACTCGGTATAGCCTGTCCCTGATCAATGAAAAATATGGGAACGTCGGCGCACCATGTGACCATCAATTCTTATCACTTGATCAAAGGCTAAGCATAGAGTGTCATCACGAGACTGCTCGAGTGGAAAATCTTCCATGGAGTGTAATTCAGGTACCAGCGGTGCCTCCAGGGAAGTCACCGCTGTGTGTGTGTATGTGTGTACACACATGCATATAAAGGCAACAGGATGATAGTCTTCAGTGATATATAGTTGAAGTATGTTTGTGAGCGTGAATTCATGTTATTTAGAGTGCACAGGTTTTTGTGTCCAACAACATAAGAGAAGACATGGGGGACTAAAAATGCTTGGATGCTTGAAACAGAGTAAAGGGAGGAAAATTCGGAAAAAGGAAATGCCTTGTTAGTTCTTGTTCACTATTGCCAACACAGATTGTCCTGCTACATCAAATCTCAAAACTATGTAAGGAAAATATAAATGCATAGTCAGCAATTCATAAGGAAAGCTATTTTAAAAGCTCAGGTGGGAGAGCGGTCGTCCACCAACAACTAACACACTGTCCATCAACAAAAGGACAGTCAATCTCTATAGTCTCTATAGTCCTTAGTCTGTCCCTCTTTCTAATTCTATGCTTCACAATCTCTTTGCTGGTGAGGACATCTCACAGACAGACAGACACACATATGCTGCACTGTACAGCAGTGAAACAGCTCACCTTCTGATTCTGAAACACTCGGTTTAACCTCTGGGACATGCTGGTTTCCTGAGCGCACACACAAACACAGACCTTTTAAAGGAACAACTTAACCTCAGAGAGTTGATCCTTGCTAAAAACTACTGAAATATGAAAGAGCTTGCAGGAGGAGGAGAGGAGGCTGAGCACATGCAGACACAAAGAGGGGGGAAGAGAGGAGGAAGGAGATGCAGAGGGAGTGAGTGAATATTAGATGGGGAGAGACAAGGTCATGGAAAGGTCTGGGACATGTGCTGTGTCAGGCCCACTACATGTTGGGAGAACTACTGTGGCAGAACAAGCTCTTGCAGGGGTGGAGATCTGACCTCATTACAAATTCAAGTACTGTGATGTTTCTGAACTTCTCTCAAAAAGGACAATCAAGCTTATTTGAAAGAAATTCAACATTATTGGAAAACAAATGTCTTATATTTGCTGAAACTTAATTACTTAATTTTTACTACATGCACTTTTTTGTATTACGGTTATTCTGAGTGCCACTGCCAAAATAATAAACAAAACCAACTAAATCAGAGTTTACTCTAATTTATCTCACAACAGAAAATAAATCAATAAATAAAGGGACCTCACGCACTCCCTAACAGAAACAGGAGAAAATTGTTTAGGTCAAAAAAAGGCTTTTTACCCTTTAGCTATCCAGACTGCATTAAAGACATTAACACTATTTACAAAACTTACAACGACTCAAGATTGTTGAGATCACACATCTGGCAAAGTTGAATTGTTACATCACTAGATCACATGGAAAACACACACTCAAAAAAACATGATAAACACAATCATTAATGCGAAGAGGAAATGAGTTGGGGCGTAGTGATGGCATTTTCTTTGTGGTAATCATTACAGACACAGGCAGTTTGCTCAGATTTTGGAACCAGAAGTAAGGGCCGGAGCTTGGCACAGACAAAACCATTTTCCAGAAGATCTCCTTTTGCACTGTAGCACACTTTGTGGGGTTGATGCAGTATACAGGATCCCTAATGTGGTTGTGGTCACTAACATCAACATAATGCTGTCCGACTGTGATTTGGGGGGGCTTATCACTGAACAGTCTTGAGTGGCAATGAACGAGGAGACAAAAATCTAAATTGCCTGACTCAGACAAATAAGACAAATGTCCGTCCAGGTTTTCCAGGACTGTAGAATTTTTCAAGGGTGCACACAGAACTCAAAACAGCTCATGCAACCAGTCTTCTGTGGGGCTGTAAGACACCACTGTGCCCACAGGAGAGACACGTGGCACAGGGGTCAAAGGTGGCACCCCGGAGTTATCACAGGCAAAGTATTGTTTCAATGTTTACAATGTACAACACACCCCGAAAAAAAGGAGATGCTTTGACGTCACACTCTTTAGCAGCGGGATTTTCACTGACCTCGGGAAAAGCATGAACCTTTTGTGCCGGCCAAATCATTCCTGAGAATAAGTTCAACCACTACTATAGGCAGCTGATAATGCTAACTAACTGATGCCAGAAACTAAAAAAAGAGGAGAGCATAACCGTGTGTAGAACACTCAGCTTAATTTCCCACACTTTGACTGGCTGGAAGAAAGAAAAAACACTGCGCCAGGCCACCTAATGCTTTACACCAGTATCTTGTTAAATGTGAATCAGAACTCTATCACTCACTGCAAAAAAACTATGCGGAATGAAAGGCTTGAAGTCATTGTCATCCTCTTCCCGTCCACCAAAAGTTCCTGCTGTCCAGTAATTGGCTCGTACTGATTAAATCCTACAGCAGAAGGGTTTTTACTCAGAGACTGGTCTTTTTTCTTTATGAGATGATCAAGTAATGACAGTAAAAACATTCCTGGTTTTTCCCTTCAGCAGATGGATTGTGCCAGAAGGCTTTAGGCAAGCAGGTTTTTATAATCTGCTCCGGAGCAAGTTGACTTCAGAGGATCAGATCAACGCCTGTCAACAGCCCAACTAATGACCAATATGATCATTGGAAAAACAGTAATCATTCTACAGGATACTGACAGGGACAAAAGAGTGGCAAAGTGGCAAATAAAAAACAGTTGTTTTCATAAATGTGTGGAATGGTTTTGCTGTTCCAGACTTTCCATGTGCCCACTCTTGTTTCTAAACAGAGCTTCTATCCAATGGAGGGAGATATTACCACAGATAATACATCACAATTAGTTTAGCCTTATTTAAATTAAACAAGTTATAATAATAATAATAATAATAATTTGATTACCAAAAGAACTCCTGGCAGTGGTGATGTCTTTAAAACCTAGAGTTAGCCACCTAATGACCAGCTTCAAAGTATAGGTTAGCAGGATGGCTGTTAGGTTTAGTGGAGCCAGAAAACTTTAAGATATCCTGGGTATTTTGAATTGGTTTCATAGTAAAGGCCACAGGACTGATCTTATATAGCTCAAGATTTGTTCACTACACTATTTGATAAGGGCACTTTAGTCATTGGTTTGTTTCAGATGGCTGTAGAGCAGCAGACATGCTAAAAAATTGATGTGGAACAAGAAATGGTAAAAAAAAGAATAACCACCGGGGAGAAACACCCGAATGCAGACAAACAAACATACAAATTCACTGCCTGAGGAATCACAGAAAGGTGTGACAGGGTCAGCTGCTGAGAGGTTCTATTTTCCCACTATGCACTTGTGTAAGCCTGCCCCGAGACCCAAACAGAGTGAGATGTAGGTCAGGTTGTCATCAGCACATAAAAAGAAACAACACAAATGTCAGGATGTCAATACATGCATAAACGTAACACTTTTATTTAGGTTTTAAAATTGTTGAAGCTTGAGTGGATGTATTGAATTTCCTGAAAAGTGTTGGCTAATATCATGGCATGTTACATGGTATCTGCTTGGAGTCCTCTAGCTTGTTACCTCTAAGTATTACTGGGGCTGTTATGGGAGAAATTATATTTTAGCCATTAAAGGCAAAAGGTTTAAAATAAAGAGTCACAACTTGACAATCTGCACTAGTGACATTGACCAGTAAGAACACCAGCTCTTAACTGGCACAAAGCACACGCAGACATATTTAGAGACCCTTAACTTAACCTCAGAGAGTTGATCCTTGTTAAAAACCTAATGAAATATGAAAGAGCTGTTGGAGTGAGTGAAGGGGGGATGGAGGCAGACGCAAAGAGGGAAATAGAGGGTTGAGTGAATATTAGATACGGAGAGACGAGGTCACGGAAAGGTCTAGGACATGTGTTATCAAAATCTATTGTTATCATCTCTTATCTAAAGTAAAGTTCAGATTTTATTCTTAGAACAAGTAAGGCTAACAATTGGATTAGCTTCTCAGCATTATTGTTTATTGACATAAATCAGTGAACCTTTATACTAATGGCATCATATTTGTCATCGCTTTACCAAATTATGTCCAAATGAATGATTAAAACCATTCAAACTCACAAAATGAGTATATGATTTGTTGATTTTACACCCGTAAATGACAGTCATTAGTTATATGCAACAGTTCATTGAACTGAGCACAAGAACAGAAATAATAATGGTATTTTGCCCATCACACATAATTTGAGAAAAAGACTTCCCATCAATGAAAGTAAGGTGTAGGCTGGCTTTTTGGCTTTCAGAATATTTCTAAAAGGGAGGGTGTCTGTTTATAATGACATCCATTATCCCTCCATCCTTTCCTCTAAGTGAAAATGACATGTTTATACTCACTGACTCTGTGTTTTACATTAAACGTTAATGCACATATGTTCTGTAAATAACTATCTCTTAAGCTATTGAGAGGATACACAGTCCTTAAATGTTAGTGTGTGTGTGTGTCTGTGTGTGTGTGTGTGAGGCTGCTCTGTTTATATCAGTGTGTGTGTGTGTGTGTGTGCGTGCGTGCGTGCGTGCGTGCGTGCGTGCGTGTGTGTGTGTGTGAGGCTGCTCTGTTTATATCAGTGTGTTTTGGAAATCTGTTCTTTGCTAACATGTCCCATACCTTGAGTGTCTGTAGGGCTGTTTCCATGCTGTTATGTTTCATCTTTCTGAGGGCAAATGAACTACAGACAGGGTAGACACTCACACACGGTGTGAAATGCATCAAATGGTTTTCAACTGCTTACCTTTATACATGGTATTAATTTGTGTCTCCAGTGTCAACTTTGAGATCCAATTGTTCTATCCAACTCTGTTGCCTCACAACAAGAAGATTCTTGGTTCGATTCCTGGTTTGGCCAGGGACCTTTTTGCATGTGTTCCACGGGTGGGCCTGGGTTTTCTCTGGCACTCACTGTCTGTCTTTAGTCTGAGGTATTATGTTAGTTTGTCATGAATCTGGTAAAACTCTTTAACTTAACTACTGTTTTAGACAGACCAGTCCCAACCTCTGTGTCAAAGCAGCAGAGAGAGCAGAGATACTGACTCGTGTATCATGTTAGGGGCCCATTCATCTTTAAAATGTGAGTATGATGGAATGGAACTTCCTTGATGAAGGAAGCTCGATATGATCAATATGGTATACCACATCACATGTTTGGCATATGTTGCCTCCCAACCTCCCAACTCCACTGCTGTTAATACGTATAAGACTTAATTCATCCAAAACATGTGTCACCTTTGAACAAAATCCAGCCAGCAATTACGTTTACTACATATTTGCATAGCATTTGTTTTGGCTTGGATTAAGCTAGTTTGACTCTAGATTCGAACAAAAGTCAAGGGTAAAGTCCTTTGTTTCTTTGGGCTTCATGTTGTTGTGTGGGTGGGATAAAGGGTGTAATTATTAGATGATCTCTTCAGACTCCCATTAGAGGCTGTAAGTACTCTGACCATAGTACCCTGTAACCACTGGAAAGCCCTTGACCTGCAATCACCTCACATTGTCAAGTGCCCAACAATTTTTTTTACAGAGGCTTTACTGAACACCTTTACATTACCTGAAAGGTCACTGATATAAGTGTGTATCTGTAGGCCTATATGCATATAAATGATTACATGCTCAAAAATGTGCTGGTGTGCCTATGTGTGACGGTGTAGGCTGCTCGTGTGTCTAATTTGCTTGTTTGTGAACTATAAAAAGACAGCAAAACAAATTCCTGACCTGAGCATGGTTGCTAAAATGGGACAAAGACTTTCTGGGGAATTTGCCATTTACAGTAAGGCACTGTGAACAGCTACCCTTTGGGGACCAGAAACATTGAGTCCCTTGGGACATCAATGCTGTGTTTTCCAAAGAAGATTTATGACTGTTTATGTTTGGCTTGGTATTTAAACAAAACAAATGATAAATACTGGAGGTATGCAATAAAAGTAGGCTAGACTAACAAGAGGACAAACCATTTAAATGCGCTGAAGACATTTTATAGGATATTAAACCCGAGAACTACTTATGGAGACTATAAACATGAAAGGTAAAACATGCTCCTGATTTACTTTCTCTCCGGGGTGTGTTTTTATATGCAGAACAGTACACTGTGATATTTCACAATCATGTGAAAAAATATTGGTATTATGAGAAGCTGAGCTCAGGTGTATCAGTGAAGTCCTAAAAAGCTTAATGATCAAGTCTTGGGGCCTTACAAAGTGTGATGGTGTTGTTCCAAGATCTGCTGCCATTTAACACTGGATCCGTCCATGCTGACACTGCTTTCATTGTTTTGATGTCTCCACATTTACAAGCAAGATTACCACAACTTTTCATATTTTTGCCCTGATGTATTGGAGATCAAAATCTCTAGCAGCACCATTTTGGACCCTTTTCATTTAGTCACTAAGCTTTCTTCCTGCATTAATATCAGTAGTCCTGATAAATTTCAAGCAAAAGTAAATTTGTGAGCATATTGATGTTGGGATAATACACACTACATCTAAGAAAACAGGATTTTGATGTATGCCAAAACGATAAATCATTAAAACCTCTGAAAAGGTCACAAAGTCCTCAGAATTTGCTGAACTATTTTACACTGGATCCTGGTGTGCCAGAATATGGTTTTGGGGAGTCGTGATTTGTGACAAAAGAGTGGGTGCATTAAAAATCATGTTGTGATGCAAAATGTGTCATTGACTATGCTGATGATGAAATGAATGGAAGAGAGGATGATGATGACCAAAATCACTGTCTACAACGACTTGATGCCACTACACAGCCACAAATGTGCATGCCAAGCAAATCCAGGCATTGTTTTCCATAAACAGCAGAAAAAATGCATAAAGGAGTGAATATGGCTTAACAATGTGTTTCGTTCCAAGCAAATTAATCACTAGTCCACTGAGACCAAGTTTCTTGAAAAAAATACATCTGAATACCTGCATATATATTCATCTGTGTGTGTGTGTGTGTGTGTGTGTGTGTGTGTGTGTGTGTGTGTGTGTGTATACATATATACAGTATAAAAAGTGCATATATATGTGCTACCGTTAAGTAAAACAATTGAGTTAATAATACAATAGTGTGGAATTACTGATCCAAAATGCTATTGAGAGCCATGATGAGCTGTATTATTGAGTGAAAACTTTTGTTTACATTAAACTATGATTTCATCCATTTTTGAGATATTGATTAGTACAGTTTTAATATGGCAGAAAAAAAGGATGAATGAATGGACCGTGCCTAATTGTGAGTCAACTCAAATCACAATAAATACATAAAGGTCAATATATCAATAGGACTTTCTAACACACCTCCAGGGGTTTTAGCTGCAGGTTGCTTAATTTTTTAGATATTCAGGTCAAAGGTTTTCCATTCAAAAGCTGTATTTCTTCTGCAGGACTATTTCTTTGATGGACAGCAGTTTCAGTGAAAGCTGTTGCCTTGGAATTTTTTACTCTTTCTTAATTCTTTGAGCACCTCACTAAATTCAATTCAGCTGTACCTTACTGTACCCTACGGTGGGCAAGAATAATTTTCACTGAATTTCTCTGTGCAAATACATTACAAAGAATCAATTCCACCTGCTTTGGAGCAAATGAAACTGACAACAGGTGCAATGGAGAGAAAAAAGCAAGACCACACCCAAAAAGGGAACAGTTTTATCTTTGCTGGCCACAGACAGCTGCTCTCTCTTTATCCTTCCTGACTGATTCTTCTCTAGTTTTGTGTTCTACCAGTGTCCTTGTCACTACTGGTAGCATGACCAAACTGTCAGGAACATACTCCTCTAGTGAGACCTGTGCTCACAGCCCAGCACCTAGCAGCTCGATTGGCATTCGCAAGAGAACACTGGAATTGGCAGGTTCCCCACTGTCGCCCCGTTCTCTTCACAGATGAGAGCAGGTTCACCATGAGCACATGTGATAGACAAGAAAGAGTCGGGAAATGCCGTGGCAAATGCAAGGCTCCCTGCAACATCATCCAGCATCATCGGTTTGGCGGTGGGTCAGTAATGGTCTGGGGAGGCATATCCTTGGAGGGTCGCACAGAACTCCATATCATAGCCAACGGTACCTTGACTGCTGTTAGGTATCGGGATGAAATCCTCAGAGAGATTGCCAGACCTTGCACTAGTGCAGTGGTGCCTGGGTTCCTCCGAGTGCAGGACAATGCCCGGCCTCATGTGGTGTGTAGGCAGTTTCTGGATGACGACATCATTGATGCCTTTGACTTGCCCTCATGTTCCCCTGACATAAATCCAATTGAGTACGTCTTGGACATTATGTAACAGTGTATCTGCCAAGTACCACCACAGACTGTTCAGGAGCTCACTGAAGCCCTGATCCAGGTCTGGGAGGAGATCCCCCAGGACACCATCCACCGACTCATCAGGAGCATGCCCAGACATTGTCTGGAGTGCATACAGGCACGTGGGGGCCATACACAGTACTGATTCACATTATGAGTTGTTGTGATGAAAATTCACACAAGTTGGATCAGCCTGTGATTTCAAATTTTCACTTTGAGTTCGGTGTGATTTTGAATCCAGCCCTCAAGGGTTAATGAATTGGTTTCCATTGACCATTCCTACGTTATTTTCTTCTCATTGTATTACACAATGTACATCAGTAAAGATTTTCAACATAAATATTTAGATCATTGAGATCCTACGTCTGATTTAAGTGTTTTTGAGTTTTTTTGAGCAGTGTATAAATGTAAATGTGAATGGACTTTTCTGTGTTCTATTAACCTTTCAGCTTCTGTCTAAATAAAATTCTCAATTATATTGGTTTTAAAGTGTTTCCAGTTGGTGTCAAAGTCAAACTCCATTTTTAATTATTTGTTTTGAAACAGTGTTATCTACATACAGATTCCACAAAGTTAGTCTGCCCGTCTCTTTGTATGTGGAACACATAACTCGCAAACTGTTCCCCTTATCTGCTTCACAATTGGCAGGAGGAAGTGCAGTGCCAAGTTTGGTGCAATTTGGACACAGGATACGTTCAAAATTAATTAAAAATTCAATAAACCGGCAACCCGCTCTCTGTAGCAGACAGATGGGGGAGGGCAGTCAGTCTCTGGAGTTTAACATGTCTACATCCTCAGATAAACTACAGTGGTTGTTAATCTCCGACATGGCAACAATATTCAGAGAATCAATTCCTCTTCGGCAAGTTGTCTTCAAAGTAAAAGCACAATGTTTCTTTGATGCTGCAATGTGTTATATTAAGCTAAATTAAAGAGTTTTTATTTTTAAAAGTTGTGACCTTGAGTCGAAAGATTGTGTCAGTTGCATAACAGACCTCTCAAATAGTTAACATGCAAGGTATGAGTGATTAACACCAGTTCACTAAATCATTCAAACTCAGATATATATATATACCACACATGTGAACAGTAATAACGTGAATTTAGTTTCATTTAATGAAGAACATTCACTTTGAAATCTTCATTGTAGATAAACCATGGATGAACACAGTTTTCTAAGTTCACTCAGCACCTTAGACTGTTTATAAAAAGCTCTGCACACAAACAATAAAAACAGACACAAAAAAAAGACAATCTTTTGTAGAAGGAATCTAATGACAAGGAATAATTCTGAAGTAGCTCCGGAGCATTAACACAGGACAAGAGAACAGAACATTACAAACAGGCCAATTTTAGTAGTATTTTATTAGTCCTGACTTTTGATTTTGTGTGCATTATCTTTTATATTATAGCCTTTATTTATTAATATTAACTTTAATGTCAGACACTTACACATCCAATACTCTCCCTCTCTCTCTCTCTCTCTCTCTCTCTCTCTCTCTCTCTCTCTCTCTCTCTCTGATGAGTGTGTGTCTTAACTTGAAAGTGTTTCATATTTCTGTGGGTATCTGTATGTGTACTCTTACTCACAGTTATATTAGTTTGTGTGTGAGTAAGTGTGTGTGACATGATCAATTTGCTGTGGAATACATCTAACAATTAAAGTGAAATGCACTTAATGTGATGTTGTTCATAAATCAGCCTTTTTATCCTGGCTAATAGGCTTTGTGTGTGTGTGTGTGTGTGTGTGTGTGTGTGTGTGTATGTGTGAGGGAGAGAGAGAGAGAGAGAGAGAGAGAGAGAGAGAGAGAGAGATGTGAGAAAGAAAGACATTATTTATTTTAGGTAATAAGGTTTATTTTCAATTGCTACCAGGTATGTGGGTGAGACAAAGATGTGGGAGAATACAAGACTCCGCATTTTGCTCAATTTGTCTCAATCTGCTCTGCCTTCCTTCTCGCCTCAATTATTTTTCTTTACGGTTTGTACCTCTTTCTCTTTCTTTCTTACTTTTTTCCACTTTCTAGCAGCTAATTTTTCCTCTTTGCCTACAAGTGATTGTGCTTGTTTTAGTGTGGGCATCAAGAGGAAAATTCAATCAATCAATCAAATTTTATTGGTATAGCCCATATTTACAAATCATAATTTGTGAAGGATCCCTATCCTGGGACAGACAGAAGTGCAATAGTTGCAGTGTGTAGCGGAGCATGTCAAACAAAACAAAAATATTTACAACATTCAGGTGGAAAGACGGTGCATAACCTTAATGGTGAGGGATCCCGATGTTTAAAGTATTTATACAAAAGAAAAAGACGTTTGAATTTAAGACAGCTGTTATGGGGCATTTTAAGGCTGTTATGAATGTATTTCTATTAAAGGGGACATAGCATGCAAATTCCACTTTGTTAGTGCTTCTACAGGTTAATGTGGGTATCTGGCATGTCTACCAACCCAAAAACTCTGGGGAAAAAACACTTGCGCGTTTTGTTATAGTTCCTCTAAGTCAGAAATGTCATGCTTGAGCGACTCGATTGCGCTTCCTGGGTATTGTGTCGTAACAAGGAACTGGAAGTCTCCCTACATGGTCTTGGCCCCCCCCCGTCCCCCCACACTCGTTACTTCCGGGTTTACACCGGAGGCAGCGCAGCGCCGTTCCCAAGCACGCAGCCGGGCTGTTCACACGGGACGAGCATTTCTCCGCTGGTCAGCCCGCGATTCACTCACATGTGGCATTTGTCTGGATCGTTGGGACTGGGAGGCTGCAGCAGCTGCTCGGGAGCGACCACTCGCTCTCCCGTGCGTGAGCTGGAATTTGTGTCAGCGCCACACAGCCAGCAGTGTGGAGGACTTCCGCAGTGTTCAGCGCTACTGTAACCCCCGAACCCCGACATTCAACGGGTACAACAACAAGCGGAGAAAGCAGAATCGCGGGCTGACCTTATATATACAGTCTATGGGGCTGACCAGCGCGGAGAAATGCTCGTCCCGTGTGAACAGCCAGGCGGCTGCGCGCTTGAGAACGGCGCTGCGCTGCCTCGCAGCGGTCTTCCACACTGCCAGCTGTGTGGAAGACTTCCGCAGTGTTCAGCTCTACTGTACGCCGGGTTACAGTAGTTACGCCGGGGTACAGTAGTTACGCCGGGGTACAGTAGTTACGCCGGGGTACACCGGACGCGGAAGCGCCGCTGCGAGGCAGCGCAGCGCCGTTCTCCAGCGCGCAGCCGCCTGGCTGTTCACACGGGACGAGCATTTCTCCGCGCTGGTCAGCCCCATAGACTGTATATATAAGGTCAGCCCGCGATTCTGCTTTCTCCGCTTGTTGTTGTACCCGTTGAATGTCGGGGTTCGGGGGTAAATGATGGTCTTCATAGCCCCCCCCCCCCCACCCCTCTCTTTCTCTCTCTGTCTGTCTGCTTGTGTGCTTGTAGTGGATGGGCAGAGGGGGACATTTAATTATGTGATTGGGAAAATTAAAACTCCAGGACAACAAGGGGAATACAAAGTATGGGATGCATATTTGATAATTTATATCATATAAAATATGTAATTTATATCGTTTAAAATCATGGGGGGAGAGGGGGGAGGGGGGAGCTGGCTCATTAGCATTTAAAGGAACAGGCACTCAAAACAGGTCACTCTGTGGAGGGCTGTTTTATACAGGGTAAAAAGGGTGCTGTTTTAAATGATCCTTGTGGTATTTTGACCAAAGTATGTTACAGACATTTCATTAAGACCCCAAGGAACCATATCAACTTGTGGTAAAATGGGCATGCTATGTCCCCTTTAAAACAAAAGCAGACCACTTTCCACTGAATATTTCCATTTGTTTTCGTGTGAGGCGCTGTGCTAAGTGGCAGCCTGTTACAGCAGCTCCCATAGTTTTTTGTTGCATTGCGTCTTTTTGTCACTTTTGTCACTTTATTCTTTTAATATATCTCGGTATTTGTCCTGGGCACTTAGTGGCAATGGCTACATGTTGGATTGCAGCTATTTTCCTTGTTTTTCTGCTACTTTCCACACTTTTTGTTACGACGAGCCATGCAGAGAGGAGTGAGAGCATTGTTTACTCACGCGACCAGCTAATTGCGCTGAGTAAACCTGTGTTGCTTCCCGGCGAGAGACCTGAAATTCCGAATGATCTGCAGAGGAGACCCCGGAAATGGAGAGCTGGAACTAAGCGGAGACTGAAGAGGAGGAAACATAAACCTTCAGTTCCAGTGGTCATCATGGGAAACATGAGGTCCTTGGTGAATAAGATGGACGAGCTCAGCAGGCTGATTAAGACCCAGAGGGAATACCGTGAGTGCAGCCTGTTGTGTTTCACAGAGACATGGCTGCATTCTGATTTCCCGGACCACAGCGCGGAGTTACCCGGCTTCACTACTGTTCCGGCAGACAAGGACGTTATACAGAGCGGTGAGAAGAAGGTATTGCACTATATGTGAGTGACAGATGGTCTAATCCTGGACATATTATTAAGAAGGAGTGTCTCTGTAGCTTGGACTTTGATCTGCTAGCAGTGGGAATGCGCCCATATTATTTGCCGAGGGAGTTTACGTCCGCCATCGCTGTCGCTTTTTACATTCCTCCATCAGCTGGCGACACCATTCACTCCACTGTTGCAATGCTTCAATCATGTCACACTGGACACAACTTTACCTTCATTTCATCAGTATGTTAACTGCCCCACAAGAGATTGTAAAACACTGGACCTTCTGTATGCAAATGCTCTGGATGCATACAGTGCCACTGCCCTCCCCCCACTCAGCAGATCAGACCATAACCTGGTGATGTGCTCTGTAAGCCACATGGGGAGGACATCAACAGCATGTCTGACTGCATCACAGAATACATTAAATTCTGTGAACAAACCACCTTGCCATCTGTATGCTGCTTTCCCAACAACAAGCCCTGCATCACCACTGAGCTGAAAGTACTTCTCAACAAGAAGAAGAAAGCCTCCAGGTCTTGGGCCAGAGAAGAACTGAGGGTCATACAACATGACCTGAGGGGAAAGCTGAGGGAGTGCAAAGACTCCTACAGGAGGAAGCTGGAGGCCAGACTCCTGCAGAACAATGTGAGGGATGTGTGGACTGGAATGAGGGAAATAACTGGGTTCAAGGCGAAAGACAGACAGCCAGAAGGCAGCCTGGAGAGGGCAAATCAGCTAAATTTATTCCCCCCCCACCACCACACTCCAAGACTTCAACACCCTCACTGCCCCCAATGCTTCTGCCCTCCCCCATTCTACCCACCTGGTGTGCTCCTTGGACATAACACCCCCCCCCCCCCCCCCCCCCCCCCCCCCCACCACCACCACCACCACCTTCAAAGTGCTGCTCCTCTACTGAAGGGATTAACACCTTTCACCTACCCCGCCTGTCTGTGACAACTGGCCAGGTGAAAAGACAGATGGAGAGGCTTGATCAACGCAAGGCCCCAGGACCAGACGGTATCAGCTCAAGGGTTCTGAGGACCTGTGCCAGCCAGCTAGCTGCTATTCTCCAGCATCTCTTCAATCTGAGCCTTCATCAGGAGAAGATACCGTTGCTGTGGTTCTGCTTGGTTCCAGTCCCCAAGAAGACGATTCCATCTGGCCTCAATGACTACCGACCAGTTGGCCTCACATCTCATGTGATGACGGTACTGGAGAGGCTGGTCCTGGCCCACCTCAGACCAAAGGTGAAATCATCACTGGACCCTCTACAGTTTGCCTTCCAGCCTCATCTGGGATTGGATGCAATTATCTACCTGCTGCAGCAAGCCCACTCACATCTGGATCCGGCTGGATCAGGCTGGATCATTCTTTGATTTTCCAGTGCTTTCAACACTATCCAGACAGTTCTTATGAGGGAGAAGCTGCAAGCTATGGGGGTGGACATATCGACAACGGACTGAAGTGGAAAACCAACACCGACGCTGTGTACAAGAAAGGGATGAGCAGACTCTATTTCCTGAGGAAGCTGAGATCTTTCAACGTGTGCAGCAAGATGTTGGAAATCTCCTATCAGTCAGTTTTACTGCTCACCTTATAGTCATATTCATTTTTCAAACAAGTACTGCAATTTTGCACTCTTGTCGCTTTTGTGGTCTTTTGTATTTTGCCTTTTTTCTTTGCTCTTTGTGAAATGCCCTTGACATGCTGTTGTAATACAATAATTTCCCAAATTGGGATCAATAAAGTACATCTATCTATCTATCTATCTATCTATCTATCTATCTATCTATCTATGCTGTCAACCATGTTGGTAGTGGTTTACAGTTTTTGTAAGTCTGCATATGTAATCTGACTGTACCTCAGATCCTTCTTCCTCAACAGTCCTATTTCACTTTCACCTCCACACAAAGGATGGGGAGTTCAGTAAGAAACACTGCTCATGATATCTACAGCAGAAACATGTCAGTTATAGCTTGAAAAAGATTTATTTACAAACATAATCAAATATCATTCTCTTAGAATAGAATACAGTCAAATTAAAATTCATTAATTAATGTTACTCTGTCTGTATTCCACTTATTTCCTACATTTCTGGATCTTATTTCTTATTACTACTACTTAAATTATGACTTCTTGTAATATTACTTTACAACTTTATTCTCAAATTCTCCTAAATAGGTTTTTCTTTTGAGTCTGACTCGTACAAGAATGGTTTGTCTCTCAGGTAATAACACTAAAATTTTATGTCACTCAAATCACTTTTTTAAAATCTAGTAAAAGCTGTAAAGTAGCTATGGAAAATGGTTGTCTCTTTATCCAACAGGCAGACCATACTTAATCTTTAATTTCCATTCAAATGTTAAGATCAAGGATGAAAGCCAATGCCTTGTAAAGACGGTAAAGTCCTACCGTGGGGAGTTTCTGTCTCGAGGCCAATCAGAAGTAACATTTTGAACTAGAATTATATTTGACTTATTAAATAACTTGTTTGGCAAGGGTGCACAAAGCAGACATCGTGACTGAAATTAAATTGAGCAACAATACATGGTTTAGGGAATACTTGCAGTGTAGAAAAGCAAATTTGTTATTCTCTATCATCTCATAAATATTCCAAATGGTAAACAGGCTCACAGAAAATCATTTGGTTGGAGAATGATATTGAGAGTTAATGAGTTGAAATTTGTCCTCAGAGTAATGTCACGAGGAAGACAATGAAACCTTGTTGCACAAAGCTTTATGAGGTGATGCAAGATAAGCCGACCCTAAATTTATGGTGACAGCTCCCATTTTGAAACAAGCTGATATTTTCCATGATTTTCAGAGAAAAGATAAATGCTGTATCATCAAATTCAGGGCACAACAGGAGATTAGTGACAGTCTAAGCCTTTTATTTGCCCTCTGATATGACATTTGTAACAAACAGCACAGAAATGAATGTTTCTATTAAATCAAAGGGAGCAAGTGAAGTAATGTTATGATCGAAGGAATAAAAAGGGGAACAAAGGGTTTGTCAAATGTATCAAATGGGACAAATTAGGAATGTATGCTCTTAAATCCCCCCAAATGGTACCCTTAATACCTTTTTTGGAGATGTGTGTGTATACAAGATCAAAAGGAGTTTTTCAATATGAAATAAAAAAATTACACCCGTATCTTGTGTAATTTGTGACAATCTCAGAGCATTAATTACACCGGAGAATATGGATTGTTTTAATGACAGTTTACACCAGCGCTATTCAATTACAAATTCAGTTGGGCTAGATTTACAAACCAAGAAATTCAGCTGGGCTAGACATTTTAGAAATTTTAAACCAACACAACTGAACGTTTTGGAAAACAAGCAATGTTTAGTCATTGTTTCCCTTTAAAATGTTGTCACATCTGACACAGGCACATCAAAAAGTGCATTAAAAACAATAAACAAATGCTATAAGTGTACAGAATCTGTGGTAGTATCAATACTTTTGAAATAAAAAAATGACATTTTGGTCATATCTGACCCAGGCACAACTCAAAGTGCATACAAATAAAATAGTTCACAGTATTAGCAATAACTTGTTTCCCTTTTGAATTAAAATAAATATTTTGGTCATATACCCAGGCACATCACAAACAGCATTTAACAGAATAAATAAGAACTATCAATGCTATCAAAGCTATCAGTGCTCAAACCCATAACAAGTGTTAACAGTAACTCACACACATGAATACAGTTTTACTACTGATAAGGCATGGCTTTGTTACACATCCCACAGTATGTTGATTTGTAGGCTACAGTTATCCTGCTGAGTTTCTTAGTGGAAGAAGCGACATTTTTTGTTCTAAACAAGAGCAGTGGCTTTTGTTTTGTAAGATGTCAATGCAATCCGAAGGCATTGGTGAAGAGTGCTGTCAGTCCGGGAGCTACGAGAGCTGCTTTTTATTGAGTTCACGTGTGAAAAGCTTGATTCACATCTGTATGTTGATCCAATTTAGGCTCTCTGGGCCACTCGGAGGTTGCTTCTGGGCTGTACATGGCCTGCGGGCAGCCATTTGAATAGGCCTGGCTGACACTATGATTGTGAAAAGTGTGAACCAACTGAAAGACTTTTCCTCTCATCATTCAGAAATATCATTGCACAATGTATGGAAACAACATTTCAGTATTTAAGAATCAATAATTGGTTCCTTAAATATTGGCAAGGATTATGAGCCTCATGAAAATATATCAATTTGTGCCCCACCAAAGAACTTAATCATGTTTATTTTTGTCATAATAATAACAACATAAAAACATTGGGTCATCCTCTAACCAGAAGGTTGGAGGTTCGATCCCAGTCTTCCCTATTCCACTTGCTGACATGTCCTTTGGCAAGATGCTGATGCCTGTGCCGTTCTCATAGAAAAAGTGCTGCTCATAGATGCATAGATGTGTGTGTGAATGGCCAGAAACTGTATTGTAAAGCGTTTTGGGTGGTCTTCAAAGCAAGCAAAGCACTGTATAAATACAGGCCATTTACTGTCGCTCTTTATTTTCACTCTCCTGTCTTTTCTTTCTTTTAATTTTTGGAAACCAGCTTTTTCTTAAGGAAGCTGAGACGTGATACTGCATTGGCTCATCAACCACAGTTTAACATTACGTTCTAGAGGGGGGATTGGGCATTGTACAGAGGCAGGTATATCTTGAGCTGGGTTAGTGGTATTGTTTTGAGTGCATTTAAGGACAGAATAGTTGAGCTGTCCCAAATATTTCCCAGTAGCCCTCTCCCTCTCTTTGACTTTCGTTTGTTTCTTGACTGATACTGTATCTGTGATATCATAATTGTCACTGTTGCATGCAAAGCTTTCATGGAAGTGAAGTGAAGTGAAGTGGCAGACTAAAGTTGCTTTCAGACATGCCCTGAACTCCAAATAATCTCCAGACATTATCTGAAAGGGGCTGTATGCAAGAACACAATAGCTCGAATGAGAGGCTTCGGAGTTTCTCTGGCCAGGTCCCTAGTAATAATTCTGGATGTCCAAATGAGTCCATGTGAGAATACAGCAGGAGATCCTCCGGAGGATTCAACCTGAGCAAGTGGCCATGTTGATGATCTTTCTAACATATAATGGATGCAAAACTGTCAAAAACAAAAGGAAATATCTCAGGATACCTCACACACGTAGAAGACACAGACAAAGATGTCAAGAGAGCTTTTGGTGATAAGGGGCGACGCCAGCGTTAATGGACTCTAAACAAAAACATATGATATCTGCAGTGGAATTTCTTCATTACATCCTGTCTCTGTCTGCGACACCACCCCTCACCTGAACGCTGAGAAATGTCTGTGTTGTTATGAATGTGTCTGTGCGGAGAATCTCTGGAGAAAGTCCAAACCATATTCTGTGAACCTTCACCGGAGTTGACGTCTGACACGGCGTCAGACCAATCGCAATGATTATATGAATACAAACAGAAGTTGATTTTAACAAGGTTTTAAAAAATATTAATTTTCACGGATTCATTTTGTTTCTTTTTTGAATGAGGAACGGATAGATAGATAGATAGATAGATAGATAGATAGATAGATAGATAGATAGATAGATAGATAGATAGATAGATAGATAGGCATGTTTGGACAGCTGGCCGTTTGAAGGTCATAGGGTTCAATGCCTCAAATTTCATTCAGTGACCAGTTACAATGTGCCCCCTGCAGAGTGTGCAGAGCCAATAGAATAATACAAGACCAGAGGAGAGCAGCAGAACGACAGAGCTTCGCCCCGGTGGCACAAAATGGCTGACAACAGAGATGCAATGGCATGAAATGGCATTTGTCAGAGAGACACTGGTTGGCTTTGTATGGGGTCTAACCCTGTAACTCTTAAAGTGAAGGGATTATGCTAAGAAGACACAACAAATACAAAAAAGCACCCCCCGCAGTTTATCATGTATCATTACGTGTTAATGTTAGGTGACCTCTAGTGGCCATAATAATAATTATGAGGCACAGGAGGAAGTCAGTTGATGTGTAAAGACCATCAAAGTAGAGAAGTGAAGTGACACCGCAATGCTGCCTTCAAATGTTATAGTAACCAGAGCATTGTCACAGATCAAAGTTTGCAGACATACTCATGTTCAGACTTAGTTAAAACTGTCAAGACACCACTGTTAGATAACAAATCTCTAAAAACACAAAAAAAATGTTAATGTTCCAAAATTGACGGAGTGATTATGAAATTAACGAAACCAGAGAAACTCTGTCCAAACCCAACAAAGTTTAATGTCATCCAAAATAGTTCAATGATTAAAATTGGGTAACCTTTCATGTGATACATATTAGAGTATTACAGGATACTGTATGCATGACATAGGATTGATTGTCCTGAATTAGGATGACCTTGGTGGTGTAGAAGGACGGCAACATTATAGTGCAACATTGGAGAGCCTCTGAGTTTAATGTTTTGGAGGATCAGACATCACAACTGTAGATGATGCTGAAAATAAAGAATATATTAACATGGTTATTATTCACTGCCTTCTAACTTAGCAGTACCTGCTTCCTTGGGGTACATGAACTGGCTGCCCAAGTACAATACTCTGCCATGGAACACAATCAGACAGACAGACACTGCTTGTCCAGGGGTGGTCTAGCAGAGCTGGGGTTCCCTGTGGAGTCTGTGCATTGCCTACCGAGTTTCCCATGACCGTTCATTTTGTAAGGGCTTGGAAACATGATGGCTTGTGAAGGCTGAGGCACAATGCACATGACAAAGCACACCAAGAGAAGATAGTACAAGGCAACGATGCTTTCAGCCTACGTTTCCTCATACTTTTCATCTGCTTACATTCTAGTCCAGCTTCATTCCTCAGTCTCCTGGAAAGATTTTATTCAGCTTCTTTGGCAGGATAGTGGCTGTGTTTCAGGAAGTTGAGCGGGTCGGTGGTTCGATCCCATTCTCTATTACGTGTATCAAAGTATCCTTGGGCAAGATATGCAACCCCAAACTGCCCCTGTGCCATGTGTGAGTGATATGATAGACAAAGTGCTGCACATAGACGCACTGTATGGCCGGTGAGTGAATGGCCAAACTATGCTTTAAAGAGCTTTAAGTGGTCATCAAGACTAGAAAAGTGCGACCATTTAAAGTACATGTACTATTCTATAAAGTGAGGGGCCGTGATTTCTTTCAAGGGCAATTTTAATTGTCATTACACCCTTTGAGTACATGCGTTGTACTGTGAGATTGCTTTTAATTTGTCTTTATTTGTTTGTCGTTTATTCTATTTATAATATTGTTTTAATTGTGTATTTTCATTGATTAAAAAACCTTTATTTTTAAAGGTTCCATAAAATCCCAGTTACATCCATTTGGTAGACCCATGCATGGCTTGCAAAACAGTCATTTGTCAAACTCAAAAGTGACACAGATGAGAGGCTGTTTGCTTGGCCTGTGATAATGCTCCTGAGCCTACTTCAGAATTATTACCTGGCATTAGTGCTCAATAATGCCAAGGAATGATTAAAACATAACAGGCCTCCAATAAACAATAATGGACCTTATTAGATACAGTCTATTGTGCAGAGTGAAGTTAGAAAACGTTCATCCTACCTGGTTTATGCAATGAAGATTTTATAATCAATGATTCATCAAATGAAACTGAATTAGTTTTGTCCTGGTTAAGTGTGTGGTTAATATATAATTTCAAATGATTCACTGAATCATCTGCTGTTATTTTTTTCATACATGATACAATTTTATGATCCAAGTTCTCTACTTTTCAAAATAAGAGTTGAGTAATTCAGAGCTCCGTCACAGGACAATCCATCTGTGTCAGTGCGATATGACGAAATAAAAATAATTTACTTATAAAAGGTTCCATCGGTCATTTTGATCCGTGATTTGACCCAGGTCTGACCGCTGCTTTGTCCGAGGACATAGAAGAAGAAGACACACTGCCCTGCTGCCACTGACTGCTATAGAGCGTTGGTCGGCTATTTTTTATGAATATTAAGCCTATTGCATGTCCAAATCATGCCAAACTCGGCACGGCACGTTCTCAGGCCATTAACAATGCACAGGCCAAATGTTAAGTCAATTAAAGATATGCATTCCACAGACAGAAAGACAGACAGACATTTGTGAAAGTGAGGAAGATGTCTGTTTTATCATTTTACGCTAAAGAGAAAAACTGGAAATATGTGGTGTTTCATTTGTTTTACACAATCTTGTACCATAACAGTAATCTGCTCTGTAACAGCTCTTTGAGACAAAGTGACACTTTCTGCATCAAAGCTGAAGGTTAAGCAAAAAAATCTTTAAAGAGCTTTAACTGTATCCAAGACTTAACAACTCGTCCAGTTTAGCTGCATGTTTCAGTTGTAATGAAGCTTGAGATTGATCTTTTTCATCACTGCAACAACATCCCTAAAACTACGTAGACTGGATTATGTCCATTTCTCTAGGGAAACTACACATTTTGCATCTACCATTTCCAAAGATATGATAGTGTACTAATTTATCTTATTTTATTTTACTGCAGAAAAAAAAATTCTGAGTTAAGTTGTCTAGTTGCTTTTTAGAGAGATAAGAAATGGAGTAAACCCCTGTTTTGTAATATGCTGTTTTGGATTAACAGAAACATGCCCCTGATTGATTTATGTAGTCATGATTTTGTAAACCCTGCCCTTTACCGATCTTTTAAGTTAATAAAATATTCACCATTCTCTCTCTCTCTCCTACAGGCATTGGTGTTGTTTTGACTTCATCACACTCTGACAGAGCAGTGAGTGCTTCTCTTCAATCTGTACGACGACGCTAATCACAGAAGAAGACACTGACCCACCTTTCACGATCATAAAATACCGGTAAGATTTTTTTCTGTCTTTAAGTGATGAAATTTCTTTGTCCATGGGAATGTTTTTGTCAGCAGTTAATTGGATTAGGAGTTGAACAGGAACAAAAACACACAATTGAGCGCTCTCTGAGTCACTTACAAGGACCTAGTGTCAAAGGTGCATCATCACTGTGTTTCTACTAGTTAATTAAATTACATTAACAAGCCGAAAAATCAAGCATCAGTGGAGTTTAAACATATCTGCCATTAAACAAGGAGGCGGAGTGGTTACACAGTGAAACAGACTCACCAGCACATGAGTCCATGGGTCATATGTTGGATAGTTACATTGAAGGTATCCCCTGTCACTGTTTTCTTACTATTATTGAATCGTTGGTAGTTTTTTCCTGACGTCTGTTATTATGCTACAAATCAGTGAAACACGCAGTTGTAAGACTAGGGCTCTGCAAAACTTGTCGATGGGATGCTACCAGAGCTAATTAGCTTCAAAGCCTTCTTCTTATAAAAGGAAATGATGTCAGTAGACATGGTTGTGACCTCATTGCACCTATGCATGTTCATTGGCTGTTGAATGTTGCTATGGGAAAGCTGTCATGCTTGGGATGGAAACATTGCAAAATGCACAACAGACAAAAGAACACATGACTTCCTTGGAAACCACCCTATGCACGTAACCAATAAAAATGCTTCCTGCAGAGGAGACCAGCCAGTCAGCTTCATGGCCCTTTGAATCGCTTACCCAGTCAGAATGCAGCGTCTCAAACATATGAACTACGTAAAACAGGGGGCACCTCACAATCTTCTGACATCAGGACAGTCAGAGGCCGCCGCTCTAGGCTCCTGCTGTAGATGAAATAAGTGGCCTAACATTAAAGGAGACATGATTGAAAATCCGTGAATTTTCTTCTTATGTGAAGTTTCGATGTTGGAATTCAATGCTGTTTGAGTCATTTTGATTTGTTATATGCTAGTTATACGTCTGTGATGAAAGTCAGTCAAATCAGTTCACTAATGTTACTGGCAGTGTGTTAAACATAAACGTACAATTAATCACGCACATATGCATACCCATATAACAACTATGTTTTTTATACATACATTATGCATTTCTCTGGAGCACCACAACTGTCAGTGAAACAGCTATAAAATAGATCCATAATAGATATCTAACTACACAGTTACAAACTAATTCATTCATCCATAAAAGACTAGATCACTGAGTATTTAATGGATTGTTATTTAAATGGAGAATAAAATAAATAATTTAAAAAAAGAGGGATTTATATGGGGAAAAACAAGACAGTAAATCAATTTAAAAACGTTATAATGCAGTTTTAAAAAGGGAATAAGTAACTGAATTCATCAGGTGAATTAACAATATACGGTTTAATCAGGAATTTAAAAGGGATACTCTCTTTTCCTTTTTGCATATAAGTTCTCCTGCTGCTTTTTCCTTATTGTTTTAGCTCGTGCTCTTCCATGACACATCAGGCAATCAAAGTCATTGTTACATTCAATGGTTACATTGTATTATTTTACCTCGATTTACCAGCTCAAGGCCCAAAGAACCACAGAAATTGTAAATGGAAAAGCAACAGGAAAATGGATTTATGTGCTTTATTGTTAATTCCATTGTTGTTCTGGTATTTAAAACTTTATTTTCAGTTTGAAATTAAAATCCCATAATTTATTTTGGAATGAATCCATTAATTAAAAATAAATGATTTACTCATTGACCAATTTTTATTTGTACAATTTATTGCTGGATTGATATTTCACTTGCAATTACTCTTTTAACATTGTTTGTTTTATTGCACATTAAATATCAGTTAATGAAATTCTTAGTAATTTTGCTTATATGGATTAATTGATGTATTTATTCATTTTTTAAAATTCTGTCCATTTATGAAATGCAGAATTTATCAGAATTTATTGACAAATGTACATGCGTAAAAAGTACAGTACTTTTAATTGAAATGTGTAAGAGCATGTAGTAAAATAAATAAAATGTTTTATATAAATATTTTCCTTATCTGCTGTGTATTCAGAAGTATCAACTTGGACTCTTTATTTTGAAAGAGAAGCTTCTTCTAGGTGTGTGTGGAGTCCTAATAAAGGGACTTCAGGAGAGACAAGCAGAAATAAGAAAAAGTGGAAATCTGATAGTCAGCCCAATCACCAATCCAGGGTGGTATGGGTCCATGCTGTCCTATTTCCCACTATTGACTTTGAGTGAAGCATCACACAGCATTGTGTGTGTGAGAGAGAGAGTGTGTGTGTGTATTGAACATATGCTTCTGTTTGACTTGGAATTACATTTGTCTTGATACTTGTGTATACTTGAAAAGCTTGTGTGTACACTGTTCAGTATAGCACAGTAGAACGACACTTGTGTTGGGGGAGTGTCTCTCTGTATGTGTCAGAACCCCCTCTGGAGCTTATTTGCCTCTATCTCTATGACAGAGCATACAGCTGCATCTCAAGACTAACTAGGCCAACAGTAGCTCTGCAGAGATGGAGCTGCTGACATTTGGCACCTGTTATCCAAATCTCTGAGGACTTTGTTACATCAGAAACTCTCAGGTGTGAACAACTCTTCTATCCTGACCGGGGTTTATTTCCCCTCTTAATCTTTTCTTTCTATTCTCATTCAAAAAGCATAAAATGGGGGCTATATGTAATATCTCCTATGTAACTTTGGGCTGTGACAGTGAACTTGAGAGAGACAACATTACTGAATGTTTAAGCTAGTAATGCAAACTGCAGATAACAACACAATAATACAGTTGATGCTGACTCAGATACTCATTTACAATATAGTATCTCTTGTATCCACGGAGAAAGGAGTGTGAGTCTGTACAGTACAGATATGATTTACACAAGTGTAAATTGATGGGAGAGGGTACCAGCAGCACATGTACACTTAGTGATGTCCTTAGATTACTTTCGACCTCAAAAAAATAAAAAGTCAAGATTAACACTTAAACTAACAATGTCGTTATTCAGCCAACCAACTTTTTAAGAGTTCAAATGTCCTCTTTGAAGCTGATTCTTTGAAATGTAAGCAGTATCATTTGAATGGCACTGTAGCAGAGTTGCTGACTGTTTACGCTTAACAGTTCAATTATTATCAATGAAAACCAACATCAAGATGTTCAGATTAGTTTGAATTCTGTCATGAGATAAAAATCTGTAAAATTTGAATTTCTTGCTGTATCTGATTTCCTACTGCTGCTTTTGGCAACATCATAAGTTGGTCGGTCCAAATTGCAGTGAAAGCAAGCTGTATGAAAACATCAATAGCCAGGAATTCTGTAAGATCAGGGAAGTACAAGGACTAAATCCCCAACATGTCCGTGAGGATGTAGACCAACTAGGAGCAAAAGGTGCAGAGAACCCCAAAAATGTGATGTTAATACTTAAAACTGCACTTCACTGCTGCAGCCCTACTTTGTGGATTAACCACAGAAGTGTGTGTTTTGTGTGTGAGTGTGTTTTCTCCACATATAAATGAGCCTGATGCAGCTTTTATGTGGTGTATTTTGCATCTCAAGCCAAACTGGGACAACCCCCGAGCTTTAGAGATGCAGAGGTGACATTTGGCATTCCCAGCAAATCTCCAGAGTTCCTCTCAGAAATTCTATTCTTATCTTTGTTTCATTAGGTATGTTTATTTCCCCCCAGTGTCTTTATGTTTGACGTACTTACTTTTTTCTTCTGTCATGCCATTCTACCCTTTTGGTCCATGTCCCTATGACCTGAATTTGGCCACATAAGACAGTAAGTTAAAATAAACTCGGTAATGGACATTCTCCTGTGCATTTCACCTGGATTGTTTCATCAGAAGGTTATATAAAAGGAAAAAACGCTCTAACTAAAAAGATGCGAGTGGTAGCCTAATAGAAATGTAGTAAAAGAAAACAACAGTGAAACATTCTGCCAATTTTCATCACAATGCCAGTCAAGTGCACAGATCAGCGGGTTGCAACAACAGAAACCATGACCTCACTCTGGCTCTCTTTTTCCAGAGGTCCCGTAAATGAAGGCTTGCATAAGGAGCCAGGTGAGAACAACAGCTTAGAAAAAAAGATGTCATGGGATGACTTTTATGTGCAGGTTGGCTGTCAGCAATATTTAGTAGACTGATGGCAGAAGGAATAAAGACATTTCCGTAGCTATTAGTTTTCCGTGATGGTGCACAATAGTGCTGCACTGAGGGCATAACTCAGAATTTCCTGGAAAGTACATGACCAGGTTGACTTATTATTCCTTCTGCTTTCTGGACCACTGGCTTCTTCCAGAGAGAGCACACAGTTTTGTTCTTTTTCCGGACTCCAGTGATCTGGGAGCAGACCTTAACAGTGTAATTTAAACATTCTTTTGTCTTTCACAGACAACCCGAACCAGCACACAAATGATAGGTTTAAAAGACTCTCGTTAAAGTTTGATAAAAGTTGCATAAAGTTTTCTTGCAGACCCCAAACCAGTTTAGCTTCCTCAGCAAATGAATTATTTGATGTCCCCGCTTGATAATACAATCAGTGTTCTCATCAACTTTGAGTTGTGAGTCAAACACCTTTTACAAGGTACTTATACTCCAATTTATTGTAACTACCCTCTAGGAGAATTGCAGCCAATTACATCGGCATCAATAGGAAGTGTACAGGCTCTTTGTAAATGGGCCTGGGTGCTGTGTTTTGGTGGCCCATCCATCCATCCCCACCTTCCCTGTGCAGACTCTTGCATTACCTGACCTCCTACTTGTTCCCATCATAATTGCTACAGCAACTAGAGGTTGTCTTCCAATTGAATGCAACTATGGGTCATGATAACCTGCTGGGCTTGTTTTATTACAGGACAGTCTCAAGGAAATACCATATGTTCATGAGTTTTCTGTGTCTGTACATGTGTGAAGCTGAATGGGGTGTTCATAGGCTCTTATTTACCATGAATTTCTATGAATAGAATGGTGTTTGTTGCAACTTCCCCATAAAATGCATTAAACAGGCGTGTCTGACTGCAGGACCTTTTGGCAGAAAGAGGAGAGCAAATAATATTGGGTGGAGTTTTGGAAAAATACACACCACAACACATAGACAGACACACACACACACACACACACACACACACACACACACACACACACACACACACACACACACACACACACACACACTCAAGGGATTGACAAGCAAGGGTAGTGTGCATAGTGTGATAACTTCATCTCAGCATGGGGGCAAGTTGTGGGAGAGCGAAGTGCCTGGGGAGAAAAGGATTATGGGCAGGGAGTGAGGCGCGGCATTGAGATCACACGCTGAGTGAGAGGACGCTTGACCCAGACAGAGCGAGAGATGCACATACTATCACACACACACAACACACACACACACTAATGCATAGCTTTACTTAGTTACAGAAACACGCGCACAAAGACCCACACGCTCCCTCAAACAAATCTCCCTCTGTCTCCCTCTTTCAGTTTCACAATGATTCTATCTATCAAGGAAGAGAGAGTCGAGAAAAGGCTTCTCCCTTGACCCTTACACGGTGACAGATTTATCAGCTGCCTTTCCTCTTTGTCCACCCTTTGCATTCCCTTTCATCTTGTCTCTGTTCCCTTCTGCTGGCTTTGTCTGACTGCATGGCATCCCATTTGACTACCAGTTACCATGGCAAATGACATGCACAAAGAGCATGACCTGCACAATTATAGATCTGTCCATCGCAGTTGCACATGCAAGCAGTGGTGGCATCACACTTGGCGTACTCTGACCTTTTGTGACAGAGAGATTTAACAAAGTGTGAAAGAAGCAGAAAAGAGCCACAGTTGAAAAAAGAGGAAAAGAGCAGCAATTAAAAGATAATTATCTCCTGGAAAGGGCTACAACTTAGAAAGATGAAGAAGGAGAATGAGTGGGTTCCTTGCAGCGTAAATGTCAAACCCTTGTTTTGACTTTTTGCCACCTTCTTGTAGTTCCGCTGCTACAGCGTCATTTTAAATCAGATTGACTGCTTACAATGGAACTCCAATATCCTCTAATGAAATGATCAAAAACAATCTGCCCATAATTTGTAAAAGCTTGTGATTCTGTCCTATCCTCTGATGTCATGTCAGTGGTGTGTATCTCCCCCGACAACCTCCTCTGATTCGAAATCTCAGCAAGCCATTTCTGACCAACTCAATCCCGTAACACCTACAATCAAAAACTTTACTCAGAGAGCTTGCAGGTAGCACTGCATATGCTAAAATGCTTCTCACAATTCACTTTGGTTCCCAATAATGACACATAATCACACTAATACACTATTTATCTTTTAACCTTGTACATTGTGTTAACTAAGATTTGAATTTCACCCTCTATTAGCCACACTGATCTGTCATATGTTCATCTCACCATGGGGACAGTTGGATGGCCGTTGTAAAATGTGTTCAACTCTTAATACATACAGCAAAGAATATTCAAATAAAATGACATCAACATTTTACATTTACGCTCTGTGTAACATTTTGTATATTTTTGGGGATAAAAGTTTTGAACTTTGGTACCGCAATGTAAATTATGAAACAGTGGCATCAATTGTTTTTTGTTATGTTTGTTTGCACATTTCTTTTTTGTGAAATATTCAAACACAGCAATGTCAAAAGTCAAAGGGGAGTGTTATGATGAGTTGCTTGTTGACGACTACTTGTATTATTATGTGTAGTGCAGGGAAATTAAAATAATTAGTGCAAATTACAGTACCTGTCATTTGTGTGAGAGTGTGAGAGCACTTTCCTCAAGTGAAAAAAAAAGTCAGGATTGTTTTAATATGACAGCCCTCAGAATAAAGCTGAGAAGGACTGTTAACTCTGAGAGCTCTGATTGAGGCTCAGGGATAACAGAGAGTATATTTGAGGGGAAAAAAGGATTCCTTCAATTTCCAAATTTGAAGTAGGGTAATGTATTTTGCATAATTTATTTGTGTCCTCTGTCAGTTACATGTCTGTTTATGTCACAGACTGGAGGGTTTTAGTGTTGGACAGTCACATGTTTAATTAAGGACACATTAACATCAGTTTAAAATTGGTCATCAACTTTACTTGATTGAACAAAAGAGGAAAGTTGTCCATCAATCAGAGGAAATACACAAAACTATCCTGAGTAGCTGTATTTCTATCCAAGGGGAGCGGTCTTAACTCTCTGTAAAAAAAGACGGAGATCTCACTCAAACTGACTCAAGCCTTCATATGTCTTTTGTAGAGTTTGTTCAGCAGGCCAGGCAGTCTGACACCAGATCGTGATTATAAACTTCATAACGACAGTACTCCCTCTCTAAAACAGGGGTTCCTCCTTCTGCTTCATGGTAATTCAAACATCAGGCAGACCTTGTGATGCAATCACAATTAATCCAGACGTAAGGTCTCAGATCCCCAACTAAACAACTAGGGAATGAATTCCCTGAATATGTTCACCTGTACTTACCGCTGGCGCTGAACTCAATTTAGGTTCTGGCTGCTGAACTCCCACTCAGTGCAGTCATCACGCTCTGTAAGGTTGGGCTGCAAGTAAAGACAAGCCATAATATTTATGGTCAATATTATCCGTGTCGGACACTCCCCTCCCTTTCACCATTTAATTAGTATTGCTTTTACCTCAAAGCAATCATCATCTCAAGCAATCTGTCATATTTTTGTTGTACTGACTAACTACCAAATACAAATCAATATTTGATATGAGAGGCTATCAGAGGCCAAACGTAGAAGTAATCAGTTTAAATGCTGGAAAAGGAGAATTAATATAGTGCATGTTAAAGCACCCCACCAAATGGACTCCTGAGATAGGTTCAGCTACAAACACATATTGCCACTGCAGTGTACATGTAATAGTGTAGTGTAATGTACAGTATATAACAAGGTATTTAATTAGAGGTACAGAAGACACACTAACACACACATAAACACACACACCATGTTTATATGCCAGTATCCAAGTTCCTTGTTAATATATGACACTCTAAAACCTGAATAAGGCTTAACTAGGTTTTTGACAAGTGAAAATGTTGAATAAATGTGCAGCAATGCAGCTTATACAATGTGAGCACTCAATAAATCTGGCCACATGCTGGGTATTTCTGGCTTTGACTGGAGAAAATAAAATGTCAAATTCAATACAGTGGATGTATTTCATTTCACATGTGTGGTACAGGCGCACATTGATAAACAGCAGCAATGTGACAGAACTAGAAGCTGT
Source organism: Hippoglossus hippoglossus (assembly GCF_009819705.1). Classification (NCBI taxonomy): domain Eukaryota; kingdom Metazoa; phylum Chordata; class Actinopteri; order Pleuronectiformes; family Pleuronectidae; genus Hippoglossus; species Hippoglossus hippoglossus. The sequence goes on along the minus strand of NC_047151.1, from coordinate 1,160,531 downwards.
TTAAACTGATCATTAATCAGAGCACCCAGTCAGACCCAGTCTATTGCTCCACCTGGTCCTTCTCAGTCCAGCTTTGGCCCTATGGTTTGCTTTCTCTACATCATAGACATTTAGTAGATCTTTAACACTGTGATTATATGAGCCATCAACATCTAAATGGGTCCTCAGAAAGGCCTTAGTGGTTTCTATTTTAAAGATGCAACTTGCCATGGTGTTTAATTCAAGGTGCAAATGAATCAGCCACCAAGCAGAAACTGTAGAGATCTGAAGTCAATAGATGTTGATGACCATGGCAGTGAATGTATATTATCATGCATATTGCGATGAAGCCTTAAAGAATCTGACTAAAACTAGCTATTGATGGAAAAGGTCAGACCTGTGTTTTTCTTTCTTTTGTTCTTTCTCTCTTTCTCTCAAACTGTTATTTTATGAAAGAATTGTTTACAAAAGTGTCTCTAATATTATAACCAGTCCAATAGTTATGGAAATCACCTCAGTGTGATGAACACATGGCCTTTTCTGAAGGACCCCAAGGATCATACAGTCATAATACAGTTTTTTCTCTCAATCTCAATATTCCCTTCTTTTTTTCATATGTCAGAATTCCTCCACCTACCTGCTCACACAAGTAAGTCGCACACACTAATGCATTCACTTTCACACAGGAACTCAAGGACATACAAACATATGGTCAGTCACACAGTTCATCTCAACTGTATAGTAGACTTCATAGTCAGACCAATATAGTGAAACCACACATTAAGTTAGGCTGTCAGATATTCAGTGGTACTACTGTTCAAAATCAATCATACAGACAAACAGACTTACCCAGCAGCCCTGCATATTGCCTTGTGACGAGGTTCTAATAACAACAGAGTGGAAAAGTTCACCTGGCTCTATCCCAGTAAACCTGTTCCTACAGTATGCTGACAGCAGAGCTTCTACATCTGCAGGATTTATCAGGATAATATTACAAATCAGCGTTGTATAATATCCTCGAAAAAGTTTGTATGCTTTGACGAGGATATTCCCTGGGGGGAACTGGTTTGTAGTTACTTTTTGGCCATGAAAATCAGATATTTTAAAGTTATATCTTTTTTTTATTTTATACACAGTAATATACAGTATATATATAAAGCAATTTCTGCATGTTGACAAGTATTGATCGTGATAAGTACCTGAACCATTACGGAATCCATATTTAGATAGAAATAGGATTAGAAAACTGTACATTAAAGGGTAATTGAATTCAAATGCCAAAATAAAATATTTCTTATGTTAGGAGTGGAGATCCGAAAAATGGGTCACGGTCCCTGTTTTTGGTTGGTCCTCCTATTACAAGACAGCATTCTAATGAGTTTAAGTCCATGGGAGAAGAAAAATGTATTCCATTTCTGTACCAGGCTGAGAAAGTTTAAAGAACCGCCACAGTAGGGGATTTTCAAGTTGCCCCCTCCTGTGATTCTTCAAATACTGCAACCGTCAAATGGCTTGGGTTTGGATTCAATACATCAAACAGAGGATAGCCCATAATTTCATTTAAATATTAGAGGGAATTATATCCTGTTCTTACTGTCCTCATTGCTGTAGGCCTTAAGTGATGGGTCATGACTAAATAAATGGGCCACAGGCTTGTTTGTAGTCAATTTAAGTCCAATCTTTATTTATAAAGCCCAGTATCATAAAACACAAATGTTTGCTCCAAGAAGCTTAACAATCAGCACCCCCTCACTTCTTTGGCTCTTGAACCAGACAAGGAAAATCTCCCCACACAGACTTTAATGGGGAAAAGTGGAAGAAACCTCTGGAAGAACAATATAGGAGTGTTCGAAATATGAAAACTACACCGGCTCCCAGCATAACTGGTGTGTTTTCCCAACTCTGGCTCCCAGGGTGGCAAACTACATGCACTTAGAGTACTACAGATGTATGTTTTAAAGCCCCACTGACACTAGATTACCATTAAATAGGGACCCCAGCCAGAGACATATACAGCATTAAGGTTTATGTAAATTCACACAGAGAATTTGAATCCCCTGCAAATGTGATGCAAAGAAGCAAAGCTTCCATGATAGTCACTCCCAGATAATTAATCAATCAATCAAATCAATCAAATTTTATTTGTAAAGCCCATATTCACAAATCCCAGTTTGTCTCTTAGGGCTAAACAAGGTGCGACATCCTCTGTCCTACATAAGTGAAACAGAACTTAAAGTTCATCTCGCTGCAGAAGACAACGGGTCCCATGCAAGAACAATTTTTATGAACCGATGTGTTCTTAAGTGACTTAGTGGTTTAAGTGATTTAGGAGAATTTTACCTATTCTCAAATTTCTTTTAATTTTGAAATTAGTGGTCCAAACCTGTTGTAGGAGTCATATGAAATTAGACTACTGTAATTCAAATAATGTTTTTCACTAATGGATTGTTAAAGATTGAAACAATTTTTCAATAAATGTATCAATTACACACCAAAGGATGTTGACATTATTCTGTTTAACCCTGCAATTCTAAATAATAATACTAAATTAATTCATACAGCTGCTAAATGTTGTTTCTTGAATGAACACTTTCCGACACATTGGGAACAGAGTGTAGACTTATATTGTATTGTTGGGGAGTTAATTATGGAAATTTGCTTTCCTTGTGCAGGTTTACTTGAATAGCACAGTACAGCTGTCAGATCCTGACAAAGTACAAGCTGAAGTAAATGAGGAGCAAATGGTTAATGCACTGAAATAATAATTAAAGCTGTAAGCAGCGTTGAACGTGCATGTGGTGGGTACAAGCAGTCGACATAGCTGTTTTGCCTCTATACCATTGGACTCTGTGCAAATGAGTAAGATGCCATTTCGTGCTTGTTTGCGTGGCATGATGAATTGCACATTGTGTATCAACGCCTGAGTGGGGCATGAAATCACATTTAAATTGACTAGCCTTACCTTCAAAGTGTAAATGAACTAACTGCTTTGCTTTGACATAATTCCCGACTTCTAAATCAGAGGGTTTTCTAAACTACAAACACAGATTTG